>NC_070606.1:20471250-21122500 GCF_027172205.1 Podarcis raffonei | reverse complement strand
TTGTGTGCAATTCTCCACCCTGATCCAGCAGCTGGTACAGAAGTGCCAATCAGGAGAGAAAGCTGAAGGCTGAATTCAGTACTTCTTTTCTCTTCCCTTTCCCATCATGCACCGATGGATGTACATGATTGCAGGTTATTTCAGAGGTAGACATACAGTTCTGGCTCATGCAATGTGCAGTGTTGGGTTGGGGGCACCATGTATTCATCCCTCCTTCCCACCTCTATCTATCTGTCTTATCTATATCTGTCTGTCTGTCTGTCTGTCTGTCTATCTATCTATCTATCTATCTATCTATCTATCATCTATCATCTATCTATCAATCTATCTATCTATCAATCTATCATCTATCTATCTATCTATCATCTATCTATCTATCTATCATCTATCTATCTTATATGTCTCTCTCATCCAGGAGTCACTCACATGATGCCCTCCAGAAGCTGTGGGAGTCCACTTCCATCAGCCCCATCCAGAATGGCCAATGATCAAGGGTGATGGGTGTTTCACTCCCAACAACACCTCAAAAGCACCACATTAGCTGCCCCAATCTAATTTACTGTTTAAATTTGAATTTTTAAAGGAGGCTATAAGTACGAATCTTCCCAACTGCTCACCTTGAAGTTCCTGAAAAGAAAAAAAGGCAAGTCCTGCCATTCTTATTACTTTTAATACTTGGGCTGGCAGGTCCATTGGTTGTTTATTAGATTTAATATCCCAAGTGTTACAGGTCCTCTCATAAGATTTATTCATAACAGGCATGGGCTTTTCATGATCCCTCCACTCCACCCCTAGAGCAAACATGTGTACTTTGGGGGGGGTGTTAATTGGTATGTGAGGATTTTTTTGTTCTAGTTTTTATTATGTATTTTGGGTTTTTATCTTAAATTTTTAATGTTGTGAACCTCCCCAAGATCTATGGATGAAGGGTGGTACACAAATTTAATAAACAAATAATAATAAATAAATCTGGAACAAATGGCTCAGTTTGAACGTGGACATCCAGGAGCAATGTTCAACTCAAAGCTTCTTTGACTTAAGGAGATGTAAATCTGTGAGATCCATTACCTGCTAACATAATTTAATTTAAACATTGGTGGTGGTGGTGGGCATTCAATTCTAGTCATGTTCTAAGTATTGCCCATCTTTAAAATATTTTCCAGTGGTCAATGATTGATTATAATAGAAGCTTATAAAAAAACCAACAATTATTTATTTACAGATTTATAAACTACTTCACAACCAAAAGCTACCTAAGTGGTGTGCAGAAGGATAGATTGCAGACTCAAGGAAAAACAATAAAAGGTTTCAGTAGGAAAAAGACGACAGGGAGAGAGGGTCATTTCCTTCCATATTCCTTAGTGTTAGTGTGTTTGTATTACAAATTAAGCTGACTGGCAGCTGGTTCAGGACTGACAAAGGGAAGTACTTGAGACATGCATAGCTGACTTAGGATTTGCCAGCAGAAGAGGCGGTGAGCAGGTCTATCCATTATTTTAGAACTCTGTGTGATCTTTAGTTTTCCCCAGCCCTCCAGCTCCTGCTCTGCAATACCTCTCCTTGCTTTACTTTCTCTTGCAGTTCTTCCTACTCCTAGACCCCCTGCCTGTTTCCTTCCATCAGGTTCTCCTTCTTTCCACCCATGGCTTGTTTCTCTCCCCCCCCCAATCATTTTCTTTATTGCAAAAAGTCTGATATTTTGGAGAAGTGGGTTTATTGCATGAGACCTTTGAATCTGTTTTAATTGTACAGCTTGAATTTGCCAGTATGGGATTGAATCTCATCTGGAAACGGTAACAGTCTGGAAGCACCCAGGGTCTAGATCCATTGTTACTTATAGTTGTACTTGATTGCTGTTTCAGGAAGGCCTTCATACACCTCACCTCCCTTGACAATTCTTTTTTCTTTTGGTGGCGGAGCAGCATATAACCCAGTGTATTTTGGGGATTTTTATTTTACAAAACCAGCAGCACCTTTTTAGTCAAATGTTAAATTCATCTCTCTCCATAAAAGCTGCTCAATCAGGAATCTTAATTAAACTGTTCTAGTGCCTTGGTCTTCATCTTGGTACATGCTCACCTTTCTTTTAGATGGTGGAGAACAGCTTTGTTTCTGCATCAAATAGACAGCACTGGTAAGGAGCAGGGGCTGTTTCCAGTTGTGTGTTGCAAGGGAATGTGGATGTGCACTGCTCTAAGCATTGCAAAACACATAGAAAGCCACCCCTACTCACCCACTGCAGTGATTGGAAATCTTTCTGTGCACCTTCCACCCAGATGTGCATCACAGTAAGGATGTGTGTCCAAACATATGTCCAAAGTTGATCTGTGGACACAGTTCCTGGTCCAGCAAACAAGTTGTGCATGTGGATCTTTGCTTTCACCTGTGGATCTCCCTGGCTGACTTGGAGAATAGAATCATGGTCTTGGAAGGGACCGTAAGGGTCATCTAGTCCAACCCCTGCAGTGCAGGAATCTTTTGCCCAACGTGGGGCTCGAGCCCATGACCCTGAGATTAAGAGTCTCACGCTGGGCTAAGCCAATAACCTGACAAGTTCTGCTGCCTGTTTGCTCCAGTAGAAGTGCTGCTGGGAAAGGCTGTACTGTAGCTCAGTGTAGGAACACGTCCAAAAGGACCCAGCTTCACTTGGTGGCATCTTCAGGTAGGGTTGTCTGAAACCCTGGAAAGCTGTTGACAATCTGTGCAGACAAAAAATCAGCTGGATGAACCAATAGTCTAATTTAGTATACAGCAGCTTCCTTTGTTCCTAGATGTTTCACATGAGATAACATTCAGGGTTTGAAGCTGCACACTCAGAGGCAGGGTTGATTGGCAGCGGTTTCAACTGAGAGGTCCAAATGCTCTGTTTTTTTGGATCCCTTTGTAATTAGTTTAAATCATAGCTGGGGTGATTGTGCCCTTCAGTTTTGCTATGTAAATAATCCAAGTATTATGTAACTTCTCCTTTGTGATGATTGTTCAGATGAGACCCTTAAAACCATGTTTTCCCTCCTCCATAGAACACAAAATCTTAGATGCTTTTGTAAGGTCAGAGACCTGCCCTCGCTTCAGAACAACTCCTTAAACTAATCTCCTCTGGGCCAAGCCAAGGCTTCCTCCACCCTCACATAGTCTGATCATAACATGCATTCAATACCACATGAAACAATCCAGAATCCCACACTCTGCAGAAAATCAACAGTTCTTAAATCAGTTATGCAAGTGTGTATATTTTGATCTGGATTCACAACTTGCTTGATATATCTTATGTGGCATTTGGAGGGGGGAAAATGTACTGTATTCTAATGTTTGTCCCAGAAGGAAGGTTAGACTTCAGCAGAGATTGAGGTGCAGTAGGCTGTGGGTTGGAGCATATGGTGAAGGACAGGAAGTTGTTATGTAATCATTTGTTTGCTGGTCTGGCTGATTAATATCCTCTAGTTTCCTCCTCTAGCCAGAATTTAGTGGTGGTGCAAAGCTCTTCCTTGCTTGACATTCCTCAAGCTATGGATCTTCAGGTTCAAGAGCGTGGCAGGCTTGAGTTGTAGCACTATTTAGCAGAAACCACACACATGCTTTGCACAATAATAAGACCTAGAAATGCACTTAGGGCTCAATAACAAAGTCACACATTCTCAAGATTTCAGAGTCTGCACTAGAGACCACATTTCTTGTGCCACAGTGTGATGCAGCTCCCTGTGAGAGTTCTTTTTTTTTTTTTTTGCTTCCTTAAAACTCTTTCTTTACCAATTCCGTAAATGAAATTTCATGCAGAAATTTGCAAGCACTAAATAAGCAATCCCAACTCAATGAAAACCACCTAAGGAATATCTATGCTGTATACTTGATTCGTTTTATATCAGTTAAACCACCATGGCTCTTCCCAAGAAATCTGTGTAAGTGTCATGTGATAGAATACACATTCAAACATAAATTCAAATGCAATTTTATCACAGATGAAGAAGTTCATGCAAAATTGATGCAGAGCAGGAAATGTCTATCCCTGATGGCAACCTGGATAGGCTAGATAGATTTTAAGTTTATCAGCATCTGGAACACAGACAATCCTTCCTCTGGTATCAAACTATTTTGAGATACAGGAAGCAGGACAGACCCCCCCAATCCCTTACAGCTTTGGCAACTCCTAGATAAATATACCACAACATCTTTAGCATGTTGTTCAGTCTAGCCCTGACATTTTATGTTGAATGGCACAGTTCCTTCTGCTTTAATTCTTTGCTACACTGGACATTAACACTTGAAGAGGAAATAATACCGGTTTAGTGTGTTTAAGAGAGGAAAATATGGCTCCCTAACAATACAGCTTGCAATTTTATAAATCTTACTTGCTTATATGGCTCTGAAGAGTAAGCTCTGTCATATCTAAAGTAAACAGAAGCCACCATGGTCACAGCACACCAGCAATTCAAGCCTTAGCTGCACAGTTCTGCAGTCCTGGTCTCTTTATATGTCTGGTGAAAGCCTACGTGGTTATAATGTAAATTCAGAAAATAGGTGACACCCTAGGAAACCCTAGGAAACACTAGGGATGGGGAGTTGGTTTACTGAGTGGGGATGGACACCAAAAAGAGGTTGGTCTAAAAGATGCACCAACACCCACACAGTGAGTCCACTTTTCTTCAAAAAGGAAATCAAAAGAGAGGGGTTTCCTGCCAGATGTGGCAAATTACATAAAGGGGATGTTGCTTTCAGTATAGTTTGCTGATCCAGCAGTCCCACAACTTCCGTTTGCTCAAGTTCAACAGCTGAGATTGAGCCTCTTATCTGTAGCAGGGAGCTTCAGATAAACTATAAGCAGTTGTTGCCTCATTGCGCGCAGAGAATTTGTGTGGAAGATGGTGGAGTATTATTTAGTAACTCCAAGAAGGTGGAAGGTTTCTGGTTTGCAGGGGGCATTTCCTTAGGTGCAATACAAGTGGCTCATGTGCAATGTTCTTTCAGTGGTTCTCAACTAGGGTTGCTCAGCTTGAGAAACCAGGCCTGGGGTTCAGCATCTGTCAGGGCTTCCAGGGACCACTGGGCTTCAGGAACCCACATACCTATCCGTTGCACATAGGACTACAGTGTTGTTATGATTCCACCCCAGTTCCCTTTGCTCTTCATCTTTCTCCTGACACTGCCACAATGGGGTGTGTGGTCTCATTAGCAAGAGTGTGCACAGGTCATCTTTGCAGGGCAGTCAGAAATATAACCATATACTCCGAAGTGGTGAAGGATTCCCACATATTCTCCCAGAGGAGCACAAGATGCTTCATAAAGCCATACCCTTTCCTTAATAAATGCATGGTACCTGTGGAACTTGAAGCTGGTATCCAAAGGAGCGCTAAGTCACTTGTTCAGTTAGGGCAAGGATATCTGCTTGTCCAACAGAACTTTCCTCTCCTTCCTTCCTTGTGCCCCCTAGGCTTTCCCCCAAACCTCTGAAGCAGATTTGGAGAGGATTCAGGGCATGCCTTGGGGGAGGTGGGGAAGGACAGGAGGGGGGAAAGCTCCATTGCACAAACAAATCCTTGCACTGACACAACCCCCTCAGGCTTATTAGGTTTCACCATGAAGTTGATCCCACACCTCCAAAGTTTTTATTCAAAGCCGTAAGGGCTAGAAGCCAACTTTAAGCAAAACGTTGATACTACAACATTCTGCATGTTTGCACAAAATTAAGGCATACACACAGGCTTGCACATAAGCTGCCCATGAAAAGCAGCCCCACAGCAATTTTCCACTGCGTTTACCGAGTTGCTCTGGTCCTAAGTGTTACTGATTGTCCTTGACTCTGGAGAGAGCAGGACAGGACAGGACAGGACAGGAAGCAGGTCACAGGGAAGGAGGGATAGAAGAAGATGGGCCTAAGAGTGGAAGTTTGGATTGAGGAAGAGGAGGCCAAAAGGAGAGGGGAAGGGGAACTAGAAAAAAAGAGGAGGGGCAGAGGGATGAAGGGATATACATAGCCAAGAGTGCAGAGGTAAGGAAAGCTGAAGTTAACGAAATGATATAACCAGCCAAACCTTTGACCACAGACTTCTAGTTTTATCTGGAATTTAGTGCAGCAACAACATCAAGGCAAAGAAGGCTGTGTGCTTGTGTGGTCTCCAACGCATTACTAAGAATATGCTGGAGACAATGAGGAGCGATTGCCCCTTTTGATGAGCCGCATACATGATAGTTAAGATGCTATTACAGTGAATGATGAAGAGGTCCGTGAACTGCTGCATATTCAAAGGGAGCATAAACTCCAAACTTTCTCTTTTGAACCTCATCTGACCTCCTGGGGCCTGCCAAGCTGGACTGGAAAGCAATGGAGAGCTGGCCCTTTAACAAGTTATTGCTGTGTCTGGCTAGGCCAGCCATTCTGCCCCCCCCCCCCAAAAAAAAAGAGAAAGGGAAAAAGAGAGCAAGCCTTTCCCATGGTATTTTGGACCCCCCCCCTTACTCTCTGGCTCTGCCTACAACCTGGAGGAACCGAATCGTGTGGAAAATAGAAGCGTCTACCAAATTCTTTGATCTTCAGTTGTCGGCTGTAGGGATTATGTTACTATTTTGCCCGTTCCCAGCCCTTATTTACATGCTTAGGTTTTAGCAAATCATTTGTCCTCATTTAGGTATGTGGAAACCTCATTGGAACCATAAGGAGAGTTCTAAATCTTAAAGAGAGTCAGCTGTGTGGGTGGAAATGAATATCCCTGGCCAAGCATCCCCAACTCAACCCAGCCAGCTACTGCAGAGGCAGAAGAAAGAGCCAGTTAAATAGTCCATCAGTCGAGGCTTGCTCATTTTAGGAATTACCCCTAGAAGTGGAAAAGTAGTTGCATCTATCTATCCATCCATCCACCCATTTGTCTGTATTGCCTATCATTTTCCTACCAAAAACAGGTACTCAATTTACACTGATAAAATTAATGAAGAAATTATATATTTTTTTAAAAAAACTGATATACATACATACTGAGAGTGACAGCTCAATCCTATATGTAAAGTATCTACCTGGAAGGAAATCCCATTGATTCCAATAAGGTTTTGCCCCAGGTGAGTGGGTGTAGCCTGACAGCCTGAGGTTCACTCATAATAGGCTGAAGTGTGTTTGATCAGAACCTATGCATACTACTTCAAGTACACAGATATTATACCCGGCGAAGGAGGTTTCTACCTAAACTATTCTGCTGGTGTGGTTTCATTTACCTGGGTTTCACTATCTTGGAAATCCGGATTTTGAAATCCTAAAAAATGCATGTGCGCATTGTAGGCATGGTAAGGGTATGAAGCTCAAAACAGGCAAGAGAACTGAAGGTGATGTGACTGAGCTATTCTCTCCTCTGCATAATGTTTATTTTTTTCTGTCTCAGTGCAATCTCTGCTCAAACAGGGTTTGCAGGCTTTTGTCATGCCTCGGAAACCTGAAAAAAGGTGTTTGAGCAGCTATGACAGCAACATGACTATGTAAGTGATGGCTGCCGACCATCTGAAGAGGTATCTGAAGAAGTGTGCATCCACACAAAAGCTCATACCAATAACAAACGTAGTTGGTCTCTAAGGTGCTACTGGAAGGATTTTTTTAATCTGGTTTTCGTTTGCAGTTTCTTTCCCAATGATTTTTCGATCTGGGCTGAAAATGGTGGTAGACACTTTGTCATAGCTGTCAAGTGTCCCTTATTTGAAGGGACAGTCCCTTATTCCAGCGCCATGTCCCGCTGCTGTCCCTTACTGATGGATGTCCCTTAAATGATGTCCCTTAAATTTCAAAGGAAGCAGCTCCTCTCCCTCCCTCCCTGCCGGCCAGGGAGGAGGGAGGCTCCAACTGTGTTGCTTGGCTGCGTTGCTCACCCAATAAGAAGACTAAGAACGACTGGGGGGTGGAGCTTGCATGCCTTGTGTGTGGATAGTTAATGCAAGCTGAGGGAGTTTTTGAATGCTGGACGCCATTTTGTTGCACGTGCTGCTGCAAACTTTGCAGTGCAAAGCCAGGCAGGGGAGCCATCTTAAGTTGAGGCTGCATAGGCCTTGTGGTGCATGTGATTCAGATTCTATTCAGTTGAACCTCTGGTTACAAAGTTGGTTGGACAGTGTTCTCGAAGCTACCCAGCATGAGTTTGACCAGACTGCAGGAGGACAGGAAGACTGGAGTGCCTGGAACAGGTGAGGCTTCAGGTCCCTTATTTTGGCTGCTGGTCCCTTATTTTCAAGGCTGCTGGTCCCTTATTTTCAAATCTGTAAGTTGACAGCTATGCACTTTGTTCTGTTCTTTTGTCTTGTTTCGCACTAATTTTTGGCCTCTCATCTGGAGTAGCCCAGAGAGCTGTCTTCACCTAAGCTGATCTAAGTAGGCCCAGTTAGATACCTGCTCTCACATGTCTGACTAGATTGATGTAGGGCCACAAAAGTGCTTGAGTTGCTGGACCTTGTGTTTCCCTCATGGGATGCACTCTGCAGGCAGGTGACAGCCAGACATCTCATGCCACTGTTCATTTGGCCTGGAATTTATTTATTTTACTTTGCTCCATGCAGCTGCTTCTCAGCTGGTAAAAATAGGCTGCTGCTAAATCTGCCTTGGCACCTCTCACTTTACTAAATAGAGGTAAAATGGGGACCTTGTGCTTGCAGATTAAAAGCATGCATGCACAAGAGCTTTGTAAACACACAAACCAACCAGGGAGAAGGCGGAGCTGAGTTTAAAAGAACTCATACAACCAAATTGGAGTGCAAAGGCAGCTAGATGTTTCCCAACGGTTCTGATCATGGAAGTCAGTTGGACAGTTGAGTCATTTTAGATTCAATAGAAATATTAATATTTTACAGCCAAAAATATTTACTTTTAGAATGTGTTAAGAACAACCTACCATCACAGGAGCCCACCCTTGTTATTTCAGCACAAGTCACTGTTGGCTGGCATAAACCCTGACTGGGAGGCAGGTCCAAATCTGTGCCTTTCACTTAGACTTCCTCTGTGCAAAGTCTTCACTTCTTTGTACAGCACAGTGGTTGTATAAAAAGTCTTGGGAAACTCACACTAAAATTCTTCCCTTTGGTGGCCTTCGTCTGTTAGCTGCTTCTGTTACCAAAGGCAAAATTTCCTCCTCCCATACACACTGGGAACCCAGAGTCTCTGTGGCTGGGTCACTGAGCTGAGCATGATTCATCCCCACTGCCTGATTGGAAAGAGGGGTGGTCATTAGCAGGGAGAAATGAAGTGGAGAGTTGCATCTCTCCATTAGTGATTACTTAGAAAATTTAAACAGCCAGATTCCAGTTGGAGACAAGCAGCAAGTTCATCTGTTGTTGGCACATTTTGAACCTGGCTATTAGCCACTTGCAACCACATGAAGATGCCCAAGCACCAAGATGGTGCCCAATGTCTCCACTACCTGGAGGTGCCATAATAATAATACTAATAATATTTATACCCCGCCCATCTGGCTGGGTTTCCCCAGCCACTCTGGGCAGCTTCCAACAAAATATTAAAATACAATAGTCTATTAAACATTAAAAGCTTCCCTAAACAGGGCTGCCTTCAGATGTCTTCTAAAAGTCTGGTAGTTGTTTTTCTCTTTGACATCTGATGGGAGGGCATTCCATAGGGCGGGTGCCACTACCAAGAAGGCCCTCTGCCTGGTTCCCTGTAACTTGGCTTCTCGCAGCGAGGGAACCGCCAGAAGGCCCTCGGCACTGGACCTCAGTGTCCGGGCAGAACGATAGGAGTGGAGACGCTCCTTCAGGTATACTGGACCGATGCCTGGAGATCCTTGGATCTTCTTGTTTTCACACACTAACAACACATCATGTAGAATTCTATCAATTATATTTTATGTGCATAATCAGGATGAATTTTAGGAACCAAAAATCGTATTGGAAAATACAACTTTTGGGATGGTGACTATAACCCTGGTTTCAGGGGCCATTTGACACCTAGCTTATGTATCTGAGTTTTTAAGACAGTTACAGGGAAAAGGCTATTGTCTGCAAATGTCCTTGGTAGGAGTTCCATTCCCCCCCCCCCATAATCTTGATTTGTTTCTAAATTTCAGTAGATTACTCAGTGCTTAACTCAAATGGTGACACCACCCAAGAGGGAGGTTGAGTTGTTTCTTATATATATCAAAACATTAATAGAGAAGTGTAAAATAAAACACAAGTGTACCCTTTTGTAATAAACATGCCCGGGTTCCATTACCAATTCCAATGTCTGTTTTCTTATAAATTCAATCAAGGCGCGCAGAATAAAGCACAAATATTTTGATAATAAACAGAGAAACTCCTCTTAGTAACAGTTGGCCAGAAATTGCTTTCTTGTATTTGTTTTGGATGTGGCAATCCTTACTGAAAACTCTGTGCAGTCTGACAGCAATCTTATTTGGTGATTCAGAATGAGTGGTCCTATCTCCTGCCAAAATAATTAAATCGAACATTTTCAAGAGATGCATTAACTTGCTCTCCTGCTTTCTCCTTGGCATCATTTTCACTGAGTTTGGAAAAAGTTATCAAAACTGAGTATTTGGTCCAGAATTGGCTGTGAAACCTAATACGAGATCAAATAGTGCGGACAAGTTTCAGAACTGATCATTGTTTCTCAAGTGCTGAGCTAAGGTCATGAGAACATCAGCAAGTAAGTAAAACAAAGATCCATGCAGTTCAGCGTTCCATCTCCAACAGTAGCTAGCCAGATACTCCTGGGAAGCTCATTAAATAATTAAATAGACAGGTTCTGGGAAACCTGGGATAATAGAAATCCTTGAGAAATCTCACTCTTCCCTCCATTATCAACTTATTATTTCCTTCTGCTTCCTATTTTTAACCTGCTACCAATCCGTAAGAAGATCTATCCACTTATCACTACAATAGCTAAGTTCCTTCAGCAGCCTTTGGTGAGGATTTTGTCCAAATCCAAATACACATTGTTGATTGCTTCACCTCTACATGGTTGTTGTTGTTTTTTTACAAAAGACCATTGAGAAAAGGCTTCACTTTTCAGAAGCCATGCTGATTCCTGCTCAACAAGGCCTTCTCTTTTGTATTTTTAACCATGCTAGCCTTAATTTTGCTTCCCACCAATTTAACTAGGAGACACATTCTGATAATGGATCTGTAACTTCTCAGTCTCCTCTTGGTCCTTTATTCTTATTATTTAAGGGGTTACACTTCAACCATTGAAATGTCTGTTGATTTTAAGGTGTCTGATTATATTGATGTTACATATTTTAGCTCAACAGTTTCACATTTGGATTCATTAAAAGCTCTTGGGTGAATGCCATCTGGCCTCAGTCACTTTTAAATTTATTTATTTATTACTGCTGGCCCCCAGATTGCCCCACAAGGGCTGAAACAAAGAAAAGATAACACATTTTGTTGTTGAGGTTTTGACCCAATGACCCTGGCAGTACCACTTCCATGACGTTGTGCCTTTTAAAACAAGTCTGTACATGTCAGCAGCTGACACCTTGGTAACAAAGGAATTCATAACCATCAGATGCAAAATGCCACCGATTGTCTTGTATCATGCCCACCCAGTCATGCCCAGTTTGAAGTGTGGGGCAGAGATTCCCAAATGCCTGCTGCTTCACCTACTTTCCTTTAATGGTTCCACAGGTTTCTTGCCAGATGGAACATAAACCTCTGAATGTGCCTGCAAGCTACCCAGATATAAGGGTTTGTTGGTTGGTTGGTTTTGGATTAGTTAACTGGTTCTGAGGTCCCCAGCAGATATGGTGATAAATCTGAATCTTGACTATTCTTCTTCTTCTTCATTGGCCATCACTCGTAGCTGAGTAAGATTGTCTTCCATAAATACGGTTTTAAAAATGAGTCTGTAAGTGACTGTGGAGGCCAATTCTGGATCCACATGTCCTTCCACAGTGGGGACATTGGTTTCCGGGTGGGAGTTGACCACGGTGTGGATTTGCCAAGCGTGCCTTCCTCTTTTAGCGCATTTCTCCCTTGTGTCCTGAGTTTGAGTGTCTTCAAAGCCCATGACACCTTTGGTTGTTCTCCAACTGGAGTGCTCACAGGCCAGTGTTTCCCAGTTATCAGTGTTTATACTACATTTTTTAAAGATTTGCCTTGAGATAGTCTTTAAACCTCTTTTGTCGACCACCAGCATTACGCTTTTACTTTTTAAGTTCAGAATAGAGTAGTTGTTTTGGAAGACGATAACCAGGCATCCGCACAACATGATCAGTCCAACGAAGTGGATGTTCAAGAATCATTGCTTCAACACTGGTGATCTTTGCTTCTTCCAGTACATATTAGTTCGCCTGTCTTCCTGAGTGATGTGTAAAATTTTCCAGAGACACCGTTGATGGAATCTTTCGAGGAGCTGGAGATGGCGTTTATAAGTGGTCCATGTTTCACAAGCATATAGTAAGGTTGGTAGCTCCCGCCGGGCTCCCAAGGCTTGCAGACAGCAGCCTGCAGCCCGAAACCCGGGGAGCCCAGTGGAGCGCACCCCGGGCTTCGGGCAGCTCTCCGCAAGCCTTGGGAGCCCAAAGGAAGTTCCCGCTGGGCTCCCAAGGCTTGCGGGATAGCAGCCTGTTCTGGGGGCTGGGGTCGGGGGAAGCTCGGGCTTCCCCCGCCCCAGCCACGCACCTGGGGGGGAAGTAATTTTCCCCCTTTATTCCCCCCCCAAAAAAAAACTAGGTGCGCCCTATGGGCCAGTGCGCCCTATAGGGTGAAAAATACAGTAGGTGCTAAGGAAATGTGTTTAGGGGTGACATTGGTGGCTGCTCCTCATGCTCCCTTTAGTCCTGTCTGTTCAACTCTGTACCTTTCTGCCTGGCTTCATTTTCTGTTTGTTATCATGCTAGAGCTGTTGAGAACTGGATTTGTAAAATTTAGGTTGTTCAGGGTCTCGCATCTTTGTTGCATCCGAAAGTCTGGTGGGATATATGAAGATTTTAGTCATTATTAGCAATTAACCTAATAAGCCTCTGATGCAGTCTATGCACATGTAGTTTGCAGTGCGTTTGCAGATTTATCTGAGACAGGGATTGCTTTTTTTGCAGATAGAATGGCTGCTCTCTGATTCCTTTCCATTGCTCTGTGTTAATTCTGTGCTAATGACTTCAGAGGGTGCTGAAGTCCAGTAGTGGCACTGCAGATGTGTCACCCCTATCATCATGACACTTTAGGGTGCTTCCACTCTGAGGGTTTTTAGCACCACCCACTCCTCATTTCCCCACTTACAAGCTCTGTAAACTTTCAACACTGCAAGCAGTTATGCTCCCCTGTCTTCCATAGCAACATTTTCCCCCATTCACTTTTTGAAGAACAAAGAGTGGGAATTCCACGTTGAAACTCATGGTGTGGGAACAGTCACTTCGTTCACACACATTGCAATTGTGCCCTGCTAGGTGCTTGAAACTTCAGTGACCAAGCTTATCTGCACCATTGGCAACATAGAGTCAAGTCCCACTGGCACCCATGATTTTTCCGGTTGAACAGCGAAACTCAAGAAGGGCTGGATGTTCACTTAATATGAACCCTGAACAGCCAGAAATTTAGAAGCTAACACTTTTCCTGGCAGGGTAAAATCATCTGCTAATTTTTGCATGTAAGGCTGCAACCGTCCCGGGGCGGAGGAAGCTAGCAAAACCCCTCCTGCCCTTGCATAGTCCCGATTACTCCTTTTCAATTCAGGATCAAAATTTCCAGCTATTGGGCATTAGAATAAGGAGGTTTGGGGCGCAGCCACAGGGAACTTGGTCCTTCCAAAGAATGTTAATTTCCTAAACATGCAAGTCTCCCTCAGTCTGGCCAAAGCAGACACAGAACCAGCCCACTCATGTGCCTGTAATAGCTGCTTGGTCTGCAGAAACCAGCATTAGAAATAAGCATGGCCTCCTGCTGATGTATTCAGATCTGTGTGTAATGGCTGTTTGCTAGACGCAATAAATTGAACTGAACTGAACTGAAGTATTCTGATCAGGCGGATAGTACAGATGCGGAAGTAGGTAAATATGTTGGCAAGCCTAGGAGAAACACATATAGGATGTGGGTGGCAGACCTTAGAAAATGTGCCTTTATCTTCCTTTAGACTGCCTAATAAGGACCCCTGGGATTGTGGGTCGCTGGCTGCTCTGTTCTGCACTTTATTGCACAAAGCAGAAAACACACTGCCTTCCTTTGGCTACACTTTTCAAAAAGAAACAGTGAAAAGTGTCATTCTCTCAAACTGTATCCATGTTGCCAAAGGTCTGTCCAGATGAATTTAACATGTATATGTAGCTCTTTACATTCAGCAAGAATGGAGGACTGGGCCTTTCTCTGTCTAGCTCCCATTGCTCTCAAACACATGCAAATTGTTTGTATAATCACTGTGTTTGGCCACACCTTTTTCTAGAAGGTTAGCAGACATCAGAGGCATTTGAGGGGGATTTCTGTAAGGTATTTTCAGCCCACTCAAAGCCCTTCCCAAATATATGCTTCTTATTTAAAGCTGGGGCAGTGTTTCCTCAATGGTTGGCCGTAGCCTTGGGCAAGTTTGGGCAGTTCTCTGAACAACCCGCCAAGAATCATTGTGTCAATTCTTATCCACACTCCTTGATGTTGGAGAGACCAGCCACCAAAGGAAGATTAAGGACTTCCAGCAGCATGACACTGTCATCTTGCCCAGTGCAAGACCTTGAAGCTGGTTGTGGCCATCCACAATGTGATGCTGCTCAGGCAACCTTTGGGTGGCTGGCTTTCTGAATATAAACATATTCATGCAAAACATAATGCTGGAAAGTTCCTTCTCTCAAGACATTAAATTCCAACCAGCACAGAACAGAGAGGCCCACAGATCCTATGATTCTAAGCAGATCTGCAGCATGTCGATAAAAGGCCATGCAGCCTGCTTAGTTCACTACTTGGTGGGTTTTTTTAATGCATTTTGGGCCTGCCCAGTTTCCATTTTTATTAAAGGTTCGTGTTACCATGCAGGACACCCCCCAGCAGCTGATGGCTTTCTAGCCATTCTTAGTGCCAGAGAGAGAGACTAAGCTACAAAGCACCGTCTTGTCAGCTTCTTTTCCAATTTGGAAAAAAGAGTGCAGATTACTCTTGCCCTTTTTGTTCCAAAGTGTGCATTCCTTGCCCAGGGGGTCTCTCACCTGCTCCTGCAGCTCACATCTCCTGAAACTCAATCCCAGTATGCAGCTGCATAAATCTTTTTTTTTTTAAGGGAGCCCCCCACCCCACCCACATGCTAGGGTGTTAAGTAGCTGGCAGTGCAAATGCATGAGGAGATTATTCCCCATCCTGCCATCCTCCCTCCACCTTTTTCCAAAAGTAAACAACTTGCAGAAAGTTTTAGCTTTACAAAATGGAGGAGTTATGATGACTTGTTTATGGACTGGGAATGCTATCAAGCAGGGCGGCTCAACTTTTCATACCAAGTGGGCTGCAAGAGTGCTTTGACACAGAACCCCTGTCTTGTCACGGGGGGGGGGTCAGGGAGCAAGGTCAAAATTTGACACACACATACCCAGCTCTCATGCTGCCTTCCCAAAGCTGGGTAAGCAAGGCACCACACTTTGAGAAGGAGGCGTGAGGCTCTGGCAGGGTGCTAGAGCCCTCCCTCCTTCCAAAAGCCATGTATTTGACCACCCTTCATTTCTGTGGTCCTTTCCAAAAGCTTTGCCTGTAACTGCAGCAGCAGGCAGCCCTCAGGATTCTGGATAGAGGCAGATTAACCCTGGTGTTAGCCTGCTGTTGAGCACACTTTTGCCATAGGAAACAGAAAATCATGAACAGGACTAAGTTAGACCCATTCATTTCAAGAGGTCAACTCTGAGTAAAAGTTGGCTGGACACCAACCAGAAACTCTGGTGAAATGAACAGGCATGCCATAGGCAAGTTGTGCCTGTACTATGCAACTTTAACCACTCGGGGGGGGGGGCAGGGAAAACCAGCCATTGGTCTCCAGCCTCAAAGTTTGTGGTGTGTGTCATGTATTTTTTATTTTTTTTAAGAGCTGACATTTCCCACATTCACACGGTGGAGAAATGATCCCTCCATTTAAGGGCATTTTGCTTGGATTGAAGTCTCAAATTACAGGGTGCTACGTTGGAGCCTGACATCCCCCTGTTGCTCAGATTCATCCAGAGCTGCTGGAGAACTGAAGCTGGGGAGAGGGACCCCCTTCCCCACACATTTCTCCCCATAATTCAAGTGAGTCAGAGGCACAGAAGAAAAGTGAATCAAAGCTCGGAGCTGGAGCTGTGTGTTTATAGACTGCAGGCTCTTTGCAATGCAAGACATGCTTGGAGGAATTCTTCCAAGCCTTACCCACCCACACAAAAAGCCCTGGGACCAAGCCAGCTCCAAGAAGCAGGATTTTGTGCTGGATCCCCCCCACCCACCTGCATAATAGAAGGCTTTTCACCCTTATTCATTCCGACTTCTTCATTATAATGTATTTAGCAGCCAGAGACTTGCATCCCAAGCAAACAAAGCTGTCTCCATGCAGAGGGCATTTTAAATGTGTCTCAATAGCAGCTGCCTCTACATAGCAAGCTGTGCAATGTCTCGCTCAGGGAATTTTCTCCATGATCAAATGGGCCACTGCACATTAACTGCTCACCACACTGATGTTGACACCAACAGAAGAGAGCTAAAGGGTCCCCAACTGACAAAGTGGGGGGGGGGGAGGCAAATTGTTCCATGGCAAGTGGAGTTCTTGTCTCTCCCCCAAAGCTGACAGACATGGAAGGTGACGTCTGAAGTCCTGAGGGACAGTTTCCATCACCACAGTCTCTGATGATAGCATCCTGGTCACAAGGACCAGGAAAAGGCTTAAAAGAGGGGTGGGAAACCCGCTGGATTGGGACTTAGTTGCGTAGATGATTGATGCTTAAAGTTGCTTTGTAAGCCCTATGCTGGATGCAAGCATGGGGCTTGCAAAGCGTTTTTGTCACTTTTCCCCAAACACACCACAGCCATTAGGTTGGTTGTCAGGTGTTCAAGAAGCACTGCAGAAAGTTCTTTGCAAGCCCTGTGCTCAGTGCTTCTCAAGTACCAAGTGTACGGGTGGCAAAGCTCCTTGGGCTGCTGTTCCTCAGTGCTCCACAAAGCACTTTGACAGGTGGGTGGGACAACCCACCTGTCAATTATCTGATGCCATGGTGATGTCAGGGAGTTGTCCTGCCACCTGTCAAAGTTGACCCATGCGATTTGGAACAGACTAGGATCTGGTTAAGAATATTTTAACCATTAAAATACAGAACATTGCTATGCAAAGATAATTTGTGGGTTAGTGAGTGAGCCCTACCAAAGCAATGCAGTGATCTTCGGATGAAAGGCAGTCTATAAATTTAATTCATCCTCCTCCTCCTCCTCCTCCTTCTTACTTCTGCTAGGGCAGCAGACAGCAAAACCATAATAGCATACAAAATGAAAATGAAAGCCAAACCATTTTGGCTGCCTTTAAGACACTAGAAAACAACAGCAACAAGCAGCCAGCAATTAAGCGGAGATGCTGCACATCAGAGTCTGTCAAAGCAATGCTGTCCTTGTTTCTGATGGGAAAGAGGGCATGGCACCCCGGAGAAGGTCCATTCTTTTGTGCTCACTTGACAGATATCCAGAGATAGCACCCAATGCAAGGCCTCTGAAGTCCACCTTAATCCCTGGGCAATTCTGAAGGTAACCTAGTTGTAAACCATTTAGGGCAGGGACCCAGGGCCAAATTCAACCTTAAAGCCTCTCTGTGATATAGCATTAAGTGCAAATGCAGCTAATTTATTTTCCTACACTCTCCACTGCACACTAATCAATAATTAGTTTTGCTGTCACTCTGGCCACTAAACAATCCGTTTGGTAAATTTGCCACTATGAGCTTGAAATTTCCCATAGACCGAGAGAGGAAGAGAGGGAGCACAATGGTGGAGACTAAAGCTGGGAACTTCCCTTTTGCAGACCCATTTAAAACGTGCTCAAACGCTAATGTGCCCTTGCACAATTCATTTAAGCTTGCTTGTCCAGGAGAGGGTCCCGGTGGACTAGGCCCATAATGAGAAATGATTTATTAGCTTTGGACAGGGTGGTGGTGGGGGTTTGTACTGCAGGTGGGCTCACAAAAATGCTGGTTTTGAATTGTTAAAAAGTATTCCGTCATCTTCCACAGAGCAGCTGTGTCAGCTATGGGCTCGTGGCTGAGGAAATAAATATCTAATGACGGCTCACCCAAAAAGTTTACATCCTGGAACAGACACTTTTGGCAATGGCCCCCTCAGCCCTTATAAAACAGATCAATGACCCTTCGTGCACGTTTACTAACAAGTACCTACCTCCTGCTTAGCTTTAACTGTTCTTCCTTTGTGTTCAGATGAATGTTGTGTTGATTGCTCTCTGTTTGTTTTAAACTGGCCCTGAGTATTTTTTGCTGGCTTTCTTTCTTTCTTTCTTTCTTTCTTTCTTTCTTTCTTTCTTTCTTTCTTTTTATCCATCAGCCTGCAGCTTAATCAATGGCAGTTTTACATGGTGGATAAATTTACATGTAAAGGTGAACCTACCTAATCCACACCTTCCAAGACAAAACACAGCCATTCCTTTGAAATTCATGCCTCTCTGAATTTTGCAGTGCAGTTCCCCAGCCTAGTAATTTGACCAAAAATACATATATTATGGCAAATTTTGCACTGAAATCCCCCTATTAGTGAAGATAACATTTTAAAAATGTGCTGTGCTAGGGGAAATGGCTTTGTAAAAAAATAATAATTACACATTAGTCAAAATTGCATACAAATATGTGTATATTAGGAGGAATTCATACCAAAATGCTGAGGAATTTTCAGGAGGACTTTTTTAAAAAACAACAACAACAAAGCAAAACAGAAAACAATAGTGCTTCCTGATATGCAAATGTAGAGAACTGAATTTAAGATTGGGAAACTGAAAAACATGGAGAAACCCAAACTGAGAGATTTGCTGATCCCTAGCTGAGAGATAGTGACTCAGCTTCATGGCTGTGGGGGTGGGGCAGAGTATTTGAACCTAGATTTTCATACCACACTCTGAGACACCAACCACTATTAAACCACAATGGTTTTCCAACTCTCACGTGAAAAAAACCCAACCTAATGTGATGGCAGCCTCAGGCAAAACACCTGCCTGCGTGAACATCCTATGTTCACATCTCGGTCATCAAATCAGAGCAGGACAGTGGGTGAAACGGGGGGGGGCTTTGATGTAACTAGCCCTCCTCCCTCCATATGCCTTCGTTCAGCTTCATTCAGCCCCCTACCTACCACCAGAGGGATGGCAGCACTCCCGCCTCTTCCCCTTTCCTTTGCCAAGACACACGATTCCTCTAACCTGCCTCTAATTGTAGTGGTAAAACAACACCAAAAAGACAAATCCAACCATTCTAGCTAAAAACCACCTCACCTCTCACTTGGAGTATTCCCCAAATTAAATAAATAGGGGGCTTGAAAACAAGTTACTAAAGCCTAACGGTCAGTATATTCACTATTTAGCATATATGGCAAATTTTAGTTTTCCAAGCAGATGTGACAAGCAGAAAATCGGTATGTGTTTTATTTCCACAAAACAGCTTGCATTCGTGTGTTTTTTAAAAAAGTTTTAATGCAGACTTACTGTTGCTTCTTGCTGCCTTCAGAAGTCCACCCCCGCTCCACCAATGTGCTTCATATTTCTGAAAGTCAAGATAGAATTGAGTAAGGTTCAAATAATCATACAGTTTCACCACAAAAAATAAGCGCAAGTTCTGCCCATAAGTTTTCCACTTATTTTGGAACTGTGAATGGTTGGTAGTCCTAGCCATGGATGGAAGTTGAATTACTTCAAATTATATGACAGCAATCTATTGTTTCCAACTGATGGAGGGGTCCTAATATTAATGATGGGCAAACAACTGATGGTGGTCTTGTCAAATAAGGCATATTTTGCAACAGTACATATGTGTCAAAATTGTTGCACACCTTGAAAAATCGTGCTAGTGATTTTGATATTCTCTTGGTTTCTCTTGAGACTCCTTATATATTTTACCTGTGGAGGAAGCTTCACATCCTTTTGTAGGCGAAACCTAGCGACCTGCAGGACACCCCTGAGAAATGTTGATAGTTTTGTTCAAACTTCTTTGCCTTCATTGGAACTCCTTCAGATGACTCACCTGAGAAGAAACCTCAATTTGTTTTGAAATTCAGTTTCGGCAAATGTTTGCTGCTGCTTCTAATTAGTCATCAAGCATGACCTTCCCCTTTCATTCCGCTTTGACACTCAAAGAGTTAAGCTATTTTGGAAAGAGATTATGAACCATACTGTAGCAGGTGGATAGAAACATTCCCTCCCTAATTTTGTTTTTCTCCTGGGGGTCATGGTTTCCATGTAAACACATCTACACACAGGACCCTTGAGAAGTCCTGGAAGGATATATGTTCTGCTGACACATAACATGGGCCTCTCAGCAGCCTATAATAGCATCTCTTCAGATGCTCTGCACTTCAGTTCTGTCAGCCTGAATGTCAGAAGAGAGCACAGTCTCTCTCTCTCTCTCTCTCTTTTCTGGTGGTGGGAGCACAGGAGAGGAGGGGAAGAGTGGTGCGTCGTCATGATATTATTTCTGGATCTCAACCTGCCCTCTTAGCTACAAAACACTGTTTACAATCCCTCTGCAGTAGTAAATGAGGCTGAAGATTAAGCTTATTGCATCATTTCCTCAGGTTTCACAGCTGGCATCTTGTTTTACACAGTGGAATCTATATTAATACTCTCAGGAGGACGAACTGAAAGGGATTATTCAGCCCTGCACTTTCGGAGCACACTTGTGCATAAATGTCTCTTCCGTAGTGTGTGAATTGTTCTCTCTTTGGTGCTTTCTTCCTTGCAGTTAAGTCATCATATATAGCACGGGCGTTCTGAGCCTTACGATAGGATGGGGAATCATGAAGGATTTCCTTTATTCACACTTACTGTGAGAGGGGCAACTTATTGAGCACTGAGCCTCCACGGAGGTCCAGCACAATCAGATTTTTGCATATGTTGCATTAGGTGGGTTTGCTTGAGTTTCCATAACTAGTGCGGATTCACATATTACAATTGCCATGAGAAACCCTGGTGATATTTTGGTGTTTTCTGGAAAAGCATAAAATGAGCAAGTAAGAGATAGAAACGGCATTTGTGTGCGCGGCTCTGGTTCACCAAAAGCGGCTTAGTCATGCTGGCCACATGACCCAGACGAACTGTCTGCAGACAAACGCTGGCTTCCTCAGCCTATAGAGCGAGAGGAGTGCCGCAACCCCAGAGTCGTCCGCGACTGGACCTAACTGTCAGGGGTACTTTTACCTTTACCTTTTTAAAGAGACAGATAGATAGACGGTCAGACAGGTGATATATACAGTACACACACACACACACACACACACACACACTTGATTGGCATAGGTTTCCTAGAAACATGCACAAAGGTTTTTAAGTATGTATGTACATGAACAGTTTTGTTTCAAACGTAGTGTATTCATGGTGGGACACACCTTTATAACATAAATGTTTCCCAGAGTAATCATAGCATGTGGCACAGTTCTTAGTTTGGGAAGACCACACTATACTGATGGAAATCACAAACTCTAGTGAGGAATTGATTGGGGGAGATTGGGTTGAGGTGTTTGTTTGTTTGTTTGTTTGTTTGTTTACAGTGTCTGACTAAAAAGCTACATGTTACTTTTATAACAAGGAGTCATCATAATCAATTTATTATAACGATTTGTCGAATGCATCCTTGTGATTTTCCCTCTCATTTTGTCTATAATCTTAAGAAGCCAGCCACATTTGTTGAGAAGCCTCGATAGCTGTTCTGTGCATTTCCAGAACCATGAATAGAATTTTGAGGTCAGAAACTCACAATTGCAAAGGCTGGGATGGAAGCTACAATGGCAGGATGTTTGTCTTCAAGGTGTACACCCTTCTGCATGCAATTGTTGAAATTGGCACGCTTGTTTGTGTGTGTGTAGGACTGTTGATGTCCTTCCCCTAGAAGCATAATTACAAATTTTAGCAAGAGCAGAAAAATGGGATGCACATCAAAAGAACTCTATGGAGTGACAATTCACAATAGCTAAAGTGTGGTTAATTTGGATTTTGTTGATTTGTTTCCAACCCAATGTCAATTTTGCTATCATACTAAGACTATTATCTCTATCTCTGTGGGATCTAGAACTGAAAAATGGAGAACTCCGGAAACCAACACTGGAATTCCATTGATGCTAGCCCTCTTCAGACATTTAAAGAATGTGTGTGGGCATAAACTGTTGAAGGGTCCAATGTGTGCCAGCCCATCATCCCACCAGCTCCACCCTGAGCCTTTCTCTGTTGAGTAGGAAGGTCCGAAGGGAGACATTCATGCATTCAGCTGAACATGTGTAGAATTCTGACCATGATCTGGAACTCTAATCTCCTCCACTGATGTCCATGTGTGTACTTTAAAGACCTGGAGAGGGCTATTTTGTCCTCACCTGTTGTGTGTCTGCATTAATTTTACCTACTTTATCCCATAACTCCTCAGTAAATGCCATATCACATATAATTGTTGCAGTCACCACCCTTTTTTTAATCTCCCCTCTGGAATAAGGACAATAATCCAATTTTTAACATACATGCTCGTTATTTTATGTTTTCATGATTTTATTGTACACAAACCACCATGAGATTTTTAGGAGCTGGTGGTTTATAATTATTCCTATGAATGAATAAATATCTGCCATTTAAGATTTCTAAATAGAAAATTAAATAGTTGTTGCTGTTTTGGGGGGGTGCAATCCCCCCCATTAATTATTATATTATGCATTGTTTTTATTAATTTTCTGTTAGCTGCCCTAAGGACATGAGTTTTTTAAATTTATGCATTTATATTAAATTTCTGTACTGCCCTTTAACCATGGATCACAGGGCAGTTTATAATATAAAAATATATAACAGAGTAGCAGACAACAACACCCCCCACAGTTTAGAAGTCCGTATATAACTTAACTAGCCAAAGCCCTCGGAGAAAAGGAAAGTTTTTGCCTGATGCCTAAAGATATGTAATGAACATGCAAGGTGAGCCTCCCTGGGGAAAGCATTCTACAAACCAGGAGCCACCACAGAGAAGGCCCTTTCTCAGGTTGCCACCTTCCAGACCTCTTGTAGAAGAAACACACAAATAAGGGCCTCAGATGATGATTGCAGGGTCTGAGTTGGTTCATATGGGAAGCGGTAATCTTTGAGATATGGTGGTCCTCAATACCAGTGTGTTAAAAGTGCAGGATATAAGTGGTTCAAATAAGTAAATAAAACATAAATGGTTTGTCTTCACTGTGTAGAAGCTCCTTGATGCTTAGAGCATTTCCTAAGTGCAATATTCAATAAATATTGCCAGCTTGTTGGTGTTAACTGGATGAGTCAGCAGTATAGAAGGAGCTGAGATCACTCCATGGGAGAGGAAAAGAAAGGGAATTACTTCATAACAAATAATTCAGTGACCCAATATATGGAAGAAAAGAATAAATGTCATTTTCACATTTCCCAAAGCATTGCCTAAACTCAATCCATAGTTTGGTGTTAAGAAAGGGTAGATTTCCTATAAGGATTCATCAATGGTTTATTTCACAATTCTATGCAGCAATGTTAGTTTCATATATGATGGCTGCTCTCTTTATAAAGTAGAGCTATTGCATTGCATGGTGAACTCTTTATCACAATCCAACAAGAGAAGAAGGGGCAGTGTCACAATCCTCTCAAAGAGGCTGGGGAGGAGCAATGGGATGTATTATGTCACTAAACTAAAATAATCCCTCCTAAGACACTTTTGGATATGATGACTACTGGCTCCCTTCTTGTCCCGGGTTGCCTTAGACCAATCCCCTATCATTATCCTCTACCACTGCTCTGCTGCCACAGTTGCCATGATGGCACTTTGAGTGTAGTGCACTGTGGCAGTGGCCAGAGGCGGAGCTAGCTGCTCCAGCACCCGGAGCGGCGCACATACTGTGCGCACGTGGGCGGGGAGAGTGTCCTGGGGGGGGCCGGGGCGGCGATGTCACTCCCCCTCAGGGATGACACCGGGTGTGGACCGCACCCACTGCACCCTCTTCCTCCGCCAGTGGCAGTGGCGGCAACTGGAAATACAGTAGGATATGCAGCAGCTGGTGATGCGGAGGTGCAGGGGAATTGTAAACCAATATCTTCCAAAAGAGCTGCTTTGTTTTGGGTGCTTGAAATATGCCATCATTGAATCAGCTACATGCGTGGCATCCAAACTTGTTGCTGGCAAAAAAAATTGTACAGTCTGCAGATTTGTCTGTTTATAATTGCAGACTTTGCAGCATATATATATATATATATATATATATATATATATATATTTCCACTGTTTAAGATATTTTGCTTAGCATTTGGACAAGCCAATCGAAAACTTACTGCCTTCTTCTATGAAGAGTGAAGAGTACCAAAGCCCATTGATTTCAGACAGCTTAGGAGTATCTAGCTCTGCATATGATTGGGTTGACTGTAAGCCTTTTTTTTTAATAGAAAAAAAGAAATAGTTAAAATATGTCTGTTACAAAGCCAGCAAGCTCCTAGACCAGCTGTTCTGTAATAATTTACAGACACACATACATAGACAATTGGTTCCATGTTTTTTCATTAAATAAAGATACCGACAATAGTTTGCCAAACTTTAAAAGGGAGAGTCATTCAGGAAACAAGAGAATCCTTGAAGCACACTGCTCTTGAGATAAGTATACTTTATTAAAAAGCTATAATGGTCCATTTGCAGATGATGCAGATGGTAGCAGTTCATTATTTAAGGAAGTATTTGGGCTCCAGGCTAGTGTCGACATGTCAAAAAGTATTAAAATGCTTGACCTGATGGACTGAGAGAAAGACTCATCTACCACCATTTTCTTATAGAAACCAAAATTTCTATGAGATAATAATAATAATAATAATAATAATAATAATAATAATAATAATATATTATTTATACCCCGCCCATCTGGCTGGGTTTCCCCAGCCACTCTGGGCGGCTTCCAAAAGAATATTAAAATACTGTGATACATCAAACATTAAAAGCTTCCCTAAAAAGGGCTGCCTTCAGATGTCTTCTAAAAGTCTGGTAGTTGTTGTACTCTTTGACATCTGGTGGGAGGGCGTTCCACAGGGAGGGCGCCACTACCGAGAAGGCCCTCTGCCTGGTTCCGTGTAACTTGGCTTCTCGCAGTGAGGGAACCACCGGAAGGCCCTCGGTGCTGGACCTCAGTGTCCAGGTAGAACAATGGGGGTGGAGACGCTCCTTCAGGTATACTGGACTGAGGCCGTTTAGGGCTTTAAAGGTCAGCACCAACACTTTGAATTGTGCTCGGAAACGTACTGGGAGCCAATGTAGGTCTTTCAAGACCAGTGTTATATGGTCTCGGCGGCCGCTCCCAGTCACCAGTCTGGCTGCTGCGTTCTGGATTAGTTGTAGTTTCCGGGTCACCTTCAAAGGTAGCCCCACGTAGAGCGCATTGCAGTAGTTCAAGCGGGAGATAACCAGAGCATGCACCACTCAGGCGAGGCAGTCCGCAGGCAGATAGGGTCTCAGCCTGCGTACCAGATGGAGCTGGTACACAGCTGCCCTGGACACGGATTTAACCTGTGCCTCCATGGACATCTGTGAGTCCAAAATGACTCCCAGGCTGCGCACCTGGTCCTTCAGGGGCACAGTTACCCCATTCAGGACCAGGGAATCCTCCATACCTGCCCGCCTCCTGTCCCCCAGAAACAGTACTTCTGTCTTGTCAGGATTGAATCTCAATCTGTTAGCTGCCATCCATCCTCCAACCGCTTCCAGACACTCACACAGGACCGTCACCACCTTCACTCGTTCTGATTTGAAAGAGAGGTAGAGCTGGGTATCATCTGCATACTGATGAACACCCAGCCCCAACCCCCTGATGATCTCTCCCAGCGGCTGCATGTAGATGTTAAAAAGCATGGGGGAGAGGACAGAACCCTGAGGCACCCCACAAGTGAGAGCCCAGGGGTCTGAACACTCATCCCCCACCACCACTTTCTGGACACGGCCCAGGAAGAAGGAGCGGAACCACTGTATGACAGTGCCCCCAGCTCCCAGCCCCTCAAGATGGTCCAGAAGGATGTTATGGTCGATGGTATCAAACGCCGCTGAGAGATCCAGCAGAACTAGGAAACAGCTCTCACCTTTGTCCCTAGCCCGCCGGAGATCATCAACCAGTGCGACCAAGGCAGTTTCAGTCCCGTGATGAGGCCTGAATCCCGACTGGAAGGGATCCAAATGGTCCGCTTCTTCCAGGCGTGCCTGGAGTTGTTCAGCAACCACTCGCTCAATCACCTTGCCCAAGAATGGAAGATTTGAGACTGGGTGATAGTTGGCCATCGTGGCCGCATCTAAAGATGGTTTTTAAAGAAGCGGTTTAATAACCGGCTCTTTCAGTGGGTCTTGGAAGGATCCCTCACGGAGGGAAGCATTCACCACCCCACGAAGCCTACCGCCCAGCCCTTCCCGGCTAGCTTTTATAAGCCAGGATGGGCAAGGATCCAGGAGACAGGTGGTTGGTTTCACTCGTCCAAGCAGCCTGTCCACATCCTTGGAGGTAACAGATTGGAATTGATCCCACGCAATTTGACTAGACAGGACTCTAGCACTCTCCCGCCCTGGCCCTGCTCCCACGGTGGCGTCTACCTCTTCCCGAATCTGAGTGACTTTATCTGCAAAAATGATAAATGATGAAATGAGGGCTGTGAAAATTTGTGCCCCGGGCTTTTTAGACTCATCTACCCATGTACTATCGGAAGCCAAAGGGGCACATTGGTTGCCAGATGTGATCCCCGTCCCCCAGCTTTCCTACTCCACTATTAGGAATTATTTGTTCGTTGCTAGAATATAAATAGAAGTGAGCAGCGGATGGCGGGACAGGCTGGCATTGCATGCTTGTCTTCCTGACGCCAAGTGTTGTTGCAACTTACCAAGAGGGAAAGTGATGAGGTGCCTGGAGCTCAGTGCGGTGCAGGTGCTGCAGCAGAACTCCCCATGCCTCATGCTTCCCTCTCTTGGCAAGAGGCAGCAATACTCAGCATCAGGAAGCCAGGGGCGCAACACTGCCCTGCCTTCGCTGCCCCACTGTGTGCTGCTGGGGAAAATAAATTATATTTACCTGTGCAATTCTTGGTGGGTTGGGATGAGGATTGGAGCTGGTTCCCTAAACTTCTTCATAGTTTTCTGGAAAAGAAGGTGGGCAAGATCGATTGCTAGAGCTGTCAGAGATTGTCAAGCACAATAAAGCTCTAACAGCAGTGCTTGGGGAAAGGGTTGCTGGTGCAATTGGTGGCTGTGGGGGATCTCTTCAGGTTTATGCAAGGTAATTGAATTAAGCTAAAATGAATTCTGATCCCTGCAATGCCAGTTGGAATTTGACTGAGGAATTAAATTGTATTTTCATTAGGCAGTCACCTGGGTAAATACACATTCCTACATCTTCCCCAAACACGGCTGCTCTCTGGCATTTTTGCTGGTGTGGCCCGTTTTTGGGTACCAAAAGCCATACGGCATTGCTTGGCTTCTTACCATGAAAAGTTGGCCAGCTTTCCTTTTTTAACTGTTGGAATTTCTGAACAATTAAGGGCCTTCCAGCCTGCTTTATTGTCCCCACAGGCTTAAAAAACACTCACATCTGTTTGTTCAAATATAAATTCCCACTCCAGTAAGTGGAGGCTAGTTGAATCTATAGGATTACCCGCAAGCCCTTTGTGGGACAAATGTTCTGTTTTTAAAAATTGACTCTGATATAAATATTTAGCCAGAGAGACTTTGGAGAGGCCTATTTTGTTTGGGTTCTCTTCCTGTTCCTCAGCATCACGTTGTTTGGCAATACTTATCCCCTAAGGTCCTTAATGGACCTCGTTGCACAAGCAGGGCCTTCCAGGCTGGGTTTCCAGTAAATAACCACAAGTTCCTGGAGATGGATGAAAATAGAAGCATGTGTGTAGGGCAATGGCACAACTGTTTCAGATAAACCAGCTTATGAAGATTCTTCCCCCCCCCCCCTTGCTGCCAGTTCACATCAATATTTATTACAGATGCAACTGAAGTTTGCCTAAAAGCAACATTTTTGGTGAATCTGGAGGTAATACATATGGAGCACACCAAGAAAAGCTAAATTGGTTGAGGCTAGTTGAATTTCAAAGGAGTGGTTTCCCCCTTTTTTGCACATTATTGATCTTAACATATTGCTTATATTCATAAAGCACCCCTGTGTCATCACGGTTCTTCCATTTCTTCCATTAGATCAGAATATAAGACCCATCATCTTGTTCTCACAGTGGCTAGTCAGATGCATGTGAGCCTGATTCCATGCGCAGAATTCTCTTGCAGAATTAGGGCATTTGCACTTCCACATGTGTTTTGCTCAGATTTTATTCTGTCAATCACATCTGTATCACACCCTTCCTCCACAGAACTAAGGGAATATTAAGAATATTAAAACAAAATCCCCCAGGCTTTCTTCTAAAACCCACATCTGCAGACCTTGGGATGTTTGGCTTTATGGTTAAAGCTGGACAGAGGAGTCCATGCATTGCTGGTTTCTTTCTACTCCTACTTGTATAACCTCAAATAAGGCGCTCCCTTTCCTGTGGCGAAGAGAGATTCCTTACTCTTGCAAAGGCTCTAAGACCCTTAGCTTAAACTTATCCAGGAAATAAAAGAGGGCCAACATTAAAAAACAAAACAAAAAACCAGTGCAATATATTTTACACTCTGTGGACCTCTCATAGAGAAGCTTAATAGATGAATACCTATATGGCATCTTAAGTATTATAGCAAGCATGCATATTAAGCACGTCAGCCTCCTGCCACTATTCTGGCTCTCTGGAGCAATTAGAGGTCATTAAGCAAAGTTGACATCCTGTGTTTGTTTGTTTGGCAGATCCACGCAGAGTTCCCTAACTCAACTCCCCTAGCAGTTGCAGACATTGAAAAACCAGGAGGTGAAAAGGTTTATTACAGGCCAAATGTGTTGCACTGAAGTACAATAAGTTAGCTGCAGAGGCTAAACTTAAAACAATACTAAGGACAATCAGAATTCCCCCGCCTCCTTATGTAGAGGAGCCCAATGTGCAAAAAGGTGGGAAACCTTTTTGGCTATATGGGCCAAATTTTTCATGAGAAGTTTGTTTGTTTGTTTGTTTATGCAACTTGAAGTTTTTCTCCCTCTCTCATAACACCAGAATTTGGGGACAACTAATGAAGCTGAATGCTGGAAGATTCAGGACAGACCAAAAGAAAAAATGCACTTTCCTCCACAGTGCATAGTTAAAACTGTAGCATTCTCTCGTGCAAAATGTAGCAATGACAATCAGCTCAGATGGCTTTTAAAAAGTAGACATTCATCGAGAATAAGGCTATTAGTGACTGCTAACCCTGATGGCTATGTTTTATTTCCACTGTTGGAGACAATATGTCTCTGAATACCAGCTGCTGAGAATCACAGTTAGGGAGAATGCTATTGTCCTTAGGTCCTGCTTATGAGGTTTCCCACAGGCATGGTTGGCCACTGTGAGAGCAGGATGCTGGACCACCCAGGCCATTGGCTTGACCTAGCAGGGTTTTCTTATGTTCTTATGATCCTGAAATGCAGATAACTGAATTTAAGACTGGAAGAACAAGAAACAGAGACCTACAGATTTGCCAGTCTTAGTTTGACCGCAATATTATTCCAAGCCTGGTCAGTCAATATTGCCAATCACAGAAAACAATGTTGCCCCTTTTACTCTTCCCCCCAGATCCCTCTGCATCCAGATACACAGACTAGTTCCCAGCCTCAGACCATGAGGCTTCTGATTCAACTGGGGTTCCTTCTACAGGAAGAAGGAGAAGCTATGTGTCAGAAATGACAGCAGTCTCTCAGTACTGGATGGTCACTTTTTTAATGGCATAGCTTGCAACCTTCTTTTCCAGTTCTGCAGTTCTCAAGGCCAGAGAAGAATTATCAGCTCAATGTGTCATCCAGATGTCCTTGATTCTCTGGACATTTTAGTGCTTGGTCAGATGCAACTCGGTGAACTCAATGCCATGGTGAGCCTTGAGCTCATTCACATCCCCTCTCTTCTTCCTATCCACCAGTTTAGCCCATGTACTGAAAATCTCCCTAACCTGTAACCCGTATCCATATTGAAAGAGAGGCGTGGAACAAGTGAAATTGCCAGTACATCTGACCAAGGCTCTAAACAGCCTATTTACCTTATTTTCAGCCCAAGGTTGGATGGTACAAATAAGATTTCATGCCAACAAACTCATGCTTAGACTTCAGTTTGTATGTGCTTCTGGATCTCTCTCAAAACTGAAGCATTGAACCCATGGTATTTTCCCCTCTGCTGTTAGTATCCATTTGTCCCTTAAGACCTAGCCATAGAATAGGGGGGAAAAACAGGATCATCCGCTGTGAAGTTCCCAGCACTGTTTATCTCAGCCTCTCTGTGCCATTCTTAAAACTTGGCAGCTGTGTTGTCTTCTTGGCTAAATGGGAACATAGATGTCCATTTGTCTGGGGAGCTCCCACCTCCCTACATGCTTGCTCAGGAAAGAAAGAGGCAGGAAGCTTTGAGGGTTACTGGGGTTTTCTGGTGCAGCTGTCTTCTCTTTAATGCCTCCACACATACTCTTACTGCAAGATGAGAAACCATCTTGAAGGACAGAAACAGAGCTCTATTCAGCTCAGGCCCCTTTCTCTCTTGTTTGATCAAAAACAGAGCAAGTGTTCAGGAAAAGTAAAAAAGCGGGGGTGGGGGGGGGAGAGAGGAAAGAAAAAGAGAAACCACACCATCACTTCCAGCCCACACAGATAGAATGGAGTGAAAAGAAAGAAAGAAAAAGAAGACCTCAGATAAGAAATACCTCCCTCTTTCCCTGTATAAAAAAATAAAAATAAAAAAATGCAACTGTAGTTCATGCTGTCCAGGGATTCCAGGACTATATAAATACTTGCCAAGAGCTGGAACATATGATCAGGTTTATACATTGCTTAGCTATATCATTTCAGATTGTAAGGTGGGGGGGGCAGGTGTTTCAGTGTTTCTAATTATTATTGTTATTTTTAAAACTCTCCCTTGCGCAAACAAAATGGGCATGCCAAGGAGCTGGCTAGACTAGAAACCTTCTTCCTGATTTGCTAGTTTTCTACATGAAAGGAGTCACCTTTTAAAATACATGGGCATGTGACCTCCTGCCTGATTCCACATATGTGGTCTAACTGGATTAAGGTGCAGAATAGAATCATCCATTCATCTCCAAAATCAGTGTGGCAGGGGCTGGCACGCTTCCTAAGCCAGCCACTATTTACCCCAACTGCTCACAATTCTACTACATGTCTCCCCCCTTCTACCAGTTAAAAGTAATTGTAAATCTACATTGGATGCAATTGGAGATCAGTGACCCCTCCCAAGAAACTGGAGTTATGACTTCCGGTCAAGGTCCGGGGGAGATGTTCTCACAATAATTTTAATTTAAAGCTAGCCAGCAGATGCCCAGAATACAATAAACAGTAGACTTGCCTCTGTCCTTTAACACAAGGGAAAGAGATGGTTCTAGATCATTAGCTTGGGAGGCTCATGACAGCAAGTTATGTAGGTGACTTTCTAAATCGGGATAGCTCCCCCTGCCATCTTAGAGTATCAAAGTAAGGAAATGGACTGGACCCGTTCAAACTCACAATTCCTTTCACTACTTGAACTGACCTCCTACTTCATTTGAGTAGCAGGAAGGTATGAACAGGTAAATCTTGCTGAATTTAATAGGAAATACGCAAACAGGTACAAAATTACAACTACTGCTTCATTTCATTATGAAAACAACTTCATTTCATTATAAAAACAACTTCATTTCATTATAAAAACAACTTTCTAGTCCAGGCATAGGCAAACTTGGCCCTCCAGATGTTTTGGGACTACAACTCCCATCATCCCTGACCACTGGTCCTGTTAGCTAGGGGTGATGGGAGTTGTAGTCCCAAAACATCCGGAGGGCCGAGTTTGCCTATGCCTGTTCTAGTCCTTAGGGATGAGAAGATACACTTGCAATTGCTGTGAGACAAATGCCTCAGGAAGCCTCTGAAGCCAGAAAGGGGTGCAGCTGCATAGGATTCTCAGTGGTCAGAAGATGGGGACTTCACTATTTAGCATCACACATTGCCTCTCCCCATAGTCAGCAGAAGCAGAATCAATATATTCAAAGCAACATACATTTTGTTGTAGAACAAATTATGCAAAATTAGAGGCATCGTGCAGCTGTGCATAATTCATAACCCAATAATGGGTGGTGGGCCACTAGTTGTGAAGGTATGCCGTGCAAGGTAATGCAAGGGGCTGTTGTGAAGGAAGACAGTTTATAATCCCTGGTATGGACAGGAATAGGATGGGTTGTCTTCAGCCTTGGCCTGTGACTCCAGTCTGCTGGAGATGTTCATGACTGCAAGCAGCTGCCTCCTCTTAGCTCCAACACCCAACACGAAACAAGAGAAAGCTTCTGACCACAAACTCTGGCTCTCTGAGTGTGATTCAAAGAGAAACTCCCAAGGAGACAGTCACCGAAGGAAAAGGAAGACAGGGGGATGCTTCTCTTTGCTGCATCCTGTCCATTGCTTTAAAAAAAAAAAAACCCACACAAAACAAACAGAAAAACAAGAAGAAATTATATCCTGGGTTTTGTTAGCTGCAGTCTTAAGCTTTTCTTGACCCTGCTCTTGTCAGCTGTCTTTAGAAAAATGAGATGTCTCTCTCCATCTATCTCTGGGAACCATTTCCTGTCTGGTATTTACAGCCAGTGGGGGTGGACCTCAGAGGGATGTGTTAAGCTGAGCGCCAGTATAATAGCGAAGTTAACTGGCCCTGGCTCTTTGGAGTGTTTGTACTTGGCCTGGAGCCTATCAAAGTCAGTTCAAAGTGTGCCCCTACCACAGACACCCTGCCCAGCTCCTGGCCAGAAAACTAAACGCAACCCAGCAGCCATGTTTTGCAGCCAGCCAGGTTTCATGAAAACCTCTCTGTTGTGCATGCAGCACAAACAGCCAAACATGGCTGGTGGGCTCTGTTTGGCTGGGCAGACCACAAGCTGTACAAGCCTGGAATCGGCAGGGAGCCATGCTAGAGGGATAACTATGGATGCTGCCGCCTTCCCTCCTTTTTAAAAATAATGTGTGTGTGCTCTAATCAGAACAGCAGGTATGGTCTGCCTGTGAAAAAGTGGACTAGTAGGCAGCTGAAACGGACTAGTTTCTGCTTGCAACTTTTTCATACTAGGCAAGAATCTCCTGTAAAGGGATGGTTGGTCTCAATAATATGTGGTCTCTGTTTTAAATTAAGTGAGAATAGAGAATGCGCCTCCTAAATTTAAGGACCCTCCCTCCTCCCTAAAATGGCAGAATTAAACTTAGACAAGACTGTCAGCAAGAGAATTCCACTCTGCCTCTAACTTAGACTCCAGGTGTGGTGGGTAGTGTCAGGGAGAGAAGCAGAGATGACACCAAGTTTTGCCTAAAGCAAAGTTTCAGGGTGCTTTGCTGGGATAACTGTTTCGGAGAAAGGGGGGGTGGGATTTTGAAAATAGCCAATAACTTTGATAAGACTAATGGAATTTGTGGGAGAGGCTTCGCACACCCTACCAGGGTTTCACAATAGGCATGGATGCCATTGTTGAGCTAAGTTACACCGTGTGTATGTCATTCACCAGTCACCAGCACCGGACGTCCTGCTGTTCCAGTTGCAGGGCTCCTTAAGAAATCTCCCCATGCAGCGCATGAAGTTGTTGAGACCTAAAGCCACCAAGTTCAACCTGGAATTCGGCAGCTCCTGATTGGCTGAAACATACAAAGGGTTTTGAGAGCAGCCAGGAGGATTTTTATAGCAGAACTTATCAGAGAGGATCCAGTTATCAGCACTGAACACTGGCCAATGTTAAAAATTAAGAACTCTGGCTTGGCAAAAATATTATTTGTAAAAGCAAACCAGATTTCCTAGAGAGGGTGGAGCAGCCTTGACCAACATGGGGCCCTCCCAAAACCATGGACTACAGGCAGTGCTTTTTAAAAAAGGGGGGAGGTGCAGGTATTCACCATGAAGTTGTTACAGTCAGCGCCACACTTTTAACATCTTAGAAAGATAGAAAGGGTACCGTGTATCCTTGAGTACCCACTCAAAAAAAGCACTGACTACAGGTGTGCTGGCTGAGGCGAATTGTAGTCTGAAACTTCTGGGGGGCACCAGGTTGGTTATGGCTGGGGTAGAGGACCCCTTGGGTTTCATTATCCTTTTATCTGGAATAATTCCCAGTAATGTGTCAGTTAAAAAGCATTTAGCTCAGCACCCCCCTTTCCCAGTATTCCATTTTAATAGAAAAAGAATGACTGAAGGAGCTTTTCATTTAAAAATTCGGCCCTTTCTATAGTAAGGAAGAACAGGAAGAGAAGACAAGGAGCACTTTCAAGTACCTTTGGGTTTATTCTACACTGCACAGGGTGGGTGGAGAGATTAATCCTCTTTCAAGTAGCAGAAAAGAGAGGAAAGCAAGAGAAATATTGAATGTAACTATTTGCCAAACTGCAGACTCATTTCATAGTAAAGAAAACTAAAATAGAGTTCTGAATTCAAACCTTGTGTATTTTGGCAGCTGTTGAAAGCATAAAAGAATTGAAATTTTGCCAGGTTTTCCTTAAAACTAGACTGTGACTCATTTTAGATTATCCATATGAAAGGTGGCAAAACGCTAGCAGGTCTGAATCGTGCCATCCATTTTGAAGCAGACTTGAAATTACTTTTGCAGGTGAGCGATATAGGAAATTCCTTACATGCGCGCACACACGCTTCACTCAGTGACCAAAAATAAAACCAGTCCATGTGCACAACCTCTTTAATATATGCAGGTATGGAGAAACCAAAGTGCATGCTTCAAGCTATGGCAAGGCACCCAAGTATACGCTGGCATCAGTGCATTAAACTAAACCTGGATGGGTTTTAATTTGCCAAAGAACAGAGTGTAGATGGCTCTCAGCACATACCAGCTGCATCCACATAGCTGGCTCATCGTGGCATGAAGTGACTAGAAGTTGTCACAGGCCTGGCACCAGTGGGAGATTTCCTCTCATTGAAAATAACTAGCTTCAGACTGATGTGTGTACATTTTTATGAAAACTATTTTTGGGGCCTCTTGGAGCCTATGGTGGTGCAGCAGTGAAATGAAAAGGACTCTAAAATAAATGTTGAAATACATCTCAAACACAAAACGGACAGTGCAGAGCCACCGTGAATATGTTGTACATGTGCAGGAGCATCTAAGGCAACCCTTGACCCTGTGACCCTCACAAAATGGATGGGATCTCAATGTGGTTCCCCCCCTCCTGTAATTAGCGTGAAGCAGTGAGGAGGGGAAGATCCAGTTCATGTCTGGGTAATAAATCCAGGTCCCTCACTCCAGATTAATTGGAAAATCAGAACAGGGACAAGCAGTGCACATTTACAGCAATTTGATTGCTGTAATTAACTCTGTGATTCTGTAAATAATTGCAGAAGCTGGCTTTCCTTGCTGCGGAATTTTGTTCCTTGCCTTCATCCTCTGTTTTCAGCGATTCACTAACAGTGGAGGAAGCATGTGCCTTATGCCATCTCGTCATTTTTCTACAGCCTGTTGGCATTTTACTTTGAGACAGGTTCACATGAACTCTCTGATGTGTTGGAAGTACATATGAAGAGGCGCATTTCATGTAGCCTCGCCCCCTTTCTCCACCCATGCATTTGGGAGCTGTGGGCCTCTTTGCTGGTGGGAGGAGCAAATGGAGCACAATCTCTCATAGCCCATGGACATGCTCTGGCAGTACATGAAGCATTTTGAATAAATCTTCCTAATATAACTCCTGTCACATGGAAGAGGGAACAAGCTTGTTTTCTCCTTCTCCGAAGCGTAGGACTCAAACCAATTTCGAGTTATAGGAAAGGAGATTCCAACTAAACATACGGAAAAACTTTCTGACAGTAAGAGCTGTTTGACAGTGGAACAGTCTCCCTCTGGAAGTTGTGGACTCTCCTTCCCTGGAGGTTTTTAAGCAGAGGTTGGATGGCCACCTCTCATGGATGCTTTAGTTGAGATCCCTGCATTGCAAGGGGTTGGACTAGAGGACCCTTAAGGTCCCTTGCAACTCTATGATTCTATAATTCAATCCCTTTACACCCGCCTTTTCTATTTTGTACGTTCTGCACCTTGTCTGCTTTATTATATTGTATTGCGCATCAAAGCCCACCTGAAATTATGTAACGAGTTAATTTTTGACATTGGGGAAAACATTGGGGAAGGAGGCCTTTCAGATACTTTGAACGTCCCGCAAAATCCCTGTGGGGCCATATGTCCATCTGTAGCCATGTTTACATATGAGAGAAGTCAAATGTTTAAACAGACTTAGCTGTGTGTTAATTAAAGCAACAGTTACGGTCTGATTTCCGGCTTTATTTTCCCATAAGGTAAAGGAGTGCCTAGCATTTGTTTAAGCAGAAGGATCAAAGCAAAAGTTTTCCTTCCCTGTAAAACTTAATTTCTTGTTGCTGAGATGTGTCATTTTGACAGCTCTGGGGGTATGGAATCCTGTATTTACCCACAAAGGAGGGCCAGTTTTAACTCTCGCCCCCCCCCAAGTGTAAGGTACGGTTGGATTTGAAAGGATGTGCTGGCTGAGACTAGATCCAATTAGTCAAGAAGCAAAAGTAGCTATGGAGGTGGTTGTGCAGGTTGCAAGGCATCAGGGTCTTGAAGTGGGAGCTCTGGCAACCAGACCTCCAGCTCTCCATTATTGTAGCAGCTTGCCAGAATGAGAGGACCCCGCTGGCCTGCTTAGGGGCCACCGGTGCAGCTGGCGAAAGAGCAGTACCACACTTTCTACTCTAGCAGTTGTCAGGCGACACAAGAGGCAAGCAGGCTTCCACCTTGTCCCCTGACCTGGTTCCTCAATCAGAGCAGCTCATTGCTTTTAAGTGATGACCAAGATGCTCTCAGACTCCTCTCACCCCCACTTGGATTCTAGATTGGCAAACCTAACACGGGTTTTCCACTACCTTTCACAGTAGGTGAACATGAGCACCAGGAAAGGTCCAGCATGAAGTCAGTAAACCTGGGTTTTGAAGCTTGCTGAACTCATACTGATCTGCAGTCCCAACTCATACAAGACTCTTCCCACTGCCCACTTTTTAACACTTTTGGGTTAACCTCCAAATCCTTATCCTCCAACTTGAAACAAAGCCCAACCACAGACAGGTGCATTTGCTGTCTTACATCCCTTATCTCTCTCACTCCTCCCCCTGTTTGTAACTGTTTCTGTCCTTCCTTGCACCTCATTTGTTATCTCTGTTCTTGCCAACATTTAGATTGTAAACTCCTCAGGGCATGGACTTTCTTCTCTCCAGAAAGACATTATAATAATAAGCAGACTCTAATGGACGTGTCTTGATGGTATAATGTGTATAATCTGAAGCTCAAGGGAAATTTTCTTTATTCACACAAACCACCAAGCCCTGAGAGCCAAACACAATAGATTTTGCAAGTGGAACTTGCAACAAAATAGTGCCCTGTAGAATTCTCCTGTTAAGGGTTTCAGCCAAGCACCCAGACCCTTCTCCAGAATGTTCCAGGATATTCCCTCCCCACATTTCCTGTTGTTCCCCCCACCCCATGTTAATCATTCTGTGGCCACTGAGCATGCTCAGTCATCAGTGGGCTGTTGGGTGTGGTGTTCTCTCTTGAAGTGTTTTCCTTAACCCCTTTTTTGGTACTTCTGCAAACCTTGTAGTTCTCCCAAGCCTGCTGAAATCTCCTCTTTGTGCATGGATGGAGCCATTTTGGCTACATAAGGATTGTACTCCAGAAAACAGAGTTTGCTATGAATGTGCAAGATATTTGTTCTGGACACCTGTATTTGATGTACAGTTTCAAGGCATGTACAAGAAATATGTGGGCTGATAAAATACATAGGGTGGAGTTCAATGTTGCACTATGATGAACGTTTCATCTAGGCAGGCATTGCAGTTTGCCAGCCAAAACCATCCCATCCAAACCAAACCAATTTGGGGGACATGAGGGGAGGAGACGGAGGAAAGCCCCACTGTGTGAGCGGAAGTCCTTTTGTGGGATTTCCGCAGATGGAGTTGGTTAGATGAATCCTGCCCACTACACTGACATTATCCAATGCTCCTCATCTCTCTGCAATGGCACTGGCAACTTAATGCCACTTAGGACGAGCAAAGAGGGGTGAATAGTTCTATAAATGGAAGGGTTTAGAGGTTTATTTCCTAATTGAACTGTGCAATCTTTTGAAACACAGAATGAGGGGGGAGCTCTCAGTTTTCCTTTCGTCTCCCCCGTTCTTTGGCATTTAGCCAGAGATTTCACTGTAGTTGTCTCCAGCATCTGGAAACCATCAGTATAAACAATAGAGTGCTAGGAATTGGAACCCCTGCCTCAGCTCTCATGGGAGTCCACTCCAGAAAACATGAGAACACAAACCATTGGACACCATGTGGTCAATTACTTCAAACTAACAAATCTGTGTGCCTTCCTATTTTCTATTTGGCTTGGCACCATCTGACCCTTTCACAATGAAACACAGCTGTTTGAAAAAGCCAGTCATTCATTTTTGTCTTTAACCTCTTGCATACTCTTAGCATTTCTTCAGCATTGCAACTCTAAATGTGGCATCTGCCCCTAAATTAAATAATCCCATCCTAGCCCTGACTGGGTTTCCTAATTGCCTTTCTTCTCCTAGCATTCAATAAAAAGGAGAAATGAACTATATTCACTTCTGATAACTTTCTGGTCTAGAACATTTCACTGGAACTAGTTTTTCTTTTCTTTTTAAAAGGTTCACCCATTGTTTTGCATGCTGAAAATATTGTCTTTCAAAATTGTCCTAAGAGTGTTTGCAGGAGTAGGGAGACTTGTGGGTGCAAAGGCCATGGACTTTGTAGCAAGGTTTTTCAGGAATTCCATGCAACCAAACCAAGACCAGAGAACAACCCAGCAGACATGATTCCCAAGTGAGAACAACAGGCAGAGAAGGTTGTTTAACCCGTTCAGATCTGTGATGATTTTGGAAGCAAGGGTGAATGTAAAAGGTAAAGGTTAAAGGGACCCCAGACCATTAGGTCCAGTTGTGACCGACTCTGGGGTTGCGGTGCTCATCTCACTTTATTGGCCGAGGGAGCCGGCGTACAGCTTCCAGGTCATGTGGCCAGCATGACTAAGCTGCTTCTGCTAGGTTGGCAGGGAAGGGTGAATGTAGAGCCAAGCAAATATAAGCATTCTAGTGGTCTCTACCAGTAGCCCAACTACCTGAGAGCCTAGTACTTCTAGTGTGAAACCTGCCTGAGTCCGAGGAGACTTGCCAGATAGTCTCAACAGGCAATTAGGCAATCAAAAGTCATCAAATGAAGGCTGGGGCTGAGTCACTAGAACAAAGAAGCCCAGAAAGATTCAGCCAAGGGATTTTGGCACAATTTTGCTACAGTTGTGCATCATTGTTTTGATCTGATAGTATGGTTTTTAATATTGATTTTAGCATTTTTACATAAACTAATTGTATCATCTAATGATGTACATACTATCAAGCAGAGAGGTGACCCATTCTTATTTTTTAAAGAGGAAATCACTTCTTTTCTTCATAAACATATGCAAATAATGGTCCTATGGAAACATGCACGTGTATGTGCAAAAGTCCATTGCTAATAAAAAAATATGGGCAATTCTAAAAACTAACCAACAGATCCCTCAAGGTGATTAATGTGAAAAATTAAATTAACAAAGAACACTGTTATCAATAAGTGTGGAGTAGACAACTGTGTGCATGTCACTGCCTCTTGTGGGAACGAATAACATAGTTTATTTGGTTTAGCTACATGCTGCATCTGTCCTGCATCTTCCAAAATTCTGATTCATTGGCTGTCCATGAATGTTATGAGAGAGGGAGAAAAAGTTTCCTCTATCTACTTTCTCCACGCCGTTCTTAATTTTAAACACCTCTATTGTGTCTTTTCTTACTTACCTTTTCTCTAGACTAAAAAGCTTCAGCGCCGTAACCTTTCCTCATTGGGAAAAGACCACCTCTACAGTCTAAACAATGTCTCTGTTTCCCTCTGGCCTTTTTTTCTAATTCAATAGATCTGCTTTCCTAAATGTCAGTCACTGCTATGATTTCATTCATTGGCTTAAAAACACCAAAAGACAGGAACAGGCTAGTTTCTCACAAAACAAATGAAAATAGTGCTTGCCTGTTTTGCCTCATATCTTGAGCTCCACAAGTGCTAGATACTAGAAAGAAAGAAGGAATTTGAGGATTAAGGCTGATCCAGGAGAGGAAGAAACTGCCCCTTTGCCCCCCTGCAGGTGCACAGGTCATGGGGGAGAGTATGAATCCTCCAGTATAAATCTGCATGGCGCTCCAATACAAATCTGAGCATGACGCTCTTGCTCTGCTTAAGTTGATGGAAACGTTCCCAATGACATTGGTAGGCCATGATTTCATCTGTGTTGTTGGCTAACATCTGACAACAGCTGGAGCATGTTCCTTTTCAAAATGAAGTGTGATGTGAATTTTGCATACATTTTTACAGCTTGTTTTTTTTTCTTTTCTTGAAGAGAGAGATATTAGGCTGAACCAATAAATAGGGTTAGCTGGAGGGAAAACTTCCTCCAGGAGTCTCGGCCACAAGCCATTTACTCTGCAGCCGCTAATGGCTAATCTAAGATGCGGGTTGTAGTTTGTTCATAATTCCAATTAAGCTTTGCTTTCTCCCACCCTTCAATCCTTGCCAAAGAAAGCTGAATGCAACTGTCCAAGAAACTCATTAGGGTGTCACTGTGGTCATGAAATCGACAATATAGTACCAAAGAGGGGGTTGGACTAGAAAACCCTCAAGGTCCCTTCCAACTACAGTGGTACCTTGGGTTAAGTACTTAATTCGTTCCGGAGGTCTGTTCTTAACCTGAAACTGTTCTTATCCTGAAGCACCACTTTAGCTAATGGGGCCTCCTGCTTCTGCTGCACCGCCGGAGCACGATTTCTGTTCTCATCCTGAAGCAAAGTTCTTAACCTGAAGCACTATTTCTGGGTTAGTGGAGTCTGTAACCTGAAGCGTATGTAACCCGAGGTACCACTGTGTGATTCTTGGAAAAATAGAACTGAACTACATATTACACTTCTTAAGTGGAAAGCTGAACAACCCTGCTTGTTTAGAACCTTGACAACATACCTTCTCTATCTTGGTTGGTGATAGCCAGTGCAGCAGTATATAGCATTCCATCTTAGGTTAGGGAAACATGTGCGTAAGTCCCCACTCACCCAACCTTGGACAAGTCACACCTGAAGCCACTCAGTGGGTCATTTTGAGGATTTAAAAAGCCCATTTGTTTGCTCCCCTTAGCACTTCGAGGGATTCAAATTTGCCAGGCCATGCCTCTATGCGCCATAGTGCAGTGACAGAGGAGATGGTAGGTGGAACTTCTTGCAGCTGGTGTTTCCATGTAGCAGACCACTTCACCAGTTTGTCACTGCACATATACTGGGTGTAAAGGACGGGGGAACGGACAGCCAGCAGAATGGAGTCTTTGCTAGAGCAGCTGTGGCAAAGGGAAATTTCTTTTCATGTTGTGTTTTGAACAACCTCTCACTTTAAAAAGAGTGCATATACTTAGCAAAGCTTTGCCATGGAATGAAATCATGGCCAAGATTTGTCAAGAGCTGCTGAAGAAGTGTTAAGAGTTAGGGGGACCCTGGTTCAAATGTCATGTCGGACAGAAAACTCACTTTTCCTGTGCACCTTGGAGGTACTTGCTTGACATCATGACATCATCACACTGTGTGTGTCTCCTATCACCAGTGGTAGCTAGTTAACAAGAAAATGCAAAATTTTGTGGCAGCACAGCCCAGGTACATGTTCCTATAATATATGTTAAGGCCATAGTGGTGAGACCTCAGCACAGCACTTTGGTTTTCAAAAGCAGACCCACACTGAGCATGATGTCTTGTTCAGCCTTCAGACAAGTCACTTTTAGCCCATGCTAATCTTACAGGAGTTTTGCAGGCATAATTGAGTTCATGTTATACAGCATGATGTGTTTTGAATTTGAGAGAATGTGCCAAATAATAATTCAAGGTGATACCCAAGTGGCAACTTGGGAACCATGGGTGGTAAGTAATTTGGGTGGATACTCTAAAGAACTAAATCTAAGAGTGCCTCATCATCATCTCACACACTTTGCTGTCTTATAAATCCAGTCAAGTTTCCAAGACAAATGACATCTCTTTTAGTGTTCAAAATTTGATAATTTTCTCTCTCTTTCTCTTTTGCTCTCTCTCACTCTCTCTCTCACACACACACACCCTGCCTCCTGGTTAAATGAATGCTCTCTTTGTTCCTGTTAGTTTGACAAACACCAGTGGTACAGAATAATGGATGACATTTCTGTGTGGCACGGGGGGTCAAAGTTGGGGAGAGGGGGTAGAATGAGGAATTATTCTGGCCAGAGCTGGATGAGAAACAGTGCAGAAAGGGAGTCAGCCTGATGAGACTCTGCTCTGACAAGGAGGCCCTTGAAGGCCTTGGAGAGAGCTCAACACAAGACCTGGTGTGCACACTCACACCCACAAACACTCAGTGCATTGTCTGCAGCCAAGTTTCTCACTTCAGAGCACACCTGTTACTTTGACAGTTTCCTTCTAAGCCTTTTCATCATTATTATTTTTGTTAAACAGTGGGAACCTATAGAAAGGGGACAGCTGCACTTGCAAAAGAGTAGTGTGAGCCCAAGAAATCCGGAATGCTGGCTCAGCAAGAGTGTCCGGAAGCATAGCAGGGCTTGTGTTTGTTTGCTTGTGTGTGTTTTTTTTTACACAAAGAAACAGGGTTGATTAGAATTGGGTCTGCGAGACATGGAATGAAACAGTGCTTGAAAACACAAAGCCAGGAAGAGTAAACTTAGCACTAGGGATGACCTGGAAACTGTAGGCCTGCTCTCTGAACATGAAAGCCATGCTCAGACTCATAGAAGTGCGGATTGCATTGCAAAGATGTTGTGACGGTTTCTATATTCACATGAAACTCTTCCAGGATCCAGAATGGTTAAAGTCATACGTCTTATTAGACAAGTGTGGGTGGGGTATGATTTCTTAATTACCCAGAGCTGATCACTCCCAAGAAACCTGGGCTGATTGAAAGTCAGGTATGTGATATACATATTACCGTATTTTTTGCACCATAACACTCACTTTTTTCCTCCTAAAAAGTAAGGGGAAATGTCTGTGCGTGTTATGGAGGGAATGCCTACGGGTGGCATGCCTACGGATTTTCCTCCTCTAAAAACTATGTGCGTGTTATGGTCGGGTGCGTGTTATAGAGTGAAAAATGTGGTACTTAGGTGTGTAAACTATAATATTAATATGTAGACTAAGTGACCATTGACATTCAGGATCCAGCTATGTCTTCAGCTGCTAGCTTTGATATTCTCTTATGGTTTGTTCCAATTTAGATTACAGCAGAAACCAGAGCTAAACTATTAGGAATAAGCATTCTTGTCCTGGGGGAAAATATCCAAAAAAGCTTTTTCAAATACCACAACTGTCTACCCCAATTAAATATTTAGAAATCTGGTTTACAACTGACTTGTACAATATATTTTCATTTAGCTATGTTCTTATGGTGGATTGTAGTAAGAGAGAGAATTTGGAGTAGATCTAGTATTGCTATGCACAAATAACACCAGCTCTTGACATGAGATGAGGTGAAATAATTTTATAGACTGCTCCTAATGCTGTTGTGGATCAATAAGAAAGTACATCAAGAGTTCTGAAACCAAATATTTTTATATGTCAAGTACCTGAATAGATGTTAAAATGCATTAATATCCATATTGTATAATAAAAAGTTTAATTGGAATGATCAAATGGGTGATTTCAAGAATTGGGGATATGATTTTTCTGAAAAACAAGATAAGTTCTTAAGTAATAATATCAAGATATCACTCAGAAAATTGATGGCAATTTTATGCATTTCTCAATATATGCAAATAAGACTAGTTAAAATGCTAATTAAAATTGAAGCTTTGAATGCAATATTTTATTTTAATAGAATAGTTTGTTAATGGATTTGGAAGCAATTGCTTATGACCTCTTTTTTTGTTGTTGTTAAAAAGTGTGACACTTATGGTAACAACTTCATGGTGAGTGAAGAATGGTTCACTCCACACTTGTTCACTTATTTAAAAAAAAAAAAACACAACGAAAAACACTGCTTGAGGGAACAAGAATTTTTTGCCACCAATTTGAAGTGAACTGTTAAAAATGCTTTTACAGGTGGCATTTGCCAGTTATGCTTTTAAAGACCATATCAGTGCTCTGACAAAAGCTGGGTATATGAGAAGTAATCTGCTAGGTCTTTTCATTGCTATTGGCCTTCCACAGCCAGAGGGTGGCATCCAATTGGATCACTGCTCATGCAGTGAATTTATATGTGTGCAGTGAGATTTCACCTCTTCTCCTCTCCGCTGCAGCCACCTAGAAGTCTCCGAAATCTTCTCCAGAGGGCTGGGAGACCCTGTGGAGCAGACTGAGGAAGTTCATGTGGCGAGACTCTTACACTTACACGACACTGCATATCATCCATTGAGAGAGATTGGGTATTGTTGTGCCAATAATTCAGCAGACGATAGGGTATGATACCGGATTGGATTCAGATGTAATTCTCCTTGGGCCTCAAGGGCTAAGAAAAACTGAGAGAGCAAGCAGCATGTGTCCTTTCCCTTGTCTTTACTCCTGTCTTTGCTATCACAGTGGATCATGTTTGCCATTAGAATCAATTTATATTTATCACATATTATATACATGATTCTTGTGCTACACTTAGTGAATCTGCTGAATCTTTTCTCGATATACACGTATTAATGCTAACCAAAGTAAAACCATTGGGTTTATAAAAATGAGCTACAGCAGATTGGAAATGTATTTCATATTTATTTATTTATAAATTTATTTACAAATTTATTTATTCATTCATTCATTCATACATACATACATACATACATACCCCACTACTCCTTCAAATGCCTCAAGGCAGCTTACACAGGATTCCTGGGTGGCCTTGGATCCAGGCAGTTCTATCAGGCCAAACCTGATGAGTTGCAGTGATGTGCCTTCAGGCATTTCATATGATGAACAAGTTATCTGGTTTTGAGGCAAGGCTCTGAACTCACTGAATCTCTTTGATTCTATAGTTTAAAGGGAAAAAAGAGACCTCTAGCTGAAAAAAGAAGAAGTAATTGTTATTTTTCTTTCTCAAGAATTTCTGAAGGCAAGACCCATTCTACCTTCCTCCAGATAGGCATGTAGTCCAAGGGGGGAGGGGTAGGGAGAGGCCTCCAGCTTGGGGGACAAACCTCTGGCTTTTGAATGAGTCACACCCATTGCATCCCCCACTTTTTCCTCTGGCCCCACCCGCAATCAACATGCAGTGCCCAGAAGGCTACCAGTGAGGGAATGTGGCTTCCAATGAGCCTTTCTCACTCCTGATGCAACCTGTCCACCTTAGGCAAGAGACCCTATCTACAGTCATATTATTACCACTTGTATTACCAGCACCTACCCCTGAGAGGCCGGAGCATTCCAGTGGAATAAGAGTTCTATTGATGTGACAGCTGGTGGAAGATGGGGGGTTGATTTCAATGGGGGAAAGGGGTGCACTAATATTTTGGGGTGCAAATCAACTCCCTGTGTGACTCCATTAAGACTGGCAGAGCAATACAGGGCAAACACCTGGCCTTTGTTTGTGATTCAGAGAGCAGGATGTGGAAAATGAAAAGGGGAAAGTTTGATAGGAAAAAGAGCAAAACAGGAGGGAGACGTAACCTTTCATCCCTCCAACTGTCTGCTCCTTCGCCCCCATCCCTGGTATCTTTCTGATTTGCTATTGTGGCAGGGAGCTTTGCAGAGTCTTTCAACAACACTCTGCATAGCATTCACATGAACAACAGGACTGCCTCTGGTACCTCTGCAGACATTAAAAGAGAAATGGCATCTCATGATGACAGTTTCCAGTGGCCTGTTCTCTGTCAGGTATAACCTGGTTTTTTTCTAGGAGGGGCCAAGATCCTTCGCGCTCACGAGCTTGTTTTCTGCTTCTAGCGTTGAGTTAGAATAAATGGCCTCATTGTAACTCAGAGGCAGGAACTGGGAAGGGTCTTGGCACTGCGGACTACATTAGTAGGTTATTGTCACGGTAGTAGTCTGGAGGCAAGTGGTTATCAAGCAGGCAGGCAGCTGTACTGGTTAGCAAGGACAGGAAGTACCAAAGTGATAAATAGCTCAGACTGAAGAGCCGAAAAGGTTTACAAGACCAGGTGGAACTTTAGTGTATCAAGCAACCCCTGATGGGCAAGTTTCCATGGGAGAATAATCCACTGAGATGTCACCTGGGTCTCCAGTTCAAGACCCCTTGAATTTGACAAGAAGAAGATGCAGGGACAGAGCAAATTTGCATGGTATGATTTGCTGCCACCCCAGTTCATATCCAGAAGGCATATTGTGTAGGAAAGTTGTGCAGGCAGTAGATGTGGATAAAGCCTAATATTTCCTTTTGAGTTTTGCTATCAAGTGCCATGAGCCAGCTGCTGATGACACTGCCCAGGTGCCCGTGATAGGGCTTGTTTACAATGTCTCTGGCTTGCGTCACTGGGAAACGAGCCAGAGGTGCCTGTGCATGCGCTTCTTCAGCACTCAACTCATAGCACTCAATTGTAAACAAAAGGGAAAGTTGTGCAGGAGGTGTGCAGATCTATAGCCTGGTGTCAGCTAATAGTGGAAGAGATTGCATTGGCAGCTGGTGGTGTGTGGGTTTCCTTTGCATTGTCTTTCACATTTTTGCTGTCATATTTTCACTCTTATCACTGCAGCCATGAGACCCTTATCACTTGGGCAGGCAACCGAACAACAATAAGATAGCAGACCAAATAAAAAGATCGCATGATCCTTCATGTTAAATATGTATGACAGCTTATTTCTCCGCACACTGATCTGTGATGTATAAACAGGGTGGTGTCGTTGTTTTAAACTCAACTTGGCAAGCTGAAGTCAGAGCTAATCCCAGGGATTTGCATTTTCTGGGCTTCCCCTGAGGTCCACACTCCAGCAAAGGTCCCCTGCTGACCCTGGAGCCTGTCAGGGAAGGTGGGGTAATTCAATTCAATCTGCATTTAAAGCCAAACCTACCTAATTCACACTTTCTAAAACAATCGACAAACTGAAACAAACCCATCCTTTGTAGTTTGCACTTTTCCAATTTTGGCAGTGGCATTCCCTGGTCCTGTAATATGTACAAAAATGATTATTATTAATTATTGAATTTATATCCCACCCTTTCTCTCAAAGGAGTCCAGGGCAGCAAACTCATCCACAACCATTTTTCAAAAAGCATTCTGAAAGCAGCTAAAAACATTATCTCATTCAGTGATCCCAGGGTTGCTAGGAACAGTGTTCTTCAGCCATCAAATGCCTGGGTAAATAGGAATGTTTTCAAATGCCTCCTGAATATCAGTAATGAGGGATGGGATTCAGCATTCCACAATGGCCCCTGAAAAGGCCCTGCCACAGGTCATGCTCAAACATGCAGCCCCAAGGACTGGCTCAAGGTCACCCAGTGAGAGCTTTGTGGTCTGAGTGAAAATTTGAACCCAGAATCTCCCCCAGTCCTAGTCCAGGACTCTAAGCACTGCACCACACTGTGCCGGGAGAAGGGTTTTGAGTCTTGAGCACACCCTGTCTCTGGCTCAGTTGCAGCTCTAGACCATGACATTCCTGAATCAAGACCCTGACATCTATTTTCATCTTGCAAATATTGGTTGGAATTTTAATTATGTATTCATTTGACCGTTGCTTTTGAGTTTCAAGTAGGAGGAGAAAAAACAGAAGGGGAGCTGTAAGCACTTATCATGAAACAAGTTTAAGTGGATTAAGTTTAAAGTACAGCTAGAACCCTTTTTAAAAAAACTGAAAAACAAAAACACCTCTGTAAAAGCATTGGATGGCTGAAGCCAACTGCTGTCCGCCTGCTCTCCTCAGCCCTATCAAGAAAGTTCACTATGTTCTTGACTAGCTAGTAGGTGTCACAATCAATATCATGTCTTAGAGTATGCTGTTCTTTCTTCTGTGCAACTGGGACAGGTTTAACATTATCTGTTGTGCTAAGTGGGAGATAAATAGATTTTTGAAGTTGGTCCTGATTGCTGCCATGGGGGAAAGGGGGTGTTTTTCAAATGTGTTTGTCACAGTGGTGATGTACCTGGGATTTCTTCATTGGGGGTTTTTAAGCAGAGGTTGGATGGCCATCTGTCATGGATGCTTTAGTTGAGATTCCTGAGGGACGCAGGTGGTATTGTGGTGTAAACCACTGAGCCTCTTGGGCTTGCCAATCAGAAGGTCAGCGGTTCAAATCCCCGTGACGGGGTGAGCTCCCATTGCTATGTCCCAGCTTCTGCCAACCTAGTAGTTCTTCAACATGCCAGTGCAAGTAGATAAACAGGTACTGCTGCAGCAGGAAGGTAAACAGCATTTCCATGTGCTCTGGTTTCCATTACGTTGTTCCGTTGCGCCAGAGGCGGTTTAGTCATGCTGGCAACATGACCTGGAAAGCTGTCTGTGGACAAACACCGGCTCCCTCGGCCTGAAAGAGAGATAAGTGCCTCACCCCATAGTCGCCTTTGACTGAACATAACCATCCAGGGGTCCTTTACCTTTCTTTTTTACCTTTTAATTCAGATTCCTGCATTGCAGGGGGTTAGGCCAGATGGCCCTCAGGATCTCTTCCAGCTCTACAATTCTTTGATACCCTTAAGCTTACACACTTTGTGAAACAGTATGTCGACCCATACAGAGCACCACACTTTGAAATTCTCTCTTCTCTGAATTTTGCAATGTAGTTTTCCAGTAAAGAAAATGTGTGCAAAAAATACATATACGTCATGTGCATACTCAAGGGTACACAGTACCGGCACTTTTGTTTATTTGTTTGTTTGTTTGTTTAAAAGTACGACACTTACTGTAGCAATTTCATGGTGAGTAACAGCACCTATTTTTATAGGGAAAAAGAAGCACTGATAAAATGTATTCTATAAGGTGAAATTCCTTTGTAGAAAATGAGCATATTGGGTCAAGTTTCATTTGAAGAGATGTCTATCAGGAGAACTTCGCAATAAAGTTATGCTGGATTTTCATGAGGACTTGTTGGGGGGGCGGCGGCGGCAGCAATGCAAACAACTGAAATTAAGGGTGGAAAAATGAGAAACTGGGACAACCCAAAATAGACAGATTTGTATGTTTCTACCCCTGCTTAGTGGGCTGCAAGTAGAAACGCTCAGGTTCAGTCCCAGGGTTTTGATTATCACTGTTGACATATTGAAGTGCTGCTGGGTTACGTCGGAAAATACCTTTGGTTCAATATAAGGCACTCGGTGTGTTCAGTCAAGTGCCCTGACTGCCTGGCGAAGGATGCCTAATTCATAATGAGATTCATTCAGCCATCTCTGTGGGAGTCAATGCATATAATCTGCACATTGTTGCAGATGCATAGCTGCATCAGTGGCCCGCAGCATCAGTTGCTTCATTGTGTGGGCAGATCTTCCTTGCTGGTTTGGGGTGATATCATTACATACAACCATAGCAACAGTGTAACCAGGAAAGATCACCAACAAAGAGTGAACCTTGCAGGCTCCCTTGGGACAGAAAGGTACCTGCGGCCAAGTTACCATTCCTTGTCATTTTAGAACTTTGCTACATCATTCGCAGTAAACGGAATCCAGTGCTTGTATAAAGCAGACGTATGACAAGCTTAGGAAACAAAGCCCTCTCTTTATCCAAAGCAGAAAGTGTAGCTGGCAGCAAAAAGTCTGAGAGCAAGCCAATTGGCGGGACCACCCCCAATTTGATGTACATTTCTTCATTTCAGGACTATGCAGAACCACTCCCTGAAGCCGAGGGTCAACCCAATACAGAAAGTGACCACATTTATGATGCTGGGGGATGCTGACTTGATAATGCACTTTAATTATCTATCATCTATCTATCATCTATCTATCTATCTATCATCTATCTATCTATCTATCTATCTATCATCTATCTATCTATCATCTATCTATCTATCTATCATCTATCTATCATCTATCCATCCATCCATCCATCCTTATCTAGAGATTTGGACTGCCTGTGTTGAGTGGCGAGTGCTTCTCCATACATAACACAGAACATTTCTGTGGCACTTTTCAAGTGTTCAAAACACAATGCTGAAAGGCTATATCATAGTGGAGGACCATGAAATGCTTTCCATGCAGAACACCCCAAGTTGAATCCTTGGTATTCCCTGTGAAAGTGGGGTCAGGTAGAGCTGGGGGAAATATTGTGCCTGAGAACTTGGAGGGCCACTGCCAGACAGCATAGATATTGGCGGGGGGGGAATGGACCAATGGTTCGACTCATCAGAAAGCAGCTTCATATAGTTTTCTCATGCATTAACACAAGTAGTAATTGCAAACAGAACTGCATTGTTCCCATTTTGCATTTGGTAGTTGAGGCTAAGGGAATAGTGCTTCACTATTACCTTTACCTTTGGAGCTCACCATGAGGCTAAGGACACCACCCTCAAGACCTTGTTTGTGGCCCCCACCCTGGATGTTGCTTGATTGGAGAGTATGGAAGGGAAGTCATTGGCTTCCATGTGGAGTGAGAGCCCATAATAGTAGACATAAGGTTCCTCTGGTTGAGAGCCAGGGTGGGAGTATCTACACTACTGCAGGTGAGAGATGTGGAAAGAAGATGGCACAGAACAGTGCTCAAAACCTCTAGTGCCAGGCTGTCCAACAGGTTGATCTTGATCTACCGGTCAATGTCCTGGTCGATTGCGGGATCCTTCCCCCCCAAAAAAAAGCCCGACAACTTTGGCTTCCCTAAAAAAAAAGCTCAACAATAGATCACTGCCAGTTTTTTTAATATAGTGGTTGCAGATCACAGTCTCTTGGAAGCTGGACAGTCCTGCTCTAGTGCAAGAGCTCTGGTTTCAGTATTTTGAAAGGATACCTCTTTAGCCATTGGCTCACCCTTTGTGGTGCTATGGAATGCCTATAAGCACCCCAACTTCACAGGTTAAAAAGAATCAGTGCCCTGGGCTTAGGGACAGAGAAAAGCATAAGCAAAACTATCAAAGCAGCACAGTCACTTGTTAGATTGTCTGCATGTGGTTGTCATATGCGTGTGAGAGCATGCAAATGTCATTCAGCTAGTGTCTAGGGCAGAATATGTGTGAGTTGGAGAGGAAATGGATACAGAGAAAGTATTGTGAGGATAACTTTGACTTTATGCTTCCATTATCTGCACTGCAAACTATTTCAGAGCAAGACAGGAATTAATTGTTGGGAATGTGGTTGTGCCCATTACTATATGTGAATGTGGTTAAAAAGGCTAAAGTGAGACATAGACATGCAGGTCCTATTGTCTGGTGCAGAACTTATCCATGACTCCTAAAAGCATGCTAAGACAAACCTTGGCCGCAATGCAGCAACACAGCAAAAAGGACCAGATAACATTCGCCCACAACATGCTTAAAATTCACCTATCTGTTTTTGCAATGCCAACCAGTATACAGGAGGGCAGAAATATCTGTAAAAATAAAGGGACCAGTTTTACACACCTCTAGTAACCACCCCACACACGGGCATGCACACACCAACACAAAAAGCCTGCTGTTGCTGTGCAGGAGGGGAGTTGCAGTCACAAACAACAAGACAGTTGCTTGAAAATAACAGGCTAGGCTAGCATTCTCCCTGGCGTGTGATTTTTGGATGTGCAAGAAGTTTTTTCAGATGGGAAAACACTTGAAGATTTTACACGCACACACACAAACCAGAAACTTGCAGCTTGGTCACACAGCCCAGCAACAGATACATCACATGAGGCTGCTGGTGGTGTATGTTTTGCCTCTAAATCTGCTGGGGGCAGGCCAAATCATTTTTCATACTTGGGCTGTTCACAGCAAGCATTTTCTTTTTTAGTTTTTTAGGGTTGTTTTTTTTTTAACCTGCTATGATTTAAAGCAGGCTGGCCGACTCAATTGGTATTTTCATGTATCATCTCAGGGAGAGAGAGAAAAGGAGGCATGGGGGAGATTGCTCATCTGGTCTCCATTTCCTTTCTCTGTTTCTTAGCAGCTGAAACCCGAAGACTAGATCCAGCTGGAAGGGGTAACCCTGCTGCTTTGCTGCTAAATCTACAACCAGAGCAGCCCAGCACTCACTGGTTTTCCAACAATGCACCACGATTCTGCTGCAACATGGGAAAAGTGCAGATAGAACATGGCACTATGTACAAAATTCAGTTTCTGGATAATCCTTGCGCGTTCTCTCTCTCTCGCTCTCTAACAAAAGGACAAAGTTGAAGTTTCTAGTCCTTATGTTTAGAATGATGTGCTCGAATTTTAATTCTTTTGAACATGGCTGTAAACAGCCCTGAATATGCCCTCCATTTCTGTTTCCCAATCTCTCTCTCTCGCACACCTGAGAACTTGCATGTGGGTGATCCTGTTTGAGTTACAGATTAATATTTTTTTGGCAGGCCGGCCAAAAATCCACAAGAAAGACCAGAGTTCTGCCTTAGACAAGAAACTTTGGTATGATGCCTCTTCAAACATTTTATTTTATTATTGAGTTTATATGCCAACTTTCCCTCAAGAACATCAAGGTGGCATACATCTTTCTCCTCCATTTTATTCTCACAATGGTACTGTGAAGTAGGTTAAGCAAAGAGACAGTGAACCTCCTTCTCCTTACTGGGAAGGAGAGGCTGAGGCAGCAGGGAGCTCAGCATAGTGTAAACACATCATTGGAGCCATTGCAGTGCTCCCGCCAGTGTGTTTGCACCACAGTGGCCTCCCTGCCACCCCTACTTCACCCTCTTCTTCTTCATGGTAGCCAATGGTGACTCAGTAGTCAGGAGGTCAGGTGAACATTGCTGCCATATCACACTGTCCTCTACTGCGATTGGCCCAAGATCACCCAATGAGTAGTGGTTTAGTGGGATTTGGACCTTGAGCTCCCAAGTCCTAGTCTAACACTCCAACCACTAAACCACTGGCTTTTGTGTGGTGGGGTGTTTCAGAGGGCTTTGTCACTATCTTGTTTGTTGCTGAGATTGTTTGGTTATAGCCATTTGAGTTTCTACAGCTGAATGAGAAGCAGACCCAGCTGATTCAATGTACGTGCTGTATAAATTACCGTATTTTCCACCCATTCCACTTAAGTCAAAATTTAATAACTTGCAAAATTAAATGCAGAATTACATTGCCTCTAAATCTACCCTGCCACTCTATGACAAGTTATTTGTCTGGTAACAGATGGACACTTTGCTTTGAAAAAATCTTAAGAAGGCCAGCTTGTAGCAGATTATTTTTTTTAAACCTTTGAATACAACAGTGCTTCTTATCGCAGTGATTTTCCTTTCCTTTTCAAGAATGGTTCCAAAAAGATAAACTACTTCAAAAAGAAGTCTAAAATGATTCCATCTCTAAGCGGTCCTTGGGCATACAGTCAACAGAAAGATTAAAACAGGAACCAAGTATTTTGGATAAGTACAATTATTAACATTACTTGAATAAGTACAATTATAATGTAGATCTCTGTCTTGCTCTAAAAGAGAGGCTGGCCACTTACCAATTGTTAAAGGCATTTATTGAATCTCTAGTCTTAGAAAGTAAAGCAATGCACATGGTTGCAAGAGATCCTGAGGCACACATCTGGGAACATGTGGTGCCTATCTATTTCCTGGGCCATCACTTGTCCGAGTGGGGGCTTATGCTGGGAAAATTATGCTGCCTATTATTTGGTGGTTATTCCACAGCTGTTTCCACCTTTCCAAAAGCTGCCATAACATATTCAAGACCCCTCTCTACAACAGCAGAACAACTCAAGAAAACTCACTTCCCTTTCCCCAAGTTTTTAGGTCCATGTTGTTAAAATGGTAGTGTTATTAATAATATTAGTAGTTGCCTGCAATGCTGTCAGCAACTGAAGACCAATGATCTTCAGCAATTTGTCCTGAGTGCTACCAATGGCATCATAGTGGGACAAGCATTGCAGCCAGCACTTCACCACTTAGTAATAAAAGCATGCCGCTGGAGGACTTTGTAACACACCTGAATTGATGGTCTTGTGAGGGTGAACAAACCAATTTGCAGGGGGCTTGTCTTAGGGAAAACATAATTTGATGAAATTGGAGGAGGGTCCATACCGGTTCTTCCTAGCCATGCAGTGTTATCTATGTGCTCTGATACATAGCTCAGTTGGCAAAGCATGAGACTCTTAATCTCAGGGTTTTGGGTTTGAGCCCCACATAAGCAAAAGATTCCTGCATTGCAGGGGGTTGGACTAGATGATCATCATGGTCCCTTCCAACTCTACAGTTCTATGATTCTATGGTTCTGCATGTGGTATTTATTTTCTTTTTTGGCAACGTCCGCTTTCCAGCTTGATCACACCAAATGTTTAGCTGTGACCATGCCCACATTAGCATAAAGCCATGAAATGGGTTAGCCACCCCTGATGTAATGGAACAGGGTGCTGTCAAAAATTTTCCTGTGTACTGTCAAAATAACCTATTTCCTGACATTTCACGTTGACTGAAGCATTGGGAAACAGCTCTCTTGACGTTTCTGCTGGCATAGTGCATAGAATCCCAGCTTTGGCATTTATGTATTTCACCCTCAAATGGGCCTAATGATCAGCCCAATTAAACACTACATAGATTATTTCCAAAATATTGTGGCCAAGGCATTTGCAAGATTTGTAGCACAGGTCTTAATTTGAATACTGAGGCATCTGCCAAGCCAGCACTTTAGGTTTATAGGCTCCTGAGTAGTTCATCTCTTGCAGCTTTAATCAGCATCTGGAAACATGTGTAAGCAGTTCCTGATTAGCACTGCCAAATCGTGCCACTCAGTCATCATTGTAGAAAAAGAGAGATGTATATTCCCTCCCCCCTTCTGAAACAACTTTTGGGATAATGTTTCTAAATTATATTACGATATTCAGAGAAGGGCCTCGTGAAGGTGCCCCCATCATCTGGGTTGAGGCAAGTGGCTACGAGTGAGAGGGCCTTCTTATTGATGGCTCCCCAATAACACAATACTATCTCCAAAGAGGTTCACCTGGTGCCTTTTTAATTTTTTTTTTTTTGCCAGGCACAACCATTTCCCCCAAAACACTTTTTAAATACAATTTTAAAATTGCTGTTTTATGCGCATTTTGTGAACTTGTGGCCTTTCTGCTGTATTATATTCTGTTCATAGTTACTATGTTGTTTTATTCTTTCTTGTGAATCACATAGGGAATATGATCAAATATTTGTATCTAAATACCTTTTAATTAATGCAATCAACACCACCAGGAAAATCCACTGAAATCCTAAAGGTGGTATTCAACGGAGTGTTACTCAGAGCAGACCCACTTAACTATATGGACCGAACGTTCATTGATTTCAATGGCTCTACTCATCAACAGTGTGACTTTGTCTCCGAAAGTGCACTATTCCACTGTCTCCTGAGATAGACAGATGCCAACCATATCTGAGTAAAACAAAATTGAAAGCCACTCTAATAGATTAAAACATCTGCAGCCAGTACTCAAGAGAACTTTTTCTCCAGTGTGAGCTTCTCTACAGTCTAAGAATATCCAAAGGATCTCTGCTGCCGTGCTTTCTTTTCAGCTACTTAAATCACTGGCTGCCCAGGCAGTCTCTCTGTTATGGTGCCCTAGCTGTGGAATATCCTCTTAAGGGACTCCTGCAAGACCATAATCGCACTAGACTTGAGGTGGCAGTATAATAGCTTTCCCAACAAATGTTTTAAAGTAGTTTAAACTAATATTCTTTTGTTACAATAATGCTGCTTTTAATAGACTGGTTTGTTCTTATTTATACGGTAATCTAAGACAGGTTCTGCAAGTTACATTCACCACACAACCGCAGTTAAAATATCTCTTCCTCCACTCTTCCCCTTAGCATTTCACAGGACAAATTGCTTGCTACGTGGTCATCATCTTAAGATTTTTCATGGTGCAGCCAGTGAAGTGGTGTAGGAGTTGCAAACCCCCAACACAATGTCAGGTCATACATTTTTGCCTTACTAAGCTGTTATGTGCACACCTTGATTCTCTTAAGCGGCAAGAAATTTCAGGGGTACAGCACTTTCTTGGGCTTGGTCCCCTTCAGAATAAGGTCACAGGAGGCTTACTGATGTCTTCTAATATTTGCATATGTTTACACACATGCGGCTTCAGCATAGGCAGAGGTTCAAAGCTTAACACCCCAATGTCTCCTCCCAGTTCAAGACTGCATGGGTTCTTTTGCATGGATGACAAAGAAAGTTTTGCACCCAGGAAAGCATGGAATACGATGTTCCACTAAAACAGGCTTCCTCAACCTCAGCCCTCCAGATGTTTTTTGGCCTACAACTCCTGTGTTCCCTAGCTAGCAGGACCAGTGGTCAGAGATGATGGGAATTGTAGTCTCAAAACATCTGGAGGGCCGAGGTTGAGGAAGCCTGCACGAAAACATGTAGGGTGAAAAAATGTATAGTTGGTGCAGGTGGGTGGGTAGGTGGGTGAGATATCATGCATCATGATTCCAATACAAAATATTACGGGAGGGAGAAAGGAAGAGGAGACATGGCGCCACTGCTTTTGGAGAGGACCACACATCTGTCATGATTTGGGGAGCCTATCATTTATCCCACTAGCATTTGACAACTGAACTTCATGCTATGGCAAATGGTCACATTTCAAGACAGTGTTTGTACACAAGGGATTTATCCAGCAGTCATCCAGCAATTCAAATCACTCGTTTATTTTATTCTGACATCTGAGGGATAAGCATTTGCTAATTAAATATTCCCATCGACGCAGATCTCTGTGTGGAGTGAGTCCAGCATCTTGCTGGCTACATGCTTGTATGTTCCAATACTCTGCTTTGTCCCTGGAGCTTTCAGAAGAAGATACACCCTCAGTGGTCAATTTGCCTTCCAGCCTGAGAGGATGTTTGTGCACGTTATTGCATTTGTAAAAGTCCAGCATCAAATCCAGGCATGACTGAAACTCTGCAAATGGATACTTTTGGAGAATTGTCCCAAGCGAAGCAAATAGATCCTTTATGATGCCTGATGCTGCCAAGATGCTTGGCAAAGCCATCCCATGAGATACACGGACCAGTTGGGCCCCAGTTGGCCACTCACCAAAGTGGGGGAAGGGAGTGGCGGGGGGAGATTAGATGCTTCAGAAATCTTATTATAGCCCATTTGTGGTTTGACAGGGGAAAGGGTAGGTGGGGTATATGAGAATAACAAAGGAAGCTGCCTTGTCCCAAAGCCAGACCATCTGTTTATCTGCTTGGAGCTCACAATGCAAAACAACCACCAGCACCGCCATGTCCACATACCTGAAGGGAAGAATCTTGGGAGTCTGCATAATGTGTAGTTGAGGATGGTTGTGGAGTATATTTTTCACAATGTTTTTGTTATCTATCCTCACAACAACTCTGTCAAGGGTTGTGATTCCTACTTTAACACAGGGAAACTTAGAATGAAGAAATGCGAGAGGCCTGTCTTTGTCCACCCACTGAATTTATGGCTATAGTGGAGGTTCAGTCCAAAACTCATTCTATTCACTGTTTTTAAAGTGCTGCTTGTAGCAGAAGGGAGGGGGGGGATGTCACCGTGACCCTCTTGGATAAAGGTCAGGATTAAAAACAATGTAATAAAATAGATCAAGACGTCCTTGGAGAAACTGAAGTGTGGAGAACGTAAGGATAGCCACACTATGAACCCAGAGAGCGACACACATATTAACTACCAGTGTGGGTTTGGTGACACACTAAACTGTGGTTAAGGGAATTCAGAAGTAAAATCTTCCTGTGCCAGGGAAGGAGAAGCCAGGTGGAAATATGTGTGTGCAAGGCACATGAACCATGAGCACCTCCCTCATTTTCTTGGAATGGTAATGGAGCCTACCCGACAGGTGCCAGAACTCAGTTCTGGTGAGTTCTGGCTGGGGGGAAAAATCCCTGGTCCTATAACTAGTGCTGAAGTAAGATTCAGTTACTTCTAAACTACAAATCAGGAAATCCCTGGTCTCTTGCCATGAAGTCACCTTGTTCACCCCACTCTGTCTCAGCCTCAAACCTTCCTCTGCAATATCAGAATAATAACACCAACCATACAATAATACTTGGTCCCTGCAAGGATTACAAGACATCATGTAGCTTCAAGCACTGTATAAAATGCTGATTATTATTAAATGGAAGGGAGACTCAATTTTTATGTGCGTGTTTCCTTCCACATTTACACTGAGTATTTATTGCTTGGCAGGAGGGAGCAGGAGCAATTCCCCAAGTAGGGGTGATGATGCAACAAATTTACTAGCGGTGTGGGATAACCCATCTCACTGAGAACCCTGCACAGCTGTGAGGGTCACCATGACACTCCCAGCTTGCTCTAGGGAAGAAGGAGTTGAGCCAGAAAAAAATATATATATAAACCCTGCAGTCCATCCTGTGCAGAAACATCACTATTTATTTTAATAGCCCTTCCTTGGCTGCAGTCAAGAAAAGGAGGGGATCATGGTCAGGAAGCCTCCATAGTGGTTCATCTGTATTGTCTGGCTAAAGCCGGGTGCATCTCAGCAAACTAAAAGAGATGCAGCATAAAGAACAGGAGCTACTCTTCTCCATGGATTTAAATTAGCACCTCAGGGAAGAGCTAGGATCACACACTGGGTCTTCTTGGCGTAAGAGTAACATGGCAATGTGGAGCGGGTGCCTGCCATGGGGACCAGGAAGATGGTTCACCGGAAGGGTAGGAAACACCCCATTTTAGCTCCCAATAAATGCCCATTTTAACTCACAAGAAATGTCGAGGGTTTCTTGTGCTGTCACCAACCGTCTGCAAACAGTTTCTATTTTTGCCCAAAGGAGAAGTCATCATTTATTTACTTTTATTTCACAACAATTTTATACTACTGCTTCATTGTGAATTAAAAACCACTAAGTGGCATTCTTGCACGGGCATCCAAGGAAGGTAGATTCTGGGTGCAAATGTGGATCCCCAAGCTCTCTTGTCAGTAGGTCCTTCCTTTCCCCCCTTCCCCCCCCCACTGGCATATGGCCCTTAGAATGTTGCCCACAACACAATATGGCTCATGAGCTGAGAAAGGTTCCCTACCGCTACTGCAAAAAGAAGCTGTAGTGGCTGTGGCTGCTGGAAGGATGAGCAATCAGGAACTCGAATTTGGCTATGCCTGTTGAACCTCCTGCTTGTGCTTCCTGTTTTCTCCTTCTTTTTACCTTGTTCATCCTTTCACTTAGCATTGTTTCCCAAACTTGGGTCTCCAGCTGTTTTCGAACTACAATACCCATCATCCCTGACCACTGGGAAACACTGACTTAGCACATGTCAGTTAGTTGTCTTGAATTCTGCTACTCCAGAATTTCCACTTGATCCCTGTCTGCCTGGCTTCACTCACACCCCCATTGCAGCCCAGCCCCACCTGACCCCAGTAGCCCAACTTACCCTTCTGGCAAGCTTTTTGGCTCCTTTAAGTGGAAAATATAGCATTCCTCATTGAAAGTTGTGCATTTATGGCCTTCCTTATCCCCATGCAATAAAACAAGGGAAATACCCACCTTGTTTCATTGCCTCCTTTAACAGGGCCAGATAAGCTGAATGTACTTTTCTGAAGTTCTCACATACACACAACACAGCACGAGCTATCGCCATTGGCCATGGGATCTCCCATCCCTGCCAAGTTTGGGTTTTCATGCCAAACACCTGCTTTTCCTTCTACACAGTTTTAACAACCAAGAGCTATTTGGACCTCTACACCAAGATATAGTGCACAAGTTCCCAGAGCAAAGCAGAGAGTTTCTTAAAGCTAAGGACCCACTTGGCTTTCGGAAAGCTTAAATTTATTCTGGGAGCCTTATAAAATGTCTCCAGCAGAACAGAAGTGTAGTTACGTGAATGGGTAACAAAGAGGCCTTCGGCCTGCTCAGGTCACAGTGGGTTACCAGCAGCCTTTGAGGAAAGACATTTAATCCCTACAGGCTTCCAGTAGAGAGAAGTGTGTGTGTGTGATAATTTTAGAAACATTTAAGTTCAGGCACAAATCTTATCTGGGAATCGGGGTCAGCTATTATCAGGGAACGGGAGATTTGCCAGCACCTCTGCAGCCAGGAACTCCACCTTTACATGCATATTATGTCAAAATACCATTTTGTAATTTGGACTCAGTTCGAAGAAACTGAGCCAACGGTTTCTTTCTTTCTTTCTTCTAAAAAACTAGTTTCAGTTCCCAGTGCTAGCTGACATGTCAGCTGAACCGACAGACTGCCAAGCAACCAAATGGCCTTAACTATAATTTAACCATCTCATGCCTGCTGGGACCTTAAGACCTGTTCTGCAGCAGTCATGGAGCAACTTACTCAGTAACCCTGATATTTAGTGTTGGGAGAGTTTAGAAACATCATTATGAAATACTCTGGAGCTTGTTATGACCAGAGTGGGAGTGTGGCATTTGCTTGATGAAACAAGGATGGAATGGGAAAGTTATGGAAGAAGCAGGGCACAAGAGAAGGGTAGTGAAAGAGGAGACAGCAGGAGACCCTGTAAAAATGGACACCAACTGTGGCATCTGTTTCAGTACCTAAACATTGCTGTGCTAGCATGGTGCTTAGTATAGCCTACTTATTCAGACATCTGTATTAGTACCCCTAGTTTTAATGCAAATCTGGATTATCTTCTTCATGCATTTTATCAACACAACTGCAATGTATTTTGTCATATAATTAGTAATCCCATATTCTGTTTAGTTATGTGTCTTGCAAAATCCAAAGATTTGTCTAAGTGAGGAAAAAGGCATCACTCACGTCCTCATTAACAGGCCATCTGTATGTATAAAACAGCTGAAGTATCGCAAATAAAAACAAATCATCGTGCATGCATATTGCTGACCAAGAAAAGTGGCGCCCCGCACAGTTAAGAAACAGTGAGGATTTCATCAGGGAATGTTAAGCAACCTCAGAAGACAACAACATAAATGGATCATAGCACAGTCAGCCCCACAAAGGGCCGTGATTCACAGTTTCCAGGAGTTGGATAATAGAATGACAACACATGAAACAAAAACCATATGGGCCTTGGGGTTCTCATGAGAGCAGGCATTTCCCTGCATGCTTACTACCCATGAAAGCAGAGAGAAGGCATTCACAAGCAAGTCCATCATCATAGGGGAGGGTAGTTACAGAGGAAGCCAAGCACAGAATCAAAAGTGCTGAGCACCTCTGGGACAAGGAATTCCTACTGACATGCTCTCTGTGGATGCACTAATTTGGGCACCATTCAGGGTGCTGGTTACCATCTTTCATTAAAAGCCTTAAACAGTCTGGGTCATATAATCCCATCGGGGAACATTCAATACTGGAATTTCCTTCAACAGCTGCAAACGGAAGCGACATCTTCATAGTGGCACCATATATTTGGAATTCCCTCCCAAGGAAGTCCAACATTCTCTATTTCTCCCTATGCTTCGGAAGTAGATTGCACTGTTTTAGTGTCACCTGGCCTTTGGTACTGGATAAAGGAATGAATTTTAAGATTGCATTTACTCTGCTATTTATTAATGAGCAAGATGCCAGCTGTTGTAGTGGCACAGTAGGAAAAAAATGACACCGGGGGAATCATGTTGCCTACTGTAGCTGACTTGCATTATCCCACACAGCTCAGTGGGAGCCACTGAGAGCCAGCCCAGCCCCTATCTATGTAGTCCTGCCCTGGATTCCATATCTTGGTCATGCTAGGATGGGATATCTTTTTGGGAGAGTGGGAGAGAATGTTGGGGGGAAGTTCTTACTTGTAGAGGTGCTTAAAAATCTCACTGCTCTTTTTTGTTCAATTGTCTTTTGTTATTTGAGTGTTCCTTAGATTACTATGTTTAGATTATGAAATAGATGGTATAGCACAGATTTTCCCAAACTTTAGTTTCCAGCTGTTTTCAGGCTACAGTTCCCATCATCCCTGACCGCTGGTCTTGCCAGCTAGGGATGATGGGAGTTGTAGTCCAATAACAGCTGGAGACCCAAGTTTGGGAAACACTGGTATAGCATAGTAGCTGAGAACCTGAGCTATGCAGGAAGGGGAGAGGGCCTAAGCCTCCTTGGGCACGCACAACTCACTGCGCAATCCAATCCCACTTCCTGTTCTGCACTTCAGTTATGATTACACTTATATCTCTCCTCTTCACATTTCAGGCACGTCCAAAAGGAGAAGGCCTGACACCGTACCAGGGGAAAAAACGCTGCTTTGGTGAATACAAATGCCCCAAGTGCAAGAGAAAATGGATGAGTGGAAACTCCTGGGCCAACATGGGACAAGAATGTATCAAGTGCCACATCAATGTGTATCCTCACAAGCAGGTAGGCCTGTTACAGGTGCTCCTCCATATGGTTCAAGTGAGCCTCCAAAAACTCAATATACAAAGTGCAGCATGCATGGGCTGTTTGCAAGAGGGCTTTGGCAAGCATCCCCATGCTGCTCTTACAGCCCCAGCCACCTATCACACTTGGCCTTTCAGGGACAGAAAAGGTTTCCCTCCCCTGAATTAAACGTATACATTGGAAGAAGTGGAACGTCAAGTAAGTTTTAATTCAACAGACTGAGACATTGCAAGACTGAGACTATGAGCAAGAGTGCTTACATGATTACTGAAAATTGTATATTACAGTAATACTTGTTCATATTTTATTATGGGAAGCACATGAAGAATGCTAGAAACAATGTCGAAACTTTTTTATTTTTAAAAAAGCCAACAGCAACAAAACTTTTCAAACAAACAAAACACATTTTTTTCTTATTCAGAATATCTAACGTAATTGTAAACAACTGTCAAGAATTTAAGTAACCTTTTAATCCTCTTATAGTTGTTTCAGTTATCTGATATTGAGCCCACTCATAGTTTAGTTTAAAAAACAATTAGATGTATTTGACAATTACTTCTAGTTAATGTCAAAGAATAAGAAATGTTTGGGATTATTTTTTTATAGTACATTGGGGTCTAAAATAACACTGTTAATTCTTATAGGGTTTCCTATAGTAGATTTTATTCACACACTTTTCCCATTTATTATTTTTTTAAATGAAAAGTGAACTCATTTTTATTGTAATGTGCTGCTTTTGCTTTCTTATGTGCAATCTGGATGGGGTGTGTGTGAGAATTTCCCATTAGTAGGGAGAGTGGAGGGTTTTGTTTTGTCCATATAGTATTTTTAAAATGAATCAATCTGATTCACATTTCCTGGATTAATGTATAGATTAGAACACAGTTATCCTTTGGTTTTTGCACTTCTGCAAGTTCTTGACTAAAAGAGGTATACCAAATTGTCTTGAAAACTTGTGTTTTAGGTATAATACAGGCCCCCCAAAAATGTGTGCTTTGGGTAAAATGTGTACACAACTCTGCATTTTGTGAAAATAATAAAATGCATTGAAAAATAATGCAAATTTCAATGCATGTTTTTCCTTTTTTTAAAAAATCATCACAGATCAATATGAAAATGGGATGGAATAATTTATGAATGAACACATGGGAGACAGACATGGAGCAGAATTAGACTGATCTATCCATCCGTTAGACACATTCATTGCATTCAGTGGGGACTGGAGAGCATTGCAATACATTTTCACATGTATTATTTGCATGTATGAAATTCCATTGCTAGATTGGGACATTTTGCCTAAGGATAGTCAACTTCAGTGTGGAAGCTGTGACTGAAAAAATATGATGATATTCGTGTCTTTCATGAGCAGAGAATGTGGGGTGTATTTACCAATCTCTTTGAGAGTTATACTTGATGCAATTGCAGTTGTTAAATCTCGACAAGGATCTGTGCTTGTATAATCGGGAAGGTGAAGGGTTGAAGAGTCTCAATTGTAAGAGGTAATGTTGGGGAAAGTGTATGACATTAAGTACAAAGAAAAGGTCATTTGGAAGAGCAGAGCAAAGACCTCCCCTAGCCACAGAAAATATTTCAGTGCTCAGATAAAGCTTTCAGATTAATTTAAAGTAGGTCAAAATGAAAACTGATCCATTACAAATGAGACTGGAGGCTGTGTGACTAGCAAATGATGACACCATGCCAGAAATTTAGAATCCATTCCAAAGCACAGTCTCTGCTCCTTTGCTGGCAGCAACAGCAGAAGCAGAGTGAAAGAAATCCCTTGTGTTGTTCTCCAAGATTATTGGGGTTCAGTAAAAGGGCTATAGCCATTAGGTAAAACCAGACACTTTGATGAATGGCTTGTTTACAAAATTTAGGATATGAGACCTGGCTGGTATAGGACGGTATATAAATTCAATAAATAAATAAAAAGTTGCTTGTGGGTTGTAGTCCTCACCTTGAATATATATTTACACAGGAAGGGAATTGTAGTATGTTTTGCCCTTGCCCTTTCCCACTGCATGTCAGAGTTGCCATTTTAGATTTCTGTATATGAGGGGGAGCTAAGCAATTACAATAAGGCAGCAAGATTCTCAGCATGGTTTAAAAGCCTGCTGTTGGATATATTCAACCTTAAACACCACACATTTTGAAATTGGATTTTTAATGGTTCATAACTGTTAGCAATTATATCACCACACTCAAGCAGTCATCATTACTACACTATGCAGCAGCACAGTCCCAGTAGACAGGGAGGAGGGATTGCTGCTGTCTGCCATGATGCCATCATTCTTGCCAGGCAACCCACTAGGTCTGTGTGTCTGCATATGGTGTTGAAAACACAGGATATGATAGCAATTCTCTTGGTGCACCATCTAACAGTCTGCTTACCAAAGTTGGCCATGATAATCTTCATAGTGATGATAGATTCTCCAGGGTTTACAAACTTGGGTGAGTTTCATACCTGACTGGAGTAGCTCAGGATTTCATGGCTACCATGACAACTGTGGGCCTGCCTCAAATGGTACCTGGTCCCACACACAAATTGTAGGGCATATGCTTGACTTGCTGCTTTGTCCTGGGCTGCGACAATATGGTCTGATGGCGGAGGAAGTCGGTGCGCTTCCCTTGTCATTGACAGATCACTGCCTGGTTAGGTTTAGTCTCTGGACAACTGCCCAACTCTGCAGGAAGGAGCTATTGAAATTGTCCATCCTTGGAGACTGATGGATCCAGGTAGAATCCTGATAGCTCCCTGTGTGGGTGGGAGAATTCCCACTGAAATAGATTGCAGTTCTGCCACTGTCCTGGTCAATCTGTGAAATATAGAAGTGGCCCAGTTATCAATTCTATTGCTTCTAAGCCCCTGATGGAGCTTAGCTCTCCCCTGGGGCTTATAAAACTCTTTGGTTTACTGAGGAGCAATGAAACAAATGAGCAGACCACTGGAGTGAAAATACAGGAAGATTCATAGCGAGCCCAACCAAAACAGCTTAGAACTAGTTATTGAGCCTGTTTTGTGACAATGATGGTGGCAAAGGAATCTTCATTTTCCACCACCATGGCATCTGCTCAATGTTGTCTGTATTGTCACTGAAATTGCCTTAGTCATCCAGGTGGATAACCTCCAATGGAAAATGGACTGGGAGGGAGCATCTCTGCTGATTCTCCTGGATTTCTTAGTGGTGGTCAAGTCCATCAGTTGTGATACCCTTCTGGACCATCTTGAAAGGGTGGGGATTAGGGGCACAGTATTGAACCAACTCCATTGATTCATGAGAATTTGGACCCAGAAGATGGTGCCAAGGGACTGCTGTTCTTTCCCTTTGCTTGCGGGCTCTGGGGTCCTGGAAGGTTCCCTTCTGTCTCCCGTGCTGTTTAATATACACTGCACATGAAAATGCTGGTTGGGGTGTGGGTCATGGAGTCATCAGTATGCTGGTGTGTCACTCAACCCTACCTCTTAGTTTTATATGATCCTAGGGAGGCAGCTGAATGGCTGAACTGCTGTTTGGTAGCTGTGAAAGACTGGATGAGGTAGAATATGCTGAAATATAATCCACACAAAACAGACATGTTGGTAGGTACAGTGTCCGACTTTTAGTCTGGGTTCGCAACTTGTTCTGGATGGGGTCACACACCCCTTGAAAAATCAGGCTCACGGTTTGGGGGAGGGTACTCCTTAAATCCGATGCTATTATTAGATGTTCAGGTAGCACCTGACTTTTCCATTCCTGATGGAGTAGAATATTGCCATGGTCATTCATGCCACAGTGACCTACGGATTAGGTTACTGCAAAACACTCTAGGTGGGTATGCCTTTGAAAAGCATTCAGGAACTGCAACTGGTGTTAAATGTCACAGCAAGGATGTTGATGGGTGTTAGGCATTTTTAGTCTGTCATACCAGGATTTGAACCGGCTGCAGGTTTGTTTTCAGCATCAATTCAAGGTGCTGGTGTTAATCTTTAAGGCTTGGCACCTGGGTACCTTGAGGACCATCTTCTTCCATATGATCCTCCCCACATGCTACAATAGTCATTTGAGGTACTGGTCCAGGCATGCTAAGAAATTACCAGTGCTACGGCCTCCTCAGTAGCAGTGCTCATCCTGCGAGAAGCCTTGCCCTAGGCCCCCACAATATATATATATATATATTTGGATGATTAAAAAGCCCTTCCACTTAATATTTCCTCCTTTTATTGATGCTTAACTCGAGTGGTTGCTTTGGAATTGGTATTGCGGCATTGTGTTTTTATACATGATTTGGTTGAATTGTAGATTGTTTTATATTTTGTTGCTCTTTTTAAAAAAAGACAACAACTAAATTTCTTGTAAAAATAGGAGCGATAGTAAGCTTTAAAAAAATAATAATAATGTAAAAATAGTGTGTAGAACCATAAGGTAGCCAAAACTATAGCTGATCCTGACGGATAATCACATGCAGAGTTTAAAAATGGGGGACATGGCTCTCCTCATTCTCTAACTGTAATCTCTGACCCCTCTCAAATGATCTACCCATAAATTGTGAAACCTACCCAGCTTATTTGTGCTTGACATCTTGATGATTTAAGATCAAATTCTGAGAACCCGGGTTAAATATGAAAACGGCTATTTAAGATCAAATTCTGAGAACCTGAGTTAAATATGAAAACGGCTTTTCTCCATTGTTCCTTGCTCCATATGAAGGGAAGTGCAACCCATCTACAGCTGAAACAACAACACACAAGTTCTCTCTCTCTCTCTCTCTCTCTCTCTCTCTCTCTCTCTCTCTCTCACACACACACACACACACACAGTCTCTGATGACAGAGGCAGGAAGGCAAAATCTTAGTAGTCTGCATATGCAAAGCAGTCTGCATATATATCTTGGTAGAGATGGGCAAAGTAGTCACTTTTGCACACATTAATTCATTAATCCAGTATATCCAAATATAAATAGCTAAAGCTATTTTTGGTAATCTGCATACTATCCCTTGCTTTTTCTTGTAGGACTAATTGCAGTCCTTAACAGTTGCCAACAGGTTTACCATACCCATTGAGTCGATCACCCATCTCCTACTACCCTTCTTAGAAAACCCCCACCCCACCTTCCCACTATATATAAGGGTCTGGTGACTTCTGTTTCAGTGTATCTGAAGAAGTGTGCATGTACACGAAAGCAGAACAAACTTAGTTGGTCTCTAAGGTGCTTCTGGACAATTTTTTAATGAAAAAGATGGCGTGCCCTGGGAAAAGATGACATATGGGAACTCCCACAAAATTCCAAAATTGGATCTTCACTTGTGGTTTGTTTGGGGGGGACATAAACCATGGGCTTAGGTTCAGAGACATGGCAGGAGCAAGAGGTCAGCATTACGGGAACTTCTATGTAGCACTCTTCCTTCCAATTAAACCATGGTTTGGTTGGAACAACTCATGTGCAAACGCAGCTCATGGGACTGACATTGGAGGCAGGAAAGTGGCACCCTTCCCTCTGGAATCCACATCCATCAATTGTTTCGCCTCGATGTCATCAGATGACAAAAACCTGGATGTATCTGAAACCAAAGAAGTTAGTAAAATGTAGTTTAAATTCATTATAGTATTGTTTCCTACTGACATTTGTTATTTCTAAGACTGTATCAATATTTTTCAAGGCATGATTCAAACCAGCATGCAATTAATTGTGGCATGTCAAATCAGTTGCGGTTTGGCACCTGATCTATTCATCTGGAACTCGTGACTACATGAAAACACAAATGCTAATTAAGCGTAGCCCTCTCTCACACAATATGTTCCAATACATTTACGTCGTGCACATTATACTCAGCTCAGGCAACTTTACTCCCAGGCTAGTGTGCTGAGGATTGCAGCCTTCTTTCCTCAAATCAGCGCAGCTCACCATTCACACAGCTCCAGGGAAGTTTCCATGTCGCCCTTTAACACATAGTTCTTTCTCAGTGTGGTTAGTTAGGGCTGTATTTCCCCCCCCCCACCCCACCACCATTAGCACTGGGGTGGCGCTCTAAAAGAAACAAGGTCTCCTTTCCAGGAGGCTGCTGCTTTTTGTTTCAATTAGCTATTCACTGCCTTTGGTTTGACGTCACAGTGGGTTCGTGATTGAGCTGGCATGTATATCCATTTCCTTGGGCGTTCTTGGCAGCGTTGCCACCCAGATGCCAGCCTCTGAATGGTCATTTCCCCCCTCCCTCCTGCCACTTTCTAGGAGAAGCATCAATGCCGTGGCTTCTTCCTGATTGGCCTCCTGTCAAATTCCTTTTTAAAAAGTTGTTGTTATTTTGGCCTTCTCTGCTGTTTCTGTAATGACAGCTGCAGCACTGGGTTCAGATTCAGCCAGTTGGTAGTTGGTTTGCTTTGCTGGATACTGTTTTATTGGGAGCGAAGGGTTTTTGGAAACATATAAATTGCTCACAGAATCCCAGACAGGTCACCAAAAATATTTCTCTCCTTTAAAAGATTCTTGTCCTGTGTTCCAGAAGGGAAAATACATATAAACTACCTGCAACATTACCTGTTTGGCATCCAGAAAACTATCAGAGAAATCATCTGTGTATGAAATGAAGGCTTGAGCCAAATCCTTCCATTACTTGGGGCATTTCACACATGACTTAAAGTGCTTTCCCTAGCTTAAATTGGTGTGTAATGCAAGTGTGCATTGGTCAGAATGCACATTTGTGCAAAGAACAGCTCTCTTTCACTTTGTATTCCATATTAACAGTGTACATTTATTCATACAAACAAGATGAAAGGGACTGGAGGGATTTAAGCCTTGGATACATAAACACATATAAAAGTTGCTAATTGATCACAAAAAACCATAAGAAACTTTGGTTGGGGATGAACAATAATTTTGAAGAAATGTGAACTAAAATTGAGTGGTATGATATAGGCATCCTTAGTCTTGGTGCACACATACACATTCTTGCTGTGACAATTATTACAGGATATATAATAGTTATTATGGGAATATAGCAAGATAAAGCAGGTTTTTTTCAGCCAGAACTCACCAGAACTCAGTTCCAGTACCTCTCAGGTGGGCACCATTGCTATTATAAGTGAACAAGGAGGTTTCGTGGTGATTTCTGGCATCTCTTTTTGTAGAAAAATAGCACTGTAATAAAGAATAATATGTTGTTTCATTCTCTGCCCTGCAACCTGCCGGAACACTTCCCACGAGAGAAACAGGTGATCATTGCAAAGAATCCTGCAATGACCACTCCCCTTGTGTTTGTTCTCCTTCTGCTAGGGACTTCTCAATGGAAGACTGGTGGAGCATCTCTCGTCTGCAGGGGGCCCTCTGCTGGGCTGTGGTTGGTCCAACCCCTGACACTGGTCCTGCACTCCCTCTGAGTGCTAATCCCTCTGCCCACTTTTGGTCTGCTCCTCAACTTCACTTTTATTCCAGTTTCAGTTCTGATACCAGAAGGGAGCCAAGGCAGAAGAAAAGCGGATGGGGAGAAGAGATCCAGAGAGGTGGGGCAGGGAGGTGGCAGGCAAGGAAAAGGTTTAGTGTCCCTCACCCCTTTTGCTCTTGAAGTTGGGCTCCCATGCCTTATTTTTTATGTGATGGGACAGATCCACATTTAAACACATGGATTTGCAATGTCAGCTTTAGCCTTTGATACACATCAGGCAACAGCCAAGTCCTGGCTGGTGCCTCACATGAACTGACCATGCCCTGGAACCCACTGCATTGCACCAAAGTCTCTTCCACCATGGCGTACATCCCTACATCCAAGCTGCTAGGACGTAGTTGGCAAATGAACTGATGTGGATAGTGCTTCCTTCCACTAGGAAACCTGGGCTCTACTACTGCTCTAGACCATGGCCGTCATTACCCTCACAAAATGCTGCGCTTGCTTGCTATGCTTTGGTTTGGTTTGCATACTGGTTTAACTCCTGTTGCTTTTGTGCTGTTTCTGGAGCCTGAACCTCAGCTGCACTTCACCAGATTCATGCAGCCCAAGCACTGCTTTGTGGCCTCCAACTGGCCCATAACAACCTGATTTCCTGTGTTTGCAACGTCTGTCCTCTGCAAGTATGTCATAACGTGCTGGTAACAATAACATTTTCTGAGATCTAAATGGGTTGCAGGCCAATAAAACTGAAATCAACCAATGCCTGGGAAAAGCAAACCAGGGAAAGATATTGTTTCTGACTGCGGTCCAAGAAACTCTTGGCACCCCCAACATCCTTTGCTCTACTTCCAGGAAAAAATTATTCCTGCGTATTTGTGTTAATTTGCTTTAAGCTAGTTTATATCAATAAACACGATAACTGCTGCATTTGTCTCTCTCGGGTCAGGTCACGGCAGCTTCTCCCCCAGGCACTTTCGCACAGTGCGGCTGTCCTGAGCTAGAGCCCTTTGGCCCCCCCTATTATGGACTGGGCAGGGTCCCCTCTGCCCCCTGGCTGGGAACCTCATAGGCCACTTTGGCCAAAGCAGTGGAGCTACCATTGCAGCAGAGCCAGTGGGAAGGAGAAGGAAATTGCACAAACCTTCAGTTCCTAAGCAGACCTTTCATAGCACAGAATAAAGGAGCCCCTTGTGGGGTGCAGGGGGGTTCTCTTGGTGAATGCCAGCAAGAAAAGATATAAACCCTCAGATTTTATCAAGTTCATTCATAATTTTAACTTATTTCAAGAACTATGGCATTGCAAATATTCAGGTACAAGAGCAAGCTGGGTATTTATTTTTTGCTTAAATCTTAAAATGTAGTAGACCTTTGCTCATTTCCTTAGGGTTGTTCTTTCCGACTCTTAGCTAGTGGTTGGTTTCCATCTCACTTACACAGTGTGTAATTTCAGACAGCACTTTTGTTTTTATGATAGACATTTGAAGTGACCTGCTGGGGAATAAACAACTGATTTCATTTCTGGATTATGTCTCTCTTCAAAAATGTCTTATTTGTAGTTAAGATTTTAAAGCTGCTTCAGGGAGGGTTGGTGAGGAAAGAGCAGGAAGGCTGCAATCTGAAACACTCTTGCTCCGCTAGAATAAAAACGTTTAAAGTACTGCAGCCAAAATCATGGTCATATATTTGGCGGCGGGGGGGGGGGGGGAGGATGGCGAGCATATTGCTCAGGGTGACGGGAGGCAGGAAACAGATGATTGCGGTTTGGTACTCCAAAAACCTATACATTGCTCTGACAATAATTCCTTGCAGTGAGAGATAGATGTGCAATTCTGATGCCATAAAGAGCATTTAAATTGGTTTCTACAACCTTTCCTACATCCCTTTCCCCCTTTTCTTAGTGCTGTGTTCTGTGCTGAGGCAAGATTTGAATCATGCCTTTACATGTAAAGGAATATGGATAGCTTCCCAGTGTTCACTGCAGATGGGGGACATCCAGGGTTAATGTCAGCAAGGAAAAGGAGAGTGCTCTGCACTCTTGTGCAACTGACTCCCTCAACAAGGTGCCCTCCAGGTGATTTGAACTCTTCTGGGATAGCTCAGTTGGTGGAGCATGAGATTCTTAATCTCGGGGTTGTGGGTTCAAGAACCACCTTGCCCAAAGATTCCTGCATTGCAGGGGTGGGACTAAATGAGCCTCATGGTCCCTTCCAACTCTACAATTCTGTGATTCTGTGGATTCTCATTGTCCCTGACCACTGGGCCACGCTGGCAGGGACTAACGGGAGTTGTAGTCCAAAACATCTGGAGGACACCAAGATGGGGTTCTAATAATAAGAATAAGAATAAGAATAATAGTAATAATAATAATAATAATAATAATAATAATAATAATAATAATAATATCATCTGAGGATTCCCAGATCTAACTTTGGTGGCTCTCGACAATTTTGGTATTTCAACAGCCCACTTATCCTGAGAGTCTGGCAATATGCATATATTTTAAATGGTAAACCATATTTTAAATGGCAAACCACATGGAAGACAGATTACTGTTAAACATTCACCCTTTGCCTTTTTAATTTGTATGTGGTACCCGGTGATTCTATGTGTTTTAAGAATTTGTGGCAATGATCAACATCGAATGTTCTTTAATCAGTGGGCAGCCGTCTGTAAAAGTTCTCTGTTCATCTCCTAACCTACAATGTTTAAAATGGCTGCATATTGCTATGGTTTCATGTGTCTTTGGAACAGAGCTGCATTTCAGTTCACATTTACATGAATGTATGCCTGTGCTTACCTTCCTTATGCAGAGACCCTTGGAAAAGCCCGACGGCCTGGATGTTTCTGATCAAAGTAAAGAACACCCTCAGCATCTCTGTGAGAAATGTAAAGTGTTGGGGTACTACTGCCGCCGTGTGCAATAAATCAACACAGGGATCACCTCTGCCACCACGTTTTTAGATCCTCTGGCAGCAAACAGTCAAAATGAAAGAGGAGGGGAGGAAAAAAGAACACCAGACAAGAACCCCAAACATCACCAATATTGCCTATCAACAAACTAATAATACGCCTTACCTTTAATAGAATGTAACCCTTTTCCTGTGTATGTGTATACGTGCAAGTTGTATTTATAGGACTATGGTGTGTTTATATATATATGAAACAGATGTTACTGATGTAGGGCACAAATCGTCAAGCACTGCTGCTGCTGTACAGCTGCCGTCCTTTCCTGTGAGTCTTGCATAACAGCCTCACACAAGCCAGATTAAAACAGGTGGGGGTAGGGGTTGTGCAGTAGCAGTTTTTGCTGGGCTGTGCCCATCATGTTCATGATGAAATCACCGACGTGGTTTCTGTTGATTGTTTACACAGTTCCAATATCCTGCCCAGGTGAAACAGTATTGTTTGTCAAGAGAGGTATATAATAACGTCATGGCTTTTGCAGGCATTAGACAAAATGGGTGGAAATGTTAAATGTGGGTTCTAGCCAATGCCACAAACGATATATTTTTCTAATACAATGAGGGCTAAGCTAGAAAAAGGTGTGCATGTGCGTGTGCGTGGGAGGGGGGAATGTTCATTTTCCTTGACTTTAGGGTTGGTCTGAGAGTTGCATATGATTGCTTGCTTTCCAAGAGTCCAGGGCCACTGAAATGAGACTTTTGGTAGGCTTTTGATTAATAGAATCTTGAGGGTTAAAAAGAACAAGTGAATAATTGTTTGAGGGAGTGTTTTGCATGGAAGTATAATGGTAGAACAGGAAGGGTCGATCAGGAATTCATCTTTCTTAGCCAGTAGTCTTAAGCATGCTTCCTCAGAAGAAGTTCCGCTGAAATCTATAAGGCTACTTTTGAGCAAATGCGCTTAGGATGCATTTGTTGTTTCAGGGCGTTGTTGACCAATACCGTTCCCTTGTCACAATTTCTAAAGCTTCTCCTTCCTTTCTTTATGTACTTGCTATGCAAGTGGTGGCTGAAATTCCTACTGTTGTGAATGCCACATAACCAACCAGCTTATATAGCCAACATGATAAATTCAACTTTCTTTGTCTCACCATAGCAGCCTATCCCAAGCCCTCCCTGCCCCATTATAATTTTCATTCACATACTCTGTAGTGCAGTTTGGCCCTTTGCTCCTTTTAGAGCAAAGGCCCTACAGTTAGATTTTTCCTGTAGTGAAATGAGGTGTCATTAACTGATCTGCTCACACACTATGTTCAAGATGTACGTACTCTCCACATCTAAAGACACACATCAGCTCCCTAAACAATAGATAGTGGGAGCTTCCCTGTAACCCTTCAGCGGTTCCTAAACAAAAAATATTGCTGATGTATTCATTTATGAGCTCTGTTTGAACTGTGCTTGAGCCACACATGACTTAAAAACAGTGATGGCAGAGGGCAGGAATGGATAGACACTTGGGACTTGCCAAGCAATATGGCATCAACAATTTCACCTACATTATAAATGAAGGAAATTTCATACGTTACACCCCTCAAGTAGATAGGGTCCAATGAAAATTGTTGTGGCATGGTGGTACTCTGCACAAAGCATGTTTGTAATCAAGCTCATCACAAAAAGGCTCATGCAGAGCAATGTAATAGTTCAGAAGCGATCCATGTTCGCAACAGCAGACCCTATGATTTTGCAAAATGGTTATGGAGAATCCTCATGTGCCACCACGCCAATGATTTTTGGTGGGGGCCATAACGCCTTAATCAGCCTTGATCTTAGAACAGCAAAAAAGCATGATGGGAGTTTGGGACAAGGAATACATCATTCACTTGCTTTCATCACGGCTTATAAGCTTCTATGTGGCCTAACTCCTTTCTGTGTTATGTATTAAATTTAAGAGCAGGGATAAAGCAGTGACTGGACCATTTGCCTGCACAACCTGTTTCTACAGAGAATCACAGGTGGACTGTGGCTCTGGGTAGTATTCACTTGAGATGATCTTCAACGGGGATGTTTTGGTTCCTGGCAAAGCAGGATCATTTCTGTGTCAAATCATCTCATGTCAGATCAGCTAGGGATGATGCCATGTTATCCATAAACACTTGCGGTGAGTATTTCTATCAGCAGTAGCAGTGAAGTGCTTCACTGATTATCATCATGTATACGAAAACAGTACTTAAAAGATGTTTCACATCTGGAACCCAGTAGGGTAATAGTGGGCTGCAGGGCAAAGAGAGTTTGGGCAGATCGTCAACCATCATTGCAGTGGTCCAGAAGCTCAGTCTCCTTCCATTCCCGTGGTAAACACAGGAATTTGTCTTATGCTGAGTCAGGCTGGCAGCAACTCTCAAGGATCTCAGGCAGTAAACACTTTCCTCCAGACTTCTGCATATCCCCTACCAATGAGCTATGGTCCCACCTGTGGGATGTGGGCCTAAAGACAGACAGTGGTTTTGAAGAGCATTGAAAGTGCTATGGTGGAGGTGTCTTTTTCACTGTTACCTTGGCCAAAGAGATGTTGCAGGTTTCTGAAGCACTATGAAACCTGCCAAACCTCTTTAACAAAACTGGATACACCATGAGAAATTATGCTTCTCATGCCACCAACACTCTGAAAATAATTGCTGTGTTTCCTGGTTCCATGCCACAGTGGTTAGGAGCAGAGGACACCAGCACTTAAGTACAGCAGCAAGTCAATCTGAAGCGGAATGTGGCAGAGCTGTTAAAGAAACAGGTGCACTCTTTCTAAATCCATTAGTAGAAGCCCTATTCCAGTAACAAATTTCGTTGTGAACCTGTCATGTTGTTGCCGAAAACATAAATTCCTTTTATTTTCCTAATGTCCATTAAGCAAATAAGTCTCATATGGATGGCAGGCGGTATTCATTCAGAATCCGTGGAAATTAATTAACTTAATTTAAATAGTTTATAGCACCATCTAGCAGCACTGCGTGTGACTGTGCCTCAGTATCTCTGGGCTAGATCCTGCAATAATGACTGATTTTATCAAATTTGACAAGTCATGAATTCTCCCTAGGCCTCAATAAAATGGGTGTGACATGAATCACCATGCCTACCTTCTGTGCGTATTATGAATTCTGTCAAATACAACTGTAGAGCCAGTGTGGCTTTTGTTTTCAAATATAGTTCCCTGAGTGACTTATGAGTGACTCAGTGACCACTTGAAGATATTGTGATTATACAAAAGCAAGGGATGAGGCCATTTCTGCATCAGATATTGTTTACATGAGCAGTTATCCTGAGACAGAAACCCCTGAACTTCTTTATCTGCTTTGTTTACATGATCAAGGGGCTGATCAAAAGCAGAAAGCAAGGAAGACTGCTCCTGTATAAAAAGTCCTAACTTTCCTTCCATTTCATTGCCAGATTAGGTGACTGTGTAAAGAACAGTACAGTGCTCATTATCTTGGGCGTGTGGAGGTGAGTGGTGGCATTTACAAACTTGAACTTTTAGTGTTAATTCTGTTTCACTCTTGCAAGAGAGTTAACAATATGGTTACAAAACAGCCATATGTTATATCATATACAGTATTTCTTTTTGACCACTTATAAAATGTTAGCAGTAATATCTCCATATCTAATAAGGAAAAGTGAAATATGAACTAAGACAGTTTGTAACTGGGGTAGCAATGCCCAACTTTTCTCAGAAAACGATCTGTCTCTTTTTAAGAAATACATTTCTAGTGCAAATTTAGTGCTGTTACATCACATACACTTGCAGAAAATGCCAAAAATACGCTTTGTAAACAACACACCTGGAAAATCTAGAAGTTGTTTTTCAGCATGTGCTAAAAAATAATGGGCAGTTTGCACACTTCTTTTTTACATATGAAGATAAGCCATTCCTATCGGTACATGTGCAGCATTATTTTGACTGGTATATAAAGACGCTTCTAAATTTGACTTCTTTCAGCAGCACACAGAGCAGTCTTAAAAACCACTCTGGAGCCGCCACCCCCGCCCCCTCTAATATTCAGTAGTGGCTTTTCAGGGAGTACTAAGTGCTGATTTTGGAAGGCCCATCTGAAAAGATGTTGTGCATATTCACCCATGTGAATTGGCAACTCGCAGGTCTCCAGCAATTCTCCTACCAGTGCCAATGTTACATTTACCTCTGGTATGTGGGGTCACTGGCTTTCCAACAAATGTGCCAACGACAAAATAAAATATAGAGATCTATGCATGAAAAGCGCCATGCTTTATGTGTCACAGAACCACCTGCTGTTCCATGTAACCCCTGTTTGTGTAAAATCTTTTTGAGCCTAATTGATTGAACCTGGAAATTCCAGTGAAAATGAAATGTGAGTTTAGGATTACGGAGTTAGATTCCTCCCCCTCCCAAACTAGTTGTAACTAAAGCAGCATGATCCAACCAAAGCGAAGCACTTTTTAGGTCCCATCCATTTCAATGGCAAAGTTAAGCACACCAGGGGATAGGCCAGAGCGCAGACCATATGGGTTGCATGCCTAAGATTCTAGGATAAATATCTGGCACCTTTAAAAAAGGGTTCTCTGATAGCAGGGCTGGGAAATGCCTTCACCCACCATATTGGAGAACTACTGCCAGGCAGAATAGAGAGCTCTTATCTTGTTTGGCCAACTATTTGGTTTTGTATGAGGCAACTCCCAAAATCTGTTGTAATCAGTGGGACTTAGAAGTGCTTACCTTTGGCTACATGGTGCCCACTACGTTGTTCTAGACATTATTCAGGCTTCTGATCATGCAAGTGCTAAGTCATCCTCATGTAAACCTTGTTAAAATTTAAGCAAGCAGATATTGGGTTTTAATTCAGACTTAACGGAATGATCCACACTGTCATTCTTTAAGGCAGTGTGTGTATGTGTGTATATATATATATGTATGATCTCAGTGCCTATCTGTTTTATGTCTACAAAAACCACTGCCTCTGGAAGTATTGTTGAATGGCTGTAGCACTCAGTAAGATGACTGAAATTGTAGCTATACAAATGAAGGTTTGTGTTTTCTTAGGATGAATATCAAAGGGACAATCGTGTGCAGTTAATAGATGTAGTCAATTGATATTACTGTTTACCCCTGTTATGAAATATTTTACAGTTTTACTTGCAGATGTGTATTTATCTTGAGTTATACTTGACATAGAGTTCCTTTCTTCTTTTTAATACTGTGTGTGTATTTTGGGGAAAAAACTTTTTAGGTGTTTAAATTTTTGAATGGTTACAAATATTTCTTTGTAATACTGAATTGTTATCTGGAAACTCTTTGCAGTAACCTTTTTTGTATATATTTGAGGGCCTTTTTTTAAAAAAAAACTATTGTTTGTTCTGTTTGGGTTTTTTAAAAAGTGTTTTTACAACTCTGAAGCTTTCAAAAAGGGCCTTGGATTTTTTTACTAGAATACTAACAGAGCTAAGAGTTTTCTTAAGTATTATACAAAATTAAGGGTGTATCCTCAAGAAAATATTTATGAAAGGAATTTGCTTTTTTGCTTTTGCTTTTTTCTTTTTTTACAATGCTTTTGTCTGTATAAAGTATGCAACAGAACTACATTAAGAAGGAAATATTGTCTACATAGAATATTATATGAAAGTTGGTACATAATTCTGACATGAAGAAAAAAAAACCCTTGCAATTCTTTAAGCCATATTGTTGTTTTTGTTGTTGTTTGCCTTTGGATGAAAATATCAGTATTAAGTAACCAGTATATTATTCAAGTGTTTAGAACTTATATTAATATGCTTATTCGGTTTATTTATATGTGTATTTTGAAAAGTATTGCCTTTTTAGAGAAGCTATAACTGATTTGGTAAGAATCAGATGTTACACTATCACTTTATGACCTTGTGAAAGACACACTTGTTTATAGCCCACTCCCAAAACTTATGCTTAGGATGGGGCTATAATGACTTCTATGTCGGCACAGTTTTATAGTAGCATAGCAGGGACTCCGGTGCAAAGAGTTAGATTTGAAGTGCAAATGCTCAAAGGACTTATTCACACATTATGTTTTTCAGGTGTACATCTAGTTTTTTTAAATAACCTACTGCATACCTTAACATGCAAGGGGGTAAATGTGACAAACATGTAACATCATTTAGATTCGACAGCAGGGTTTGCTGAAGCTCCCTGGTTTTGTTGCAATGTAATGTGTGAAATGATCCAAAGAGTCCAGATTTGGCTTTCAGAAATTCTGTAACACGGTTATATTATCTGATTATTATTACTTTTACACTATCTTTTCAGGGTGGGTGTGTGGGAGGGGGGAGACATTGTTTTGCTAAGGAAGGCTCACAGCAGTTTGCAAAGACGCCGTGGGATTTGCGATGCCATGCTAGCAGTAAAACAATACAGTATTATCAATCAGTGGCCATAATCAAGAAAGAGTTAGATCGACACAAGCATTTTGTGTTTATTTTTTATTTAGAATTCATAAAATGATACAATATGCATGTGCACGTATTATATGCATCTTACGCTTTATGGTTTCACATAGCTCCATTATATTAAGATTGTTTGTGTGATTCTTAAACCATGCTAAAATAGGAGATAGGTTCAATCCTGTACTGGCCTTGTTTTTCCTTTACAAAGGTTATTTAGAGCAGCAATCACTACATTGTATAAAACTAACCCTTTTATCATATTAACGTCTACCAGTTTAGATTAGTTCAATTACTTATAAACTTAAAGAAAAAAACACCATAGCTGTACCCACAGACTTCTTTTCAGTTTCAGTCGTATAATTTTTCTCTTCTGTAACTGGTAATTAATTTGTACAGCTTAAAAATAATAATAATGATAACATTTCTATGGACATAGGCCTCAGGGGTGCCAGGCTTATTTCAGCCCCGAAGGTGATAACTGGTTAACTGGGTTGTTTAAAAGACTGTCAAACCTCTGTTGTGGATTGTCCATAAAATGGCATTCCGACATGTGCCTTATTTGCTGAATAGTATATGGCTTGCTTTTAGCATTATAGCAGTTTAATGCTGTATTAAAATACTGCAAAAACAAACGATAGTGTTCTCCAGTTTGTTTCCTTCTGTGCCTCTTACATCTTTTATGCGTTGGGACCACGCCTGAATCCAGACCTGGAGTGCAAGTTGGAGGAAGAAGCCCTGAGGTCACTTGGCAAGAACCATTTAGTGCAAAAAGTGGGAGAGTCCGCAATGTTGTGCAAGCTATTTTTGTTGTGCAAGTGGCAGCACAAGCAAAAGCAGCATAGCAGGACAAAACAGTATAGGATAGTTTAACACAGCACAACACTTCTCCTGGCCCATGCTGGCTATTGGATTCAGTAAGAATTGCGCATGGGCACTCTCTGCAAAAAAAAAAAAAAAAGGTACATCCCTCCCTTTTTTCATCTACACACACACACACACACACACACAATGTGAACCTGCACAGCAGGGTTCTGTCATCTGCAGACACAGAGAAACCAAACCTCCAGTTTTTGCTCTTTTACATATAACACTTGAACCCATCTTGAATCTCTGGCTATACAATCTAGGACTGTCAATAAATAAATCAGGCTTTAACACCCCTGAGTTAGTTCAATCTCAGCTGAATGGATCCACAACTACACTCTCAGGTTGGTCTCATCATTCCTAAGTGGGACAGAAGAATATATCTTTAAGCCTGAAGTTAATTATGCAGGCAAAATTAGGGCTTGAAATTAAGTTAATAACTCGTTGCATTTGCGGTGTTTGCTGCCTCTTATCTTTGCCCGCTTCCTTCACAGGGAAGTGAAATACTAGCCAGAATCAGATAACATGTAGTTTATAAGTAGATACATGTGGAGATACTTATCCAGTGAATTCAGCAATAACAAAAAGAGAACCCATGAAGCACTTTCCTCCCTACTCTCACTCTGTACATGGAGAAGACAATAGCTGGACAATGTCTGGGGTGAGTGCAGGATTTTTATACTGTGACAGGAGGCGGGAAATTTTCCAGAATGGAAAGCTGCTATATTTTTCTGAGGAAAAAATCCAATTTCTAATAATTAAAGTTACATGAAATTAATTTGTAACACATTAATTTGTGGCTATAGCACTATTCAAACCAGGCAATTTCTTCTTTTTTCAAGTGGCTCACCCTAGAAAGTGTGTGAGCATATATAAGACGATGGCTGAATTTGTTGAAATTTGTATGTTAAACAGTTTTCACTTCCTTCATTTTTTCCCTTAGAAATAAGATTATGCAACATATAAAGGTTCCTGACTTTCAGGAACATCTTTGAACTGAAAGAAGAAGAAGATTTCTAGTTACTGTACTATGAGCAGCTGTGTATAAGCAGTGGTGCAGGGTGAATGGTTTTCCAAAATGGAAAAATCCTCACTATTTTATTTTTCTGCTGAAGTCTTTTTCACTTTTAGAAATGCATTATTTCATGAAATCAGTTAGTGACATAATGACTGAACCACTCTGGAAGTCAAACTGGGCAAAGCAAATGAATACAGTATTAATCAAATCCACAATAAAGAGTGGCAAGTAACTTTCTTTTAGGTGACTGTCCTTAGGAAGTACATGTACAAGGCACAATCCAACCGCTTTAGGGGCTACACTCCAGATTTGTGTAGGGTTTACTCCTTAGCCCAGGCTTCCTCAACCTTGGCCTTCCAGATGTTTTTGGCCTACAACTCCCATGATCCCTAGCTAGCAGGACCAGTGGTCAGGGATGCTGGGAATTGTAGTCTCAAAACATCTGGAGGGCCAAGGTTGAGGAAGCCTTCCTTAGCCCTTTCTTCTCCCGAAGTTATCCGGCAAGGCAGTGAAGGTATAACAGCCGAGTTTTCCTCTTCCTACCCCTAGATGGGCTACCCAGGTTGATGAGTTCCATCTGCCCCTACACAGAATTTTATTGTCTTTCTTCAACAAGAACAGAACAACAGGAAACTCCGGACTCAACACAGATACCATTCAGTCCAGTAAAAGGTAAAAGTAAAGGACCGCTGGATGGTTAAGTCCAGTCAAAGGCGACTATGGGGTGCAGCGCTCATCTCGCTTTCAGGCCAAGGGAACCGGCGTTTGTCTACAGACAGCTTTTTGAGTCATGTGGTCAGCATGACTAAACCACTTCTGGCGCAACGGAACACCATGGCAGAAACCAGAGCGCATGGAAATGCTGTTTACCTTCCCGCCGCAGGGGCACCTATTCATCTACTTGCACTGGTATGCTTGGAACTGCTAGGTTGGCAGAAGCTAGGACAGAGCAAAGGGAGCTCACCCCGTCATGCAGATTCGAACTGCTGACCTTCTGATCAGCAAGCCGAAGGGGCTCAGTGGTTTAGACTACAGCGCCACCTGCCAGTGACTAGACTATATAATGAAATTATCCACACAGCTGTAAGTAGATAGGTAGACATTTATTAAATTTGTATACTGCCCTTCTACCCAAGGAGCCCAGTGACACATAAACATTATATCATGTGCAATATGAATTGTACTACACTTCAGGCAAACCCTTATGTGGTTCAAAAACATGGGAGTGTGATTCATTGGGCCCTCTGATATGCTTCCAGCATATAACCCTTTTTAAGATAAATGACTATTTATAAGTTGTTTATTACATTTATACCCCACATTTCCTCAGAAAGCTGGGTCCCTTCCCTCCCCATTTTATACCCGTGAAATAGGTTGGGCTGAGAGGCTGTGTCAGACCCAGGTCACCCAGTGAGTTTCATGGCTGAGCAGGAATTTGAACACACTGCTATCCAACACTGGATTTCATGACTAATCATCATCATCATATATTATCTCATGACTAATATCAATATAAAGTAACATTAGATACAACCTAAGAGGCAAGGCAGTAAGTTATGAGGGGTGCAGGAGAGTTCAGCCAATGGAAGCAACATCTTAAAAGGAAGCAACAGTCTGGAGTCGGGCTGAGGTTCCTGACAGGAATTCTTTATCAGTGAACAAAAATAAGATGCTGGTTGTTAGTTTTACACAGAGAGATTGTTGCCAGTTTCCTTTCCACCAGACCTAGCCAGTGAACCCAGAACTTCCTTTGTAAGGCAACCAATGAAGATCATTTCTCATGTTACAGTTTGAAGGCTGCCCTAAGTCACTCCCAGATTTTAAAAATTCCATCCATCTGTATCTGTCTGAAGGACTGTGTTTAGCCTTAAGAACGTTCCTAGGAGGTGCAGAATAATCTCTGGAGTTTCACTGCTTATGGAGTTCCACTCCAGCGTGGCTGCATATGTTGTCATTCAGCAAGTATAATTTATTCTTAGATGCCAGACTAATGGATGAGAATCATTCTGTCCCTCTAAATAACCAAACAGGGCTTTCTAGAATTAGAATTGTTTGAGTTGCTCTTTTTCCAGATGTCCATCATGCATGTGGAAATAGTGTGCAGGAACTGTTATCTCAGATTAAAAATTCCGGAACAAAATTATTAAAACGGAAACATTGTGGGGTATGTGTGTAATACAGGCACAGGCAAACTTGGCCCTCCAGATGTTTTGGGACTACAACTCCCACCATCCCTGACCACTGGTCCTGTTAGCTAGGGATGATAGGAGCTGTAGTCCCAAAACATCTGGAGGGCCAAGTTTGAGGAAGCCTGGTGTAATACATGCATCTTTAAATCTGCTGCTAGATCACATTGGGCATAGCCAAAAATTCTACATGGCCTCTTCAGTAAACAGTGGATACGTGAAGAAATACCACAAAATAATTAAATGTGTCCTTGCTCATAACAAATAAGTGTACCCTCATCCAAAATATGCTCTTGCTTAAATTAGCTCCTTCCTTAGTTAATCAACCTATCAATCAAACCAACAGCCCCACTAAAAGGAAATAGTCCACTGCAGAAAAGCTAATTCCACTTCCACAAGTATTTATCTTGTAGCTGATAATGCATTGCTGGTTCTGAAGTCAGGTGCCACAACATATATGAACATATGAAACTGCCTTAACTGGTCCTTCTAGCCCGCTATTGTCCACTAAGAAATGCTTCTCCAAAAGTCTCAGGCACTTTTCTTTCCTAGCTCTACTTACCTGAGATTCTGTTACCTGGAGCAACCAGGGATGTAACCTTTGGTACATGAAGCATTTTTTCTCACTTTGATTTAGGTTCGGTATAAGACAGGCAATAATTAGATCCCTAGCCTGGATCTAAAATTACCTCAGTTGACTTCCTGCTTTCTTTCATCAACCGCAAAACAGACCACAAAAAGATGACAATTTCTTTGGTGGTTTTGGTGAGGCTAAATTGACAGAATAAACCAAAGTTTGCCAACATCTACTGTGCCGTTACCACAACTATTTCCTGTTTTAAGGACAAAAGGAAGTCATGGTGTCTTGTCACACAACACCACTTTGTAGAAAGAGCTGACAAACGCTTAATTAGTGGCAGCTGCATTCTAAGTCTTCCTGACCAATAAATTACTAATATACGTTGATCCTGAAAAATATCCTTATTTATGGTCTGAATGATCAATGTAATAATAATAATGATTTTTTTATTTATACCCCGCCTATCTGGCTGGGTTTCCCCAGCCCCTGTGGCCGGCTTACAACATATGCGTGTTTTTAGATGCCCAGCTTACTAAATAATCTACTCATCTCGGCAGTTATCCATTAGGTTGGATTCAGCATACATACTCCAGAACCCTGGACAGGATTGTGTTTGCTGTCTTAATTCTCAAAGCATGCAGACTGAAAGTGTGTCATGTGGGGAAATGAACCCTCCCTGCCCACCCTTTCCCCTTGCAACCAATTTTCAAAAGCCTTTTCTCGTGAGGCTCCCTGTCCGAAAATGAAGTCCTGTTGGGGGAACAACGGCTTTTTAAAAAGTGGACAGTGAGAAGAGGGTTCATCTCACTCACTCACTCACTCACTTTGAACCCCTCTCCTATTATTATTATTATTTTGGAGGGGGGACTCTTTTCCGTCTGAGGCCCACATTCCCTTCCGAGCAACTTTCCACAGCTAGACATAAAAGTGGACCAAGCAATGAATACCTGTTTCACTTTTGTATACTAGGCTATTTTCTGCATGCAATCTCTCTCACACACACACACACACAGTCATCTCTATCCTTCGTCCAAGCAAGCGAGAGGCATTATTAGAGCTAAAGGACACATCCAAGCCACACAAAAAAGCTTCAAAGCAGGGGCAGCGAGGCCTGTGGCCTAGAGACCTCTGAGGCCTGTGGCCTGGAGACCCATTTGTGGCCTCTGGAGACCGCTGGGAGCCAGATAGGCTTAGAGGGACAACATTCAGCCCCTGCATCTGAGGCTCCACATCTCTATTACAGAGAACCAGGTGAACCCAGGTGTGGCTCACTGATGCTGAGTTGGAAAGCCACGACAACCTCCTTTACAATGACTTCACGCGACTCCTCTCCCAAGGGCTCTTTCTTGTGCCGCTCAATCCCATTTTTCAGTTCCTCCCTTTTTCATTCCACACATACACCCACCTGCTGCCAACTGGAAATAACTCCTGGACTCTCCTCTCCTCCTACAGGAGTACAGTGAGGTAGTACATAGCAAAGAAAATGGCTTCAAGTTGCAAGAAAGGAAATTCTGACTAAGGAAGAACTTTCTGATGGTAAGAGACGTTTTACAGTGGGACAGCCTCCCTCGGAAGGCGGTGGACTCTCCTACTTTGGAGGTTTTCAAGCAGGGGTTGGGTGGCCATCTGTCATGTATGGTTTAGCTGAGATTCCTTTAGCTGAGATTCCTGCATTGAAGGGGGGTTGGACTAGATGACCCTTGGGGTTCCTCCCAGCTCTACACTTCTATGATTCTGTGGCCTGTGGGCATGTACAAAGTCTCTTTTCCTCACCCCGCTGCTGCTTGCCCTCATGACAGTGCTCCCAAATAAGCCTCAGCCCTGATGCCTCTCTCTTTGAGGAACCATTGTATAAATATAAATATATAAATATATAAATTTATAAATATAAATATAAATATAGGTCAATTAGACAAGTAAAACTTTTGTGAAATTAAGCACTTGTTCCTACTTCCTCTGAGCATTTTTAAAAACACAGTTATGACCTTCCCAACATTTGGAGACAAGCTGTCTGGATAGCCACTGAAAAGAGATAACTAATTTAAGGAACAAAAGCTTGGAGCCTTAGTTGAAAATGCTTAACAAGAGTATCTTTACTCTCACTTTTCAAGTGCTGGTATTTAGATTCTTCTTGTTCACAAGGAATCAAAATGTTCATAGCTTTGAAAAGGAAGATCAGTCCTACATAGGGACAGAGATAGGGATTACTAAGGTTTGATTCTATTGGCCTATTGGCACAATAATCACATAGCTCTAAATCCACCTCTCAAGTACCATTTTTTTCTCCACAGGGTGGGGATAATCCCATCATCACAACCTTGTGAATTAGGATAGACTGAGAGGTTCAGTTTTATACTGCTTTGACTCTTTTGGATGCCTCCCCAGGACCTTTTTGGTGAAGTGGCAAAAATGTATGTTATCCCAAATTATGTCTTAAAGGTACCTGTACTTTAATTTCTTTTCAGCAGAGCCAACTGCACTTCTCCAAATGTTGTGATGCAGTTCGCCAACCATAAAATGTGCACAGAAATACACACATGTTAGGGTAAAGTGCACTAAAAATGTGCATTGGTGAAAATAGCATACAAAGGTGTGTTGTATTAGGGGAAATTACTTGCAAAGGTGCAACTATTAGGCAACGTTGGATTCAAAGACGTGTGCATTAGGAGGAGAAATGTGTGTGAAAATAACATTAAAAAGGCTGTGTGGTTTTCTTATTTTTAAAGTCCCAAACTAATGAGGAAATGGAAAGAAGACTGGAAGAACAAGAAACAGAGAGAAACCAAAACTGACAAATTTGTCCTTCCCTTGAGTTCAGTGGGGCCTACTCCCAGGTGTGTTGCCTGCACATATCAGTGCGCCCAGTCTCAGTAAATATCTCCTCAAAAACTGACTATGCATGAGAGACTGTTTGATCCTCCAGCTCCATTCCTGTCTGACGCTGCATTCTTAATGGGGTGGGTGGCAAGGAAGTATGACCGTTTTGTGGCCCTGTCTCCTTTTCTGCTCTTGCGGATGTGGCAGCCATTTTGTGTTTTGCTAATCACCCCATGGCAGCCATGTTGTGACTGCCGCAAATGACACTTTCTCAAAATTCTAAATGTGTCTACTGGCCCAAAAAGGTCGGTGACACCTGGCATATAGGATTGCAGGATAAAGTTGCAAAGCTTTGGACAATTACTTGGGAATCCCATTGAACATGGCAGAACTCCTGAGTTACACTGCACTTGCAAGTAGCCTGCTTGTCTGAGCGGTTTTAGGCATCTTGGCCACAGGGTCATATTTTCAGAACCAGCTGCTGACTCTGGAACAGGAGCATTAGCTCTAACCGGCTTTTTTAACCTCTGAAGATCACATCTTGGTTTCCATAGGATGAAACACAGCTGCTACTGTGCCCCCCCCCCATTCCATTCATTGGCTATTAACAACCTGCAGTTAATGTAAACTTGGTTCATGTTATTTTTTAGAATGTAGGCCTCTAAAAAAGTAGCCTGAATTTCCTATCAGGCAGTCAACTGGGTTAGAATAATATTGCCGCAGCAGGCCACTGCTGACTAAGAATGCTTTGCTTAGCAGGGCCCCAGGTTGTTCCCATCTCAGTGATGTCATTTGTTATCCTGTGTGTTTTTATCTTAATTATTCGCCTTCTTCTCCTGTTGCCTCCTGCCCCCAACTCCACATTTCTGTGTGTATTTTACTGTCAGTCATTCCTGGCAAACCCTGGCAGGCAAGCGTGCTTTTCAGGATAATAAATGAATATATTTTTAATGATATTAACTGGAAATAAGATAATGAAACCAGAGTCCCAGTTCACAAGCAACATGCTCCCTTTGCTCAGTCTGTCTTTGCTTACATCAAACAAGGCAGCAGTCTTGCTCTGGAATGCGATCGTAACTGTACATGCTTGGAAGTAAGCCCAAGACCCTCTGAGAGATCTCTGGGGCCCTGCTCCTCCTTTGCTGTTTCTGCCTCTTTACTCGCCCTCTCAAGCATGTGAGTAGTGAAAAGAACAAGGAGAAAAAGCAGATGCTCCTGCCTGCCTTTGCATATTCTTTTGGATAGTAGTGCAGATGGGTCTGGCCCTACCATTAGGCAAAGTGAGGCAACTGCCTTAGGTGACAGATTATGTAGGGGATGGGGGGGAGACAGCAGTTCCTGCCTGTTTCTCCTAGGCCTTGCCTGCTATTACTGTGTTGCCAGGATCAGGGAGAAATTTTATTCAGTTCACATTAAAACATATAATCCATCAAATTCATACTTTCTGAAGTACAGCCATCCTTAGAAATTGTGATGCAGTTTTTCAACCAATGTTTACAAAAAGTGTGCACAAAAATGAGTATCTCAGTGAAAATAACATAAACATGCATTAATTTAGCAAAATTGCTTGTAAACGACATAACAAAATGTTTTTCTCTCACTAAAATGTTGGTCCTTTTGATGAGGGGGAAAATTCTTTTAAAATTTACAAATTTCTGCAGAAATTTGGAGAGCTGAATTTAAGGTGGGGGGGGGGGGAATGAGAATCTGGCAGACCTGAAATTGGCAGATCCTTCTATCTCTAGTTACCAAACAGCTTGCCATTGGCCACCTAGTCTGGCCTGCTGCCTCAGATATCTCATAGGTGTCTCATAGACTCATAGAGTTGGAAGGGACCCTGAGGATCATATAGTCCAACCCCCTGCAATGCAGCTGTCCCTTAAAGGGATCGAAGCTGTAATCTTGGTGCTGTCAGCATCACAATCTAATGCAGAGGAGGGTTCTATCCTGTCATTAGCGCTCAGCCCAGCCAGCTTGTTTATGTGGAACGGGGATGGGGCACCCGCTTGTCCCTTGCTTTAGGCAGTAAAATGGCCAGCCCTGGGTGCAGATTGGTCCCAAGACGGAAGTGTAAGCAAATGAGCATGTGAGACTGTGGCAAAGAGATGGGCCCATTGAGCAAGGTGCATTTATTACAGTGCATGTACAGCCACAGTGCAAAAGCCATTCATGTTTTTTTAAGCACTCAGTTTAGATAGGAGATTGTTTTTAACTCTTCCTGGAATGTTGCCCAACTCTTTTTTCTAGCACCGGGTCCCTTTCTAATATTTTTCTGCCTCAGAAATATCTGTCCTGTATTTCACCACAAAATGTTTTCCTGTTGTGCTCTCCACAGTCCCATTACTGGTCCCTGTCTTTCTGAATATTTGTTGCCACAGCAATTCTTCCTTCATAAGCGCACTTTGAGCAGACAAGCAAATTACTAGCTGCCCAGGTCCAACAAATTGCTGATTTAATGACTGAACTGAATATTCTTTGGTTCATGGCTTTTATTGAAATATCCTCAGCACACATGCTTATTTTGCATTCTGTGTCCTGAATTGCTATGCCTTTTGCAAATTTGTAGTATTATTATTGTTATTTAAAATAAAATTGTCATGTTATTGTTTTCTCCAAACTGGCTGGGAGGGTATAAAATAAAGCCTTCATGTCACATGTAATCAGTGTTGGAATCATACACTGATAAGAAAAATATAAACATATTTTGAACAAGGCCAAATCAATTTCCATGAATTTTGCAAAAACACAAAATACCCCACTGGTTATATAATGCTGCTGTTTATCACCCAGGAGTGAGCTCATCATTCCAATTAAAGGAAACATCTTGTTTTGCTCTGCTATGTTCCACTACAACTGCTTAAATGCACACGTGAACAGTATTTTCCACAGCTCAGAAGCATTGTGATTTCATAAGGCTTGGACAGAATAAGATGCTCTGAACTGGGTCTTCCTGGACCAAAGATGATGAAGGCATTTCAAGTTTGTTCTTCATTTCTTAAAATATACATGTTTAAAAACACACCATAAGCTTCGAGTCCTTTCTAGCCCCCAAATTACATGACGGACAATCAGACACCCCCTCAGGGTTCCAAAGAAATAGCCCAAGTTACTCTAGTAACGCCAAACATGCAACAAATAAGCATGTAAATACAAGAAAAAGGGGAGTACACATTAGATACATAAAGAGGAGGCAGGAAAGAGATGGTACTCGAAGCAAAACATAATTATCGGCATATGGCCAAACAAGGCATTGCAAGGGAAACACAAAATTCCCAGCCCCATATTTCTTTCACAACACTAATTAAGAGGCTGGGGGCATATTAGCAAAGAAGGATTTGATGAGCAAAATGAGGGTGCTGAACTCTTTACCACATCTGCTTATTCTTCCCTGCAAATGCCTCCTTGGTCCCATGGAAGTGAGCTTCACTAAGAAAATAATGGGCACCTTCAGGGGGAAATTGGCAGGCATGGAAAGGGTTAACTACCTCCAACCTAATTCATTCGTTCCTTCACCCACTTGCTGATCCTTTTCTGTAAGTGCCCCCACCTACACAGTCCTATTATCTTGACAATCACAGGATTGGGATTGCACATGTCCCCAAGTAATGTCTTCAGGTTGACTCCTAGGTTTCTTCCAGAGACTGTCGCTATTTTCTAGCGGGATCCATCCCAGTTTCACAAATAAAGCTGATCTGGAGCTCTTGTGAAACAAGCCCGTTTGCTGGTGTGGGTGGGTAGGGTGAATTGACATTTTGCAATAAGGGAAATGCACTGGAAAGTGTGGGGACAACTTGTGTGGCAACGTCATCTAACCTCCCCAAACAAATCAGAATGAATGCTCACTAAATAGCCAACATTGTCTAACCTCCCTGCATACCAATCTGAATGAATGTTCAATAAACAAGTCATTTGTAGGAACCCATAGACAGACAACTAAAAGGTGTAGGGCTGCATGTCTCCAGGTAGACAATTTGGCCTTTAAGGGCTGGGCCTAAGGGCTCCAGAACCACTTGGAGGAGAGGAAGTGGAGGCATAACCAGTGAGTGAGAGAAAGAGAAGAGAAGAGTATTTGGATAGAGAAACTGCCACCAAGTCCTTTGTGTCATCACAGGGGGCTGTGGGACTTATACACAGAGCAAAAACATGATGAGGGCATTGGCACTTCATTAGGGGCTCTGGATCAGGACCTTTCCAGTCTTTCCAGCCTTTGGTGCTAGTCCTGCTTGGGTGTTTACCTATGACCAAATAAAAACCACAGCCTCATACGAAACAGGAATATTCACTGGAAGCCTCAAATACCAAAGTCCTCTTTCTACTGTTATTAAATGTTGGGGGATCCAGCCATTGGAAGCAACTCACTTTGCAGACACCAATACATAATCCACAGAATTTCAATAAATGAAACGCCAACAGTGTGTGTTAGGCTGCCATCCTAACCCCACATACCTGGGAGTGAGTGCCACTGAATTCAATAGGACTTACTTGGTTAGGATGGCACTATTGAGGAAATATCTACTGCTCTCTGCTGGCAAATGGAGGGGGTTGAGATTTAGCAGCTGTTGTGCGAGGGCCTTTCCAGACTGTCTAGGCATGATAAATGTGCTGCTGTTGTCCATTTGGGGCTTACAGTCCAGATGTCTTCCTTTAAATTTGCATGGTGGTATTGGTAGCACTGAATGCTCTGTTTTGTTTATTAACCTAGGAACATTTTATTCTTCCCCCAAATGTTGTATTCTTCCCGAAGTTTAGTGTTGTGGTGGTGCTGTGGAATGCAGCTCCCTGTCATGGGAAACCTTTAACTATGCCCAGGAGTGACACAGCTCCCCGACCTCTGTTTGTTTATTAAAATATTAATTTTTATATTCATTTGATACCCCCACCCTTCCTCCTGAAGGAGCCCAGGGCAGCAAACACACAAGAGATTAGGCAATCAATGCATGTTTAAGCTGTTGGGAAAAGAGGCAGAGGGCATTTGTGCCCTTTTAGTTAATGCACATTTCCTCCCTCAAATAATGCTGACTCTAGTTTGTTAAGGTTTGCTAGGAATTGTAAGGAGTAAACTACAGTACCCAGAATTATTTGGGGAAGGGTGGGAAAACATGCTTCAAATGTGCTTTAATGGTATTGTGTGTGTGTACCCAACTTTATCGGGACGCGGGTGGCGCTGTGGGTTAAACCAGAGAGCCTAGGACTTGCCGATCAGAAGGTCGGCGGTTCGAATCCCCACGAGGGGGTGAGCTCCCATTGCTTGATCCCTGCTCCTGCGCACCTAGCAGTTCGAAAGCACATCAAAGTGCAAGTAGATAAATAGGTACCACTCCGGTGGGAAGGTAAACGGCGCTTCCATGCGCTGCTCTGGTTCGCCAGAAGTGGCTTAGTCATGCTGGGCACATGACCCGGAAGCTGTACGCCGGCTTCCTCGGCCAATAAAGTGAGATGAGCGCTGCAACCCCAGAGTCGGCCACGACTAGACCTAATGGTCAGGGGTCCCTTTACCCTTTGCCTTTTACCCAAATTTATACTACCAGATTACCTAAGCAAATGGCTTTCATTGGCTAACTACCCTCAGGAAAAGTTTCTCACATCTTACACCATTAGGCTCCTGCTCCATCTGCCAGCTGAAACTGCTCTCCAAGACTTCAGCCCCAACCATAGTTCAGAGATGGAGAAACACTGAGGATAATCTCATAAGACAAAGATGACTAGTACAGATGGGAGCTGTAGTGTAAGCCATCTGGATGGCACCAGGTTGATGAAAGCCACCTCAGACTAAATTTATTTTGAGCCCCAGAAATTAGTTCTGTTACTCATAGAGTATATATTTAAAACATGTTGCTTCCCCCTAAGGAAAGCATCCACTATTCAATAACATATTTATTCAATTTATATTATAATATGTTTAATTGGTGGCATTTTAGTACTGCTTTTTCAGTACCTTTTTCCAGTGCCATTTGGGGGCTTGCTTCTTCCTGCTGCCCTTTCCCCCATAAAGTGGTTTGCAGAAAAATGGGTATTGTTGAAAACAGAGCTTCTTTTTTTTTTTGCACTGATGTTGATTCTGTCCTATTTCTTTAACAGTAGTGAGAACCACAGTGTTTTGGATCCAGATCTCCAGTCTCATCCCTGACTGAGAAGCTGCATCTGCTCTCCAGAAACGGCCCTGAAATGTGGACATTCTGTACTTTAGGGCCCAGGGAGAGCCGCCTGGTGCCAAACAGGTGCATGTTGTCTTCCCCTATCTTGACAATGCTGTCTTGTGCATGGAACTGTTTGCAAGGAAAGACAGAAAAATCCTAGGCAAAAGCTGCTGCGCTCACCACTGGCAGAGGACACTGTGCTTTGCTAGAAGCAAATATTTTTCTTATTAACAAGTCAATGAGAAGATTTATTATTGATGTTATTTCATGCGAGTTCAATTAGACAGAGGACAAGGCTATCAACTGCTACTAGCCAAAAGGGCTAGTAGCACAGCATGCAGATGAAGAAGTTGCCCTTTCTGTGGGTCATTCTACGTGGCTGAACATGCCATCTTGCATCTAGAGTCCAGATGCGTGCATTCCTGCCACATAATTAACAGTGGATAATGTTTTGCTACCCTAAGCATTTCATCTTCACAGCAACCCTAAGAGGTAGGTAACAGCATCCTGTTTAGGAATTGTGTGTTGAAGAACTTTGCTGCTCCTTGGCAATTTATCTGGGGTTCCTCAATGAGAAGATCAGATAGTAAATAGCTAAAATATTTATTTCAAGGGCTATGGATGGCAAGAACAGGGTTTCCAGCTGTTTTTGGACTGCAATTCCCATCACCCCTGACAACTGGTCCTTCTAGCTAGGGATGATGGGAGTTATAGTCCAAAAACAGCTGGAGACCAAAGTTTGGGAAACACTGGGCTAGAGGGTCCTTTCTTGAATGAGCATTGATCAGTTTGTTGCCAAGCCGAATAGATATCGTAAAACCAATGGTGACTAGCAGAGCAGGTTTGATGTAGGACACCTTGAGTACTAATGGATTCTTGAGGCTAGCCCAAGATAAAATGGTGAATTAGCACAACATGAATGTGTGATATTCTTTTAATAATGATCAGTGTGTATCAAACATCTGGGGAGAGGCCAAGGAGAGAATGCAGCCAGAGGTCAGTGTGTTAAGAGCCATTATTCCACAATCTGTGCACAATCTGGGTGTAATGCTTGGTTGGGGATTATGTGAATGTATGTTGCATCCAAAATACATGCCTTTTTGAGCTCTGTAAGTGCAACACACTAAGGGTGTGTTCACATTATCGCCTTAGAACGCAGTGTTGTCATCCCTTCCCCAAGCGTAACTTGCCAACTCTTTCCCCTCTAGCTGTTCATGTCATAAGTTAGGAATGGCTTAAGGACTCCAACTGATGCGAAGCTGGTTTGAGAAACGGCAGTATTTTGTATCAAAGTACATATAAATATTCATTTTTTGATAACGTCATGTGAATGTGGGTTTTAAAAACATGTACTGGAAACACAGTGATTGCGCTGTATGAACAAAGAGCAGGTAAGCTCTGAAATCAAAGCAGCATTTGAGAATCAGCACATATATTGAGTAGAATCAAGTAGTAAAATGGTTCCTGTGCTGTACCTGCTGCAGGTGGCAAACCTGCATTTTTTTAAAAAAGTTCCACACAAACCTTACCACCTACATAGAGCTGGCCCTACTGTTTGACAAAGTGAGGCAACCACCCCAGGCAGCAGATGCTGGTGGAAAGCACCAGCAGCAGCTGCCCTTGGCTGTTTCTCCTAAGTCTCCCTAAGCATTCTCCTCTGCTGCCTCTCTTGAGCCTCCTATTTTGGCCTCTGTAATTGACTGCTAACCTGAACTCTCTTGCTCCAAAACTAGCCAGTGGTTCTGACCTGGAGAAGCTCACATGCATGGCTGAGGTTTTCTGATGAATGTGTTCATTGTTCCAAAACCCAACAGGTGCAACTCAACTTCCCAATTTCTAAACCAAGAATTGAAGCTCAAGTCTATACCCTCTCATGCTCTTCTCTGCCTGCCATGCACTGCATTATTATACATTATAACCGCTAGCCATGCTTTGGAGCTTGATGCACAGTGCATTAGGAAAACTGCTCATAACAATTGCCCATAATAATTTCCTTAAAAAGCAAAAAGCACCTTAAAGGTAAAGGTAAAGGGACCCCTGACCATTAGGTCCAGTCGTGGCCAACTCTGGGGTTGTGGCGCTCATCTCGCTTTACTGGCCAAGGGAGCCAGCATACACCTTCTGGGTCATGTGGCCAGCATGACTAAGCCGCTTCTGGCGAACCAGAGCAGTGCACGGAAACGCCGTTTACCTTCCCGCCGGAGTGGTACCTATTTACCATATTTTTTGCTCTATAAGACTCACTTTTCCCCTCCTAAAAAGTAAGGGGAAATGTGTGTGCGTCTTATGGAGCGAATGCAGGCTGCGCAGCTATCACAGAAGCCAGAACAGCAAGAGGGATTGCTGCTTTCACTGCGCAGTGATCCCTCTTGCTGTTCTGGCTTCTGAGATTCAGAATATTTTTTCCCTTGTTTTCCTCCTCCAAAAACTAGGTGCGTCTCGTGGTCTGGTGCGTCTTATAGAGCAAAAAATACGGTAACTACTTGCACTTTTACATGCTTTTGAACTGCTAGGTTGGCAGGAGCAGAGACCGAGCAATGGGAGCTCACCCTGTCGTGGGGATTCGAACCGCCGACCTTCTGATCGGCAAGTCCTAGGCTCTGTGGTTTAACCCACAGCGCCACCCGCATCCCAAAAAGCACCTTAGCAATGTTTAATAGAATGTTCTATATCATAATGGATCTAGTTGTGTATTAGAGAATTGAGGTCATTCAAACATATCCAGTTACATTTCATATTTGTGTGGGGGAGGTTATTGGTTTTTTTGTTATTATGGTAAGTTTTTTATATTTATATATATCATAAATTGTCCTGTGATCTTCAGATGAAAGGTGGTATAGATATTTAGTTATTATTAATAATATTGATTGACCCAGCTGTCCCCCAAATCAATAAAAATCAATAAGAATACAGAGAAAACTGAGGTTCTCTCCCCACAAAAGGCCTGCCTTCCCTAACAAAAAACCCGGCGATGCCCATGCGGAATGGGCTAGCCTTTGTAGGATTGCCCCTATTTTATAGGCACTGTTTCTAGGCTTTTAAGATCAGCCTGATACATAGAGATACCTATTTATTTATATATAATTCTCTAACCAGTGTTTTTAAGTGGTGACTAAAAAATTCTAAATTGCAAGCCTGTCCCCTGAAACTAAGCCTGATTCAATTGAATTACTTCTGAGTATACATGGTTAAGGACTGAGCTATAAAATGTTGCATTTTTCCTTAGGCAATCTTATGTGCATACTTATTTCTGGTTGTAAGCCCACTGAATTTAGTAGGACTTCTATGAACAGGCCAGCTGTATCACTAAACAGAGATGTTTGATAAACATACAAAATATTAAGATAAATGTTGCTTGAAAGGAATGCTTGGTAAAACTTTGCTTACCAAGACTTTGGGATTAGGTTACTGACAGCTGTATTCCCAGTTACACCCACATTAACACCCAACCAATCCATTTGTGACTCAGTTGCTGGCACTGCCTCATGTTATGAGAATTCAAGATTGGCTCCAGAGTTATGTAAGTCAATCATTCTGTCTTGTAGTACAACCCTTCAACCAAATACTTAGGGTATAAGCATAAGAGCAGAATCAAGCAGATAAGTGATTCATTTGCGGAGGGAAATCACTTCAGGAGGACAAGATTCCAAAAGGATTACCTACTCCTCTGTTCCAGTTGTGCATGTTTCTTTGCAAATTGCTATGCTCTGAAAGGGCAAGCCATGTTCCAGCAGCTGTTTGACAGTGGCTGATCCTTTGGCGCCACCTGCTGATATAAGGAGGCTTGGGCTGTGTACACATTACCAATTGCTCTGGCGCACTACCAGAGAGTTTGAAGCAGTCTGCACATGACATTAGCCACAATCCTTATCTCTCCGGTAATTTCTTAATACTGCTGTTGTGCATGTTCAAGGAAAAATGCATCTTTTCCATCTAATCTGAAAACATAAGCCACATTCCCTTTGCAATTAAGCTGAGGTGTGCACATTGGAAAGTCATTGCACATGTGCAGACAATAACTTAATGAACAGGAGAAGTCTGGTGGGGAAGCCAAACAGGCAATGTACATCAGGTGAAGCTGTGCCCACCCTTGCTCTGGTGTGGACAGCAACATGCAAATATGTGAGTTGCGACAGTGCAGGAGAAAACAACCTTGCAGCGTTTTAAGCTGCCAACGTGTAAATAGCCTAGGATGGGCAGTATCTTTCTGCCCATTTCAGTACAGCAGAGATGCTTAACATGGTGCCTCCAGATGTTGGACCCCTACTCCCATCAGCCACTGCCAGAATGGCCAGGGATAACAGATGTTGGCAGCTGTAGTGCAACACCTGCAGGTTTAACCCGGCCTTTGGTTGACCTGATCAACATCCCATGCGTTTTTAAAATGTGGCTCTTTTGGGGGGGAATATTATTGGGTTATTGCTTTTATTTTTATTTTATATACTGTGGTCTTTTTATGTGAACCGCCCTGAGACCTCCAGGTACAGGACGGTATATAAATTCTAATAATAATAATAATAATAATAATAATAATAATAATAATGGCTTTAATAGGAATTCAGGCTGAGGATGCTGAACATCATGTAGGTACTACTCCTTGAAATCATTGTTCGAAATGCACATAATTCTAAACACTTTGGCACACCCTGTTTTGATCCCCTCTGACTGAGTCTGCAACCCCATGCATACTATGTGGGACTGAACTCCATGGGTCTTTTGAATAAGCATGCAAAGGACCCAATGGGTTTGGTTCCGCCCCCCCCGCCCCCATTGGCAAATAAGGAGCTGTTTCTTCTGTCCTAATTGCAGGTCTATGGAAGGTTCCAGGGTGCCCATGGAGATGAAAACACCCTCTTGGCAGTGTGCTACCTGGCAACAAGGGCCTGGTAGCAGCTGGTGTTTTGGTCTTTTCACCCAGCAGCAGAATCTGTAGCTCTGGGCTCTTTCTGGGCAGGAGTAGCAAACTTGGTGAGGGGCGGCGATGTGAAATGAGAGAGGTTATTGTGCCTCCTTTCCATCCATCAGTAAACATCCGAAGAGCCACTCTGTTCACACCAATAGTCATAATCCCTTGCCCTGACTTTATATTTAATGATGGCTACTAATCAGCACCATTAACCAAGCATTAATTCATATAACAGGCTAACCTGCAATCTGTATAGGAATACAGGGCAAAACTTTGGCTACTCCTTTAGCCTCTCCACTGTATCAAAACCTCTAGCTTCTTTGTAAGGGTGAACTAAACAACAAAGTCTCTGAAGTAATGGAGAAGGGCAGCATTTTTTAAAATTATGCAAGGACAAATTCCCATCCTATAACCCGACATTAAAATAATTCTAATATTCCATAAAATGGCACAAAATTTCAACATAGCAAATACTTTTATCCAAGCTAGTTAATTTGTCCATTTCTAAAGATGGGGCTTTAAAAACATAATGCTACATAGTTGAAGTAATGTAGGTCACCTTCATGAGTCAGGAATGGATCCACTCCTGTGGTCAGGCTCTCAGCTGGTTGGCCTGGGACAGCTGTAGTAATGGCCTAGGCTCTTCAAAGCCCAACTCCAAAATATTCACAATTCTGACAAGCATCAGTCTTGACTTTTTTATATGAACAATCACCTACTTTTTTGGGGGGGGTAGAGAAGAACCCTCTGCTACAGAGCGTGCCTTCATGAAGTAACACTTTGGTAAACTAACCTAGACCATTTCCTCTGAGAGCAACGTCTCACAGCTGACTTGCTTAAGCAGGAACCAGGAGAGAGGTGATGAAATCTGTCATAGAAATGAATGGGTGACTAAGAGCCTATAGTCAGTCACCCAACCCAGGAAGGCAGCATTACAGGTTTAATCAGATTTAAGGTTTGGATCATCAAAAGACATTTACATTCCCAAAGGGGTGGTGTGTCTAGCTAATGCAGCACCACCTAAAACAAATAAGTGCTTTTATAGCATATGGCTCTGAAACAGCAGCACATCACAGAAACTCAGGCAATCTTCGAACAAGTGAAGAGGAGAAACAGCAATGGCTGCCATAGGGGTGGCTAGCCTGTGATCCTCTAGCACAGTGGTTCTCAACCTGTGCGTCCCCAGATGGTGTTGGACTACAACTCCCATCATCCCTGAGCTCTGGCCTTGCTAGCTAGGGGTGATGGGAGTTGTAGTTCAACAACATCTCCTCCACATGCAGCTGCTGGGTGACCTTGGGCTAGTCACACTTCTTTGAAGTCTCTCAGCCCCACTCACCTCACAGAGTGTTTGTTGTGGGGGAGGAAGGGAAAGGAGAATGTTAGCCACTTTGAGACTCCTTTGGGTAGTGATAAAGCGGGATATCAAATCCAAATCCAAACTCTTAAGGCACGCTGCTCTAACAGTTTGTTGGACCAACTCCTACCAGCTCCAGTCAACATGGCTAATGGTCCGGAATGATGGAAGCTATAGTCCAGGCATTCCCAATCTTCGACCCTCCAGATGTTTTGGACTAGAATTCCCATCATCCCTGACCACGGATCCTGTTAGCTAGGGATCATGGGAGTTGTAGGCCAAAACATCTGGAGGGCCACAGGTTGGGGATGCCTGCTATAGTCCAACATCATGGGGGGGGGCACAGGTTCACCAATCCTGATTTTGGATGTCAACAACTACAAAGATGGACTTATGAGGGCTTTGTGCTGGTGACCTGCAATATGTGGCCAGTATTTGGAAAGCAGGACAATGGCAATAAACCTAGTAGAAGCAGCTGCTCTTGTACCTCTTCTCAAGCTATTTTTGCCTTTGTACTTAGAAAAGAAACTGACCAACCTTGCAAAAATATATCATTTGCCCGATAATAAATGTTGGAAATGTAAAGAAAATGAAGGTACATTCTTTCACCTTTGGTGGACGTGCCCAAGGATTAAGGCTTTCTGGGAGATGATCTATAATGAAATGAAAAAGGTATTTAAATATACCTTTTTGAAGAAACCAGAGGCCTTTCTCCTGGGCATGGTCGGCCAACTGGTGCCAAAGAAGGATAGAACTTTCTTTATGTATGCAACAACAGCAGCAAGAATACTCATCGCAAAGTACTGGAAGACACAAGATTTACCCACCCTGGAAGAATGGCAGATGAAAGTGATGGACTATATGGAACTGGCGGAAATGACTGGCAGAATCCGAGACCAGGGAGAAGATTCGGTAGAAGAAGATTGGAAGAAATTTAAAGACTATTTACAGAAACACTGTAAAATTAAGGAATGTTAGAAGGATGCTGGAATGAAGTTATGTGGTTTTAGCAGTAATGCTACAAAGGGGTATGTAAAAATGGATTGTTAACAGGTGAGAATGTAAAGTTACAATATATTAAGATAAATTATTAAGATAAAAGCAAAAATGGTAAGGATTTGCTGAAACAACTATTGAACTAGAATACAAAAAGGGAGGTGTGAGGAGGTCAGGGAAATAAGTAAATGAAAGACAAGACATGGAAAGACTGATTTGTTTTTAATTGTTTCTATTTTTCTGTATTTTGTATTTTTTGTTTCTTTCTTTTTTCTTTTTTCATTATTTCATTTTTGTAACTCTTGTAACTTTTTTGAAACTTTAGTATTATTTTAAAAAAATAGAAAAGAAACTGGCCATCACTTTTTACAAAAAGGTATTTAATGACCTTACACATACAAAAACGAACATGTAACAAAAATACCAGTTATTGATGCTCGACCTAAGCCAAACAAGTTAAGATTGCTAAGCATTTCAAATATACTTCAAAGAATGCAAGAACAATTGACCGGAGGTATCCTATTTGTTTTTAAATTAACCTTTCACTGCATGCACGAGCCTAGTGCAAATATAGTATTTTCAACCTGCAGAGATACTACCTGCTATGGGAAAAACACTCACATCATAGAAGGGTATTCACATTTTATATAGTTACTTTACCAAATGCTCAGATTCAGCTCCCAATAGCCATTCACTATAATGAACTTAAAAATTAAAAAGGTAGATCTGGTTAAAAAGAGCCATGCAAGGTTCCCCGTTTCATTTTCCCCTCAACAGAAGCCATGTGCTATCCACAAGCAGGAGCCAGCTCCAAGAACACACTTATCAGCTTGTTTCAGCAGGCCATTTCAGAGTCATGTGCAAGCACAGGGAATCTCAGGATGTTTCAGCCATCCTTCCTTGCTCTGTACCTGTGACCCAAAGTTCATCACTGCTGGCCTGCAGTGAATTTTGAACACACCTGAGAGAAAGTGACAATGCTACCAATTATGTGGGTCACTTTTCCTGTGATTTAGGATACACCTACACCACAGAAATTTGTTTAACATCCCCCCTTCCCACAGGGTGCCATAGGAATTTGTAGGATCTGTGATGGGGATGAGAAACACTCACCCAACATCAAAAATTATTTGACGGTGCAGTAAGGGAGACTTATGATTTAAAATGGTGTTAGTGTAGATATATCCAGAATATGGACCAAAGGGCCTCCTTATCGTTTCAGTATTTCTTCCTAAATTCAGCTTGCTTCAGCTGAACCTTCCAGTCCTGTAACTCAAGTGGAGACTGAAGCAAGTTAAGTGGGAAAAATAATCCACTGCTTCAACTTTTCCCTCCTTGCATGATTCTATCAATCTCCATAGCCTCTCTCAGCTACTTACTCTGGTTTTAAGTCAAAGCACAAAAAAATCGTATTTAATACCAGCTCTTACATAAATCAGACCTACTATATTTGGAACACAGTGAGATGCTATCACAGTGGATCCATCACAGTAGAGAAAGACTAAATAATAACAATAATAAATCATTATAAGAAAGACCTTCCCATGCTCCATTTAAAAAGTTCACAGTTGCATGTCATGTAGGTATGGCTATTTCCTTTCAGAATGTCTGGCTGATCTGGTAACATGCTCCCAGATTCAAATCCTAACAGTAGCATGTCACAAGCATTACATTCTAAGCAGTCAAAGTAGTTATTAGTTAATTCTGCCCTTTGTTAAAAGCTCTAGATGGCCCAAGACTGGAAGAAATTTAGAAGTAGGAAATCCACCGATTCCACGTACTTCAAGTACTGGTGTACCCTTGCATAAAATGGATCTTTAGCACCTTCTGTTGTATTTGCTCAGTAGGGGAGGGGAGAGAGTACTGTTCATTAAGTTACCTTGATCAATCAGCTGAACTCCTAAGTCACATCAGTTAATCATTTAGCTACCCATATTCTGATGGCTGTTCCACAGATGCTGGAGATCATACATTAATACATTCATTTGAAATAGGAGAGTTCAAGTTCAACCAGACCACAGGATAATCTTTAACTTGTAAGAAACTTAGTTACTCCCCACTCTAAGAATCTTGTAAGATTCCCAGCTCAGATTATAAGCTACTTCAGAGGATTTTTAGCAGACCTTTGCTAGCAGCCATTGTTCTTGTATTTTCCATTATAAAGCACTGAAGAGAACCTTCAGTGTAACACTTAAATAAAAAGTAGTACAATTTAAAAACAAAACAAAAAAACAGAATATGGTCATGTGAGATCAAACGAATTTTCCAAACTGAAATTCTTCATATACTTCTATTGTCCTTGATCATGGCTCAGCAAGGAGTTAGTATCCTTATCGGTAAAAAGTCTTATCCAGATGAGAAATGTGCAAGTAATAATTCACGCAAATTCCTTGTTTTGCATCAATGATTTGCCAGAGGCTCCCACATCTTGACTTATTTCAGCTCGCCACAGTCAGTGATGACAATCTTCTTTGAAGGCTTCCCGCTTTTGGAGCCAAGGCTCTCGATTTTTTTCACAATCTCCATCCCTTCCTTCACGTGGCCAAACACAACATGCTTCCCATCCAGCCTGCAATACAAACAGGAATAATGTGCAACGGCAAAAGAAAATAGCAGTATGAATGGGAAGGAATCTAGAATGAGTTGACTTGAAACATGGGATAATTTTCTTCTTACTGAAAAGGTTTTATTCCATGCCAGAAACACTTAAAAAGAAATAATCACACCAAACCAGGAGGAAGCTTAGCAATCAGCTTGGCATTGTGAAGCCACTGCTGTTAACATCTAATCCAGGGATTCCCAAACTTGGGTCTCCAGCTGTTTTTGGACTACAACTCCCATCATCCCTAGCTAGCAGGACCAGTGATCAGGGATGATGGGAATTGTAGTCCAAAAACAGCTGGAGACCCAAGTTTGGGAAACCCGGATCTAAGCAAGCTAGAATTACAAACCATAAGCTTGAAGTGATTTTGACACTGTTTTGATGTGGCATAAAAATTGACAGATATGGCCACCACTATGCCTCTGTGAGGGCTCTTGTGCCTAGAGATGGCATTTCTGAGCAGATGGATGCGTGGACAACCTGTAGCTCAACCCTACTGGTGTAGCACTCAGACAGTTCAATAGTTCTGAGTTCAGGGTAGTCCAAATGGGCTCTATCTCAGCTTCTGATCCAACAATCTTTGCGAAGCTCTACTCCACTTCTTTCTGGGGTTGTGGTGCAAGACTTTTCTCAGACTAAAAGATACCCAGACACTCTCAGTCAAAGGCTTAAATTTGGGTGGGCTAGGAAAGACGACATGCTTTTTCCCATGAATACATTTCTTTGGAGAGATGTACTATTTCAAAACTAAATTTAAAGTGGCCGTGGATAGGCTGGAGCATCACAGAAACTTGGACAAGGTAGCTTTAACTCTAGAATGTTCTGTGAGAACTGGACCGTGAAAAGAGGGCACTGGGCTTCTACACAAACGTTTTTTGCACTGACACAGGCTGATGGATAGTGTGAGACACGATTTAAAGTCTGCATATTCAATGCAAAGTTATTTGACCCAGCCCTTAGGAGAGCAGGTAAAATACCAGAGGTCTCCTGTCAAATCCCAAATATGGCATTTAGCCTAATCAACCAAACAGTTAAGGCTCAGAACCTGACATGTGCTAAAGCTACCAAACGCCAGCAAGCAACTCAAGGCATTTTCATTCTTATATACTCATTATGGGATGTGTGTTAGTCAAAGTCACTCTAGCCCTCTAGCACTCTCTGACTTGCATATTGCGTTGATTCACCACATGTGACGATGGGAGTGACTTTGTGCTCATTAAGTGTTTGACTAGCAGGCAGGAAAACATGATGCAGTGCTCTGCCTGTTTTCCTCCAAATATGCATTAGGCATGTAGGAAAGTTACGTATGGGAGACAGCAATGCTATCTACTCGTTGGCAGAATTAAGTAACAGTGCTGAGGCTTGTACTTATCTGACTCTTCTCAGTATGTTGTTATACAAGTATATATTTGCTATTCCTATTACAGGTGCACCAAAACGTTTATAGGCAGAAATGGAGCTTTCTAGGGATTGGGGTGAATGTTTTCTAACCCACACGTCTCCTTTGTAGCCTTTATACTGGCTTTTTATGGCTTTTTTCCTCATCTGCTTTTGCATAACATGGCATCACCCTCTTTCTGAATGGGACCATTATTGACAATTAACAGATGAGTTCTACTTTACGTTAAAAAAAATCTAATCCTGTACTGTTTAAGGTATTCTAATTTAAAACCAGAGCTTACAGGAAGCACTTGAGGAGGAGCTCACTTCTAAATGGAAATTAGCCGGAGCCAGTGCAACAGCTTTTGTCGTTGTTGGCATCAGTATGTCTCGAGAAATAATCGAGTGTGTTGCTGGGAGTGAAGTCAAACCACTGCAATAGCAGTGTCCTTTCCTGGGGCACAAGCCTGGGCAGTGTCTCTGGGGGTCCTAGGCTGCCCAAACAACAAAAACCCCCTCTTGGCCTCACCGATGTGGTTCAAAGGAAAGCAGAGCAATACATTTGGCACCAGCTTGGCTGCAGAAGTTGCCAGAAGGAAGCGTACAAGGCGCCATTCAACTGTCTTAGGGACTCCACTTTGGATTTATGTAGGATTTGCTACTTAGCCTTTTCTTCTCCCAAAGATATCCCACAAGGCAGAGGTGGTTTAGGATCAGTTTTCCTTCTCCTAGACAGGCTACCTTCCCAGGTTGATGATCCTCATCTGCCTCTCACTTCCCTCTAAAGCAATGGCTTAACTGCTTATTTAAAATGTATAAAGCTCCTATAGGGCATTTTCACATCCTATACAATTCCATTTGCTTCCATCATGCTCCTTAGCAAGGAACACAAACATTTGCAATTTGCCAAGCTTTGAGAAAGCCTAGTTACAAAAACAAGCCCTTCCGCATGTGTGTTTGCAGAATGCTTACCAATCAGTTTTAGCTGTGCAAATGAAGAACTGAGATCCGTTAGTGTTGGGTCCAGCGTTGGCCATTGAGAGAACACCTGCAACAACATCAAGACAGCAATGTAACATCACTGTACAAGAACACAGAACAAAAAAACCTAACAGGCCATTCAAGGAGTTTCTGCATGAAGCCTCCTCTTTGTTTTAGGTCCTGCATTTGAAAAAAACAAGAGAATGCTATTCCACCGAGAGTTCACAAAACATGCCATTGTAAGCATGCAGTAAAAAGATCTGATATTGTACTGGAAGAATCAGACACTGGCTCTGGTTTATGAAAGAATTTCCGCAAGAGGGACCAATTAATTCTACCCCCTTTGCCAGGAATCCAAGGTTACCTCTTCTCACTTGTCTATAAACAGGCTGACTCTATTGCTTTTTGACAAACAAATCCTAAGCTCAGCTTGGCAAATGGCAACACCACACACACAGCCTATTCTAATTAAACAATGTAGATGTTAAAAGGATGAATAGCATATCCGACACAGAATAGCCTATCTGAGACAGAACTGCAACTTAACTACTACTTTTTGATGGGGTAGTTCTGAGGATGAAGGGAACATATGAATATTGCCCTGTGCCATCTCTTTCTTTCGCTATTGAACATGAGGAACAAACTCATGCAGTTTTGAGCTTTCGGAAGATCGTGGCTGTCAATTTCAACACAACTAATAACTGACAACAGTTTCAAATTACCACTACCTGGCTATAATATGGCATTTTAATTATGCTTGTTTAAAAGCTCTGTCCTAGAACTTGAGACTTAACAATACCAATGCAAATAAATCTTTATCAGATTTCCATAATCTGCTTCAGACATTGGCGTGAGGCCCAGAAATGCCCTAGTCATTCTCAGAAGCTGGTCTTCTGGCTCATGAGCTTACCATACAATCAACAACTTCAACATAGGCTTGGAAATTCAAGTGTAGGCCTGCCCTACCTCCACCATCCCTTTCTGCAAATGGAACATGCAAAAAAAAAAATGTAAGAAGGGAAACTTTGCTTACCTGGTCCAATATGTTTAAGGGTGAAGTTTTCATCAGGAAACCGACTACCATATATTGATTTGCCACCTGTTCCGTTGTGATTTGTAAAGTCACCACCCTGGAAGGGATACAAGTTTTGTCAAAGTACATACACATAACAACATATGCCTGTTCTAGCTGACTAACTTATGGCCAGATAGTACATACAATACAAAATACTGTATTTAAAGTGGTTTTAAACATCAGAGTTGCTAGTGCCGCAGGATGGTTAGGAGAATGACCTACAAATTCACACTTCAAATCTCACTTCAGCCTTGGACTCACTAAGCCAGGCATAGGCAAACTCAGCCCTCCAGATGTTTTGGGATTACAACTCCCATCATCCCTGACCACTGGTCCTGTTAGCAAGGGATGATGGGAGTTGTAGTCCCAAAACATCTGGAGGGCCGAGTTTGCCTATGCCTGCACTAAGCAAACCTCTACCCTTTGCCTCCCACCTGCTCCAACAGGAAGAGGAGGCGATAGGATGGGGGCTCTGTTAAAGTTTCCCCCAGCTAAAAGAGCCCCGAACCCCACTCCTGCTTGCATGAGAGGAGCAGGATCATGGCTGCTCAGTTGGGAAGTGCGAAGCCTGCCCTTCCCAGGGGGACTCAGGGTTGGCTCCGCTGGGGGCAGGAGCTCATGGGGCTCAGCTGTGGCAGTTTCACCCAGCACCTTGCTGGCTGGGGCCAATGCAGCTTTTTTTCATCATCACAGTTTATTGCCACACCGTGACGTCTGGCTCGCAATACACTGCGATGTTGAAAATCCAACATCATCCAGCCCTAGCTGTCATCATTCCTGACCATTGGCCAAGCTGGTTGGGGGGTGATGGGAACTGTACTCTAACATCACCTGGAAGGCAACAGGTTGGGAAACGCTGGCCTAGATTAATGCACCTACAAGGACTTTGGAGCATCACACAACAACAACAACTTTGCACCCCAGGAAAGATCAAAAACTGCTACTGAAAAATCGCATGCTTGGTTTGTTGTCACAGGGTCGCTGCCGTCATGCCCCAATGAAAAACTAGTACACTTTCATTTAGAGGAAAAAAGGTTCCTAAGATGATTAACAGTGGGTTATACTTGGAAGGAACTGGGAAATAATTACATCAATACCCTTGGTTATACCTGAACAAGTGTGAAAGCACACCCTATAATTTAGGAGCATTTAAATTGTCAAGGTTCAGTACCTCTAATTTTGCCAATTAGCTACGTCACAGTGACTTCACATTTTAGTTATGAAGTGACAGGCATTCCTACTACGAGGATAGAAGATGAATGCCACAATCTTAAGAGAGGCTTAAGATCAGGTGCCTGCTTGGAGAACTTTACATCATAGACTCAAAATATTACTCCTAAGAATCTGTGGGAAGGAGATAAGAGGCAGGAGTTAGGAAGAAGCTTGTCATAGCTACTGTGACACAAGCACCTACTGACAAATATTCCTTCTGATTTCAACACTATGAAGGAAGACTATTTGCATGTAAGAACTATTCTTTCCCTTCAACATCACGTCCTGCAAACAAGGAAAATAGACACTTTGGTGGCAGCCCATCATTAAACAGCTTAAATATTTGTCCCTAACCCGTCACCACTGTCAGTCCTATGCTGCCTTAGATGAGGAAGAAAAAGTACGCAGCTGTGGAAGAAGGCAACATTATTCCAAAAAAAAAAGGAGGGGAGAAAGGTTTAAGGCTTGAGTAGAACAGGAACACAGTCTTGCTTCTTTGCAGATTGTTTGGTTTCCAAGAATGTAATTATTTTAAGGGCTTTCATCTCAAATGCATTCAAAAGCATTTGGCTACATACATAGTTGAAATGCACCCACTATGTACAAGAGGAAAAACCACAATTCTCTAGGCCACAGCAAAGAAGATACTCAGATTTAACTTTGTCTCCTTTCTTTAAATCTAGGATATATAGTGGGGAAACTGGTGCCTCCTTCTGTTGTTGAACTGCAACCCCTATCATCCCTAACCATTGGCCATGCTGACTGAGGCTGATGGAAGGTCCAAGAAGATTTGGAGGTTCACAGGTTTTCCACCATTCTGGGTGTAACTAAAATCCTTTGTGCCTTATTTACAGAAATTTGGGACACATCTGCATCCAAATTAGAAGGAACTGCCACCTCACTCATGCTACAAGGTAAACAGTTTGCTGACTAGCTAATTTAACTGCAATTATACAACAAAAATGTATACTCTTTCCAGGTTTGGTGTAGTTAAAAGACACCTGTGATATTTCTCTTTCAAATATTTATTCTATTAATGCAAACACTAATGAAGATTATGATGTCAGAGATCAAGAACAAAAGATATACTTGCTGGTTTTTCTCCTACCAAAGCTCATTACAATTCCACACAAACAGTCAGCCCTTTTCCTAACAAATGGCCCCTTTAGTGAGACAGCCATTTGTTTTAGCAGAGGTAAAACAGACTAGGATTGTTTTCATAAGGCTCCCCCAAAGCAAACTGGGCAACACCTGTTATTTATTCATATTAAACAATGATTTTCTAAACATCCACAGTACCAACTTTCTAGATGTGTAAGTCTTTTCAGATGCAGTGTTGAAATAATACTCTGATATACCCATTTCCTGCATTTGAAATGCCACATATTGGCAGAAAACACTGCACCAGAGATGTAGTTAACAAACAGCACCCTATCCCCAAACATTGCTTAAACTGCTTGTGGAGTATAGAAATCGTGAGTATAGAAATCGTGGAGGTAAACACAGGAAAGGGAAATATTGGGATCTGCCTATCTCTTCATTTAACTTAATTTTAACTACACCAATTACAGCTTCCAGACTTCACTGTAAATTGCAGCTTTTAAAGTCCGCTCTTCGCCCTAGTGAAATTCACTGCTATTTGCTCCACCACCCAGAGGTCCTTGGAGAAAGGACACAACAGAAAACAAAAGGAAGTAATTCATTTCATTCCTTTGGAAATGAAGGTGTCATGCCTGTTTATTTGATTGTGCCTGGTGGCTGGAGGACAGCACTTTGAGCAGTGATTTTCCTTTAAGTCCTGGTTTAGCCAGTGGTTGACAAAGTAACACTCAGCCCGTTTTCTACCTCCCTTTTATTTTGATTCGCACGTCTGTCTGCCTGGACTTACTTTCAGCAGATTGCCATAAAGGACCTTCTACATATTAAATCCTGACCCTGATTCAGATAGTCTGTGAATGATTTAGCAACCAGGTTATCCATGAACATGCAAAGTGGATCCCTTCTTATAGAGCTGAACTCCTAAGACAGACAACTCTCCACAGCTGGCTGAAAGAGTTTACCCGCAGAAGCTGTCAGTTTGCCTCCTGTAAGATGCTAGCTCCGCCACCCAGGTATACTGACTTTCTGAGAATTCACAAGATTATTACATGGCAACTTGACAGCTGCTACTGCTGCTGAACACAGGGATACAATGCAAGAACTTTCCAGTGCTGCAGCAAAGGCTTTTCCTGGAAATTGCATTTCTTCCAATTACACCTCAGCTGCTCTTTCAAAACTTCAAGTGGCTTAGTAGAAACCTCCAGTTTAATTACCTGGCACATGAAAGAAGGAATCACTCGGTGAAAGGTGGATCCTTTGTATCCGAAGCCCTTTTCTCCAGTGCACAGCGCTCTAAAATTTTCTGGGGATGGAAAGGGGAAAAGGCAGCATTGTTACTAACAAGGAAGCTTGACAACCATGGCAAAACACTTTGTACAGCTATACAAGCAATGAAAACACAATCCATCCAACATAGAGCGTGCTTCAATGCAATATTCTGAACAGATTTTTAAAAAGATTTGGGGGGGGGGATTATACCAGGGGTGTGTGCAATGATTCCTACATTTACTATAAACCTCCTCCTGCCACTCCTGGTTGCTGAGATTTGCATACCTGAAATCTGTAAGGGCAAAAGGGCCTTGACATTTTAGGCATGCAAATAGCTGACATCAACTCTGTGCAATTTCGCAAGCTTCAACGGAGCTTCAGCTTCAATGGAGAACCTAAGGAAAGGTGGCAAACTCATGTCTGGACTATACTGCTTCAGGTTGTGGTGGGAGGCTGACATGTCTGAATGTACACAGAAAATCAGGGAGAAAAGGTTATTCCAGGTAACGCTTCTCTCCAGGGCACTAGTTTTCCATATGCATTCCATCATGTCAATCCCCAACTGTAGACCCCAACTCAGAAACAGGCTTACTACCTGAGGGGAAAACAGGTTTTGGGGTGCAATGCTGCACCTTGGCACTCAGGCCTAAAAGGATGCCCACGGCACCCTGTTCCATCCCTCTTGCACAGACACTTCCTGCACCATACACTAAGGCAATTCTAGAAGGGTCAGGACCAAGGCATCCCATGAAGAATGAAGGACTGCAGACAACAATGAGTTGTCAGCAGAATCCTAGTGCATTTGGTGGTAATATTTTAGGCATACCATGAAGCTCTTGATCACAGTATTGTTGCTTATTCTTAAATATACTTGCCAATAGTGCCAATACATAGGCACTATACAGCTGGGCTGTAATTACCCTTCTTGGAAATTCTTACTTGCCTCTAAAAAATTTATAGTTGCTATGATTTAGGGATTCTTTGTCTTCTGCAAGAGGGAAAATTATGCAAGCACACTGACACTCTCCATTGTGCGCAGGAAACTCTTGCATGTGCAGGATTCAAATATAAAAAGATGCTGGATTTGGCCCAATATTTGCACAAGCTTATCATCTTAATGTATTTTTGCACAGCTAAAAATCAACAGCAATGAAGTGATGATGGGCACACAGACTCACAGAATGATGAGAAACTAGGGCTCACAATTACAGCTGCTCAATTAAACATGTACCGGTAGATCTACATGAACTTGATTTAAAACAATCCTACACATGTCTACTCAGAAATTAAATCCCATTGAGTCCAGTGAGGTTTACTCCCAGGAAAAGTGGATATAGGATTGTAGCCTTGGTCACGTCATGAGTTTCTATGAAACAAGGACGTGAGTGCATGTTCATACAGATAATGTTCCTTTAAAGCTCCATGTCCAAGCAACCCCTTTTTTGCTCCAGAGCTTGCCCCATGAAAACCCTCTCTTTAAAGCTCAATCAGAACAAACTGTAATCCACAGAAAACTTGAATTGATATTTGCTCCAACTGAATGCTAAAAGAGCTGGTTTTTGCAAGGAAAGCTTGGGGCAAAAGAACAACAACAACAAAAAGCAGCTTGGACACAGAGCTTTTAAGAGAGGACATGTGCCTGGAAAGAGCAGGGCAAAAGGCAAGTGTGGATAAGCAAACACAGCAAGAAATGAAAAGATCAACATTGGGTAGGAGCAGAGCAGAATCAACAGAATTATTCAAGTGAAAACTCAAGTTTATGTAACATATGAACTTTGCTTGCTCAACAATTCTCATAATTTTAGGATTCCAAAAAGTTGGGAGTATATAATACACAAAACCAAACCTGGAAAGGATCTGTGCTACAAACAGGGAAAATAAAGTTAAAAAAATTGATCTCCTTTCTACTCCTTCCCTGCAACCACCTTGTTGACTATAACTTTAAGACACTATTTTTGTTTCGGAAAAAGCATTTCAATTTTCCTTCATTTTCTTACCAACATTACATAACCCTGAAAATTCAATAAGGAACTGGCAAAAGTATTGTCTTACCTGCAGTCTTTGGCACCACATCAGCTTTCAGCTATTAGGAGGAGAAAGAAAGAGAGAGAGAGAGAGAGAGAGAGAGAGAGAGAGAGAACACATTATCCAATGTAATATAAAATATATAATCCATTCTTTAAAAAAACAAAACAAAATACCACAGTATTAGCTAAAAGCAAAAAGATCTAACCTGCACCAAGTACCAACTTTATAATTCTATGAAAAATTAGTCAGTTCAGCAGAATTACTAGAAACCAGAGCTACACCAGCATTCACCAACTTCCAAATTCTCTGACACATTCAGAAAGCCTATTACAAACAGCCCATAATTAAAAAAAACCCCAGTAGTTTCGGTTTGAAACTAAAAAGGAAGGGGAAGGGCAAAGGGCAAGAAATCTCCATGTGTGAAGATCTACACACACAGCATAGAAATTTCACAACATGGAATTTTACTGCATCATCAGTTTTTTACAATTTTACTCCTTTCATCAGTTAAGTACTGTAGATTGCACTGGAGAAGGAGTTGTTAAAGATGCTTGCAATTACAGAAGAAGCAGCCCTAGCTCAATGTATAACTTTTTTTATTCTGAACACCCTTGTCTGTGACCTGCTTGCTTAGCATCATGTGATGTTGTCTGTGAGTCTACTCACAATCACCTGAGGGTGTCATTAGGTCAATTTAATGACACGGGGTTTAACACTCATGGTTCTTGCAAGTGATCCTGCATGTAATTGCTTGTAGGAAGATTACAATGGAATGCTTCTCCCACATAACCTTCCCAAGAGATTCCCATATGCATGACTTGGCAAGCATTTAAGATCATCTTCTAGAAAGGTACATGGAAAAAACAAAGGAGAACCAATTTTTATACAATACCATCTCCATGTGCATATAAGCTTAATCAGATCACTGACAGTTACTTCAAGTGTGAGCTGCTCAGACTTGCAACCTACAAGTGTAGCCTATTAACATTTTTTTTTATCACACATGTCTGCCTTCCAACACGTCTGTGCTTTTGGGAACCTCAAATTTGTGAACATCGGATTTGGGGCACAGAGATACTATGGAGTAAAAAAGAATTGGCTCTCAAAAAGCTTCTGCTCCTGTTTATGTGGAAGTGATTTTGACTTGTCATGTGCAACCAGGCTTAGAGATAGCCTGAACATTATAATAAAGGATATCTCAGAAAAATTATTAATTGGATAAAAGTTACCGCACCTATTTGTCTTTTCCTATCATCTCCATAAATATCCTTGGAACAATTTAGTGTGATCAGATCATGAGCAAGCATTTCCACACCGCAGTATTTGTACTACCCTTATCATAAAAGGTATAATGGGCATACAACGTAAGAAGAGCCTGCTGGACCAGGCCAAGGGCTTGTCTAATCCCACATCCTGTTCTCACAGTGGTCAACCAGAGATGCTTGTGGGAAATTGGGGAGCAGAACATCAGCACAAGAGCAATCTCCTCTCCTCTGGTTCCCAGCAGCTGGTATTTGGGAACCTTGCTGCCTCTGACTGTGGAGGTAGAACACAGCCATCATGGCTAGTAGCCAGTGACAGCCCTTTTGTCCATTAATTTGTCTAATCTTTTAAAGCCATCCACGTTGGTGGCCTTCACTACCTGTGGGAAAACGAGTTCCACAGCCCATTTGCTGCATGAAGACGTGCTTTTATCTGTCCTGAATCTCCCAACATTGGATGCCCATGAAATCCAGTGTCAGATGGAGAAAAACTTTTCTCTAGCCACTCTCTCCATGCATAACTTTAGACACTTCGATCACGTCCCCTCTTGCTTGCCTTTTCTCTAAACTTAAAAAATCCCAAATCCCGCAACCTTTCCTCATAGAGGAGTTGCTCCATCCCTTTGATCATTTTGGCTCCTCTTTTCTGTTAACATGTTGACTCAGATAGGAATGATTGCTTTGTCTGAAAAATCAGCGGGGACTTGGATAGATAAAAGCATGGCCCTAGCTAGTACAACATATACTTCACTCCTATTTCCCACAAACACTCAAGTCCTGCAGTTTGCGCCTAATATTTTGAAGATTATTTGGTCCGAAAGAAAACATCTTACTTGCTTCCCCTATTCATTTTCTTTAGGACCAACATTGCAACTGTGTTTCTAGTGTATGTAAGATTTGTTGTCCAATAATCCCTATTGGAATATTAAATCAAAGACTCCAGGTGATGTCAACAATAAGTGGAGTTAAGTCAGTGAGGGGAAATAGCATCTCTCTTTGGTGTACCTGTGGGATCATTGCTATACATCCTGAAAAGAGAAGGACCCTGAGGTCTCCAAGCAATACATGAGGGACCAAAGACCTTCAACAACTTCTTGTAGCCTGTCCAATACAGTTCTCCCCCAAATTCTATTACACAGATATCACTTTCTCTATTACTCTCAATGTAAGCCACTAAATTAAGCTCGCCAAAAGAATTCATTTCAGACTAGCAGTCCTTTTGGGGGAGGGATTCTCTCCCCCAGAAAAATCACCTTTAGAATAGATAAGAATTCACAATTCTAATAAAAATATATTTCCCATTTGTAGGGCACATGCCCAAACCTGAACTTAATTAATTCCTGATTAAGTTGTCTTGACACAAATATGAGTACATGGTTTGTTCCCTACTATCTCAAATTCAAAAGGTGCCATCCTATGGCTGTGTCAAGCTCTTACAGCAAAGGTTATGCAAAGAAGGGTTCTCTGTAGTTGCCAAATGTTACAGAATTCCCTTTTCTCTGGAGAAATGCCAATATCTCGGTTTCTGCCTCCAACAAGTAAACTTCCCTCAAGAGAACTCTGCTGAGAAGGAATGGGGTTAACTTTCATCTTGGAATATACATACTGTATTGGCATCAACAAATACATCAAAAGGGGATGAAGGACCCATATTTTCATCAACTAAATCCTTAATTTCTAAATAATGTTTACAGTCCATTTGCTTAGAACAAAGCAGGTTGATTTATTCTAAGTAAGTGCCCTTGGCTCAAGGAGACATCCCCAAAAAGGCACCTTGAAAAAAGCAATGAATAGTCAAGGCTACACTCTTCAGTAGTACAAAAGCTTAATGCGTATTCTCTAGGTTGCTATCTTTGGGGCCCCATTTTTTCCCTGAAGAAATTCAACAATCTGAGTTAAAGAACTTTCACCCTGTTTGTTTTATAGACACAAGAGCTTTGCTGATAGGGAGGGAGAGGGCGTCAGCCCTAAAAATATTTAACAACCGTATTGTAACAAGCAGACTGTAAATTCAACAGGTGGTGACTTTCTTGCCTGCTCCTTGCAAAGTGAGAAGAACTCCCTTCCAAGCTGCAGAGTTTTGATAAGTGTCAATGGATCCCTTACACAACAAAAAAACCAGCGATGTCTGTTAACAACGCTGATACAGGCAAAGCTAAGCCCCTGACAGTATAACGGTTAGAGAATTGGATATGGGGGCACCAGGGTTCAGATCCTCACTCAGCCATTAAGTTCACTGGGTGACCTTGGGACAGCCACCGTCTCTCTGCCTAACCCACTGCTCCTGGGAAGAAAAGGCGGTCTCCAAATGCAATAAATAAATAAAACAAGTTCGGCTGCCCTCCCCGAAACGCTCCAAGGGCACCTGAGGGACGCGGGAAGGCGCCCACCCCGCGCCCCCCGCTTAAAGAGCCCAGGGAGGAGGAAGCGGCGCGTACCTCCAACACGACCCGGCCGAGGGGCTGGTTGTCCGCTCCCACGTCCAGGTAGACCAGCGGGTTGTCGCTGTCGCCGTCGTCGCGCTTGTGGTCGCTGCAGGCACGGCGGCAGGCGCGACTCAGGGCGCCCTCGGAGGAGACCTGCAGCAGCAGCAGCTCCCCGGAGGCAGCGGCGGCCCGGCACTGCTGAGGCTGCCCCAGGAGCAGCATCAGGCGGCGGGCAGAGCTGAGCGCCAACATCGCGGCGGCTTGCCGGCGCGGAGGAAGGAAGAATGGAAGGAAGGACGGAGGGACGGACGGGCAGGCGGCACCAAGCAAGCAGTCCTTCTGCGGTGGCTGGAAACGGAGCCAAACTTCGGCGCGGTCACTCAAAAGGCGGGCAGGCAGGCGCGCGTGCGTCTCTGTGCGTAAAAGCGGCCGGAACTGAACAGCCATCCGGCGGGCTCGGGCCCTTTTTAAGCGCTTCCTCCGCCTCCGCAGCGCCCCCAGAGGCGGGAGAGGGACGCACAGAGAGCGCGGCTGCGTGAAAGGCGGCGGCAACGGCGCTTCATTCTTCGTGGCTGATTAAGCGCTTCGCCAGGGTGGGAAGCCCGCTTCTCCTCCTTTTCCTCTTCTTCCTCCTTCTCTCTCCCCCTTTCCTTTTCTTCACTGCTACTTCCTCCTCCTCCTCCTCCTCCCTCACTTCAAATACGTGTTTTTTGCTCAGGCGCTCAAATCCCTCCTCGGGCGCTTTCGAAGGTCTTGGCGGCCTTTGGCAAAAACCCTGCGGTTGTAAAGGTGGAAGGGACCCCCGGGGGTCATCTAGTCCAACCCCGAGCAACAAAGGAATCTCGGCTAAAGTAATCCACGACAAGTGGCCATCGGCCCCGCCCCCCGCTGCTTATAAACCTCCAAGGAAGGAGAGTCCTCTCATTTACTGCCGCAGGTTTGTTGTGTGAGGATGAAATGGGGCAAGAACAAACGAACAAGGACACCCGAGGAAGCCGGTTGCCCATTACTAAAACAAGCGCCTTTGCTCACCCCCTTAATGTAGGGCAGAAATGGGTGGGAGTGACAGCAGGTGCTGATAATGTAATAGTAACACACAGGACTTTTTTTTTTTTTTTTAAGTCGGAACTTGCTAGAACTCAGTTCCTGCATCTCCCAGGTGGGAGCCATTACCGTTATAAGAGAGCAAGGGAGGCGTTCATGGGGACCTCCAGCACCTCTTTTTCCGGAAAAAAGCACTGGTAATACGTTATTATCATTATCATTATTATTATGTGCTGTAAACAACAATAACAAAAAGTTAAAAGCTGTACAGAAGGTGGGCTCTTACAGTCTTAAGTTGGGCAGAAAACTAAAAATGGCCACCGTCTTCCTAGGGCTGCCAGCATAAAGGATTTTTTTTGGGGGGGGGAAGCATAAATGTAGAGATGGGGCACCAGTAGCTCTCCAGCTTAGGGCACCAAACTGTTAATACCAAGTAGCCCGCAACAATATTTTGCCAGATAAATTGTGGGCCGCACATTGCCTTTTCACTCTTTTGGGGTTGGGCTGGAGCAAGGCCAAAATGTGACCCCCCCACTTGCCCTCAAGCTGCCTTCCCGAAGCTGGCAAAATGAGGCACCTCAGGCTCCCCATCTCTGCCTTAATGCTTCATTGAAAACAATTAAAAGCACGGGAACTTAAGACTTTCAAGCCAAATGTATTCAGGCTCTTTTTTTACCGGCAAACTCTTGACCTTTTAAGAGCTGCCTACCTGACAGGCAGAAAGTCAACTGGAGCAGCTTTTTCAAGGAGTGGTTTTGATGTATTTACTTAATTTGTGTACTGTGTTGTGGTGGAAAGCTCAGAGCTTATGCCAGAAGAAAAAGATGGCAGCTGAGGGCCACATCCTTTAGACCTTTGGTGCTTTGTCCCCACCACTCATGATTTATTTTTTTAAGGACTGAAGGGAACAATGGTCTTGACTCTGTGCAGAATTGCTTTCCTTTGTGAAGGGGATGTTTCCTTGTCTGCTTGGAGATTTTCAGGCATGACTAGGTTGGTAGTGGCTCTGCATTGGCAGAGCGATGGTGTGGTATAAGGTGGCAGTCAGTTTCTCACTAGAGTGGGCGACACTGGCTCTGCACTGGACTGAGTGGCAGTCCAGCAACTAGGAAGCCAACACAGACATGAGCAGTCTTACTACATGAGCCATTTCATGAAGGTGAGGGGAGAGAGACTTTGTGCTGGCCATCAGACAATGGCTTTTCCCACCTGCCTTACCCCACCTTCCAGCCCTAGCAGCCTTTCCCAGATCATGACTTTAGGAACAGCAGAAGCAGCTGGGAAGAGAGAAGGTCAGGGAAATTTAAAAAAATAATAATTTTATAAGTTGTGTGTCTTTGCTTCTCAATTTGTATTGTGTTATGCATGGTGACTTGCTGTTATTTTTAATTGATTATAGTTTAGAAATTATTGTATTGAGTGAATTTCCGTTTAATTATTATTTGCTGATAATAATTTGTATTGTGTACTATTGCATTCTAATGGATGGTTGAATATTACTCTATTTGATATATGTTTATTTTAAAGTTATGTTTTATGACATTTCTGTGTTGGATCAGATTGTTATAAGGTGTGCGGTGTTTGTGGTTTCTTCAACTTGTGAAATTGTAAATGAAACTCTCAAAAGGGTCTAGCCAAGCAAGAGGCCCCTATAAATGATCTCTTCCTCTCCACACCCCTGTCATCATTGAGAATATCAAATCATGTCAACAATCCCCACCCAACAGGTGGGAACCTCCCAGCTTGCCTATTTATTTTGGTTTTATGTACCTAATCAAAAAAGAAAGAAGGGGAAGAATTATTAACTATTTCTCCATTTTATGCAGGAAAAAAACCATGCTGTGTTTTTTAATTGTTTAGCTAATTACATTGCAGTGGTTTCCCTTGACTCTACTATTTCCAGGTGAAATTATTTACATATACTTTCTCCATTCTCAAGGCTATGCCCAGAGCTGACCGAACTGTATATGAAGATTTTGTGAAATATACAGTGTATAAAAGCTGATTTGTGCCTGTCATCCTGTGCCTGCCAAGAATGCTGTGAGGGTTAGACAAGGTTGCAAGAGCAGTGCTTCTTGCTGAATTGGGGCTGTGCTTGCAGCACATCACATATAGATCATATATCAGACAATTACTTGTCTGGGAGTTGTGGGCTCTTTGTCCCTGTGAGAGTTGACTGTCTGATTGACGCAGCCCACAAAGTGTTTAAGATGCTTTGGGGAAATGTCATGAGCAGACTAATGATATGTTATACGCTAGTGTGAAGAAGCACATAGTTGAGAGTAAATAGTTTCTAATCATCACATGATATATGGCTGCAGTCATTTAAATATATAAGAGCCAAAGCCGATAATTATCTGTTGTGATACAATGTTTATACAGAGAATAAATAAGTGAAACGTTCAGGGCTGTTTGTGACACAGCTGTTTGTGACGTCATGCATTTTCAGAGCGCTTCACAAGATGTTCCAAGTGCTAAAGCTCTTTCATAATCTTTTCAGTGATTCCTCTTCCTTACCAAGGTAGTGATATGGAAATTAGCCATGTAGCAACTACGTTCCATTGTTATAAGCTGCCTTTCCAAATAATGGAAAGTTTCATTCAGGGTTTCCCAAACTTGGGTCTCCAGCAATTTACAACTCCCATCATCCATAGCTAGCAGGACCAGTGGTCTGGGATGATGGGAATTGCAGTCTGAAAATTGCTGGACACCCAAGTTTGGGAAACATTGATTTAGTTTCTTGTGCATTGGAATGACCAATACCCAGCCATCCTCTGTGCTCAGGTTACAGGGTTAGGCCTGAGATCAAGGAACACTTTTGAAATATGTTTCTTAATTTTCTAATTACTTATAAAGGTTGACTTAAAAATAGCTGGAGACGTGTGTTCCATATATCAGAAAGTTGTATGTGAGTACAAGATGCATGAATTCTAGGGAAGGTTCCAGAAGCTTTGCTCTGTGTAGCTCTTGAGCTAATATTTAACCAACTTCATAGTCAATGTGTATAGGAAAGTACAGCTTTAAAATGGTCCTTATGGCAAGGACATCTGACACACTTGGGTCAGGATTGGTGCTTTCAGAGACCTTTCTAGCAGTTTGTTGTTGTGATTCGTCAGTCTCTTCTTTAAACATGTAGTTGACTTCATTGCCCCTTTCCATTTTTAAAAATGTATTTTAAGAAGTTTTTTTATCAGTGACAGTGACAAATTTCATGTATTTTAAAACAAGAACTCCACTGTTAGTTTTGTTTAGAAATTATTTGATAGTCTGCTTAAATGTACGTATTTATATCAGTGCCACATCAGAGTACTGTACTGATACCAAAATTACTAGAGCTTTCCTGGGGATATGGTGATTTATTTATGTCATAAAATTTGATTGTAAAAAACCTTGAAGCAGTTTCCAAAAAGAATTAAATAATTATAAAATACAGTTAAAAGCAGCTATTTAAAACTTTAAAATTATAATCGGTGATAAGCTTAAAAAGGGTTAACACACGTGTAAACATTCTACATGGTAGGCTTGTCTGAACAAAAGTGTTTTTAGCAGGCACCCAAAAGAGTACAGTGAAGGTGGCTGCCTGATGATAAAGATTGTATGGAGTTTGCCTGCTGTTTTGCAAATTCAGGGCATCAATTAGGAAAAAAATAGACATTGGTTCTGAATGGGGGCTCCTTCACTATGACCTGTTCATTGAAAATTCACTCGGATTTGCCAGCGTAAAGCCTACATGGAGATTAGACTATTCCCAGTCTTTATTGAGCATTCATTATTTGTTTGCAGGGAGGTTATACAACATTGAGGATTCATAATGGTTTGCTTGTGCAGTGTTGACAATTCATTTATCCATCCTTTTTCAGTGCCTTTTCCCATTTCTTCCCGAACCACAAAAATTCCTTTTAAAAAAGCTCACTTTCAGGAGTAATTTGGGTGGGTGGGTGGCATAGCAGAACCAATACTGCTTACCAGTAGGGAGGAGGGTGATAGGACCATGGGGGGGGGGAGGTCAGTGCTGTGCCCTCCTCACCAACTGCTGTTGAGTGCTTTAATTCACTTTTATTGCACAAACCTAAATTTCTAGTACAGTATGTACTTAAATCTCTCCTGCAAAACACTGAGAGTCTGAAGGTGACCAAAGTCTACATTGCTTTTGTAGTCAGTATTGAGGCAGGTAAGACATGGCAAGAGATGCTGGCTCTTGCATGAGTGGAGTAGCAGTGATGAAGCTCTGATGTCAGGGAGGAAGTGATACAAACCAGGGAAGTAAAGGTGTAGATGAGGTTCAGCAACTTGAGAGCCGCTCCCGAAAGGTAGCAGGTTTGAGACTACCGTTCCTGGATCTGGGGTGGAGGGAACAGTGACAGAGATATGAAAGATGTGCAATATGAAGCCTGTTGTACCTGAGAAGCATGATTCACATCTGCATTGTACTCTGCTTTTGAATGAAGAATTTTTCAAGAATTTCTGGAACTGTGATAAATTTTCCATATGCTTAGCTGTAGTGGCAGAGTCCATTATCATGGTGCACAGTTACTCATGTGCCAGAGTAGCCTCCCTTTGACTCCACAACACTGTCTGGTAGGAAAAGCCAGTCCGTTTCAGTTCTTACCAACTTTTAGAGGTGATTACTGGTGTTAATTGCGTCTTCCTGCACCACCCATTGCTCACATGGGTTCCCCCTCATTGATCAATTGCCCTTTTAGAAGAAGAAGAGGAGTATGGATTTGATATCCCGCCTTTCACTCCCCTTCAGGAGTCTCAAAGCGGCCAACATTCTCCTTTCCCTTCTTCCCCCACAACAAGCACTCTGTGAGGTGATTGGGGCTGAGAGACTTCAAAGAAGTGTGACTGGCCCAAGGTCACCCAGCAGCTGCATGTGGAGGAGCGGGTCAGTCACCCCAATTAACAGCATAAAAAATGGCACCACACCCCCAGACTTTGTTGTTGAACTTCAACCAACTTCAGAGGCTGCCCACTGCAGAAGTGACTATAGATGCAAGTCTTTGTTAGGTTAATTTGCCTAATGTAGGACTAGATAGTTTTATACTAGATTACGAGTGGATTGCAGCAGCAGGAAGAGATTATCATGGCAGACACCTGTTGCCATTGGGCTACTTTACGGGTTTGCACTGAAACAGCATGTTGCTGTTCATGGAAGGAACATAGCGCACAATTTATGTGAATATGCTGTAATATCGTTGCCGCAATACCACCGCAATCTCCGAGTGGTGTGAGATTTCAGGAGCTCACCTGGGGTTCTTGTTCCCTTTTGGGGATGAGGCACAGCAGAGTCTGTGGGGCCTTTGTGATATATGGTAGATTTACACATATATAGAACCTGGGTCTATGAGGGAGGGGTTTGCAGCATCAACACTCTAAGGGGGTCTTGCTCCTCCCATAGCTGCAGCCTTGGATTCAAACAGAGACCATGCATTGCTCTGCCTCTCTAGCTTTTGAGCTAGCTGCCTTTCTTCTATTGTGACATCACTCCTAACTTCTCAACTCTAGCTTTATCTGTTGTGGGCAGGGGACCCTACCAATTTTCTGTCTCTCACAAGCCCCTTTGATCCTTTAATGGCCCATTTCCTCAATGGCAATCACTTCACAAGGAAGCTAGCATGGCTCAATTCACTTTTAACACTATCTAGATCCGGGGATTAACCCCTCAAGCCTTTATTAAATTCTAACGCTTGATGAATCTGGGAATTATAGGAGCCTTGTTGTTGCTTAGTCGTTTAGTCGTGTCCGATTCTTCGTGATCCCATGGACCAGAGCACGCCAGGCACTCCTGTCTTCCACTGTCTCCCGCAGTTTGGTCAAACTCATGCTGGTAGCTTCGAGAACACTATCCAACCATCTCGTCCTCTGTTGTCCCCTTCTCCTTGTGCCCTCCATCTTTTCCAACATCAGGGTCTTTTCCAGGGAGTCTTCTCATGAGGTGGCCAAAGTATTGGAGCCTCAGCTTCATGATTTGTCCTTCCAGTGAGCACTCAGGGCTGATTTCCTTTAGAATGGATAGGTCTGATCTTCTTGCAGTCCATGGGACTCTCAAGAGTCTCCTCCAGCACCATAATTCAAAAGCATAATTCAATAGGAGCCTAGCATCCATAAACTTTTAACACTGTGCATGTGGTGGTGCAAAGTAGCAGCTCATATCTGCATTGTGGGGATGAGCAGAGGAAGCATGTCTTCCCTTGTGGATAATTGCCAAAATATGTATATATGTGAATACATTTTCTAAAGCTTATTTCAGGTCTAATGGGCAGGATCCACTGAACCAGTTTAAGCATGCCCAAGGTTGTCTTGAGTGTGCCTACGGGCACATTTCTTTCTTTCTAGGCATGTCCCATGTCATGCCATAAGCTAGTTTTGAAATTCCTCTGATTGAAAAATGTTTCTCTGTGTTATATGAAGGGCTGCTGTTCAAGAAATACCCGCCCAAAGATTATCTGGGCACTCAAAACTTTTGCAGCTTCTTTGGATCCTGGCCTTACATGACAAACCAAGAAAAACCTTACATTAGCTTAGGTTTACAAGATGCAGCTCAATTCTGGAATAAAAAACGATGTTTACTATTATGTAACTAGTTATATGCCTAATCCAAACTGTGGGTGATGTTCAGCATTGTATAGCTTTTGTAAACAGAATAACACAGCATACTGCATGGTGAAATGTTTTGAGACAATTTCTAAATTATTTTCTCCAAGGAAAATATTTATTTATCTGCTTAGGGCGCCGTGCCAACCCTTGGCTGGCAGCAGATGGGACTGATGTAATGGTGCAGTGCATGCTGCATGCGCACAGCCCCAGAGCGTCTGCAGGATGGGATGGAAGGTGTCCCTTTGATGTGCCAGCTCCCAGGCTGTTGCAGCAAAGAGGCCTAGACTGGGCCCACTGCTGTAACGTGATGGCAGCAGAGTCCACACAGGATCCAGTAGAACCGGTGGTGGCCCAATCCCAATTCTGAAATCCCCTGTTTGAGTTGCTTCTGCTAGGAATGCCCTCTTTGAGTTGCTTCTGCTAGTGGTAGCTTCTGTCCACTATTGGGCAGGCAGAATGGGGCACTGGCAGTAGCTGGCAGAACCAGGTAGGGCTGGGAGGAGAGACATCTCCAATCCCACAGCAGATCGGGGTGGGGGGTTGGATTGTTCTGCCAAATGAGAAATCTAGCTTTGGCACTATCCCCCAAAGTTGGCGAAGAACTTTCAGCCGTATTCTTTCAAACCATTTTAATATTTATTTCTCTATATGGTGTACCTTGGTTTTTAAGAACTATTCGGTTTACAAACTCCGCAAAAATAGTGTCCTGGTTTGAGAACTTTACCTCGGTCTAAGAACGGAATCCAAACGGTGGAGGGCACCGGCAGCTGGAGGCTTCATTAGGAAAAGTGCGCCTCGGTTTAAGAACGGACTTCCGGAATGGACTAAGTTCGCAAACCGAGGTACCACTGTATGTATAACCATTTAGAACATGCTCCCCACCATGCAGAAACTAAAACAGAGCTCTTGATTCTTTAAAACCAAGTATGCAGTTAAATTTGCTGAATTATTAAGTTAACAATATTAAGTTAACTCTGAAAGTTGCATTTCACATGAGATTAGTACACTTCTGTCTTGCCTCTCAGATGACAAGCCCTAAAATCCCGAAGCTTGGGTCAGCCTCTCACTATTCAGGATGTTGCTTATTCTGTTCTAAAAAGGTATCGGATTGGCTTCAGCAAATCTCACAAGACACCTTGTATAGATACAGACCGTTCCTAATTTTATAAATTTCATTTCCCACCTTAATGATGTTTCTTGGGCCCAAAACACTTTGGAGTAAGAAACAACTTGTGGTAAAACTGCAGCTGTTCTGGCCTCTTCCAACATCAGCACCACACACACACAGAGTTTCTGGTCAATTTGCATAACCAGTAATCAATGTGGGAAGAGGAAGTGGTTCCCTTCCTGTGTGAGGTAGGCTGTGAGTGAGTGTGTTTCTTTGAAGCTAGAAACTCTTGCAGCATTTTTGAAAGGGTGTATTGGGAACAATTAGGAATCATTCTTCCTCATCCCTCAGAATTTGATGAATGGCTATGAGCCTGCTATCTGTTACTGGAAAGTCAGTAGAAAATCTAGTACTGCATCATGCCCAACATATTGCACATAAAAGAGCAATAAAATTGAGCGGCACCTATATCTCAGAAGGAACCTTGACTTACATAACTTTGGCTCCAATCCTAACACCAATTACTTGAGAGCAAGCCTGATTGAATTCAATAAGACTTACTTCTGCATAGACATGATTAGGATTGTGCTGGAAATGTTGAAAGGCAAGTCCAATAATCTACTCTTCCTCAGCCCTGCAAATTTGATTGAGGACTATGATCCTTCTACTTGTTACTAAAAAATCACAAGAAAATCTAGGACAGATAACTCCCAACACAAAAAAGTACAATAAAATATAGGACTGCTCAGAAAGAAGCAGACTTGCATAAGTAAATGTTGAAAGGCAATTCTAATTAGCCACTCTACATAACAATGTCTGTGGAGAAAATTGCTACTAATTTTTATACTGACTGTATCAAATGCTATTTTTCCAATTGTAGAGGGAATCTTATCTCACAATAATTTAGGTCCAAATTTAAATCCTTAAGCTGAGTTTTCAAAAGAGCCATGCCAAATGGAACAAAATGTCCTGAGGAATTAATTCTCATAACAATCACCTGCCGAGTCATGTGGGAAAGCTGTCTTCTCCCATGTGGCTTTTGCACTTCTGTAATTTGTGTTTTGAGTTCAGTCACGTTGGATGTTCTCAGTGTTTTGGAATTCAGGATGCTAAGAGCATTATATAATGTATGAAAACTCAGAGCTTTTGTGATTGGTGGATTTGGCTGGTTCTAAACTAACCAAGGTTATGCTTAAAATTCTACAAGGAAGGCTCAAGCAGTATGTGGATCGAGAACTCCCAGAAGTGCAAGCTGGATTTAGAAGAGGCAGAGGAACCAGAGACCAAATTGCAAACATGCGCTGGATTATGAAGAAAGCTAGAGAGTTCCAGAAAGACATCTACTTTTGCTTCATTGACTATGCAAAAGCCTTTGACTGTGTCGACCACAGCAAACTATGGCAAGTTCTTAAAGAAATGGGAGTGCCTGATCACCTCATCAGTCTCCTGAGAAATCTCTATGTGGGACAAGAAGCTACAGTTAGAACTGGATATGGAACAACTGATTGGTTCAAAATTGGGAAAGGAGTACGACAAGGCTGTATTTTGTCTCCCTGCTTATTTAATTTATATGCAGAATACATCATGCGAAAGGCTGGGCTGGATGAATCCCAAGCTGGAATTAAGATTGCCGGAAGAAATATCAACAACCTCAGATATGCAGATGACACAACCTTGATGGCAGAAAGTGAGGAGGAGTTAAAGAACCTTTTAATGAGGGTGAAAGAGGAGAGCGCAAAATATGGTTTGAAGCTCAACATAAAAAAAACGAAGATCATGGCCACTGGTCCCATCACCTCCTGGCAAATAGAAGGGGAAGAAATGGAGGCAGTGAGAGATTTTACTTTCTTGGGCTCCATGATCACTGCAGATGGTGACAGCAGCCACGAAATTAAAAGACGCCTGCTTCTTGGGAGAAGGGCAATGACAGGCCTAGACAGCATCTTGAGAAGTAGAGACGTTACCTTGCCAACAAAGGTCCGTATAGTTAAAGCCATGGTTTTCCCAGTAGTGATGTATGGAAGTGAGAGCTGGACCATAAAGAAGGCTGACCGCCGAAGAATTGATGCTTTTGAATTATGGTGCTGGAGAAGACTCTTGAGAGTCCCATGGACTGCAAGAAGATCAAACGCATCCATTCTTAAGGAAATCAGCCCTGAGTGCTCACTGGAAGGACAGATCGTGAAGCTGAGGCTCCAGTACTTTGGCCACCTCATGAGAAGAGAAGACTCCCTGGAGAAGACACTGATGCTGGGAAAGATGGAGGGCACAAGGAGAAGGGGGCGACAGAGGACGAGATGGTTGGATAGTGTTTTCGAGGTTACCAGCATGAGTTTGACCAAACTGCGGGAGGTAGTGGAGGACAGAGGTGCCTGGCGTGCTCTGGTCCATGGGGTCACGAAGAGTCGGACACGACTAAACGACTAAACAACAACAACAACAACAAAACTAACCAAGATAATTTAAGAAAAGTCCAGGGGCTTAATCATTCAATAGAAGTGTGGTATAGAAATCTCTGCATAAATTAAATTAATATCTACTTGCACATTCATTGGTGCATAAAGAAAGCTGGTATGACTTTTTTCAAGCGCCTTTAACACTTGTGCAACAGACAGAAATTCAACAGGCACGTATTTTCTCAGTATGGAAGACACAGCAATGTCACATCATTTTCTTGTTGAATTTCTATGTCTTAGGCAACTATTAAAGACACAGGAAAAGAGAAGATTATAACTAAAATAATTCTTAAAAATATGATCCGTAATAGTGATTGCTTTCTTTTTATCTGCTGCTATGCTAATCAATATCATTAACAACTTTCTGGGTTGTGCTTTGCTATACCATAATTTCATCTTCCCTTTTGCCGCAACAAAGTTTGATAGAAATACATTAATTAGATAATCAGTTTTAAGATAGGGCTTTACAGTAACATCTTGGGATCACCTGCCTTTCAGAGGTGAGATATCCACTTCAGCCAATAGATTTTGAGTACCATGAAAGGTGCCAAACACATCTGAGCCATGGGGCACAATCTACCAGAAAGAAATGAAGAACTGTGCAAGAGCTTGTTTCCTAGTGTGGTGGGATGTGCTAGTTCTCCTTTGTGGGTACCAGTCTGGCAAACTTTTATACTGCTTAACAAAACAAGCCCTTCCTATAGGACATCTTTTGTAGTTGGAACTGTGTGAGAGAATACTTTAATTTGGAACTTGCCCAATCTCACATGAAAAACATCAATTAAAAATAGGCCTCAATTAGACATTTCTGGGGAAAGCAGCACCTAAAATTGTGTGCTTGCCTACTTTCTACAAGGTAGTTCTGCTTGCATCTCAATGTGCAACCTCTATTTAACAGAAATGACAATAGCAGAAACCAATGTATGTCTGCTTGCTAATGCCAGCTGTGACACACTCATATACCCTCCCCAACTGTCTCTCACCAAGCTCTTTTGATCCTTTAATGGTTAAAAGAATAGTAAGCAGTGTATTTCAGATACACATTAACACCACGACTGCACGTGCCGATTACCTGGTTACCTCATAACCTGTTCTCCAGGTACTGTCTGGTGTGTGTAGGTTAGCACTTGTAATTCAAGAGTGCTCACTGAACTAATTAGCAAGAGGCCTTAGGCATTCACAGGTTATGCATCATCCTCTCATTTACCCATAAAATGAGGTTGCACAAAGGAAACTATAGACTAATAAATGAAAATAAATACTTTTGGAATCCTTTTGTTGGTCCTCTGGTTGTAGGCATGGGAACTTTTAGAACAAACCAACCTGAAAATTTAAAATGTAGGCAGCACTGGCCTAAGGATGTTTACTTCAAATAAAGTCCCAGTGAGTTCATTGGCATTTCGTTCCTTAAGACTGCAGCCCAGTCATAAGCAGGTATGATGCACTAACTTAAAGTCCCTTGAAATAATAGGGATGGTAGCCATAACTGCTTGTGTGAGTTCTAGGCAGTAAGTACTACCAGAATGAAACTAAAGTCGTTTGTGGGTTTCCAGTTTCTCATTGGGAACTCCCTCTAACCAGCTTTGGCTTCCTATTACCAAACTTACTGCCGATATCCTTGAGGTAAATCACAAAAGAGTCTCAAAAGATTCCAAAATGAAGTACCTAAACTGAAGTAAGCAACTTTTTAAATTTCTTTAAAAATGAATGTTCCTTAACACAGAGACACACGAGACAACCATCACAACTGGGATAAAAGAACTCAAGGAAGGAATGGGGAAAGGGAACAATTCGTGGAGTGGGGCAAAGAAGGGGAGGGGGATAAGGCCATGGGTAATTTATTGAGTGTGGCGTGGTTAGCGGGCACTTACTGTGTTGACATTTGTTTAATTCCAGGCACTGTCAAATATCTCAACGCACATCTCTTTGCAAAAATGTCTCTTCCCGCCTTGCTCAGGGTAAAAGGTAAGTGTCCTGCTTCATCTTTCTCTCAGAGTGAGAGGGCAAGCATGTTCTTAATCCAGCAGTCTAGTTTAAGAGTAGGTACATTTCTTATGTTTAGTCCTTTTCATGGTCCTTTTTGTTTGTTTGTATCTCTAATGCTGCATAGTTTGATATTTTGATTATTTGCTGTAAGCAGCTTTGAGCACAACTCAAGTTGTGGAAAAGTGGCATATAAGTGAATCCATCTTCAGTCTTTCTTCTCGCTCACATGGCTATAAGCCTGGGGCCTCTTGCTCCTCACTCTGCTCGCTGTCATCTCTGTTGTCAGCTTCACCACCTATCACATTTTCGGGAAGAAAACCTCTGCAGCAGGGTGCTTTCTGTCCTTGTGTAGACTCCCTACTTATTCAGAACCCAGATCTTACACAGGTAGAGGCAGCAGCTTCCTGCTGCACAAGTCCCTTTCCCAACATGTGGCAGTCAGTGAAATGGGTGGAACAGGTGGGGTTCTCCCTCTCAGTGTCCTGTGAGGCTTGAATGTCAAGGAGGGCTTTTGCAGAAACCTATTTTAAATATCAAGAGGGCAACTTCTCCAGAATTTGAATCCCAAACATACCCCGTATAATGGTGGTTAATGAAGCTTCCAAAATCATATGTAATTAACCTCCTGCATACCTCTGTCCAGATTTTGTACTGAAGAGAATTAGGTCACATGAATTAATATGCCCAGTTCAGAACCACATCTCCAGCAGATGCTAGCTGTTATGGGAAGGGCCGTGGCTCAGTGGGAGTGCATGTTTGCATGCAGAAGATCCTAGATTCAATCCAGGGCATCTCCAGGGAGCCCTGGGAAGGAGTCCTACCTGAAGCCCCAAAGAGCCAGTGCCAGTGAAAACATCCAGAACTAGATGGGCCAATGATCTGACTTGATATATGTCCACCTGGCATGGTATCATATATTAATAGCAGTCTGTTATCTGAGTTACCAGGGACGTGGGTGGCGCTGTGGCCTAAACCACCGAGCCTCTTGGGCTTGCCGATCAGAAGGTCGGCGGTTCGAATCCCCACAACGGGCTGAGCTCCCGTTGCTCGGTCCCAGCTCCTGCCAACCTAGCAGTTCGAAAGCACGCCCCCCCCAAAGTGCAAGTAGATAAATAGGTACCGCTCCGGCGGGAAGATAAATGGCGTTTCCGTGCGCTGCGCTGGTGTTGGTGTTCTGTTGCGCCAGTCATGCTGGCCACATGATCTGGAAAAACTATCTGCGGACAAACTCCGGCTCCCTCGGCCTGTAAAACGAAATGAGCGCCACAACCCCAGAGACGTCTGCGACTGGACTGTCGGGGGTCCTTTACCTTTTTATCTGAGTTACCAGTTCTTATTTAACCAAAATGGTACCACCCATGCAGAAGAGGGAGGGATCAGTATGCTTGAGAGAATTGAGAGGTTTGCAAGAACTACGCAAACTCTTGGGGTGGGGGCAGTTAAGGGGGTACTTAGAAAAGCAACAATTCCAAAATAGTAAAATGAGGACTGAGCATGTTGAGTGGGCAAAGAATTGACAGTGCTGCTGCCGCAGGGAAGAGGATTGTCAGCAGCTGGAGGTGGGGGCAAGAGAAGAGGATTGATAGTGGTGGGGGTCCATTGGCCAGACTATGCTGAGGACCCCTTGAAATCTGGCATCAGCCCTGCTTCCTGTAGTGCAACGAATCTTTCCCATAGCCTCCTTTGGTATTCATCAAGTAAATATACAATTGTGTACATAATAGGCATAGAACATGATCTTCATTAGGACCAAGCAGTATTATAAATACCAGATAATGAATTCCAAGACCTTGCAATGCTTTTTTTAAAAAGAGAAGTAGGAGGAAGTTCAGATTTACAAAACATTTGCCCACTAGTCCATCCATCATTTTCCAAATTTATTTAAGAAAAAAAATAACATGAGCAAAAATGAGAGTACTTTCAGTGTTACAAGAAAGTATATAAATGTCTAGCAATAGTCAATCTGATTTTTTTAAATACAAAATAACCACATGAACACCTAATATACAGGTTTCATTTGAATACATATTTATTAGATAAATATTAGGTTGTCACATCATCTAACTACATACAGTTTTTCAAGACTAAAAATCACAATTATTTTTTTCTGACCAGTTTTAAAGTATGAAATGATTGCATTGTACTGTACATACAATGTACAAACAAAGACAATGGCCATTTTTGCATGTTAATTCCGATTGTACTTTTTAAAATTCTCCTCTGATCACAATATCAAAAAATTGTACAAAGTATGAATTTGGTTACAATCTTTTTTATTATTTAATCCCCTTATTTTCTTCATTATTTTTGTAGCACCCTAAAAATACACAGGTGATAAGACTAGTACATTTAAGCTAGTTATTACATGAAGGGAAAAACAAAAAATGCAACAAAATTCTTTTCACAAAGGATCCAGAGTATATTACAAGAAGTGAAACAAATGTGGAGACTTCACAAACGCTAACAAACAGGATTCATTTTCCACATAAGATGGAGCTTCAAGCTTTATTTTTTTCCTGCGAAATAAAAACAATGCACATTCCAAGGAAAATGAATGCATTTCTGTTAACATGTCTCTATTTGCCATTTACATATGTACAGATGTCCCTGGAGTCTCCACTGCAGACATTAGTGTGTTTTCATAATCCTCTAATAATAATTAATAATAATAACAATAATAATAATGTCTTGGCAGTAGAAGTATAAATCTCTGTGGGTTCTTTTCCAGGTGGGTGTCTATAGGGAAACAATTAAAAAAACAAAACCCCAAAGCAAATGCCCCTGAAACAAGGATTTTTTAAAAATAAAATAAAAAAACCTTTGGTGATATAATTTTGCCCTTCAACACAAAAACAACTAATTTACAGAACAATCCTATGTATGTCTACTCAGAAGCATTCATCAGGGTTTTTTCTCAGTTAAGTGTGCATAGGATTGCAGATTTCTTAAACAACACTATACCAACTTGGTGGGCCTTGTTTCTGAGAAGACATGCATGGGGTTGCTATTTATTTAACAGGTTTTCTCCACATTATAACATGATGGCAGTGAGCAGATAAGAAAAAAACATCAACCTTTTTTTGTTTTGACTATCCTTAAACAGTCCCAGTAATTTAATAAGATGCTAATGTGGCCATGTGAGAAAGTAAGTTGGGGGCATTCTGGGTTGACTTAACAAAGGCTGCCTCTTTGATAAATATGCCCTTTGATAAACTATTACGCAAGTACATGGCTAGATCTCAGCATTTGCTTCTATCCGTTCACAAACACAGCTCAGGTAGCCCTTGTGCATAGTCAGTCTGTCTCTTTCTACTAATCAGTGTACATGAAATCCACAGCTGCCAAAATGTGCATTTAACTGTTACTAGAGAGAAGATTTCATCAAATGATAGAAAGCCTTATTATACCAAATATGTTTGTCTCAGGTGAGTCTCACCTTATGCCTCCTCAACAGGAACCTTTTTATAACGATGCATTTTGATTGCCATCAGCAAAAGCTAAACAATTTTGACTTTAAAATGGTTCCGTTTCCAGTTACACAGAAACCCCCCCCTCAATTTTCAAGTAACTAGTTTTGATAGATGCATACCTAACAGTGGAGGAGCAATGCTAAAAAATAAAATAAAATTCAGTGCTAGAAGCTGAACAGGCAAACGCACAGTATATGGCTTAACATAGGTCTACACAACTTGTGCTCCATCAAACTGAATGCAACCCACCCACCACGTATTGTGGCCTACCAGGTGCTTGACTAAGAACATAACAACTCTGCTGGAGCAGGGCCAAGGTTCGTCTAGTCTACTAGTCTATTAGTCTTTCACTAGTGGGTCTCACCTGATCTGAGGTGTGTCACAACAGGAGCACTATCACCATGCAAATATATGGCAAAAGATTAAGAAATGGATCCCCAAATGCATGTTTGAGGTCCTGGGTCTGAAAGGTTGAAGACTACTGATAGTCCATCATTCTGCTTTCACAGTGGCCAATCAGATGCCTATAGGAAACGCACAAGCAGGACATGAGGACGGCAACACTCTGCTCACTTGTGATTTCCAGCAACTGGTATTCAGAGGTATTTTTATTTATCTATTTTATTTTATTTTTGCTTTTTCAATAAACAGTGGAACCAGAAGCTCTATTGCACTACTGGTGGGCCACAATACATGGCTACGACAAGTGTGTGGCATTCGGTTTAGAGCTCGTAGATTGTGTGTGAGAGGCTTTTTTAAAAATTAAGAATAATGCGTCAAATTATTAGCCTTAACTGCTCATACAAATGATTTCATTGATTATGTAAATGATGCAGCAAAATGGTGCAGGGGGAAAGCTACTAAAATGAAAACAAAAGAAAATGCATTTTTAATGGAAGGAAGCTCTAGACTTCAGTGTCACAGTGGTGTCCCATCTCAGCTGTGCCACCATATAATAGTTGTGGCACCAGGTGTCCAATAATAAAGATCCTTTGCTATGTATATACAGGATAAGAAACTATATTCTGTACTGCTTTCCCCTCTTCTACGCATAGGCCAGCATCCTTTTCAGAGGGATGTAAGTGAGAGCCTTAGAAATAGCTTCTTTGCCTACAAAGCAGAAGTCTAGGGTGATACAGGTTAGGACAGTCACACTTCCTAGCTCATAACAATTTCTTTGCTGGGCTGCTGAGGACACTGGCCAGATGTTTGTTGAAGAAACTGATAGGGCTAATTTATCAGAAGGAAAAATCAATGTTCCCTTAGTCCAAGAACCCTTTACAAAAAGAAAAGAAAAGAAAAGAAAAAAGACCCGCTCCCCCTGACTATGTATTTTAAAAACACATGTATATCCAGATTGTGAAAATGTTGAATATAATAATCAAAGACAATACTAAAATATTCACAAAAGGTATTTACAACAGCAATTCTTAAAATAATTGATCTTGCATAATGAACAGCGCTTCTCTTGAAAAAAGGAACAAAATAAAAACCTCAATAAAAGGGTGGGGAGGGGAAAGGTAAATGTAGGAACATCTCTACATAAAATGTTTACAAATTCAACACTCCTAACTGGAAAATAATATAAGAACTAAAACTGCCATTTCCTGTAATATCTACAGCAAGGTGCTGTCGACTAGCATATATATATAACAAGATGCAAATACAGCAGTGGTGGTAGATGCTAAGAACAAATGCTCAAAGAATTTACAAGCATGACTTTGGTGAGGAGAGCAAATTCAGAATGGAATGCACAGGTCATGCCATTCGCAGAGGGCAAGGTGGGCGGAGTTTACACACTGAAACCAACACGCAAGAGTTCCATCTGGCACAAAATCGAAAGCCTACTGCTGAAATCAAAGATGGGACGATTGGATTGGATTCCAAACAGGGGACGAAGCAATCAAGGTGTATTATCCACAAAAAAGCAATATTCTGTACACAGTAGGCAGAAGATGAAATGTTGGCCCGCAAGGGCAAAGTTGGCACACATGCACGTCTTAACACACAGGTACTATACAAAATTTATAAAGAGAGAACGACGGAGAGGACGCAGAAATGGGCCCAGAAGTGACTGGAAGCTCATGCAGGAGGGAAGCAACCACATGAGAAGCACAAATACCATGGAAGCATTGTGGCACGAGAGCCTGCTGTACGGTGGTACCAAAGGAACTTACTGTTCCCGTGCCCATTATCCCTGGAAATACATTTTTTGAAAAGAAGAGGGAAAAGGTCCTGGCAGCTAAATGATACAATAAAACTGAAAAAGAGAAACAAAAAGGCAGAGCCACATTACACAATTTGGAAAATGTAAAGCAAACCATCGGAGGATGGGGAGAGAGATAAGGTGACTCTTATTGCAAACGTCTCCTTCAATTCCAAACAATTGTGAACAGTTTTCCCCTCTATCTCTCTCCCCGCCCCCAAATATCTTGAAGTGAGAGCTCTTTTTCTCCACACTTTTGCTACATTTTCCTGTTAGGAACTGAGCAGTGATCTAACTTCGCAGGTTACAAAAATCGAAAGCTCTTGGTGATGGATCAGCGGTTTACAGTTTTTCTCTTCTACTTCGTATGTGAATATGGTCTGCCCCTTTTAATAGCTGGCTGCTTTATTGTCACAAAAGGCAGTAATCTGAAACCAAATCCCTTAAGAAGAAGAAAAACAGAAAGGGAAAGAGAAGGACAGAAGAAAACAAGGTGTCCACGTATCTGTGTCAGAGCAAGGTAACTACCCTTCCTCTAAGAATAGTAAAATAAAAAAGATTGCTACGATTTAGAAAAGCACGCTTGCCATACCCTGGAGATTCACTGGACTCTTCCACAATGGAGAAACCACTGTCTTAAGAAACAGATGCCTCCCTTGGCTGCATTTTGTATTTTTATCCTACTTGTGACATCTTTATTGGTTTTTTGTGCTTTTTGGTATTTGTTTTATGTTTCTGAGTTTGTTTGGCTAGTCTAAAAGTGCTGCCAAATAAGTTTTGTCCTTATTGTGTCCGACAGAAGTGTACTGGGAGAGGGAGGGAAGGAACATAGTGGAACAGACAATATAGCATTAGGGCAGGAGGGAGAGAGAACTTAATGGAAGAACACAAGTTGGAAGGACTTTCTGAAACTGGTCGCTTAGCATAGTTCTGTTGCCTTTCTTCCCTTGCTGAGACTGGTTTCTACTGGGCTGCTTCTCTCTAGGCATATCCCAAAACTCTTTTATCTCTCTGCATAATTAACAAGTGAGGTTTTCCACAGCTGCACAATCGATCTGTGAAGTAGAGTGGCAGTCTGTGAGGTCACCACCTTATTGTCCTCTTGCTTTTCCCCACCGCAGTTGATGAAGCTTGACTCAAGCAGTTCTGAGATGAAGTTAAGTAGGGAGTGTGCACCATTTGCTTAAGTTGTGAGTTTGTCCTTGTGAAAAAAGGGTGGCTTGGGATTCCTCACCGTGAAGCTACAGACTTGTCAAACAAGTGTGAGGTGTTGGGGACAAAACACAGAAGGCTTCAGTTGTTCTCAAAAAGAGAAAGAAGGTCATCATTGCTATTGCTTGGTAAGTCAGGAGGATCCAAGTATGAAAGTAGCTCATCTGGATTCGTGAGTTCTGGAAGCAGCTGGAAAAGAGAGAGGAAATTTTGAAGGCAGCATCATCACAGGCGTGAAGAAGCCGGCAAATGGCATGTTTTTCGCTCCACGTTTGCTGACAGATAAAGCTCTCAAAATGTGTCTGTACATTTTCTTGATGGGTAGAGAAAAGAGTCCTTTATATATGATAGCCAGCCCAATTACAGGAAGAATTTCCACTCCAGTGCTACATGGCTGTTGGCATTGCGATCCTCCATGTAACTGAAGCATTATATGGGCTCCTGTGCCAAGAAACACTTTTCTGAGTGGCCCCCTCCCTACCATATAAAAAATTCTCTACACCTACAAAAAAATTGCACGTGGTGCGGGGAATCTAGCTCAAATCTCTTTCCCTAGCATGTTGCTTTGTATGCACAGGGGAGCTTTTCATGTGGCAGAGCATTCAAATATTCACTCCCACCTGAAAAGGTGCAGTTCAATAATACACAGGGCTTCTGCCCACTTGTTTTAGCTCTAGGACACTCTGACATGCCTTGTAAGTTATTTTGTGCCAATGTAGTACTCAAGTGTGTGGCAGAAAGCCAAGATGAGGTGGTACAGCAGCCTCACAATATTATGGGCAGTTTTCCACTAAGGTCAACGTATCTTTGTCAGCCACTCTTAGAGCCTTTACAGGTGAAAAGCGGGTTAAAAATACTGCAAATAAATAAATATGGCATACAGATAATGCAGCACATTCTGTAAATGGCATCTATGAGCTATCACCACGTGAAAAGGTTAGCATGTATATAAGATGGTCTGCAGGGGTTTCTTTAAAAGACACACACAAATATTGTGCATTTTAGTTTCAGCTATGATACTTCCTAGGAGAAAGTGTAAATACCATGTACAGATTAATATGCTATGATCTCACAAACAATCCTGCTGTTGGAAATTCAGAAATAGTTTGTTTACCCTTTGTGGGTTCTATTTCTGAAAAGGTTAAATTCCACAATCACTCGCCAACTAGTTAATATACCGTATTTTTCGCCCTATAGGACGCACATTTTCCCCTCCAAAAATGAAGGGGAAATGTGTGTGCGTCCTGTGGGGCGAATGCAGGCTTTCGCTGAAGCCTGGAGAGCGAGAGGGGTCGGTGCGCACCGGCCCTTCTCGCTCTCCAGGCTTCAGGAAGCTATCCGTAAGTCTTGCAAGCCCAGCGGGAGGTCCCGCGGGCTCGCAAGGCTTGCGGGTAGCAGCCTGCAGCCCAAAAGCTCGGGGGACAGCGGGGAGGCGCAGCGCCGCCACCCCGCTATTCCTCGACCTGGTCTGGAGGCTGGCGGGGGGGAGAAGCAAGCTTGCTCCCCCCCCCGCCAGCCCCACAAGCTCGGGGGATAGCGGGGTAGCGGAGCGTCGCCACCCCGCTATTCCTGGACCTGATCTGGAGGCTGGCGGGGGGGGGGGGAGAAGCAAGCTTGCTTCTCCCCTCCGCCAGCCCCACAAGCTCGGGGGATAGCGGGGAGGCGGAGCGCTGCCACCCCGCTATTCCCTGACCTGATCTGGAGGCTGGCGGGGGGGAGAAGCAAGCTTGCTTCTCCCCCCGCCAGCCCCACAACCTCGGGGGACAGTGGGGCAAGCCGCTGCCCCACGGAGTCTAGAGAGGCTGTCCCTGAAGGCAGAAGAGGGAGACGGAGCGCTCCGTCTCCCTCTTCTAGCTTGGGGATGGCTGCGCAAACCTGGGGGGGAAATAAATTTTTTCCCCTTGATTTCCCCCCCAAAAAACTAGGTGCATCCTATGGGCCGGTGCGTCCTATAGGGCGAAAAATACGGTAGTTAAAAGTGAATCAACGCTGCCTGGTGTGACTTTGTCCAGTTTAGCTAATATAATGTGTTCCCTTTGAATCATCTATACTGTACCTTACAGCATTCCTGAAATACATGAACAGATGTAAGTCAGATACCTGTTGAATGAAAATATTTCAACTCTGGCTTGACAGTGATTCAAAAAGGCTTGCAATTATAATTCATAGTGTTCTCTTTGGCCAAGGCCACAGAGACTGTAGCTGTATAGTTGTCATAGCCTTAACCAACAATCTCATTTGTTTTCAGGGCACCCAAGTGACCAATATCCTTGGACAAGTAGAATGTAAGTTGATATGAAACTGTGGGTTTTTGACTGTAATGAAACCTTTGTATGGATGAGAATTCCCCACCCCACCCTGGCACACATTCTGGAGCACTTTTCTACAAAGTCTTTTGCAAACATGGCTGCTTTTCTTCTCTTTTCTAAGATGTCTTTCTTTTTGCAAAACCTGTTCCTTTGTATAGCTTAATTTGTCTTAAATAGCAATAGAATGTATGGTTTTCTTGTGGACTAAATGGCATCTGCTCCTCCTAGGAGGCAAGTGAATGGTTTCTTTCGCTAGGTGCCAAACTACAGCACAACCTGGTAACAAGCCTTACCATCTTAAAACGCTAGTCAAGTAGGGAGAATCATTCAGGTGTTCCCATTCAGAAACAAAACACATTTAAAAATGGAAACTTATACAAGTCTTCTCCCAGACTCAGCCACAGATTTCAACATTCTATGTCTGTCATAAGAAAAATCTCTCTAACACTCAGACCTTCCGCTTTTTAACAGCTGGTTGGCCCAATAAATTATAGAACTATTCCATTATTTTTGAAAATCAAGCCTGATGACATTTAAGTCTGAATAAATAATTATTAATTAAAGTGTTTTAAATAAATAAAGTAAGTAAGTAAGTAGCTGATTGCTCAGGGTGGTATTCAACTTCTAAACCCCATCCATTTTAAAAATGTATGTTAGTCAGATAAGTGCTATATAAACATCAATAATAACTAAAATGTTTTGTGGCCTATTTCTCACACAGAAAGCTTGTTTGCCCCAAACCCGGCCCCTGCCTACCCACCCTTGTCAAGGGAAAGACACCACTTGCGTGACATGGATTTTGAGTTCTCAGCTGCAGTGAAGAAATGCAAGAAACAATGCATAAAATGAGGGCATGTGCTATGAAAGCTGTTCCTTTCTTTTTATCTTTTTATTTTATTAATTCCTGCAGAAACTCAAGGCACATTCTAAAGCAAGCAGATGACAGAATGACACAAACTTACATCCAGCGAAGGCTCCGGCATATCAGATGTCCCCTGCCCACCAGCCTGACCTTCTAAGGCTGAGGAGGGGTTAAAGGCCAGGTCATTGTGTGGATGGTTGCTAGGAGCGGCCTGTGGCGGCTGCCGGGACGGCTGGGTAGGAGGACCGCTGTGATGTAATGGCTGCCCTGACTGGCTGCTGGGATGAGGTACGTGCAAACCTTGCTGCATGGAACTATGGGACTGATCAGTGCTGCCGGGATGAGGGATCTGCGGAGGAGGAAAGAAGCAGGAAAGGAAAAGTGAGGCTACATGGTACAAGGCTCAGAAATGGCAGGGGGAGGAAATAAAATCTTTGTCACTCTAAATTACTTTATCATTAATGCAAAACTCATATTGCAAAATGCTAGGCTTGGACAGGCGTTTGCCGCCAGGGGGAAAATAATGTGCAGGATCATGACCCCTCAGAATTTAGGAGGTGTCAGTAAAAATAAATAAATGCACGGGATAAAAGGTAGCTTGGTAGGGGACCAAAATTCTCTTTATCCAGATTCTGCCCTGAAATTATTAGGATGGTGGAAAAGATGGAAGTATACATTTACTTTCATAACACAGATCTTAATCATCTGGGAGGAGAATGACTTTCTGCACATTTCTTTTGAGTGGGCAAACTTAATCAGTTCTGCTGTGGTTTTCACTTAGTCACATCTTCTGGGCAAAAAGGCATCCCCATCAAAGAAGCAGCTCTTGACAGATGTTTCCACAGCAAATTCACCTTAAGCCAATTAAGGTACAGAAACTGAAACATGGCATTTCATGTAGTTCTCATAAAAATAAAAATACCCTCCAGATATTGCTACTGGGCCACACACAGAGATTAATGAGCATGCATGTCTGTATCTAGTGAAACATGTGTGTTTGTTTCCTCCTTTTGTCCAGGCCTCCTTTTAATGCCAGAGCATGCCTTGCAAACTGACTTTAGCACCATGGAGAAAAATAAGTGCATGAATAGTTTTAAAGAATGTCCTCTACATTCAGCTGACATAAAGATGCAAAAAGATAGCATGAGCACAAAAACACAATGCAAATGAACAGGAAGTGCAAGAATTCTAGAACACAGTAGACGTATTAATATAAAAGACACTTCTATAGTATGCAATTAGTTAAATTTGGTTACAATAAAGTTGTTTTAAAACTATCAGAACACTCAAGTAGGCATTCTTATATTTTAAGTAACTGATCACTGCAGTCTATACTGCACCTATTTTGAGTTATCTTGGATGTGCCAGCAGAGGTTAAACTTCTAATTTCTTCTGGGAAGAAGTTATTCAGTTGTCTATCAAAGAGATATCACTGGTGGCATTTACTCATTTAAGGGACCCAACCACTTTCAAAGACTAGGCGCTAAGATGGACTACTTGCTTCTTCCAACAAATCAATAAATTGAAAAGTGTTGGAAGTACAATGCTAAAACTGAGATCTGCATCCTTAGAGCAGCACCCATGTGCTTTGATATACCATGCTTGGTGATAAAAAAGTGATACTAGGAAACAAACTCAAGTAGCAGGGTGGAAGTAGGTTTATATAATGCTGAAACTCAGTGCTTCACCAAATTATTTATTTTTAACAAAAACATAACCATATGAGAGTATTAGCTACATACAAATATATTGGCCAGTTTAGCATCAGTTCTTTTCTTCCTTACAGGTGAATGCTGCAAAACTAAAGACTTCCATGCCATCAGGTGTGAGAGAAGGCAGCGCGTGCTTATGCTATTCCAAGAAGCCAGCTCCTGGTGAGCCAATTTTTTGCTCTCTACTTTCTAAAGGGATTTAAAAGAGCACAGAGGCAAATAGCCCCATTGCACATGCAGACATCTCTAAGACAGCAACATTTAATTTGCCAGTTTCGTTTGGGGTATATAGTACCCTGGTCTGCAACTAATCCTGTCAAAGGGCCACAACTGCATGGGTGGGAAGATGCAGGGGATCACGCCTTCCCTACAAATGACCTGCTGTTTTGTTTTCGTTTTAATCTCCCTCTTTTCCCTCTCCATCACTATGTAAAGCAGGAAGTTGAGGGGGAGAGGCTGTGAGAGATGGAAAAGTTACCGTATTTTTCGCACGATTGGACGCACCGGACCATAGGGCGCACCTAGTTTTTTGGGGGGGAAATAAAGGAAAAAATTTTTCCCTTTATTTCCCCCCCAAAAGCAGGTCAGGGAAACCGAACCAGGTCGAGGAACAGCGGGATAGTGGCGCTGCGCCTCCCTGTTGTCCCCCGAGCGTGTGGGGCTGGCTGATGTCTGCCTGGCGCGCGGGGCGCTCTGATTCAGGGCGCCCCGCCCGCCGGGCGGCAGGCTGCTATCCGCAGCTTGGGGAGCCTTGCGGGGAACTCCTGCAGGGCTCCCCACCCTGCGGATGTCTGCCCGGCGCGAGGGGCGCTCTGATTCAGGGCGCCCCGCCCGCCGGGCGGCAGGCTGCTATCCGCAGCTTGGGGAGCCTTGCGGGGAACTCCTGCAGGGCTCCCCACCCTGCGGATGTCTGCCCGGCGCGAGGGGCGCTCTGATTCAGGGCGCCCCGCCCGCCCGCCGGGCGGCAGGCTGTTATCCGCAGCTTGGGGAGCCTTGCGGGGAACTCCTGCAGGGCTCCCCACGCTGTGGATGTCTGCCCGAAGCGCCGGGCGCTCTGCTTTCAGGGCGCCCGACGCTCCGGGAAGCAGGCTGCTATCCGCAGCCTAGACACGGCTAGCGGAGCGCTAATCCCGAAGCTTGGGGCTGCGGAGCTCAGCGCGCCCCAAGCTTCTGGGTGCCGGCAAGGTCTAGACAGAGGCGCAGATAGAGTGGCTTGCACCCTGTGCCTTGAGGAGCGGTACTGATGCTGTGAGGGAGGCAGCCTTGCAAACAGAGCCTGACAGGTGTGCACTTGGCTGCAGCCACCTGGCTGATTCCCTCCACCCCCAGTGCCAGGAGCAAGCTGTATTGGCCTCAGCTCCTGGCCAATGCAGTTGTTTCTCCCTCCGTTTCAATATTTTGATGTTGAAAAGCTGACATTGCCCAGCCCTGGTGCAGATCACCAACAGATTTACCAGTAGGCAACTATCTACCCACTAGGGCTGGGCGATGTTGAAACAAGGTGCATCGGCCCCAGCTGGCGAGGCGCTGGGAGAATCTGCCTCAGCTCTCACGGTGGGAACTGAGGAGCGTCTTGTGGGCTGGGGACAATGCAGCTGGCCCCTGCCTGCTGCTCAGCTGGGGGGCGGAAAGCCCTGGCTTCCCAGCTGAAGGACCCCGACCTGGAAACTGCGCTTCCCTCGACAGGGAAGTTTAGAGGAGGCTCACCTCTGCATCAGAGCCCTTGCTCTGCCTGGCTGCCTTCAGGCAGTGCTCCTTTAAACTTCCCTGTTGAGGGGAGCACAGCCGTGCATCCCTCAGTAGAAGAGTGTGGTGGAGCCTGCACCTCCCTAGCTGAGCAGCCCTGATCCAGCTCCTGTGCAAGCAGGAACTGGGTTGGAGATCTCTCCAGCTGGGAAGTGGGAGCACTTTAATGGAGCCCGGCGGCGGCGGCTTCTACAAGCCACCAGCAGGTTGGGGACTCTGTAAAACTGCTTGGCTGAGGCAAGGGCAGCAGCGCACACCTCAGCCAAGCAGTTCAAAGAAGTGGAGGGAGGAACAAGCTATATTGGCACCTCCGCCAGGCAGCTTGTTTCAATCTCTGCTGTTCTGAGGGGCAGACCACAGTGACGGTTTCACACAGCGGTATATCACTGAGGAAACCACTGCCGCTTGAGTCTCTCTGCCTCCAGCGCCGGCAGCTTGTTTCTCCCTCAGCCGGGTGCTGGAGGCAGAGGGACTCGGTGGTGGTTTCACCAGCGATATACAGCTGAGTGAAACCGTCATCGCGGTCTGCCCCTCATATCACCCAGGCCTACTACCCACTCCTGTTCTAGGCAGCGTAGGGCTCCTTTGTGTGACTCACAGTCCCAAAATTTAGGAAGGCCTGATATTTATGTAGAACAGATGCTTAAGCGAAAACAGCTTATTTTTATATTACCTTGTATCTTGACATTACAGTAATCATTTAAAATGCTTGTTACTGGCAGATGTAGTTAAAGTGCAGGTGATTCTCAAAACAAGGTTTCTTCAGAAATCCGTGATTGGTTAATTTATTATTGACTGATTTATCATTTCATGTTTTAAAATTATGCCATTGTTCTTTATGCTAGTGTAGTAGCTTTTGAAGACTTGGCTGGGCATAATTTTTAAAAAATAATTCATTATTTCACAGAGAAGAAACTGAGAAATTCTATTACTTACAGGGTCCTGCATGGGGTGACTTAGAGGTTTGTCCAGAGCTGCCATGTTACTGGGCATGTCTGGAGGGTGTGACAACTGAGGAGGCCCATGCATGAAGTCATTCATAGAAGTTCCACCAGGATTCCCGTGTGGAAAATCAAAATTGCTGTGACCTTGGTAACTGTTACCTAGACAGCAGAAAGAGAGGGAGAGTTATTTTAAAAGAGTACTTCAAATACACACCTTTACCCAAACACACAATGTGATTGTTGTACAAAAATAAGAGATAAGAGCTCTTTATATAGGAGGTAACAACATTACTGCCTCTTCATAGTCTAATATGTATTCTGACACACACACACATTATATAAGGAAAATATATAATAAATAAACCGTTGACTTGTAATGTGACTGCTCGCCTAACAATGATTTCTATGGAATACAGTGGTACCTCATTTTAAGTACTTAATTAGTTCCGGAGGTCCGTTCTTAACCTGAAACTGTTCTTAACCTGAAGCACCACTTTAGCTAATGGGGCCTCCTGCTGCTGCTGTGCCGCCAGAGCACGATTTCTGTTCTCATCCTGAAGCAAAGTTCTTAACTATTTCTGGGTTAGTGGAGTCTGTAACCTGAAGCGTATGTAACCTGAGGTACCACTGTACATTGTGTTCAAAAAGTGGAACCAGCATGTGTCAGTTAAAAAAAAAAGTTTCAAAGGCCGCTAATCTAATAAAAATGAAAATATAAGGAAAAATGGGATGGAGAAAGAGATGCAGACAAAAACATAAACCCCACATTTAACACACACTCAGGTATATTCAGCAGTGTCTTTATCCCCTCTCCCCTTGTTACTACTCCTGACCTGGCCAACTGTCCCTCAAACCTATGCTAAAGGTCTGGGTCTTTTTTCTTTATTTCATTACTCCTTGAGCATCTCAGTTAAATCTCTTAACTGCAATGGCAGCCCTTGTGGTTTAAATGCTGTGAACTAGGAACAGAACTAAAACTGCTAAGTTATTTCACGTAAGCCACTGAACAGGATCATGTTGAGCTTTGAAATAATAGGGCAGCTTTGCAGCTTGCCCAGAGGGGATACAGTTTTGTCAACTGAAGAGCAGCAGCTTTACAACAGTCAAGCCAAAACAGAGTTTGATGGGACTTGAAGCATCTGCATCATTTGCTTTCCGGCACAAGCTCAATTTGAGGAGAAATTTAATCTCAGAGGAACAGAAGTCATTAGCTGTGTAAGACTATTTCTTGGGGAAGCGGAGGCTTTGATCTGTCATGTAAATACAGCAGAGCCTTGCTAATTCTCACTTTGCTAATCTGCAAACCGGCTAAGGCTGCCATCCCTTGCATGCTGACTCGGGGGTGCACCCCACTGAACGCAGTGGGATTGGCTTTAAGAAATATACATATGATCAGGTTGCATGTCTTGCAGAGCTTAGCAGCCCCCGCCCCCCCTACCTTTCGCAGCACTGATTTAAGAGCAGGAAGCTCTTGTTACATGTCTCTTATGTACACATCACATTTTCTATAAGTTGAAACGCGGTATGCCGAAATGTGAAGGTTAATAATTAAGTCTAAATCACCCGTGTGAAACTTGTTGATTAAAACCTTGCTCCATGATGCCTCTCCGTGGGGACCAAAGATCAGCAGGTAGAAAGGAAGGATGGCAATTTTGCTTAAACCCTGTCACTAAGCTTTTTTTGAAAAAAAAGTATTTGTATTGATTTTTACTAAATATGCAAAAAATCATTACTGGAATTGTAAAGGCACACATTTCTTTAAATCATCTAGAACAATCAGACAACAAAAAAGGAAGAAAAATAAACAAAAACACGCTCCCATTTCATACCATCTATTTTGCTGCATATACATCAACTGTCACCAACCTAGTGCCCTCCTAGCATTTTGGGCTACAGCCCCAACCAGCATGACCAATGGTCAGGAGCGATGAGCGCTGTAGTTTGAAACACCTGAAGGGCACCAGGTTAGTATGTATGTGCTTCATAAACCAGCAGATAAGCATCTTCTGCACTTCTCTGCATGCCTGCACCACTGTAGAATCCTTTTAAAAATTGCATCTGATGCTTGCTTCTTTTGTGACACATGGAAGTTCTCAAATAGCTCTATCTCCCCTCTCCCCACAGCAACATCAAGCCATTTTTCTCTTTGCTGTGTAATCTCCCTTCCAAACCATAAACAGAACAGCTGTGATCCCTGTCACTCAATTTAAGGACTGCCTACTGTTCTACCAATAGGATGCTTCACCAACCTGTTTCAGATCAACTGCCTGGAAGAGGAAGATATGCTCACAACTGCTTCTGAGGTGGGCAGTAGATGGTTAGTGGCAGATACTGTTTGATAGATGCAAACACACATACTCAAAACGTTTAAACCCACCTTGGTTACTGTATTCATTGGAATTGTTGCCGCCGGGTGGAGGTGGGATTGAGGGGTAAGGTGATGGGCCTGGACCCAAAGCTGCAATCATCTCCATCACATTAGGCATGATCATCTGGCTGGGACTCATGGTTTTAAACCTCTTGGAAGGCATGCCGTCTGGATCATCTTTGATGTGAATGTCTGACTTGATTGGGACAGGCCTCCAGCTGCACGTTGGGTCAATTGTGACTTCCTCAAACTCTGAGCTATAAAATAAAAGAGGCGCTCCACACTACTGTGTCTCCTTGATACTGTACACACACACACACACACACACACACACACACACACACACACCCAAGTAGAAGTTGCCATTCTTAAATTAGGTCCACAAACCCATTATCTGAAAAGCTCTGCTTGGATGGTTCTGAACCAACAAGCATGTCTGTTTACTCAGACAAATCCACAGCAGCATAAGCTCCTTTGTATAGCCTTGCAAAACTAGCTACGCTTTTCTCGGAACAAACATACTTTCATCTGCACGCCACTTCTCTCATTGGCCACTTAATAGGACTGTCATTGATGGGGTGAGGTTGTTAACAGCAGGTTAAATACAAAGTCGCTTAACTGGGCCAAGCAGGCAACAGATGTGCCGCAAGTATAACCCACGGTAGAACAGAATCAAAAACAAAGGGATTGCACATTTTCCAATGGTAAAGTTGCACTTACTTTTGTATAGCGTTCAAAATGCCCCACATATACTGGTCAACCTCCAGGCCCTCCAGCAGAGCTGTTTTACTGGAAGAGAAGATGGCACATTTATCTACAAACATGGGCACACACATGTTCATGACACTCTGTAGAACATATCTAAAAGTCCGTCCTCTGCCCTGAAGAACTTACAAGTAATATTTTTTTCTAATGTTCATAATCTGAATTTAGATTGTATTTGCATGGAGTTCATTTTGGTGTGGACTATGAAGGGGTTTAATCAGTAATTCTCAAACAACATCACTTGAGGTCTGTAGAGTGTGTGCACTTGTGAAATTCTAAGGAGGGATTGGTGTCTGAGACAGGTGGGGTCTTTTCCCAATCAAAGCAGCAGGAGACTGAATGTTCCTGGTAGTGGGCCTTACTAATTCATGTTCGATTTGTAGAAAACCATCTAATCACAGCTTCAGATTTTGCAGAAAGGGACAGTCTTAGGTTAAGATAGAGACTGAAAACATCTTCAGAGAACCTTTCCCATATCAGCATGCTGCTATGGAATCCTTGTACATCATAAAGGGTTCCACAGAATATGTAATGGCACACAATTCACACAGGCATTGGCCAGGGCTGTTTGATCTCATGGTATGAGCTGAAACAGTGCCCTAAAACACTTTCAACTCTACATTTGCTTTTCCAGTTAAGAGCAAAGACGCAGAATTTGTGTAGTAGTGGTTGGTTTTCTTTTAAACACTACTGTACATTTTGCGTCCTCAATAATTTCCAGCCATTCCCCCCACATAAGGATTTCCAAGGAAAAGCCTTTATGCATTCCAAACCATTTGCTCTTCAAATGTCAAATGGGTCATCTCTCGTAAAAAAGAAAATACACACCCTGAATTTTTAAAGTGGCCTCTCCTATTACTCTCTACGTTTTCATGCATCTTATTCAATCATCTCTTATTCTTCCTCCTCTTAAAACATATAATCTCAGTGGTTGGGAAAAAAATGTTTTTTTAAAAAATTCCCACTGCAACTTATATTGAATAGCCACACTTACTTGCATACAGGACACCTCCACGTCCCTCGTTCACAGTTCAGCTGCAAGTAGGATTCCAGATCAAAGCACTGTAGAACATGAAGTCAGTGATATTAGCTACACAACTCTACTTTCAAATTGACTACTACTAATAATAAATTGCAAGTTCCTTGAGAATTAATAACAAACACACTAAGGAGTGAACAAAGAGGACTCATTGGAATTCATGTTCATGCTAAATTTATACTGTTCTGAGGATTACTTTGAATTTGTGATCGACCAGGAAAGAGAAGCCCACAGCACCCATGTATGGTGCTCCATTAGGGGCTTGATAGTTCTCCATATTTTGCTGGGGTTTGCTGCGTGCTGTCAAGTGCTTGGCAGGCCACAGTGCACATTCAGCTGTCAAAAGATGTGCAGGCCTGCATCAACAGGACAGAAGAAGGCATTCACCTGTACATGTTTGCAGTCGTGGCCTCTTGCCGGAAGCTGGATCCGCCGGAATGTGATCGGACACTTCAGGGACACTTTGATAGCTGTCTGCTCCACTCCGTCCTCACCGTTAAGAGTTGCATTGCCAGAGGAGGCTGCCACGCTGCTAAAATTCCTCTTGACTGTTCAAGAAAGATGGCACAAGAGGGTGAGAATACAATAAATATGGGGCACCATCTTAACATTGCTGCATGAATTCTGTGCCCCGTATAAAATTCCCGAGACAGAATTGAGTTTCAGCCCTACATTTAGCTCATTCTATGAGCATAAGCAGAGAAGATATCACTCTACTCACTTTTAGTGATACAGTGCTCGGCTGGAAGGAGGCGTTTCTTTAGTAAGCCCTGAAGTACAGAGCGCACTGATGGCCGGTGTACTAACTGCAATACGAACAAATGTGACTGTGGGGGGAAAGCAAAGAGTCAAAATTAATTCATCTGTGTGGGGTACATCTGCCATTAAACAAATCAGAGATCCTGGCTTTGGGTACTATATTTCATGATGGAGAGGCAGCTACACAGAAAGGCACAGCTCCTACCTTTAGGAATCCTTCCACCCATTAAGATCATTAGGGAAAGCGCAGTGGTTCAAGTTCACCCCAAGAGATGCACTCCACTGTCTCTCGAGACAGATGGACGCCAACACCACCTCCCACCAGCCCCAGTAAATGTGGCCATTGACCAGGGATGATGAGAGTGCAGTTTAGCAACATCTGAAGGGCCTTTCCTACTAGGGATCTGATGGAACACTGCATCACACTAAAAGCAACAGCACATTTCTTTTTATACAGCCAAACCACAGAGTCAGCAGCCGCAGCAGGCCTGGTGTACTTACACAACAGCATGCTGTGACGGTAATTTGAATGGTGTTTCTTCCTGGCTGACAGACGTGCTTTAGATGCAGCGGTTTATGCGATGTCTTGTTGTCGCCACGTTCAATGGTAAGCGGAGTTGCATTGACGCTGACCTGGACTGATGCTGGCCAGTTGGTGTTCATCTGTCTGTCTTCATGGTGATAGCACTTGAACTGTAACTCCAAGTCTGACCTGTTATGCAAGGCGTATGTTTCGGTTGGCATAAGCAACTGCTTTTCACACAACTGGGGCAAATGTCAATTTCCCCTTGTTTCTGAAAGCCGTGGATACATTTTTCTGCCCCCTTAATTTTGTTTTGTGCAACATGATACTGTTTTAAATTATTTGACAAATAAGCACATGATACACATCTTGTATGGGCTGGTTATTTACATAAGGAAGAGTGTGGTGTTATATATTTTGAGAGTAGTAATAATATTGATACTTTACAGTTCAATACGACTTTTCATATAGTTGACCTCAAAGTGCTTTACGCAAAGGTGGGCTTCTAAGCAGCAGAGAGGGGGAAAGGTGCGGTCAGGAAGGTCCTCAAGAATTAGGATTTAGAAATGAGAAAGTAAAATATGTTACCATAATCAAAGAGTAAATAGACAGTCTCATCCTGCCTAAATCACATTCCCTTCTGTTCACCAGAAAGCAACACTAGAAAGGTGACCAGCAGAAAACAATTGACCCAAAAGTAAACACCATGCAGCAAGCACAAGCAGCAATCCTTTCCTGGTTGCCAGTTCAGTGTTTATTGCGAAGAAACACAGGCATTTAAACATGTGTGGTCCAATCACATTTGATAGGTCCACAGGTGTTTTTGTCATTTAAACTTGGGTCCATCTTCTGCCTGGGTAAAAAAGCTACATTGTGAATCAGCCCTGAAATGCCACTAAACATGAGTTTGCGTAAGGTACAAGGGCTCATGGCATTCTCTCACTCTGCTTTAGAAACAGGTAAGAAAAACATAGGAAGGTTAAAGATGAACTGAGATTTCATTTTCTCCTAATGTGCTGAAGCATCCAGAAAGAACCAGGATTACCTGTTGAAAGCTGAAAAGGAGAGCTGAAGAATTTGAAAGATGGCAGACCAAGACAGCAGAGTCTAGAGCTCTGTGATTCCCAAATTCTGGCACAGCCAGGAGGCCTTTGGAAGCTTTTGCTTTCTGCTGCTCTTAAATGCAGCTTGTTGCAACCAAACTGGGGCTTGTGGTACTGAAACAAGCCAGCTTAATAACCTGGTTTGAACAAAATGATAAGCTGCACTTAAAGGAATCAGAAAGGAGAAGTTTCTGAAGTCCTCCTGGTTACACCTGATGAGATGAGGGAGATTGTGAGCCAAACACCTACTGTGACTTGTGCAGAAGCACAACCGATCAGTGTTGGTTTTGGATCCATGCTAGTGGCTACGAGCCGCTACAAAGCCAGTTGCAGCTCTGGCCCATCTGCGCCTTCATCAAGGGTTGTCCTCCTCCCCACTTGGCTGCCACACAGTGGTGACAGTGTGTCCTGCATGCATTGCCAGTGGGCCCCATCATACATTTGGCTCCCCAGAGAACATATGTTTGGCAAGCATAACAAATCCATAGTCCCCTGAAAGGCTGGGCTGGAGAGCCAAAGGTGTATTGGGTTGGGGGTTTTCTACAAGAGCAAATTCCAAACAGATCTCAGCCATATGGTACTTGTATAAACATAAGAAAAGCAACTTGAAGTAGGGAACCAGGAAGTATTGGTTTTTTTGATATGTTTATGGAAATATAATGGGTGGAATGTTGTTTAGTTAGCTGGCTAGAATGGGACCTTTGAGTGAAGGGCAGGCTATAAATAACTGAATTAAATATATGTTGTTATTTATTAAACGTTTTAACAGTATTTGGCATACTTATAATCTACTGGACTGTTTTTGTCTTACCATTGTGAGCTGCTTTGAGTATTGCTGTGTATGGTAAAGTGACCAAATAAAGCACAACAAACAAAACAATAATAAACATAATAAAGACAGTCTCAGCTACGGTTTCATGTCACTGTATCTCTTGCCACTATGACAGCTGGTGTGTAATTATGGAACAGCCTCTCCATGGAGGCTTACGAGGCAACACTGCTGCAGCTTGTGCTGGAAGCCAAGACCATCTTATTTTCCCAGACTTTTTATTTTTGAGAGCCAAATTTTGATAAGACTGGTGTAACGGTGCTGTGCTATATTTTTAGGCTATTATCCAGGGGTGGTGTTTTTTTCCGTTTTGTTAAAAGGCTTTGAGGTGTCCCTTCTCCCCAAGGTATGTATGTCATTAATACTTCATGTGTATCCAAAGCAAATCTGGTTGCCACAAAGTGTGGAGCTACTCTAAGACACTCAAAATCCTAACGCTTGGGTTCCTGGTCTGCCAATCTTAGTTATTGTGCTGCTATTATGGTGGCTGTTAATATATGTGCAATATTAAGATTAAAGCAATAAAATTGTTTCCATGGTGTTCTGTGCTGCCTGGATAACTTGTGCAAGCTAAGATGATGGATGTGTGTGTGCTCTCTCTCTGAACAATAGATGAGTGAACCACCACCGTCAACTTAAATTCTTAATTTTTTATGTCCTCACAAGAGAATTAAACACAATTTTATATTGGCATAAATTATTTCCAAGAGAAAAGTTGCACGATGCATAAAGTCATAATAAAATCCTGCTGCTACAGCAGAATCAGCTAGAAGCCAAATACTTCAATTTTAGGAAACATCTCCACCAATCTTCTTTCACCTGTTCTCAGCAAAGGGAGAGAGCCAGGACTTGTCTTAAAGGTTGTATTGTTGTCTGTTAGATTTCTGAAGGAGGTGTGTACATGCTTCCGAACCACTGATTTAATGCAGTCTGGATGTCAGAATGTGACCCTACTTCCCAAGGCAAAATAGGTTACAGCCTCCCCACCCAGCCACCAAAGGTAGAGAGCATCTCGCCTGCTCTTTTGTTCTCAAGCCTTCAAGGTCTGCCCTGCACCACTTCACAAACCTACCTCCACATTAGCGTCTGATGCACCGTGGGCCGTAGGTGAAAGACATGGTTGCTGACCGCCAAATTGTGTTCCAGCCGGAAGGGCTCTAATACGACCCCGTCTCTCACAGGGAACGTCAAGCGCAGTTCATCGTTATGGTTGGCTGGGATCGAAGAGGGAGAGAAAGCGTGAACTTTCCCTTTAGCATCTGCAGTGCGATAACAACGCATATATTTATACTGGACAATATGACACGGCTCACTGATCTTTTGCTGGGCTGATCTTACGGCCTATTCCGGAATTACCCTTCCACGCACATGCATACAGTGAGACTGCCCCTCTTGACTCCTCTCACCATGCCTATAATGCAATGCTCAAGTTGGGAGTTCTGTGTTTATTTGAGAATCTGCTATATCTGACTTTACCCATCCTTTGCTAATAACTGCAAACCTGCCCCCCGCTCCCCGCTTTCATCATCAGAATAATCCTGTTATATTCCCTCTGCTCCACTGCCCAGGGCAACCCTGTGGGGAAGGTTAGACTGGGACACTATGACTGGCCAAAAGTCACCCAGTGAACACTGAGACTCACTGGTTTCCCCAGCCGTAGTTCTTATCTATTACACCACGCAGGCTCTCAGTCACTTCCCTGCCTTGAGATACAGAACTTGCTTTTGTATAGGGCAGCGAAGAAAGTTTACAGGTTTGAGCTCACTGTGCACAGGAATGGGGAAGAAAGAAGTAATGTCCTAGTGACTCCGAGGATGAGCAGCTTGTTCCCCCTGGGCCTCAGAGAATTTTATCACAGTCCCACAGGTTTTGGCTTCGAACCCCAAGATCATCTGCTTTCATGTTAAATGATAAATCTAGTTTTCCAGCCCATATGACTACAGTGGTACCTCTAGTTGCGTTCTGCTCTTGATTCGGACTTTCAGCTTACAAACGCAACTACGTGCGCATGCACAGAAGTGCTCAATCGCGCAGCGCACATGTGCAGAAGAGGCACTCTAGTTGCGGACTTTTCGGGGTACGAACGGCACCCCGAAATGGATTAAGTCCGCAACTTGAGGTACCACTGTATAGAGATTTGTAAATATGCAGCAACAGTCAAACTCTTAGGTAACAAATACCGCGAGAATACAAATGAAAATAGTGTTTTAAGAGGCTCTTTGGACGTTACATTCCTTCAGGATTGTCGCTTGGCAGAGTGGCTTGCACCTTGCAGCCAAACAGCCAAGATCCTACAGTTACTTGAATACGGGATCCCCCAAGGTCAGGGGAGATCCTGCATTGGCACAACTGTGGGACTGCCTAGTGTGGCTGTGTACGTCTTCCTATAGTGGCAGGAGTGAGAGAGAGCACTTGAGAACCTGGCCTAGTATCACCCAAGGAGACTTTAAATAAGGCAAATAAAGGAATATATTTAAAGGGGGGCAGAATCCACCCTCCATTTCCCATTGCTGTACACTGCAAATCTCTTCCTCCATTATGACAACTTCAGCCTGATTCTATCTACTTTTATCCAGAAATAAGTTCTACTGATTTTGATTAGACTTGCTTCCAGACAAGTATGCCAAAAACTGAAGCATTTATGTTTTCTTCTATTTAGTAAACCTTTCGTAAGGCTGCCGGTCACCCCATGTATCAATGGGCAATCAACATTTCTGTCTAGAAGGCAGCAAGCAGGCTGGTATTTACTGAGCAAACTTTCTGTGACATGCAGTTTGTGGAAAGGAGAAAGCAGGGTTTCGGGAAAAACTTTGAGGAAGCTTCATTTTTTACTTACTTGGAGGTGGTGGTAAAGCATTGATATTTGGTTTAATGTCAGGTGGGAATGGCGGTTTGACATCTTGATTAGGGGACAGGTATGGAGGAATATTGCTCCCTGGAGTCATAGGTGGCGTGGGGTTTCCTGGAACAGGTGAGTGAGGGTAATTCGCCACAGGAACAGGCCTTGATGGCTGCAAAATGGTAATTGCAATTGAAAAGAGAAGAGAAGAAAATTATTGCAAATGCCCTTCAGCAGTGGAATGTGAACTAAAACACCCGGTGATGCGAACATAGAAGTATTAACACAACACGCAGTGACACAGGGAAGGTCTGTACAACTCTTGATCCACCATGTCAAATGAAGCCCACCAGCCATATGTGGCAGCCAACCAGGGACTTAATCAACCCCCTATTTTGCTGCCTGCCTGGGATACTATAGTGCCTACATTTAAAATAGGAAGAAGCAACAGCTTCTGGCTGGCCACAATACAAAGCTGATGAGCGCACTTTGCTTGGTGGATTAAGCTATGCAAGCCTAACACAGGGAGATCTATAATTTGAGAACATTAGGGCTTCTTGGCAGCTCTTGTCAAGCTGGGAAAGCTATTGCTCGAAATGTCACCGTAATCACACAATTACATTTTCTATAAGTAACAACCGCAAAACAGTTAAGAAGCGGGCCTCCAAAACGGTGAAAAACAGGAACACACTGAGGGGAAATAGAAGTCTGGTGAGTGGAATTATAACCACAAAGTCCTGATAAGCTGAGGCAGAGTCTTGCAACAAAGCAAAGAAATGGAAACAGAAAAAAGTCGGCATTTTTAAAATGGAAGGAGATTCCGCTGTTCAAAGAGGGAAGGTGGTCACGAAGAAACTTGCAAGGAGGACTCTGAGGAAAGGATGGCAGCACTCAAGGGAATAACACACAAATGAGAACATAGAAGGTGGCAGCTGTTAAAATGGCAGACACCCACAGTCGAACAGAGGCAAAGGTAAGAAACTCATTGTCTCAGAAAGTACGTCCATCAAACCCATCATAGAATCCAACGCAACAAAGCTATTACAGTCCAAAGAAGCATACCAACTGGGGAAAATGTCCTGAGGAGAGTGGGGAGCCAATAGACAAAGAACTGCTTCCAAGTGGGCAGGAAAACAAGCTGGTGGATTCCAGGAGAGCCAGCCCTCAGTTAATCTTTCCTGCCTTTGACCACAAGGTGGAGCCATACCCCTTGGTGATTACCTTCATTACCCAATGAGAGAAACTGCAGCCGCTGCCTCTCTCAAACTTTAGTTACAAATTACTGCATACTTTGACCTTATTATGCTGTTTCCTCACTCCTGCCACCATCGTCCAGTGATGTGGGTGTGGAAACACATGCACTACACAAAACAAAGCTGGAAGGAAATAACTTCATATGGAGTGAATGTTTTATTGACTCCTTGCTCCTTATAACTTGTGGTTCCATGGTCAGTGGTCTCTCAGATTCTCAGTGGCTCAGCATTGTAAAAAGCTCAACAACTTAAACCCTAAACAAAGTTCAAGAACTTCAATCCTAAAAAAAGCTCTACAACTTTGGGGTAAAATCATAAAAAAAGCTCAAGAACTTCAATCCTAAAAAAGGTTAACAACTTTGGTTGGCCCTTCACTTCATCACATCTGGCCCTCTTTGAAAAATGTTTGGACACCACTGGTGTATGCTGACACCAGACAAGTGGTGGAAGGAAAACTGGTCTCCCCTAAGCCACAGTTAGTTGGATGGAAGCAGTGCCTCTCAGGAGTCATCCTAGTACTCTTTTGCATGTTTTACACCTCACAAAGGGGAATGCTTTTGGCCAGGGGGTGCTAACCTGAGGCCGCTAAGCTGAGGCCTTGCAGATGTTGCAAGACAACAATTTGCACCATCCCTGACTAGAGAGGGGGAGAAATTCAGTTCAGTTCCCATTTGAAAGTGAAGTTTCCCAATTCACCCTTTCAGAAACAATGTCAGGACTGGAAGAGGGGCATCCTTCAAAATTTGCATGCCTCTGAATTTTGAAATGCAGTTCTCCAGGCAAGTAATGTGTAGAAAAGTGCATATATCATGAGTCTGTATAACATACATGAATGCCTTATATTTGGGGAAATTGTTTTGGGAGTCCAGCAACATCCAGAGAGAGGAAGGATGGCCAACGCTGCTTTACCCTCCAACATTCTGCATGAAAATAGGGACATTTGCATGGGGTGCTCGTATGTTCATGAGGAATGTTGATAGTAATTGCTGGTGGGGCAGAGACAGCCAGTGGAGATGGAGGTCCTTTGGTAGCAAACCATCTGCTCATAATGGTCAATGAAGCACCAGAAGGAACTTGGAAGAACAGCATTGCAGTGCCCAGGAATTATCTTTGATTCATCATGACTCCCAGACAGCTTTGATGCTCCATCATCCCATATACAGAACCATGTCATCACATCCATCCACACTGTAGTACATGGCAGAGAGAAGTGGAGAAATGGCTCAACATCACTGGGCTGGTGCATTTTACACTATGGCTACTGTTGTCCTTACTGTTTTAGAAGTGTTATAAGACATGATAGTATCACTCCATTTCTTAATCTCACAGATATACAAACAATGCTGGCAAATATACAGATAAGCAACAGTTGTTTTATGAAACTTGAGAAAAAGAGATACAAACTTAAGTCAACAGGAACTTACTACATTTCAGGGTGGCCCAGCTTTTCATACCAAGTAGGCCACAAGAGTACATGGACAGGGAAACCGCAGGCCACACACATACGCCCGGGGGGGGGGGGGAAGGGAACGAGGCAAAAATATGACCCTCCCCTCCAGCCCTTGCGCTGACTTCCCAAAGCCAGGAAGGCGAGGCACCAGACTTTGGGAAGGAAACACCAGGCTCTTGCAGGGTCTTCTGCAGCCTGATTGTTTGGGTGTTATTCAACTAAGATTTACTCAGAGAAGGCCCATTTAAATTAATGGCCCTCAGTCGTGTTCATTCATTTCAGTGGGTCTAGTTTTAAGTAAAATCTAGTTGAATATAGCTCCAAATAGTCAATTATACTTATTTACAGATTTCAGAATGGAGCTTGTGAACTCCGATTAATTCCTAAGAGATGGAGATCAATGAAGGATCACTCTCACCTTGTAATACTGTCCCATGTTGACCGTTGGAGGAGGATATTGCCCTGTGTTTTGCTGGTTTGGCATCCTTTGTCCAGGGTAGTTGGGAGATGTCAGGGGTCTGGGAGGGTTGGGAGCTGGGTACTGACCAGGCTGGGATGGAAACTGGCTATTTGGTCCATACTGCTGGTTTCCATAGTTTGGCTATTGTGTAAAAAAGGGAAGGCAAATTAGAAAGTGCACCTCCAGCTGAATGCAACTGATCTCCCTATGTAGTAGAATCGACTTCAAACAAAAATGATCACAAGCAAATGGTTTGACTTCATTATACCTTGGCTGACACTTTCAAATGTTAGTGTGGTAATTAAAAACCTAAATTGTTTAATTGCCAGGCTCTGCTGAATATTAGCAACTCCCATCAGCCCAATTGGAGTGCTCAGGCCAAGAAAGTGATGTTTCTGATGGTTTTAAGTGTAGGGCTTAAAAGAAACTTTCATTTATAAAAATGGGATAAAATCCAGTCAAAGCGGAGCACTTTAAAGTCCAGTTTATGCCCACAATACTGTAAAACTTCCTCAAATTTCTCTCACTGAATTCAATGGGACTTAAAAGTGCTTAACTCTGATGTGGACTGTTCCTATTATAAATGATGAGGCATAATTTACTCACCATCAATTATATATTTTACAGCACCGCAAAAACACTGATTTTCAGGAAAGGCAGTATAAAGCACATATAAATCTTAATAGCAGTGCACAGTCTGGAGACCTAAAATATATAACCATATATATCGCTGTGGAGTTGTATGCCTCACAGAGTAAATGAAATTACCATCAACACACACCCAGCCATGTATTAAATTTCAGTGACTGGTGCATAAACCATGTGTGAGTTTTTTTGCAAATTATCTATCATCCATATAATGAAATACTACTACTACTAATAATAATAATAATATTTGTACGCTGCCCATCTAACTCTGGGTGGCTTCCAGCATATATATATAAACATAATAAAACATTACATGTTAAAAGGCCTCCCTATATAGGGCTGCCTTCAGATGTCTTCTAAAGGTTATGTAGTTACTCCTCTCCTTGACCTCTGACGGGAGGGCGTTCCACAGGGGGTGGGTGCCACTACCGAGAAGGCCCTCTATCTGGTTCCCTGTAGCTTCACTTCTCACAGTGAGGGAATTGCCAGGAGGTCCTCAGTGCTGGATCTCAGTGTCCAAGCTGAATGACGGGGGTTGGCCACACTCCTTCAGAAACACATCATCTGTATAGCATGCATAAGAGCAGGAGAAGCCTCTGCTGCTACTCACCTCTCCTGGATACGGTCTCTTCATGGCCTGCATAGGCAAAGACTGGGGACGCGGGCCAGGGTAGGCTTGCTGTGGCATCCTTTGCCCGTGGTTGAAAGGATTCATTCCAGGCGGCCTGGGCTGGTTCATGCCCATAGGTGGCCCACTCATACTGGAAGGCGTCATGCCCGCTCCCATACTGGCAGGGTTCATGCTGCCTGGCATGGAAGCCGGGCCACGGGGGCCAGGCTGGTTCATGAACTGGCTGTTGTAAGCCTGAGTTGGACCCATCTGGAAAGAGGAACAAACCTTCAACAGAAGAAGAAAAAAGAATAAAATGCGACATGCATTTAAAATGGGAGGGGGAGCCTAGTTGAAGGGAGTCGGGGATATGTCGCATTTTAAAATCAGCAAATGGGGAGGGCGGTAGGTTCCTCCGCCTCTATTTCTGCTTGCGGCAGGTGTAACTGGAATTCTAAAAGTGACTAAAAAGTATGCAAAGGTTAGTAAGTTTCTCAGAGCCATGGGAACTCCATGTTGTGGCCTGCAGTATGTTGTATACTTCTACTTTTTGTTCTGTGGTACTTTAAAATAAACTCATAATAAGTGTAAGTTGTACACTTATTATGAGTTTTTTTTGAAGTACCACATAATAAAAAATAAAGGAATGCACCACTACCTACTATAGTTAGGTTTTTCAAAAGGGATAAAAAGTCATGAGGTAAGTTTTGGGAGCAGAACCTGAGACATTCTGCATGCATAGCATGTTCTCTATCACTGAGCTTCCCCCATTCTTGGAGAATCGCCCCCTCTTACTTTTCTCCATTTACTCCTACACTCTGCATCCTGTGGTTTAACCCATTGTCATCCCATAAGAGGACCCACACTCTTATTCCAACAATTGTGTTGCCCAAATCTGATTGATAGTCCTCCCTCAAGTCTCTTTCCATCTCCTTCAGAACCTCTTTATGCTTTTGCCTAATAGTCCTTCTGCATTGGCAGGTTTTCACAGCTCTCTGGATGTCATTGGCTTTGCTGCTCTGATGTCACAGAGCAACTCACCAGCTGAGTGTTTTAAAGGCTACACAATCTAAATTTTGAGGTACGTAAACAAAACTCTCTTAAACTGAATTGCTTCATCTAATGTAGTAAACCACTAACTTCCAAAGACTTCTTTGTCGGTGCACAACACTTGAATGGTCTCCAAGAAAAGACATTGAAACCTTCTATTCATGTATGTGTTTAGAGATGAAAGGGAAGAAATGCCACTGCTTCTCTTATAGGTTAGGTGGTTGTATTTTAGAACAAAGGGCTCAGGAGCAAAGGTCTAAGACTGGCTTACAGGGTGAAAAAAATCTCCAAGGTAAAGAAAACATAGCTCTGGTGCAAAACTTCAGGCCAGCCATCAAATGTATACAAGAGACTTTCTCTCTTGCTTAATCATAGAATTATAGAGTTGGAAGGGCCGCAGAGGATCATTTAGTCCAGCCCCCTGCAATGCTGGAATATGCAGCTGTCCCATACAGGGATCAAATCTGCAACATTGGCATTTTCAGCACCATGCTCTAATCTAGGTATGAACTTTTTATTTCTCAGGCCTCTCTTCCAGGACCCTAAATGAGTCTAACACTTAAGATACAGATGGTGATGCTTTCTTTTCACTAGAAAGGGGAGCTTCATAGGTTTACAAGTATGTAAGTTCCTGGTGGTGAGCTAGGAAGCTGCAGAAAACATTGGGTTCAAAGAGTGGCTGAGCAACTAGAAGCTGGGTGTGTTAGCAGCAAAGATAGGCCATCTATAATAACCAACATATATATTCAGGAACATTTCTGCCCCTTTAATTCTTTGAGATATCTAGAGAGGGCTTTGCTTCAGACTCCTTCCTTTTGTGATGCAAAATCTTCAGAACACGGCTCTTTGTGGTAGCCTTATTTATAACTCTAAAACCAACATCCCAGAAACCCCTCTATGCCATCTCACTCCTAGAAGTCTGGTTGTTTCTCTTGGGTTTTAAAAGTTATGGTGCTTCTTACTGCTTTCTTTGGTTTTAATCTGTTACACATTTATTAATTATGGTTTTTCCTCTATTTGACTTTATAGTTCCAACTGTGACTGACAGTATATTTAACTTGTCAACCTTTCCCCCCAGAAAATTCTTAATGTATTTAATTCTTAATGTATTTAAGAATTAAAGAAAACGAAGGAGCATTTCCATCCAGCAATCACCTGCTTCTTGCATATGCAGTACATTCCAGAAAATAGGCCAAGTTTTTGTAACTTGAAGTTACCAATTATACCTAAAGCATAATAAAGGGGAAATGACTCTATGATGGGAGTAGGCTGGTTCTCTTACCGGTCCATACTGATTCATTTCCTTGTTCTGTGTTTCCTGAAGGGCAGCAACTGTTGCTGTGGCAGTAGCTGTGGCTGTAGCTGCCGCTGCTGCAACTGCAGCGGCGGCGGCGGCAGCAGCTGGTTGAGTGAAATCAGCAGGCGGCCTGGTGTGGGGTGGGATCCCCATTCCTGCAGGATTATTAGGGCCTCCTGGGTAGCTAAAGGAGAGAAATGCAATTAAAAGGCACCAGTGTTCAAGCTTGCATTTGGGACTATAACAGACACAATACGGGGAGGGGGGAAGATGTGCAGAATGAAAGTGAGATGCTACAGATATATACCAATATTTGATAATCCCTGTACAGAGTTTAGGGAATTCTGCAACTGCAGCATAACTCTGGATGCTTTCAAATAGAACGTTGCCCCCCACAGAATTGAGTCACTTTATACTTCTCTGCTGATTTCTTCTGCTACTTTAATTCTCACACCTCATTCTAGGTGGCAATCCTTTGCAAATTCCACTCTTCTCCCCTCCCAAGAGTATCCACTGCAAACGTACTATTTACATTCATGCTCAATTCCCAAACCCACCCCAGTCCCAGCTTTCTGATCGTTTTTGTTCCCTTTCATGAATTCTGTAACTCCCGTCCACTGAGAACTTTTGCAGGGAATTGCTTTTATCTATTTGCATATTTTCTCAGAAATGTGGTGGCTCCAGAAAAATTCACCAAGCACCCCACAGCCACATCTTCAGGCAACCTGGAGGAAGGAAGGGCTTCCCCTCCTCAGTGGGGGCAATGACAGCACGTTGGGGTACTTGGTAGGTCTAGGTGTGCCAACATGGATTGATAACAACATAACTCTGCACAAACATAAATCAACAAGGCGTGCCTGAATTGTTTCTGAACAATGCAGATAAATATAACCACCTCAGACCAATGTTTTGTCAGATGAATTTTCTGTGGTGACAATTCGAACGCAAGCACGGTATTGCTGGGCCTCGGATTCAGTCACATTCAAAGATCATTCTCTCATGCAAAGCAGCAGTACTTGTATCCATCAATATCCTTCTCCTCCTAGCTTAGCAAAATGTTAATCATGGCTAAACTGTGGTTTGTGTCACAATTTCAGAGTTAATTAAAACTTTATTTTAGGTGTTTATTAGAGTTAATTGATTGACCTAAGTCATTTGCAAATCATTTCCTGCTACTGTGATTAATTTCCCTCTGAGTCTAGACAGCCTTTTCTTTTTAAAGCAACTATGTAGCTTTACTAGGCATAGTTAACTGTAACCCCTTCAGACTTTTTGCATAAGCAGAAAAAAAATTTTGACGGCATGATTATCCATTAACAGTACATTATACTGTTAAGGCTCCAGCTTCTATGTTTATGTCACCCTCTTCTATCACTGTTTTTTTTCCAAGAATGCCCTAAAGCTGAGACTGTGATTTTTGTTCCCTTATTGCAAAGGTGATGAACAATAAGAAAAGTGAAATTTCAGTAAGCTAACCATCTTATAACTATATATAGTTTAGGTTCAAAGACCCCGTAACTACATAACTTTCAGTAAGACAACCATTTTATAGCCATATTATAGAAGGACTATAATCTCTCTAGCATGTCAGATTTATGATAGTATGGGTCTCTTGGGGTCTGATCAGATTAAGAGACTGGAAGTGGCCCTCAGGTTTGCCTGTTCTTTTCCTCACCTTGGGATGATAAGTGAGCAACCAAACCAGAAATCACCAGACTTTATTTCCATATGCAGTCTCCATGTCCTTGTGAAACAGAATTTGATTGTTATTTCATAAGGCCAGGAAGATCCAATATTCAGATTAAGGTGGTTGGTCCTCCCCACAGTGAGGAGTAGGCAAGAGAAACATGTGACTCCCAATCTCAACATAGGCATGAAGTATCAGCTGAATAGGCTAACTGCCAAGAGGTTCCTCTGTATACATCTATATGAATATGGCATTCACTACTAAATGTGGGCTTTAAACAGGGCTGGGGAACCTGTGGCCCTCCATATTCCTGGACTACAACTCCCATCATCCCTGACAACTGTCCATGTCAGCTGGGACTGATGGAGATCAGAGTCTCATAGTGTCTGGAGGGCCCTGGGTTCCCTATCCCTGACTTTAAGAATGGATCAGGCAAGTTCACAGAGAATCAATCCATTGGTGCCTATTAACTGAGAGAATTAAATGGATCCTCCATCTACAAAGGCACTGTATCACCCAATTCTGGATGTTAGGGGAAGCAACAAGAAAAGCTCATTACCACCATGTCCTGTTTGTGCCCTTCCCTAAGGCATCCAACTGACAATTGCTGCGAAAAGAATGCTGGGTTGGATCTAGCAGGTGAGTTTTTATTTGCATGTCTTATCGAGCAGAGGGAGCATGATATGCCTCTTAGACATGTGTATGTGGTCCATGTGTTGTATGGCAAAGGACATTTAAGCTGCTCCTGCTTCAAATGCATCCATTCATTGCCTACTTACATGCCTGAGAAGTGCCAAGTTCTAGTCTACACAAACCAGCCTTACCTTCCCCCAAAGCCTCCACTCCCTGGGTAGTTGGGCCGCCCATACATGCCCGGTTGTATGTACGGCTGATTGGAGCCTGCCTTGGCCGAGAACTGCTGTTGTTGCCCAGCAAACTGAGGTGAATTCATGCCAGGATTGCTGGTAGTCATCCCAGAAGCCATGGGATTTCCTCCTGGGTTCATAGGATTGTTAGCATTTGCCATAGGATTTCCCAGCACCTGGTTGAAAGAAGAAGAAGAAATGGAAGTGGCATCTGAACAGTTCTGACAGCTCTGATAGGAGCACTCATTCCGTTACAGGAGGTGTAACTCTGTGTCAGGTTGTATGCTTTTGTGCAGACAGTAGCAACTTCAATCTCTGGCAGATCCAGAGAAAGGATCTTTGGAGGGACCAGGGGTGGGGAGCCTGATATCTTGAAACACCGCTGTGGCTAGATGGACCAATGGCCTGACTCTGTCTAAGGCACCTTCCCTTATTGCTCACCCTTATTATCTCAGGTCCCTACCTACCCAGTGATCTTAGAGCATGGGCTATCTGGAGCCACGTAAGAGTCCCTAGAAGAGGGATGGCTAAATTCAGTCTTGGTGATTGCTTATTTTCTCCTCTAGAATCTCCATGGTCCACTAATGTGTTTTACATTTGCAAAGCAAGAATGCAAATTCAGGATCTCTCAAAGGTTAAATATATAATGAATTGGCATTAAGTGATCGCTGTTGCTTCAGAACGTAAGGAATGTGTTGCAGAATAAGATCAATCTGGCGAACCAGAGCAGCACACGGAAACGCTGTTTACCTTCCCGCTGGAGCAGTATCTACTTGCACTCTGATGTGCTTTCAGTGCAGCTTTAGTTTATTTTTAAATCCCATCAACCAGCAATTACTAGGTTATCCACTTGAAATCCCCTGGTGGACAGTAGTCTACCCTCTGCCCACACCTGCACTGAAAGATCCTAAGGCTACAGGACTAGTTGCCTTTGAGAGCATGGGTGTGCCTCATTTTGCCGCCTGAGGTGAAACGGGAAGGGGCCACCCTGCCCTGCTGCTGCCTCCCTTACTGGGGTCACACAAAGCGATGGCGATGGTCATGATCTCACAGAGTACATGAGAGCTCGCAAGATTTTGGTGGGATACTGCTGGAAGCTGCCCGAGGCAGCTGCCTCAGCTTCCCTTACGGGCAGGCAGGCCTTGTTTGAAAGCCAAATTTAGGCCCAGTAGAGATGGATGGATCTGTCAATTTCAGTTTCACACAGTGCCAGTCACTTTGCAGTTTTCCTTTTTCTAATATATGCATCTTTGCAAGCAATTTTCCCATATAATGCATTTTCATTATGTTAAAGATGCACATCTCTGTGTGCCCGTCCTACAACGAATTGGAGCAGTGTGTCACAAGATTTGGAGAAGCACAAATTTCATAGGATAGCTATGTTTTGTTTGGGACACGTGAACTTGGTAGGTTTAGTGCAAGCCAAACAACCCCCCCCCCAGCCTCCTAGGGCCCAGGAATTATTTTTTTCAGCCTCCAGCAGATCTGCCTTATCTGATCCAAAGAATGGTTACCGAGGAGAGAAGCCACAAACTGAAGCTTACCTGGCTCTGGGAGGTGTTAGTCACACCCCATACTGTAGTGACCACTGAAAGGGAGCCTGGTGGTTGGTTGGTGTTTTGCTGCCAAGGAACAGAATCATACGGGAAAGTCCCATCACTGCAAAAAAGAAAATGGGGAGGGGGGAGAAGAGATACACCTAGTATATAAAGTCATACTTTATAATTTAAAGGAGTGCTTGGGCTGGGTGGGAAGAGCAATCTTTTAATTTTCATTCCCCAGCCAATACACTAGCTTGGTGAACTGCCTGACAGTGATAACATTTACAAAGTTAATAGCTTCTGTTTGGTTGCAAGGAGAGCAATTGCTTTTGCATCAGCGAAGGGAAGAAATACGTTTGACAGTGAAGCACAAATGCATATGACAATGATTATGGAGGTGAATGGCAATGAAATTAGTTGAAGCATGAAGAGTTTCACTTTTGAAACTATGCTACCTGCAGAGGTGGCAAATGGCAATAAATTTGCGAAAGTGGATTTTTAGCAACTGAAGCAACACATGAAGCAAAGTGGATGCTTGGATACATTTGCTTTGCCAATGTCATTTATTTTTAAGCTCTTGAGCCACCATGGCTTTAGCTCCCTTGTCCCAGCTCAATCAGGTCTAGACTTCAGCTCTTTCTTCCTGCACTGGCTCACAGCAATCCTTTAAAGGAACGGCAATTGCTACATGAGCTAAAATTAGAATTCAGAGGGCATCCTCTCACACGTTGCATAAGCAGCACACCCAAAAACCCCTATTAAGTGTTCTATGAGAGCTACTGTGGTACACAGACTAAGAATCAGCTGTGAAACAGGAAATCTGCAATGAATTTAAAAAGTAAGGGTCTTCTCTCTTTGGGTCCATCATCCCAAATCATCAATCTGGGGATAACAACACTGACCTGCCTTACAGGGGTTGTTGTACATATGCTGAGATAAAATCTATTGAAAGCACTTTGGACATTCGAAAAGCGCTGCATAAAAGCTTTTATTACTATAAAACCCTGATGTAATAAAATTACGTATTTTGTGACACATGATAGCCAGGATTATCTGCCCACCCCCACAATAAAATAAACTCATGCATACAACTAAATAGATCTACCATCTTTTTCTGTGAGCTTAGGTTGATATAGACATAAAGAACATACTCTAAAAAAATCCCCATGACCTTGCTATGTAGGTGATCAAATATGGTAGAAAACTCTACAAATGTCACAATCCATTTGCATCACAAGCAGGACCTAGATGTATGGTTGATTCCAATGCAGCTCAACAGAGCTTTCTGGAGCACCAAATCTACAGGCATGTGCACAGTCAATCTGATGGGATAATAAGGAGAACAGGAGGCCTGCACATGTCTCTCACCTCCCTCCTCTTGTATCAGGCACAAGAGAGAGTTGGATGGTGGACATGAGAAGCCCAATATTCTCCTAACATCTCATCATGCTGCCTGTTCACACATAAATGGGAAAGGGAGTCAGGGCTGTAGGATGCTATCTTGGGACCCTCCATGCACAAGTGGTGCACCTGCAGATGTGAACAGACCATGCCCGCAGGCACTATATTCACTTGTAAATGTATTATTATTTATTTACTGTATTCTCATACCTGCAACTTACAGCTTGGTCTTTGATGTGCGTCTGCTCTGCGTTAATTGGCATACATGCATATCATATTTTTAAACTTAAATAGGTGCAAGCCATTAACACAGGAATGTAAAATATAAAATTTCAAGCTTTCCAATATGTATAAATTAAATAACCTTTGAAGACAGGTATGAATGTGATGAATAAATAGAGGGGTTATGGTACTGGGCAAAGTCAAGCTATCTTTTTGTTGAAGTGCGATTCTGCTAACTTTGGTTGCTATGATTTCCAGTGCTGGAACACTTGAGGCTGTTTATTACAGATAATGGAAGCACTCCTACTCAAAATGTGTGTTACATAAAGCTTGGAAACGAGAGTGTACGTGTAATAATTAAAAACCAGCAGTTAGGTTTTCTTTGTACACGGCATGGGGATCCAAACATGCCAACAGCTCACAATCAAAATTGACCTAGCAGGTCCTACCTGTTGAAAATGAGCAATGGACAAAAATAAAAGTAACAATACAAATGGAATAAACAAACTGGATCTGAAACATCTTCTTAACCATGATACATAATTAAGAATGCAAATGTTTATTTTGAGGGCATCCCTTTGAAATGGATATTGTGCATGACTGGAGGGGATGCAATGGGAACAGAAACACAATTTAAAGGGTGTTTAGCTTCCTCCAAAACTTAAAAACAGGCTGACTTCTCAAGAGTAACAATGGGGGAAGTTTTAACATTAACTTTCCTTTGGAGGACAATGCTATTGTGGATAATTTTCTAACCTAAATAAGCATTAATACACTGGCTTTCAACTTGTGTAACCTGAAGTGGATTGTACCAATGGCATCATCACAATCCTCTCTCTCTCTCTTTTTTAAGAAAAAGGAAAGAAAGAGAAAACATAAATGTGGACTCCATGTTACAGATTGGGGCTTGAGATGAACAGAAAGGTTGAAGACAACCACTTTAATGCAACCTGAGACTTATAATAGGTGTTGCTATGATGAAGCTGTAACAGGAGACACCAAGGACTGAAAATAATCTATTAGTCCGTCAACACTTTTATTTAGACCCTCTTTCTCAGACTAATTTTTACCTAGGGAATACTGCACACAACATGGAAATAGGTTGCACTGTGAATACTGAAACTTGCTACCTAGTAAAAGCTATCAAGTAAATGTGCCAAGAATCAGGATACTAGTTTTTGTACCACAGTGTGATTTTATGAAAACATTGTAGCAAAATCCTTCCATCAATAGCACAGTAAAGCACTAAAATCAAACAATTAAAGAAACTGCAAGATCAAGAACAAAGTATTTGCTTGCAGTCAGCTGGGACAATAGTTTTCCTCATCGTCTGGGACCATACGGTACAGCCAATTCACTTTTCAGCCTCCTAGCTGCTTCTCTACTGAAGGGGTGTCTTGGAAGAGGGAATCCTTTCCTTGCCAGCTACTTCTCCACTGCAATTCTCCCTGCTATTTTTTTCTCAGCTGGAGTGTCAGCATCATGTTTCAGTCATGTGTCTAGAACAGTGGTTTCCAATTAGCTAAGTTCTGTGCCCCCCATTTTTCAGAAGCCAAGCCATGGAACCCCTACTTTTGCAAATTTTGATACCTCTGTAGTAGCTTTCGTCATGTGAATGGTGCCACAGACCCCCTGCAGTCTACGGACCACCAATTGGGAACCACTGGTCTAGAACATTGGCAAGGGGAGAAACAATGGAGCGGGGTGCAAGGGCAATGGAAGGGGGTGTTTGGGGGCATGGAAGCCCCACTTCCACACACAACTTTTGTCTCCCAACTCTGCTTTTTGAGAAGAGGCATCTAGGCTTTGGAAATTTAATTTGGCAGCATAATGTGTTCTATCAGTCTGAGTCTCTTAAGTATCACTGCAACCGGTGTTTCCTTGATTCTTTTATAGAACACTCTAGTGTCTATATGCTTCACTGTAGGGTAATGCTTTCACGTATTCTGCAGTCCCTCTTCACAATGCCCACATTTACTGTGGTTCTGTTCTTTAATACCCCACTCCTGCAATTATCTGCTAGGCGGTTTGCTAACAAGATGCACTGCAGGTAAGCACAGCTCCTTACACCTCCCAAAATTACCTAAGAAAACTCCAGTGGTCATGGGCTGGAACGTGGAACCAGGAGACCTGGGTTCAAATCCCTAGGCAACCCTAGACTCAGTGAATAGCCTTTCCCAGGTTTAGTTCTCTATGTGTATAGCATAAATAATGGTGACCCATCTTATCACAGAACTATTATGTGAAGATAAGTGAAGTAAAATTTTTGTTTCTCCCCCTGGGGCTTAGTGAGAGGGCAAGACACAAGTCTCCATTATTAAACAACTACCCCACCCTATCTGAAATGTCCTTAGGACATTTCTGTCTGACTTTGTGTACAGTCACTGTAACTGTTCCCTATTCACACTGGCACATCTTGTCTTTGAAAACACCTTTGATCCGAGAGCAGCTTTTTGCTCTGGTGCTGTTTACCCACATGCCCCACTGGTAATGCCAGTGAACGAGTAAAGACAACTTTTGGTGAGTTTCCTTAGGATTGAAACATGAAGCATGGATTTGGTGGTACAAAGAGGGAGCTATCAAAGGACAGAGCACTGCAGAGAACTGTTCCTGAAGCACTAAATGCAGGGAAAGAACCTGGGGATGAATAGCTATGGGTAAATCTATCTAAGTATATGAACTATCCCTTTCTGTGGCTGATCCACAGAGAACAAGGGAGTCTTTTACAGCCTATTTCAGAGCCTGGCTCTTTAGCGCAAGCTGTAGAGACTCACGCTTTCAGCTCTGGAGGTCCCCGTTTCAATCTCTGGGGTCTGTCAAGATGGCAGCCGTCACATATGCACCTATGAATCAGAAGGGAAAGTGTAGGTCCAGAATAAAAATTGAAAGCCCTAACAAAGCACATTGATTACCCTGTTTTGCATGTGGTCCTCACAATGATGTCATCTATGACCTGGGGCTAAGTTATGCTTATAGCTACTCCAGACAATGGGCAGGCAGGCAAGCACACACACACTCACTCACTCTTGGCTTTCCTCACTTCATCCAACTTATTTTTGCTTTCAAACAGGAAAATTGCAGTATTATCTAATCAGCCTCTGTTACTTTACCACCAAAGAGGAAAAGAAGCACATTAGCAAATCACAAAGCTAGATAAATTGCTAATATTTTGTTACATACTCACTAACACAGAGAGAATAAGCTACAGTCTGATATGTATCTACACAATACAGGGGGCGTGGGGGTGCTGTTCTGAAAATACCATATTCACATTGAGTTTTCCCCTGCAACATATAATATTCCTTATCCCATGTCATGGCATCATCATGTGCCCCTCCCTGCGTTTGACAGCAGCAGGGGCAGACTTTGGTAATATGGTGTCCTGAGCAAGGGCAAAATTTGGTGCCTTCCCCCCCCCCCAATATTTATTATTTTCGCAGTAATTACTTTTGGTGCAGTTGCTTTTTAAATTGATCTTCTCAGTAGGTACTCGTATAAATTGTTGTTGCCATTTTGCGTGCCCTGTGCAGGGGAACATCCCGCACAACCCTAAATCCAGCGCTGCCAGCAGCAGCAGCCAATAGCATGGACTGGGAGTGAAGAAAGATATGGAATGCTGCAACCATGACACAAGGCCATCATTTCTACATGTTACAGGTATAAAGGGAGAATACTTGACATGGGGATACCTATCATCTTGCTCATAATAATACTTTTTTATTTATACCCTGGCCCATCTGGCTGGGTTTCCCCAGCCACTCTGGGCGGCTTCCAGAATATGTAGTTCTGCCCCAAGACACAAGGGAAACACTTTGAATGAAATATTGAGGTTGCTGTTTTAAACTGCAGACTATGTGAATTGATGCGTGAGGAATCTGACATTCCCAAAGACATCTGTGAAAAACAGTATTAATCTCAGAGTCACAACGCTGGACATTAACCACTTAGCAGCTCTGATGGGGAAAGAAGTAATGCAGGTAGTAAAACAATTGGAGAGTAGAGTTAATCCGTAACTGTGAGGGCTGGTGCCAGAGGCTGGCTCAGGCAGGCATGTGCTGGAGTGCAGAGCATTCTGAAAGGCCCAGTGAAGTGATTGTGCCATCGTTCTCACTCTGCCTGGTGGGCCAAGAAGACCGGAGGCTTTCTCAGAAGCAAAGTGAGAAACAGCACAGAGGACTAGAGTGTATGTGTATGACAGACCAGTTGAGCATATAAGCATGAAAATCTGCCTAATATGGAGCTCCTCTTGCCCAGTGTTGACTACTCATTGACAGCAGCTCCCCAGGGTTTCAGTAATGGGTTTCCCACAGCCTTGATACCTGATATCTGTAATTGGAAATGCCAGGGACTGAACCATGTGCAAGGCATGGGTTGCCTCAGGGAGCTACAGCCGCTGTCTCTGAAGTGAGAGCTTGATGGGGGGAAAGCAGGATGGGAGGTTAGGGGAGAGAGACAGAACTAGGAAAGGAGGCCAGGGGAAAGGTGGAGGACAAAGTGAGCACTAGAGTGGACCTGATCCCCATGCCAGGGATACCAGGTATAGCCAAAGAAGACACCAGCCACATCTCTCCCTTATGCGTCATACGCCACTGACTGAAACCAGTGTACTGTGACCAGACCAGCTACACTAGACTAGAGTGTTCAACAGGGACTTGACATAAAAAAAAAATCATTCTAAAGAATTGAATTATAAGAAACCTGCCAATATGAGATAAAACTAACTAACTTTGAGGAGAGCCAGTGTGGTGTATTGCTTAGTGTGTTGAACTTTGACCCAAGAGACTTGGGTTCAAATCTATGATGAGCTGTGGGTGACTCACCTTTCCTTCGCCTAACTCCTCTCACAAGGTTGTTGTGAGCTTAAATACTGCCCTCATCCCTTTTGTGTCTAAATAAAATTTATATATTACTAGAAACGTCCCTTCCTCACCCTACTCAAATTCACTGAGCTCAGGTGAGGACCTTGGGGTGCTCTGTAATACATCCTGTTGCAAAGGGGTAAATGTAGAGTCCCTTCTGGAATTGGCTCCTTGCACTGCTCCTTTTATGCTGGAAATCCTAATCAATGAGGCAGCTCCTTCTTACAGCTCCCAGGAAGGCAACATTACTGTAGGAAGTAGCTGAATCCCTGACTCCTCCCAGGTTGCCTTGGGCTCCAGGCCTTATTAGGGCAGCACGAAAAGCAGCAGCTTCCTTGCTGCCAGGAGAATGCCAGAACGGGGGCTTAGATGACAAGATGCTACAGAAGACATTTCTCTTGTCTCTGTACCAGTTGTGCAGAAGAGGAAACTTTGGCGCATGCAGCTTGACATGTCATACTACCGCTGCAGGACTGAGAAAAAATTGTACTTGTCAAGATTCCATCTTTTAAAAACCACTGAAAGCTTCAAAAGCTTGGTTCTTTATTGCTGTGTTTTTCAAACTGTGTTCTGGGGACCTCTAGAGTTCTTCAATGAGAAAATCAGGAAATGTGGGCAAGCTGCCCAAGACAACTGTCTTTATCACAACCAAATCCATCCCTGCCATGCAGAGCCACATGAGATTTTTTGGTAGCATGCTTCATTCAATGGGCTGGGCCTGGGCAATGCCCCATGTGCCTATTTTAAAACAGTGTTTCCCATCCTTTTTCTGACCGTGGCCCCCTTTCAACCTTGTTTCCTTCCTGTGCCCCCCATGGGCATAGCCAAGGGGGGCAGGGCAGCTGTCCCCCAGTAAGTAAAAATCAATACAAATCTGAGGTTCTGCCCATCCCCCTAACAAAAATCCCGGCTGCGCCCATGCCCCTGCCCTACCGGTAGAAAGGTAGCTATTTAAATGTTTTGTTTGTAAACAGAACATTATATATATATATATATATATATATATGTATATTTAAATAATAATATGTATATTTAAATAACGTTTCCGAGCACAATTCAAAGTGCTGGTGTTGACCTTTAAAGCCCTAAACGGCCTCGGCCCAGTATACCTGAAGGAGCGTCTCCACCCCCATCGTTCTGCCCGGATGCTGAGGTCCAGCGCCGAGGGCCTTCTGGCGGTTCCCTCATTGCGAGAAGCAAAGCTACAGGGAACCAGGCAGAGGGCCTTCTCGGTAGTGGCGCCTGCCCTGTGGAACGCCCTCCCATCAGATGTCAAAGCGATAAATAACTACCTGACATTCAGAAGACATCTTAAGGCAGCCCTGTTCAGGGAAGTTTTTAATCTGTGATATTTTAGTGTATTTTTGGTTTCTATGGAAGCCGCCCAGAGTGGCTGGGGAAACCCAGCCAGATGGGCGGGGTACAAATAATAAATTATTATTATTATTATTATTATAATAAAAAAGTCAGCAGACAAACCTCACAACCTGAGAGAAAAAGTAAGGTAACAGACTATGTTTGGAAGATTTATTATTATTATTATTTGTTATATTACCCTTCAGTTGGAAGAACCCAATCCTACTAGGAATTGCAATGAAGAAAAGTTTCTCAATATAGATTTAAGGGCACACTGACAGCAGCACTCAATAAACCACCCTCTCCCTTGTGTTCATCTCACTATTTACATATCTGAAAACTTCAGATTTTAAATGCTGCAGCCGTCAAACTTTCTCATCATTTACGGGTCACCTTGCACGTTTATAATAAAGCAACATATACTGACTCTTTTCTGAAAAGCTCTTCATATACACCTCAAAAATGAACTGCAGTGAACTACAACATACCAGAAGCAAGCTAATTTAAATTTTTCTGCACCATTTAACTGTTCCTGCTACTAGTACATCATACATTCATTTTAAGAAATTCCAACTGTGCTCAAAAGTTTCAGAGGAAGAGTAAGGTGACTTCAGGAAAGAAATGATGGGATTATCTGTATACTAACAGCAACTAAGAAACCAAACCTCTTTAACTGTGATGTATGGTAACCAGGTCAACAGATTTCTCATGATTGTGAGACTCGAATGGCACTTGACTTGCTCTCACTTACATATGCCTGAAACATGGACTTGACCCAATACGCTGGAAAAGTCACCAGACATTAACCTTCCTGTTCACTAAAGAGAAACAGTTATATCTTAACCAAACCTGCCAGCATCTTAAGATAGTGTGTGATGAGAACTGTGATTAAGGGCTCATCACACACTTGGCTTTGTTCTGCATTTCTAGCCACAGGTCTGGGCTTTGCAGGTCTGTGTCTGAGCACTTTTTATTTTTGTTTTGCCCTGGCGCATGGGTCTGTGCCTAGAGAGTGTGGGGTAAAAGATATGTGTGGATGTGCCCTTGTTGTGCCTTTGGGGCCCTGCCTGCTTTCTGAAGCGGAGAGTTCCAGGATGACAATTCCATGAGAATTCCATTGGTGAATTCCTTTTGACTATTCCTAGAGTCAGACTCTTACACTTGGAGGGGGGCAGTGAAGAATTTTCCTTTAGGCAGTGACTGAGGTGAGAAAGTTGTCTTCTACTGCACTGCAGCACATGGCTTCGTTCATTTGAACCAATGGTCCTGAGGTATTGGTCTTTTAAGTGCCTTTCTGAAAGGCAATGGGACTGGTTCTAGCCCACAGTGGGTTATCTGGGCATTTGCAGGGTCAGTCCAGGACATTTTGGTGCCCACACAGAGCATCTTGCGCAAGCCTTAACAAAACAAATGGAAAATGCTGAGGCATGAGGGCATACATTGTGGTATAAGGCAATAAGAATAAGGACAATTTAGGATATCTATCAATGAAATGAAAAGAGGAATTTATTTTTTTTACTATGTGCAGGTGAGAGATATGCAAATAAAACTGTTTCTGTAAAACTCATTCACATGTCTCTTACATGTACTTTGTTTAATCTTCATCTAATAGAGACTTCTGTGTCCCAATCTGAATTAATTATTTCTATAGCGTTCTTTTCCTAAAGCTGTTTACAACCCTTATCTCTGTTATCCTCCCAGCAACCTTCTGAGGTGAGACTAGGATGTAAGAGAGTGAGTTGTCAAAAGCCAAACACTATTCTGATGGACAGCTGGTGTGGTGTCGTGGGTACAATAACAGAGTTAGGCCAGGGAGATCATCACTCAACCATAAATCTCACTAGATGATACCTCTGCCTCTACCTCTTCCTGTGAAAATAAATATGTAATCATGTACATCACTCTGAGCTCCTTGGAGGGGGAAGTAGGATAAAAATGTAGTAAGATAATACTTCATGGTTGAGCAAGTATTTGATTCTTGGTTCACCATGTTCAATATTTTATCCACTGCATAAAATGCTCAAAATTTTACACCCCCTTGGCCTCAGATTTGGTGTATTTAGACCTACAAAGCCTAAGCACAGTATTTGATGAAATACTTACATGTTTGACTTATGTGCTAAGGTATGCCATGTTAGCAAATTCTGCATTGCGCATCAGACAGACAAACTATGTGGTTGCTCCCAGTATACAGCCACATTACTCCTCCCTTCGTGTTTTTTACTCCTACACTATGCTGAGTTGAGGTCTCATTCAAACCTGGGCTTGTGCTTAGGCTTTGAAGGCTTGTCCTCACTAATCACAAGCTGTAGCCAAGAACAAACTCACTGTAACCAATGCAAACATTATGATCCTTAGGTGTAACCTGCAGAGCACCTAGTAGAAACTAAGGCTGCATTCCCATGACAATTTAATCCACCATGATATTTCCCTAACTGTTAAGTTCTGCACTATATTTGAGATTTCACTTCTAGAACTATTGTGGAATATAGCACTCCTTTCCATATTATCTGCACAGTGTTTTTTTCTGGAAGCAAATAACACAGAAATAAGCACTAAACTTCCACTATATTCCACTAGAGTTCCGAAAGTGGCTTTTACATCGTGTGAAAGTTCAACAATAATGTGGAACTTAACAGTTAGGGGAAAGTCATGAAAAGAAAATGAACTGGGTTGTGGATGTGGTCTAAGTCTGCCAACTCTTTCTATTAGAGAATGTTTTCAATGATGAAGCAAAAGTATGAGCACTGAAGCAAGAGTATACCATTCCATTGGAAATCGGGTTACTAAACATTGTCTAAACACTGTGACCACTGCAGCTTATTTCTCCCCAACCCCATCTGTCTTCCCTCTTTGCTTAACATCCAGCCTGATTTTATGGAGAACTCAAAAGGTTTCTCACCATTTTGTGATACTTTAGTTGACCCTAATAAAGACCTTGACCTAATGAGGTTGTTGGTATATCCATTTGGAGAATAAGATGCTATAAATCATGCAAGCAGATGGCAGAACACGGTCCTCTTAAATTTAGATTAGGGAAAGAGGTTGAAGTTTTATTTAGAAGCTCAGTTTGGATGATTCTGGATTTGGAAGCAGAGCAGTTGGGATCCAAAGAACGGCACAATTAGTTCTACGCACGAAAGGTCTTGTGTTTCTCAAACAGCAGTCTCCACTTTTGAAAGGGGCTTTCAAAAGCAGTTTGTGATATGGCACAGGTGTCTGCTGTTTAAAGCCAAAGAAGTCATCTGCCAGTGGCCATGCCCGAATTCTTGAGTGTGCCCCAAAGAACTCTTTAGAGCCCAGCCAAGAGTGTATAGCTGAGGCCAACCCCATAAACACTTGGTGCCCATGTAAACTCTACACAGAAAAACATACACAGCATGCTAGGAAAATGATCAAACTACGTTGGAAAGGAAGAGAGTTGTTACAGAAAATGCACCCCAGATATTGGATTTATTTATTACTACACTTTCAAATTATGCGATAGATCAACTCCCCCCCTTCCAAAAAAAGATTCTAATGCTGCACTCAATTCCGGCATTCAGGTAGACTATACACATACACACATTTCTACAGCCCCCCTACGACAAATCCCACCTGCAATTAACATCCCACCTGTTACCTGTGTTCCAAAGACACTAAAAATGCCTCACAATCATTTGCAGCTTGACATACACAATTTCATCTTTACTGCATTTCACAGCATCAGCCAGCCCTGTTTCATCCATGATTTATTCAACCCATGTGCCAGCATTCAAAGGAAATTTCTCCGTTTACCCCGTTAAGTAGCAAGGCATTAATTTTACTTGTACTTATCAAAATACCTTAGGATTCTATATCCAGTTGATCCTTCAATAATGAGGATAACAATAATTTTAAAAACCAAACCAAGACACCCACCCAGTATTCTACCATTGCCTGTTGCCTTGGTAATCCAAACGCCCAGGAACTCACTGATTATCGGTGAATGGGAATGGCATTGTTCACACCGCAGTGCCTCTGCTATGTTAATGTGAGATAATGGCAGCCAGAAGAATCCTTTTGTTCCCAGCTTTGCTGTTTATTCATAGTGCCTGGAGGTCAGCAATTGCTACAACAATCAGGAAAGGAGCTACTGAAACAGATTCCACTTCTGGGTTTTGTTTTGTTTTTCTTTTTGCCTCCAAAACCAGAGAGAGAGGAAGAAGAAAAAAGGTCTGCACAGAAACCAGGGAACTGAAGGATGATCTACAGGGAGAGTGAATCAGAGAAGGTATAGCAGGCAGCATGAATGAAGGGTTTGATGGACTTGCTTTTGTAAATCCAGCTAGTATGCTAGTATGCATGCCCAAAGAACAGCAAAAATAGCTTTTGAAAAGAAGAGACAAGACACTATTATTTAGCATTTTTGCCCCCCCCTACATAAACCCAGCCATGCCATGCTGATTAATCTATTTTAGATTAATTTTAATAGCTTAATCATTTGCAGTAACTAACTTTTTATTGGAATCAGTTCTTTCCAACATTAATCTATTATCACATTTCTATTTCTATTTCTATTTATTTACATATTCACCAGCTTCATGTGCTGTCCTTTCAATGAGTTCAGTGTGACATATATGGGAGCTATCAATTTTTATCCTTAACAACAAGCCTGTGAGGTGGTATGGGCTCAAAGTGTGTGACTAGTCCAGGGTCACTCAGGAAATTTCCTGGCAGAGTAAGAATCTGATCTCCCAGATCCACATCCACTCAATGTGATGCTGCCCTTGAAAATGGCCTGGAGATCACAGCCAGAGCAAATTGCGACTGCCAGACTGATTTGGCCACTCACAGCTACATCACATCAATTATAAAAGGTATGTGCTGGCTTCCTATATGCTACCAAGCTGAATTTAAAGTTATAGTGTTGACATATGAAGTCCTGAGTGCTGGGAATCCATTATCTGAAGGGGCAATTATCTCTGCATTGCCCAGTCCATTATTTAAGATCTGCCAGGAAAGGCCTTCTTGCTATATGTGGAATCTGGGGACCTGGTACTTGGAACAGGGCCTTCCTGGTGGTGGCAAGCCAATTGTGGAATATTCTTCCCTTAAAATCTGGATGATTAGTTTTCTGCATCGGCAGAAAACATACTTCTTCCTACAGGCCTTCAGGAATGGTGAGTGTGTCCATAGCCAAATGGATCCACCTGGTTTATCAGATGAATGAACTGCATTTTGCCTGTTGGTTTAAAGATTTTTAATTAACTTTGTGGGGTATTTTATCATGTATTTTTATTGTCATGACCTGCTCTTTTGCTATAAGCACCCCCCCCCCCACACACACACCAGATTCAAACCTGAGTTACAGTGTACAGCCAGGAGTGGCTCTTGACCCATCAGGTGCTATCCCTACCAGACTCTGGCAAGCTGAAGCCATTTGCCTCAGCAGGCAGATCTGACCCCCTCCTTGCCGCTGTCAGCCCCACTGGGCCTTCAACCATGCTGCCACCACAGTGCTGCTGCCCTCACTGGTGTGTCCTTGTTGCTGTGTTGTGGTGGCAGCGCACACACAGCTTAAGGCAAGGGTGCAGTTGCGGTGGTGGGGCTGGAAGCAGGGAGGGGGCTGGCATAGTGGGGATGGGGACATCATTGGGGCATTTTGCCTGCAGCAGCTAAACATCTTGGGCCAGTTCTGCTCTGGACCTTAGCTCCCAACTACATCCCTTGAATCCCTGAGCTACGAGTCCTCAGGAAATGGGACAGTCCCACCTGCACCTGCTTCCTAATCTGATCTGCATCTTAGATGCAGGTAGATTCCTCATTCAAGCAAACATGGGTCTTCGTGTGTTATATGAGGGGGAGACATAGGGCATGCACAACACATTATTACTCTTGTTGTGTTCCTGTCTGAAAAGGGCCTGAGCCCTTTCCTTCATGTGAAGGAAAACCATGATTAGATTCACGTAACCATTTTTCTGACTGCAAATCACTTACTGTCCTCAAAACTGAATTGGGCCATAAGAGGAAACCATTTAACAATGCTACAGCTCATTATTAGAATCCATATTTTAATATTTTCTTTCTCATCCTTTTTTAAAAAAATACAGATGAACAACAGCACCAAGGCAGCCTACCCCTTCGCCAAATAAGTATATTATTGGAGTTAACATTTATTCACCCAACAAAATTAATATTCTCAGTTAATGTTCTCCGTGCTTGATTAATCTAGAGACTAGAGTATGCTTGATTATTATTATTTTTGGGGGGGGAGGAGGAGGATGTAGTGGGACCTTCATGAAAACCACCAAGTCCCACCCCTTGGCTTCCTTTCAATTTTAGCCAAATTGTGCCCACCCTTTTCTAGAAGCCTTCAAAAAGTAGTAGGTAACTTGGCAATCAAGCACTTGATTTCTGTAGGCTCAAATGTGAATCAAGACCTATGCAGCCTCTCAGTTTCACTATCAGTTGAGGAAAAGGGAAGAGCGAAGCAGGTGCTTATCAAATGATTTTACCAAAATAAACTATGGTTTACGTAATACAAGAATGCAGTAAGTCTAAATTTAGCTTATGAATTGTAAGCACTGATGTCAGCTGTGGACACAGTTCCATTTCCAGGTCATGGTTCTTTCTGTATTTTTTTTAAACGGTTATTATGTTCTAGATATGATTCAACAAACCACATAATCAAAGGGGTTCTTCCTATGACTGGTACAAAAATATTAAAGCAAAAGGGAGTGAAATGGCCAAAATCCCTTCCTTGTCCTCAAGCTTGAAAAGAACACCTATATGATATTTCAGATGAACTTCATGGATGCCTAATAATGCTAATAATGCTAATAAATAATAAAGCCCCTAATTGAATTAGTAGTTAATTTCATCTTCCATTTAATTTTATCAAACCTCTGGAATCAAATCACTTGTATTTTTTTTAATAAAAAAAACTTCATCTCTTTATTTTAATCAATTCTGATTTCTCTAAGAAAGCATCCAAATACGATCACTGGTTGTAAGGAAATTGCCATTTAATTAATATTGAAGGCAAATTTGGGGATGATAGGAGATAAAAAAAGGAGCCAAAAAGACTTGCGATAACAGAAAATGCTGCAATGAGCAGCTGTGTGTTTGCAGACATTGTTACTGACACTGCAAAGCATTAACATGTGCTATACAAGCTGCAACAAGCACCTTACTAAGTGTACAAAGCACAACAGGGTAAGGAATGGTTCTGAATGACTACTAAGTAGATGCTCTTGTTGAAACCGGGACAGGGTTTGGTGTGCGTCTGCCTTCTTTAATTTACATTTTTTTAAAAAAGCTTGATTTCATCAGAAAATTATGCTCTAATTACCTGCTGCCAATTGAGTTCACATTAAGCATGTCTAGGTCTTCGCCCGACCATTCAACTACCATTGAACTACGGGTGGGGCACACAAACCCTGCCCCCAAAGTCTTTGAACTTACAAGTCTTCTCTTCCCTGTCTTATCAGGGTTCCTGATCGTGGACTGGTTCAACGGAATGCACTTAGAAATCTTCACACCTTCATGCTAAATGCACAAAGGTCTGCAGAGAAACCGTGTAGTAGCTGAAGCAGTTGGAGCTGGGTATAACATTTACCCTGGTTAAAATATTGTCCCTGCCACATACTCTCTTGCCTTAGACAAGCCTTCTCATGCTCCTCTGCAAACTGACCCGGCTGATGTGGGGCTAATTTAGATAATGCATGGGAATTGTTTTGAACATTTCAAATGTACAACATAAATGCAAAATATACATGCTAGACCCTCCTTTTTCATCTTTTCATTATTTTTTAGGATCAAAAGGAATATACTGGGCACAATTCAGCAATTTTAATTTTAAAAAATATTTTCTATATTGCCCTTAATTGCAAGTGATCCCAATGTAGTTTACACACAATCCAATGAAATCAATGCATACCCAGGCCACAATTTGTTTTCAGTTCTGTACCCCTTCTACAGCTCAGTACAAATATCCCACAAGCTACTTTAACATTTATTCTGAGTTTAAGACTGTGCAAATCCTAAAAAACAACAATACTCCCAGTTCTCTCTTAAGATAACTTACTAGATTTACAGAAAAGCTTTGTCTTATAAGCAACTCTGCCTCCAGAATTTAAATCTACACTTCAGCTGGGGACCATAAAATACTTCAGAGACTGTTTTCTCTGAACAGACTATTTTCTGTTTCAGTTAATCTGGGAATTATAGCAATAATAACTGGTATATTTAATATAAACATCAGCAGCTGTATAATTGAATGCTGTTACCTTAGACCTTAGAAATCACATGCTCATTATACAATGAAGATTCTGGGGGGAAATGGTACAAGTGCAAAATGTGCTGAATGTTGACATTCTCACGTGAATGCTGATAATCTCAGATGATGCGTGTGAATGTCCAAATGTAGAAATGTCATTACTTTTCAGACATTCACCACTGAATGCTGACAGGTGACTGTCAACATTTGAAGATGTATTCTTGAGCTTTCAAATATTCACAGAATTTGCCTCTGACAATCAAACTGAATGTGTGAATGTCACCAAAAATTGGAAAGTCACTGTAACATATTGATGGTTTCAGGGCACTAAAAAGTACCGTATTTTTTGCTGTATAAGACTCACTTTTTCCCTCCTAAAAAGTAAGGGGAAATGTGTGTGCGTCTTATGGAGCGAATGCAGGCTGCGCAGCTATCCCAGAAGCCAGAACAGCAAGAGGGATTGCTGCTTTCACTGCGCAGCGATCCCTCTTGCTGTTCTGGCTTCTGAGATTCAGAATATTTTTTCTCTTGTTTTCCTCCTCCAAAAAGTAGGTGCGTCTTGTGGTCTGGTGCGTCTTATGGAGCGAAAAATATGATACATATTTTTTCAGAATTGAAAGATCTATTTATAATATCCTTAGAAAGAGGTACTGTGAACTCTTTAATATAACTGTCAGCTAGAACATGTGGACATCACTTCCTTGAGATCATGGCCCTCAATTATTCTGCCAGGCACCCACCAACATTTGTGGCATATTTCATATATTTTATATTCATGCAACTGCCTGGCTGCCTACTTCTAGCCAGTTCGCCAAGCTTTCTTTGTCCTAGAGCTACCACCACACATATAGGGAGAAAAGGGTCGCCAAGCTTCCATTCTGTGCAACTGGGTCTCTTTCCTGTAACTTTTGAGTATTTAAGAAAACATGCAATAAATATGCCCCTGGGAGCTTATGTCCTTGCTTATTTTTTTCACTCATCACTCAAATGTGCATGGGAAGGAAAGGGGCAAAAGAGAGGGGAGGGAATCCAGATAACTTTGACTAGGCAGCAGGGAAAAAAGGACAACACTCTGATCTTTTGAGTACAATTATAATGAGGGCAGATCACAGAATATCCTCAGTGAGAAGCTTGTAACAAAAGACCACAGAGAGAGGGAAATTTGATGGGTTTGGTTAAGTGACTCTCATGACAATGTGTGCTGTGTTAAAGTGGGGACCCTTCCTGCCTTGTGGTGTAACCTTGCCACCTTGTGCTGCTGATAGGGTTAAGTGTATGGAGGGATTGTAGATCAGTGAGTAAAACAGGAGAGTCTTAGTCCTGCAGAATGCAGGATCCTAAGTGGATGGTGGGGCTAGAGCAGGAAATAAGGGGGAAGCAAGTGATACAAGAGAGAAAGGCAGAGAGCGGTGTTAGTGAGCTGAGTGGCCGAGGACTCTGAGCAGAGCCAAATGAGAGTGGTGGGTGCTGCAGACCCACTTCCTTGCTGACCTCACCTCTGCTTTTTGGGGTACATCACCCAAAAATGTTTCAGAAAGCTTCAGGTAGAGCTTACTTTTCCAAATGACCCTCTCGACCTGCTTGTTTGCTCAAAGGATGGAGCAGAGAAAGGGAAAAGAGGGTGCCATGTTGAAATAAGCATGTTCTCCAAACGCCTTGAATTAACAGAAATAAAACCTGAGATCTTTTTATTTAGGAGGGGAATATCTCAGGTTATGTTTCAAACCCAATCCAAGAGCTTAGGAAAATTATTCGCTCTGCCCACCCCTATAGAAGCTAGCGGAGAAGTTTTCTTCCATTAGCTTAAACTGACAAGGATGGGGGAACCCTACAGGAACAAAACCTGAGGCTGAAAGAGGAGCTCCTTTCCTCCTGGTCCTCAGCATGTGGAGGGAGGCCCCTCTGCCTCCCACACCCTCAGATTTCAGCCATGCAGGGTTTCTAAACTCCCCACGCAAGCCAATGGAATGAAACCACTCCATAACTTTGTTTGGGGTGGGAGGAGGAGAACCACGCAGGGCAAAACTGTCAATTCTTCTCCAGCTTGGATTTCCATCTTAAGTGCCAAAGTGCAAGCATTTGGAGCCACTCACTCCTTTCCATAACCCCCTATACTGATTGGTCTCATTTGCATGCAAGGCTGGCCAAAACCCATGGTTAGGGAAATTGGCCGATGAATGCAGTTCAAGAGATCTCCACTTGGCTCTTCACTTCCTAGAGCAGGGAAACATAACCCGGAGCAGCTGCTTTAGCATTACGTATGAGCCAGTACTCATGGTTTGTTGGAGAGAAACAAACCATAAGCTCTGGTTCGCATGTTAACACTAAACCAGCTGCTCCTGGGTTTGTTTCCTCACTCCAGGAAGAGAGGAGCGGCTTGTGCATTGGCTCATCTCCCCAAGTATAATTCCTGGCCACCAATACATCTGAACATGGCCATTCCACACAGATCAGAAATATAAGAAATAATTTACTAAATAAGCGGAATTCAGCAATGTGGAATCCAAAGAGGCTGAGGTTCAAGTTTGATCAGAACACATACTCATGCACTTCACATCAGTGCCTGGTGCAAACGTAGCAGAATTATAGCCAAGCTTCCGAAGATTCTTGGATTTCTATCACTCTTCCCTGTGTATAAAATGCAGCTATTTCCCCTACTTAGCAGCAGGCATTCCAGTTACACCACCGATCACAGTAACTAATGCTGTGTGTACTCTTGCAGGGCAAAGGCCTGCGTGGGACTCACCTGTGTGAAAGGGAGGGTTTCATGGAGCTCATGGGCGGCTGCATGGGGAGCTTCCCAGGAGGGTCGTTTTGCCGACTTTTCTGGTGACGCAGCAGCAAGAGTCGTCCCAGCTCCTCACACCACGACGAGAGCAGCGCTGGAAACAAAATCACAAAAGCGATTGGAAGAATGAATTCTGCATCACACACACAGATGGATAAGAATATTGTTTAGATATTTACCAATATAATGCTTACAATTAAAAAAACAAGCAACTCATCACCCCTGACCATTGGCCAGTGGCGTAGCGTGGGTTGTCAGCACCCGGGGCAAGGCAAGTAATTTGCGCCCCCTAACCCGTGGATTTTAGTAGGGTTTAGTAGGATTTAGTGGATTTAGTAGGATTTTAGTAGCTGCGAGTGCGAGCGCCCCCCCCCAGATGTTGCGCCCGGTGTGGCCGGCCCCCCCTGCACCCCCCACGCTATGCCACTGCCATTGGCTATAGTAGCAGGGGCTGATGGGAGCTGGAATTTAAGATCATCTGGAGTGCCACAGGTTCATCTCTGATATAAACTGTTTTATTAAACTTTATCCTGAAGTATTCTGCTGTAATTTCATTTGCCTTGGTGATTAAAACCGTCTTGGTCCACCAAAATTGTGCACCATAAGCCTCTTCTTCCTTCATTTCTGTCCTTTCTAGCCTTACCACTTTATTTGAAATCAGAATAGTCTCCAGTTATTATTAAAAGCAATTTTTAAAATGCAAGACCTTATTTTAGTGTTTAACACCCTGAGAAATGACTAGATTTCATGGGCTGTGCCAAGTTTTTGAAAGCAAAATATTTTCAGCATGAAAGGAAGACTTTGGCAACTCCTCAGATACCCCCCCCCCAATTTTCCACTGTCATGTCTTTCAACATCATTTTCTTGCCAGCTACATGGTCCCAGACCACCAGAGATCATGTAGTCAGCATGATGACGTCACAAACCCAGACAGACAGATTTGGATATGAGAAAATGCCACCATGCCCACTGATTAAGAAGTTAAGAAACACCGATCTCACTAGTTGCTGGTCCCTGGTTTAAAACTGGGTAGGTATAACATCTGATGGGGTTGCTCAGTGAGGAAGCTCACTGTTTTTTCTTTCTTTTAGAATTTCTATATCCCCTCTGCACTTTAGTGATTAATCCCTTAACGACAGCATGCACATTATGCTCTGGACTAATGCATTCTAAGCAGAGAGAACTACTGTGAGCTCCTTCTCTCTATTAGCCAAAGAATCTGTCAACAAGCATTTGATCAAATTGTGCTCACCCTTTATCCCTGGCACATTATTACTAATGTGCCAGCAACAAAGGGTACTCGCCCTCCCTCTTTCCCCTCTCTTTTATGTTGCCTGGAGATAACAATCACTATCTAACATTACACTGTGGCCACTTGAGTTCTGAGGGGGAAAGCAGGGGGAGAAATGAACAAAGTGTTCTGGAAAAACTGTAAATGCAGCCAGTGTTGGCATAAAAGCAAATGCAGAGCACCTCCACACAAGCTGAACGCAATTACGGTGGTGTCGAATGGAAACCATCCATCTTAAGTGTAGCTTTGATGCAAGGGGTGAGTTGTTCCTCAAATGTGAGCATATAATGCTCTCGACAAATAAAGATAAAAGGAGGAAGCAGTCTAATGATTCTGTGACATGAATCTGCAAAGGAGTGCCAGTAAACCTGCTTTGCAGTGGGAGACAGACAAGGGGAGAAGCAGGAGAAGGAGTGGCAATAGCAGAATACCACCTGCTTAGCTGAAAGAAAGTTTCCCCTCACCCAGCGTAATCAAGGTGAGATGAATATCCATGAAATATCCATGAAAGTAAATATCTGATTCATATATGTTGCAGCTGTGAAACATCACAGCATGGCCCTCCTTTAGGTAGATGCGTCATACATCTGTGTTTGTGTTTTGTTAAAGGAAGAATTTCAAGGAAGAGAGATATTGAAATTACTCATTGCCATCTTTTACTTCTGGGATTTCTGGACATTTGTATGAAGGCAGAAATATTATGACACCCATGGTGGGGGGGAAATGGCCTCCATGTGTTAGTAAAGGCTCAGTCTTGGAGTACAAGTACTTGGGGAAGTTCTCTTTCACAAGCATCACAGAAATGAACAGGAGCTCTGCAAGATCTCCCACTCTGCTGTCCTTCAATGCAACATGAAGCACATGCCTCTCAACTGGTGTTATTTTATTTTTAATACTCACAAATTGCCTCTCCATGTTAACTATGAGCCCATAGTTATGCTGAGGCATTAAAAGCACACTGAAAACAGCTAAAACGAGCAAATCAGAAGTGCATTTAAATGCAACAACTCCAAAAACTGAGTTTCTCAGTTACGGTAATCCTCAGCAAAGACTGAAGGAGGCTAGCCTTTCCACAGAGGGCAACAACCAAGGCAACAGTATCCTGTGCTCTCATTGGCTAGTGTTTCTCGGTTTTTGGCAGGTGTACTAGTTAGAGACAGAAGGGAACCTTGGCCCCCAGAATTCAACCCACATGTGATTATTCCTCCAAAGCACCTTTATTTCTTGCCTGCTCCCTGGTTATAATTACAATTTCGTTTATCAACAACAAAATGGTCCAAAGCCACAAGTCTCTTTTAAAATGTGTTTGTGTGTGTGTGTGTGTTGATTATGCAGCAATAATGAGGGGACATAAAACAGTAAATGCAACAATGCTCTTAAAAAGTCCTGAACGTATCTAACAGTGGGACTGAAAACCCTGCAAAGAATCTTTTCCCCTTCTGAAATGTGAAATGGTGTCGTTATTGCTCTTTTCCACCTCCTCCAAAGTCTTTGTGACTGAACATTAAATGAGCATAGACCGGAAACAAAAGCATATCCTATCTTCTCCCACTGCTGCAGAAGAATGACAGGGAGGAAATGTAAGAGTTTCCAGACCACTCTCTGCTACAGAAGCCTGCCTCCACTGTACCAGGCTGCATGTGGCCCAGGAAAATTGAATGCACACAGGCCACCCACAGACCCATCTGGTGCAGCTGGATTTTGGAGAACAGGACCATGCTCTGCCCATTCCAGTAAGACGAAACAAACAGAAAATTAATTTGCAGATTACTCTATTCATCTTTAGCATGCTTTAGCTGCCGCTTTTTAGGCCCCAACTGTATTTAGGCACATCTCATCTCATTGAAACTCAAAGCACGAGAAACTCAGTATCACACTATAATGAACAGATAAAGCAGCAAGCACAAAGGACAGCCGCAGATGGTGCCAACAGTCAGTTTCTCCTTCTCACACAGAGCAGCCAAGCAGCTGCGTTTTCCCCCTCCCCTCCCCCTTTATAAAACAGGAGCACAGATTTTACAGATGGACCCTCTCAGCTCTACTTTCTGCTGCAGTTTAATGCCTGGATTTCAGCCCATTGCTACGCTGCATTGCTTTCGGCATTGCAGAACTGAACATTAAGAACCATATCCCTCTTGACTTCCCTCCCTTAAATGAAGAAAGTTGTCCTTTTGGCTGAAGCACTCAAAGACAGTCTGATCTCCACCCCACCCCACTGGCCACCCCAATCCTTCAGCCACCAAGGCTTCCCCTGTACGTCACAGGACAGGGAAAGCTTGACAGTTTTAAAACAGTCCTACAATAAATAATCCGCAAGGCTGATGGGCACAAGAGGTGGCCAATTTTTCACTGGATAAAAACTCAAGACATGGTCAAACTTGGGATGCTAACTGATGGTTCTGGATAAGTGTTTCATTTTGGGAGAATTAAGAAAGAAAACAGAGCTTATTTGTGTACAAACATCTATTCTATGCAACATTAAATACTGACAGTTGAGACCTGCTTGTCAAACAGATGAGAAGGGGAGCAATCGGTGGAGAGATTAAATACCCTAATCTATTTTGTGCCTAAACAGGTACAATCTTCAGTCAAGCAAGAAAGAATCTAGAGGTTCATCAGCCTGTCTAGAAAAGTGGAAGGATCGGACAGTACAGGTTTTAATGGATTGTGCCACATATTGCATAATGCTCCTGCATACAGAAAACAAGAAGCCCACAGAGAAGACTAGGCCAGAACCCTCCTCTCTGATAGATGGCAAGAATTATAATTCAAATCTACAATTCCCCACCTCAAAACTGAAGTAGTCTTAAACCACAAGAGCTCTGTGCTCGGAATGAAGAAAAATTCTAAACTACACCTGAAAATATTTTCCACAGGATAGTACAGTAGTCAGCTAAGTTTTACTCAGTGCAGATCTATTGAAATTAGTGGGCCCAATTTACTGTAGTTGATTACCACCCAAAATTTTGGGGTGAACTAAAGATGAATTAAATTCATTTTGGGACAAAACTTTGAATGATTTCTAGTTCATCTTCCAGTTCATCCCCCCCACCCTTTATAGTATTATAGTTCCAATACTATGTTTATATTAGGGCTATTAACTAATCAAATAATGTTTATCTTATTATTCACCTATCTTTTAACCAAATTAAAATAGTTTAAAAATGTAAATAAATTTGCATATTACCCCAAACCTCAACATATGTGCCCTTTTGATATTAAAAGAAGTGTAAGACAATTGACAATTTAATACACAACTATAACCATTGTAATTTCCAATTACAGTAGGCAAAATTGTTCGGAAAAATAGAAACAAGGGCCTTCTTAAACTACAATCCCACCAATGAAAACTTGCCCTTCTTGTTAAATTTTTCCTGAGCAATTAATCAAGCTTGACATGATTGATCTACTAACTAAAGCTTGAAACCTTCTTTTTTAGAGATCTTTAAACAAGGGTGTGGTTCCCCAGTGACCATTCCTTCCTTTCAAAATGAAAAGCTTACATCTGTTTTCATGCTTATTTTATGAAACAAAACAATGGGGGCAGTTAATGCCTTCAAATCAGGAGATTTAATAATAGATAGGGCCAATAAATCCCCCCTTTTTTGAGGGGGGGGGAGGCAGGACCCAGGATGAATGGCAAAGAGGCTCAGTGACCAGAAGTTACTGCTAAATTTGCTAATGTGCGCCAAGCTAACACAACACATGTGACTATTGATTCTGGAACCATCAGGCATAGCTGCTGTGCTGCAAAACGCTGTGGTAAGCATCTATGAGAGACTAAATGAACGAACGGACTCCCTGGAAAGTGAAATACAGCGGCTCATGGTGCTAATCTATTTACCCATTATGATACCCTAGTATTAGTTACAGTTTATCACCTCAGTAAATTACCGCCTCTTGTTAAGAAACGTGCTTCAAGGTGCGACAAACTGTTATTTATAGGCGTACACTATATTTACAGCTAGAAAGGCAGGTGAGGAAGGGGCAGGGCAGCAGCTCAGTCATTTCAATGCCTTTTGCTTCCCAGGAGACAGCGGGGAAAGCACAATAGGATTACAGCTTCTTGCTGCGGTTAAGCTGCAGCAAGAGTTCAATAGGCAGCGCAGCACTATTTCCTTCTTGGCTGCTCCAGGAAATCTTTAAAGAAGATGCAAGGTTTGGTTGTGATAAATGCATCTCTGCATTGATTGCTTTTCATTCACAGCAAGTGGAGCCATCCAATGCTAATGGATGCACTGCTATAGGCAAAACAAACCAATAAACTCTTCCACCCCCCCCTTAATGGCACCTTTTACAGATGTGCAATCCTGCATACTGCACAGTGTACTTTATTCCACGGAAGATTGCTGAGCAGTTGCAGAAACGGTTCACACGGTTGCTGCATCACTGCGAAAACTTAAATCCTGTTTACAAAGAGAGAAAACAGAGCAGCTTGGGCAAAAGAGAGCTGTCTTGGTCACAAAATAGTTGCAACGTTTTAAGTGCGATACTGGAAAAATTCAAAAGACACTGTCCGTCAGGCACGAATTTCAAATAGCTATGCAACAAAACATTATTTATTTAACTTTCATCTTTATTATCTATCCCTTCCTCTGAGGATCAGAGTAATGGGGTTATATCTGGACGTATGGCAGCCCTACAGAACGCCCTTTATGAGTTTATATTATATAAACTGGATTGCCATTGTCCAGAGAAGCCAAAGTGGTGCCCTTCAGATACTGTCTGACTCCAACTCCCATCAGCCTCAGCCACTGTGCTCAGCTGTCATGTAGGATGGGAGCTGTCGTCCAACAACAATGGGTGAGCACTGTGTTACCCCTGCCATACCCTACTGCCAAGAGGTCAGGAAACCTGGCAGACACCTCTGGACCCTAGCCCACTGCCCCACCCCACCCCACCCATCTACTAACACTACTGATGCTCAGCCTGGGTTCTCAGCCACATAGCCGCTTGCTGGCTGTCCCAGACAGAATTTAGAGTCTAATGTTAGATTCTAATCTATATCTAGACCCTTAAGTAAATCACTGTTGGATGTATTTTCAAAAGATACTGAACAGCCAGGACTCCTGCAGTGCTTGAAGTGAATGAAATGGCAGGTGCTCAGCACCTTTAAACCACAAGCCAATTTTCTGTAAGCACCAATATGGATTTAAGAGCTTAACGGCACACACATGGATTTCAAAATTTGCTCTGTCTTCAGCAGATTACTTATATATATTACAATGGCAGAAGGGAAAGGGAGAAGGGAAAGTCTAATAATGGCCTTTGATATGAATTTTCCAGAGAAGTATTCCATAAACGCAACAATTGTATATGGCAACAATTATTAATACACCTCTTCTTTGAAATGTGAAAATACAATGGGGGTGCATTAATTCCTATTAATTCAGAAGCATAAGAGTTCAAACGGGGAAGGGGACAAGTGTTCTATTGCCAAATTCATTTTCTGAAGCATCCAGGCCTCAGCCTCTCTGACCTGAGCAAACCTTTGCCTCAGACTCTCTCAAAAACATAAAATGTTTGCTCTCCCTGTCAATTCATGGACCAACAAGGACAGAATCAGGCAGCTTACTCCCATAGTCTCCAAGTCCCATTTCAGTGCACAGATCCTATTTGACACCACCTGGATGGGATGGCCTCAACATGCTCCCACTCCTTCTCTGAAATGGGAGTTTGAGTTGAGGCAGAAAGTAGCCCATATTTGATGGGATATTTCCCTTGATGCCATATGGCAGGCACAATTAACAGTTTTCTGGCCTGAGGGTAACATGCGCTCAGAGGGATGTATTTGAGCAGTGTGTATATCAGACCAATACACACTCTTTCACGCACATGCATAATGGGCACACACACAGGAGCTGATCCATACATATCTTCAGAGGAGGAAGACAATTGCCCACTCAAATGATAAATCTGATGGCTGGGGAGGGGGCTCCACCCACTCCTGCACTGTCTACTTTTCCCTTCCTTTTTACAACTGATGAGGAGATTTCACCCCTCCCATATCCAAGAATCTCCTGATGATCTCTGCTGATTCTCCAGAGAGGAGGAGGCGTGTTCTGCTCTCTACTTATTCTGCTCCAGCACCACATCAGTCAGTCAGTGAGTGTGTTGGAGAGAGAGAGACTGAGTGTTAGAGATCGTGTGTATAGATAAGGTTGCTGCTAAGAGCAGCTGCAGACACTCAGTGCAGTTTAGCATTCATTTATGCTTAGACCTCATTTAGCTCTGTATATAGTTTGTATGATAGTTGTAAATAGAATAAAGAAGTTATTCTACAGAGCTGCTCTCCAAGTCGTTTATACTCCGCTATACTCTGCTGTGCGACGACTGTCTTCTTGTGGAAGTGAATCCGGTGCTCACAACTCTTAGCTGTGAGTCCACAGCACTTTGACCTGTTCCTGTCCAGAAGGTGGTCTCTGGAAGTGCTACCCAGCTCGCCTAGCCCAGTCGGGGCTGAAGTGCATGAGTCCAGTTGGTGGTACTGGCTCAAGGGCGATGCTGACAGGGTCACCATCCTTATTCCTAACATCTTTTCTTAGAGCACCCTTACCCAACCCAGTGCTCTCTAAATCATGGGCAGGCAAACTAAGGCCCGGATCCAGCCCAATCACCTTCTAAATTCGGCCCGCGGACGGTCTGGGAATCAGCGTGTTTTTACATGAGTAGAACGTGTCCTTTTATTTAAAATGCATCTCTGGGTTATTTGTGGGGCATAGGAATTCATTCATTTCCCCCCCAAAAAAATATAATCTGGCCCCCCACAAGGTCTGAGGGACAGTGGACCAGCCCCCTGCTGAAAAAGTTTGCTGACCCCTGCTCTAAATGTTCAGACTACAACTCCCATCAGCAGATTTGACAGCAGTGCTGGCTGGGGCTTCTGGAAGCTATACCTGATGGAGTGCACCAGGCTGAGAAAGCCTGCTTTTGAAGCTGCTGACTACAGCATTAACTGGGTATTGTGTAAAATCTCATCATGTGCTGCTTCATACACAGCCAGAACAGAAAAGAAGACAATTGATTTCTTGGGCAGCTCTGTTAACGCCCCCCCCACCTCTCTAATTGACACGGCATCTCAATCATTGGGGGGAAAGTGTGTACCTCTGAAAGATACAGATTCAGAGAAAGAGGTGAGATAGGAAGGCGGCATTGAAGAATGCAGAAAGGATTCCACATGCTTTAAACTGCAGGACCCAACATCTTCCTTCTCCTTTAGATTCTGAGGTAGGTGCCGGGTCAGCAAATACAGACATCAAGAGCTTTGAAATTACTTAACAAGGCCAATATTTCAATGGAAGTTGCTGGTGCCTTCTAGTTCAGGGATGTGTGGATAAGAGACTCAGATCCCATTATTAAGAAGGAAAATACCATTAATTGCTGCCACAGTGCTTGACCCAGATGTACTTTTTAAAATATCCCTGGCCTGTTTCAAACCATCAGTGACATCAACATAGTCAAAGCCCCTTCCCTCCGAACTGCACAAAGCAACCCAGTTTATTTTGGTTTTTTAAACATAGGCACACAAAATCTGAAGGAGCTTCTTCACAGCCAATGGTACTATGGGCCTTTGGTAACCTATGAATTTGAGATGTGAATCAGAAGAAGTTGGAACATACATAATCAGTAATTGATTTGTGCTTTTATACATTTATATTCCAACACTAAGTTTCACTTATATTTAGATTGTGAGGCTGGTCAGTGAGGTTCCTGGAATCATGGGAGAGAGGGCAATAAGGTATTAATCCAACCAGCTCAGTATTGTCAACTAGGACTGTTACCAGCTCTCCAATTCTCCAGACATGGGTCTTTTCCTGCTGCACCTGAAAGATGCCAGGAATTGAACATGGAACCTTTTTCATGCAAAGCATGTACCGTATTTTTTGCTCTATAAGACTCACTTTTTCCCTCCTAAAAAGTAAGGGGAAATGTGTGTGCGTCTTATGGAGTGAATGCAGGCTGTGCAGCTATCCCAGAAGCCAGAACAGCAAGAGGGGTTGCTGCTTTCACTGCGCAGCGATCCCTCTTGCTGTTCTGGCTTCAGAGATTCAGAATAGTTTTTTTCTTGTTTTCCTCCTCGAAAAACTAGGTGAGTCTTGTGGTCTGGTGCATCTTATAGAGCGAAAAATACGGTAATCTATTACTGAGCCTTCCCCCAAACATATAACCCACATGGCAAAGGCCAAGTGACAGAAGATGTACACCAATCATTGATTTTTTTTAAAAAAGGCCTGGTGGTAAACAGTGCCATTCTTGTAGGCAGTGTTGCATGGTAACTGGCATTAACAATCTGGCACTCAATAGCAGTTAACATGGCATATACAGTGTCCATATTAGCCAAGCTGAATAATTAGAACCAGACAGGCTGTTGGCAGCAAATGCAGGATGCTTGCCGAAGTTTCAAAGCATCCCTAATTAGGAGGCAGAGCAGATAATGAAAGACACAACTCAGCCAAGTACAGGATCTTAGATAATTATTATACCCAACAAAGGAGATAGCAAATGTAAGAAAGAGACCATATGCGCACGTATGTGTTTCTACCAAAATATCACGGAAAGAAATAGTATGGCAGATAAAACCTGCAAAGCATTACCAGTATGAACAGGGAGTAGACGTCTAGAAGACAAGCCATGCCATTAGGCAAGAAACATAGGGTGGTTTGTTTATGTTTGGAGGGCTAGTCCCATACAAATTAGGTATCAATAGTTGAAACAATAAAATATGGGGTGAAACTGGGGCATAAATAATGTAAATGACTGTCCTGATAGGTTAAAGAATTCATTAAGGGACTTGAACCTGGCATTACCTGGAAGCTGAACCTGTTGTGGGCATTCAAAACAAGGAATGCCTTAGTAGATCACCTAGTCAGCAGAGGAACTAAGATAAGACAGGTCACCTAACCAACAGAGGGTCTAGGAAAAGAAGAAAGCACAGCAGGAGATCCCATGTCCAAATAAATGCCTGCTCTCCTTGTGCCCTCCTGAGGGAGAGAGAGAGAGAGAGCAAGCCCAAAGCCCACACCAAATCTCACATGAGGGGAAAATTCCAGGAATAAAGGAATATCTAGAGACTCAGAAAGAGAATCCTAGGATGGAGTTACAAGTCTGGTGGCAAAGCTGGATTGCTAGTCCCATGTCTACTGTCAAGCAGGCAAAATGGGATCAGACAGGTAAGAGGGTGGTCATTTTCCTCTGCAACCCACCCCTCTCATCTACTGTCCCCCCCAATTTCCTGGGGTTCCAAATGTGTTTACTGGGCAAATGGGAGGGAACAGCTATGGGGGAGGTTGCAGGAGAAAAGTAGCAGACGAGAAAAGGAAATCCTATATTTGACAGCACGAATCTAGTTTGAACCCAAGGCTTCATTTCCATATAACCTGGGATCCTTGGTTGCTCCCACAACGGGGAGAGTCTGTGTAAAAGCTTCCACCCACATGGTTCTGCTAATAAAGAGATTTTAACAAAATGCACGCAAGTGACACCTGACCCTTTATACCACACCTGACCAGAGACAGAGCAAATACAGAAGAGGGAACTACAGTGGTACCTTGGGTTACATACGCTTCAGGTTACAGACTCTGCTAACACAGAAATAGTACCTCGGGTTAAGAACTCTGCTTCAGGATGAGAACAGAAATCGTGCTCCAGCAGCACGGCGGCAGCAGGAGGCCCCATTAGCTAAAGTGGTGCTTCAGGTTAAGAACAGTTTCAGGGTAAGAACGGACCTCCGGAACGAATTAAGTATTTAACCTGAGGTACCACTGTAGATGATTGGTGGTAACCATAGGATTATTTTCCCCAGGCTGCTGCTTTTCTTTTGCAATCCAATCTCCACCCCCCCCACTGCTTTACAAATATATTTTTTTAAATCTCTACAGCTTAATTTGTCGAACAAAAAATTTGCTCCCCCTGGAATAGGAATTTTAATTTGAGAACATGGCCTACGAGAGCACAATAGCTTAAGGCACTTGCTGAGGAAAGATTCTTATTTGCTAACATTTAAATAGGCTTAGCTAAGCATGGTAGGAGGAGCTCATTACAAGCACTGCTACAACATTCAGTCTGACAGGATGCTATTGATTAGAATATGAGAGACATAGTAAAGCAATATAACCATTAGGGAAACAGCTCAGATATTTCAGAAGAACGATAGTGCTGCAGCTCTTGGATCTCTTTGTCAGAGCAAGAAGACGAGACAAATTATTTCAATGACTGTGATTTCTAACACAGAAGATCATTAATTTGATCTAGGCAAACATTTAAACACTGCACATGCTTCTTTGGAAGTGTTTTTTTTAAATGTTAAATATGAGAAAATGAACATTTAAATGTGAAAATGATTATCTCCTTACCTAGAAAAGAGAATTTGGCCACAAGCAAAATATACAGAAAAACTGGAGCTTCGTAAGACATAGAACACAATATAATAGAATAGCAGGTGGGATACACTCTATTCCAACTTGTTCATGAAGGACTTTCTAGGGAGAAGCCCCAATCTGGTATAAATCTTGAGCACTCCTACCCCACCCTGACAAAAGCAAGCAGTGAAATGGGTTAACTGGGTTTATTTGAAGGTGGCATGTCCTGATACAAGGTTTATAAAGCCATACATGGTGTAGTGTGCAGACAAAGTAGATAGAGAGATGTTACCCTCCTTTCCTCATTAAGACCAGAAAGTGATTGGTGGGAGATTTAGGACAGACAAAAGGAAGTACCTGTTCACACAGCACACAATGAATGGTGGCCAGTGCCTTTAAGCATTTGAGGGAATTCAAGGGGAACAATAATGACCTCTCTCTGCCTAACTGGTTCCTGCCTCTAGGGGGAGTAAAACCTAACCTCAAGACTTCAAAACCAGACCTTTAAATCCTGAACATCCAAAATACTACTGGGGAACAGAGTCAAACAAAATATACTGGTCCCCATAATAAATACTTATTCACCCACATATATTAGCAAGGTATATAGTCCTAACCTTAAACACACGCACATACATGTACCTTAAACACACAACACAATAGGACATTAAGAATGATGCTAGTACATGCCGTCAAAAATATACACATTTAATAAGTTATACTTCTAGACTTCCTTGAGTGATTCAACAGAACATATTAGATGCCTCTCATGAGCATCCTTTATTACATTTAAGGATGAGAGGGGAATTATTATTGCAGATCAGAAATTGTAGAACAGTTAGAAAATTAATTAGAAAAGAAAATGACCAATAATCTTCAAGACAGGCAAAATCACAAAGTGATCATTCTGGAACCTGAATTTTCATTTATCCATCTGCTTTATAAGCCTACCACATCCTAAAGATGGGTAACAACATACTTTATATTATTCTCCCACATTCTCTTCTTTCTCTCAAATAAAATAGACAAGACATATATAAAAATCCACCCCAATACCACCCAAGTATCAATCATGAAAGCCCAGCCAAAGGTATTAATATTCTATAAACTATAGATAGGTGAAAGAATAGTCTGCTAGCATGTTCTGGAGACTTATAAAGGGGTTTGAACCATCTCTTTCCCCCAAGCTGGTCCAGGACACAAATTTCCTTCTAAGTCAGAGCTTTCCAAACCTTTCATGTTGGTAACACACTTTTTAGACATGCATCATTTCCGCGACACAGTAGTTCAGTTTTACTACCAAACCAGAGGTGAAACTAGCCCCTTTCCAGCCCTGGGAGGAGCACGGGGAGCGTTCGCACAACACACCTACACACTGTGCCGACATACTAATGTGTCACAACACACAGTTTGGAAAGCTCTGTTCTAAGTCCTCTGGCAGCATTCTATTTATTTATTTATTTATTTATTTATTTATCTATCTATCTTTCAATTACAATATTGGGACACGAAGGGTGCTTTAAAAATTTCCAGTTTATATACAATTTTAAACAAGGTTTAAACACAGAGCGAGCCTATACCAGTTTACTCAGACGTAAGTCCCACCTAATTCAATGGGGCTTACTCCTAAGTAATCGCAACGTCTTAGCATCCTAACATCATGTTCAAATCCTGGTATTTCTATCTCATTCTGATGCTTGCACCATGTGCTAATTAAACCCCTTTTCAGAATGGTTGTCCACTTCCCATAGCTTCTATATGCATTTTCCCTTGCCATTCATTTACTCTGTTCTAAGTAACAATGCAGAAGATTCATGCATTACTTGACTGAATGCCCCTCTTCGTCACTTAATTTCTGCCATTGCTATCTTCCACCCCACCACAAACTCTCTGTCTATTTATTTGATTCCTTTGTAAGCTGGTGTAGGTATTACTTTAGGATCCGTATCCTGTTGGAGTAACTGGACATGAGAAGGAGTTAATTTCCTTCATGTACGTAAATCACCCCAGGTGCAAGGTCAGCCAAGCCACTGCTTTGGTAACAGCTCAGTGCCCTGACTATATCTGTGGTTAAGGCATGCCAGCTCAGCAGTGTCTGTTGGTCTGCTGTTTGTCTGTCTCTGTGTTAGTGTTACTTTGTATTGATTGCATCTGTATCTGTAAACCCCACAAGCTGTATGTGTATGTATGTGTATGTATGTGTGTGTGTGTATATATATATATATATATATATATATATATATATATATATATCTGCCCAGAGCTGTTTTGCTGAGCCTTATCTTCTGCAGCAGTAAACTATCTGAACTGGTCTTTGCTTCTGTCTGGTGACTGGTACTGGGAGCAACTTATACTGCCTGGCTATCTTACTTGAGATTCCCAACACCATATCCTGTTAAATGGGTTTCCATCTCCCACCATATATCATAAAGCAAAACTTGCTGTATATGTTGGACCATCTGGCAAAGAATTTCCCTGCCAGCAGCAACCATTGATATAGATATGGATGGTAGTGGTTAACAAAATGACTGGATGGCAGAAGAAACCTTTTGGTTTTGGACTAATGTGGTTGTTGTTTTTACCAAACCCCCAGGCTTTAAAAAACACGCATGCATTAAAAAGTATTATCGAGGACTGCACAAAGAATCATTTTAATGGCATTTAAGTATCATTTTTGTTCCAGATTATCTACTACAACCACAAATGCCACAATGAATTGTCAAGTGAAAACATAACTGACCGGTATTGCAAGGGGAAGTAGGTAGGTAGGTAGATATTTAGTTTATCTGTTTTTCAAAGAAAGGAAGGTGTGTGTATGTGAGATAATTAGAGGCCTTCAAAGAGGAGAGAATGAAAAGAATGAGTCTATTTAATTCAATGACTGGAAGAATGAGACTATAATGAGGCATAAAATCATTTTATAAAAAGGTAAATTGGCCTTTCATGTTCAAGTAGTCACACAATAGAACGAACTGGTCATTGCTGTGGAAATTAAATAATGTAGCAGAACTAAACAGAGAAACCTAATACTTGAGCAAACAAAATGTTAATATTTCAGGAATGAGCAAACTGCTAATTTTTATGGGACTTTCAAGCCTGTGTGAGTGTGTGTGCATCTTTTGCAAATGTAGGAGTCAACCGAGCCCCCAAACTCCCTATTCCGTTGTTCTTATTTTCTCTTTTCAAAACATGAAATTAATAATTTTGGGGGGAAAGAGATATGAAAAATAATAAATTTAACAATTATGAAATAGTTACAAAACTTTTTTAAAAACTGGAAAGCCATGAAGGAAACACAAATGCACGAGGAAACTAAATTTGGATGCAACATGCACAGTGCATGTATGGCCTGGGCTCCCAGTGATTAACAAAACACCGCTAGCAATTGAGAAAGACTTGAAAAGTGTCCTGGAAAACTATGAGAAACTATGAACTGAATTTTGACACACACAGCAAAATAATCATATAAATAAAATAAATGCCAACCATTACACCAGGGTGGCCCGTAAATCATTTCATTTATGTCCTTTGAAGTTTCGTGTTCTTTTTTTCCCTTTTTTTTGGAACATCCACATATGATATTTAGATTTATATATAGAAAAATGAAGACTTCACTACTGTAGAGACCATTGGCTATTAGAACAGTACATTTGATATAGCAAGAGGAATCGGCTTCATCAGCATTTGCCCATGATATTCTGAAACTGCTGCTTTCAACAATAGTAGAGAAGCTACTTACTGCCTTTTCAGTTGCTGGTAGTTACGTATGGGTGCCACCCCTGAGAGCACAACAATCACTGACACAATCTCAGTACAGGGAAAATATCCAATTACATCAGGAGGTTACACAGATATGCAGTTTTTAAGGGCCAAATTCAGTTCTCCTAAAACAAACGAAACCCCAAAATAAAAAGTCTATTTAGCCAGAATCCCTCTAGAATGATGATGCCCAGGTCAAGGATGACCTACTGAGCATTTATAAATCTTGCATCATTACTGAAGATACATTGTGGAAAGAAACCCAGTGCTCTGTGAGTAAGTCCCTTTGGTAGGAATACAAACAAAAATTGTCTGCAACTAAATGGAATAGATTCTTCCTAGGTTTTAAGTAAGGTACTAAACCAAATGTTTAGGAGATAATCAAACATGGTAGCCACCGGAGCAAGCAGTTCCATAGCCAGCTGCCATGTTAGTGATCAAGCAATGCAAGGCAAGCACTCTAGGTCTTTGGCAACTGATGACTATGAAAAATCTGTTTGATTTCCTAAGTGAGGTGAAGTGCGAAAACACCCTTTTAAGTGCAGGTTTTCAAGTCACCTGCCCTAACTCTGCTAAGATTTTGACACATCTTGGATGAATTTGGCATGTAATTCCGCAGTAAATCGTAACAATTGTTCTGAGATTTATTGCTGTACTTTTCTTGTCTACATGATTATATCTTTGGCTGAAGCTTCCAGGCTGTAATTGTATGGTAACTCAATGTGTTTATGACTAGTGCTTATAATATCTTTGTTTCCTAAGGCATTCTTGTTTAACAAACAAGTATATAGTTCATTGGTAAAGAATAAACATACTAACAACGGTAGGTATAATGTTAAGGTATAAGCTTAGGAAAATTAACTGGGCAAACCAGGAGGAAATGCAAAATTCAGGGCTGCAGTTTTGTCTTGCCTTATGGACAGCATGGTCAACCTGTCTCTGCTTCGTATGATGTATAAAAGAACACCCCATTTAAGCTCCACAGACTGTTAAACAAAATCAAAGTATAGAATTATCTTGCCTGCATGAATTTTAGATTAAAGCTTTTTTCTTTTTCTTTTCTTTTTTTGGCTCAAGGGTCACACTGAGGGTTCATTGCCCCCCTGACAACCACATGCCAGCAAACATCTATGCACACACTCACATGTGTGCATGGAGTTGCACACATCCATTTACGGTACATATGCACACACACATACACAAAGCGAAGGGAGCATACAGACAGGCAGACGTGTGTGCGCGTGTGTGCGTGCACACATACACATTCATACATTCAGGTATGCAAACATGCACACCCACTCACATATACACAAACAAAAAAGAATTACAGTGGTACCTCGGGTTACATATGCTTCAGGTTACAGACGCTTCAGGTTACAGACTCTGCTAACCCAGAAATAGTACCTCGGGTTAAGAACTTTGCTTCAGGATGAGAACAGAAATCATGCTCCGGCGGCGCAGCAGCAGCAGGAGGCCCCATTAGCTAAAGTGGTGCTTCAGGTTAAGAACAGTTTCAGGTTAAGAACGGTCCTCTGGAACAAATTAAGTACTTAACCCGAGGTACCACTGTAATTGTCTTGGAATGGTTTCTTACAAGCACCAACAATGAATTCCAATTACAGCATAGTTACAATAATTATCATGATTTTCCTCCCCCTACAAACATACTTTTAAAACATTAGTTGATACAAATTTGCTTGTGGGCTTACTTAAATGGGCTGCAACACTCAGTTTTGGAGGACACGTTTTGGGGTGCTCCTACAAGCCCCAGTTCACAGAAAATTAGCTCTCTGAGGGCAATTGGAGAAGCCCAATGAAACACCTGACACATTTGGGAGGGAGAGGAAACTCATCCACCTCTGTGATAAGTTTTGATTCAAAACTGGACCATATCATGAGACTGCTGTGGGCTGCTGCACCCAATGAGCCACTAACGTTTTCTCTTTTTTTCCAATCAAGGATTTTGCTGACTGACGAACGTCTATTTGTACTGGTTTCAGGTGTTAATGTGTATATTTTTGTCATCATTTTATCTCTTACTCTGTGCTGCTATGAATGTTACTAACATAAGGTGATACGTTTTGTCAGTGAAGGGAGAAATGCAATTGTTTAAAGAAACAAATAGATATTGATAATCTGATTCTGATTACAGACAAAGATTAGCAGGATATGTAATATGGACACTTGCCACTACTGAGATTTGGCTTCCCAAAGTCCCTGATGTTGATAGCTTTAGGACATTGAGTCATATGGACAATAAGGTTGCAGGGAGACATTTCACAAACTCCCTCTTTAAGAAAATCTTGTATTTTTTAAAAAAGAAAAAAGCCCCAACTATTGTAATGCTGTAGGCACAGGGCTGTCTTTGAAGACCATTTGGAGGCTACAGTTGGGTCCATGAGATAGTCCATTTCCTAACAGATTCAAATGTTCAGAAAACATACAGCACAATCCTCATGAGACTGTGACACTTCAAATGGGCACAAGATGTTGGACATAATATTATGATGGCTGACTGGGAACAGTTATGGACCACAGGTATGAAGTTCACAGCATGTAATGCCTTAAGAGAGAATATAATGAAAATGATATACAGGTGGTACATGACACCAGTCAAGCTTGCAAAAATCTACTATTTGCCCGATAATAAATGTTGGAAATGTAAAGAGACTGAAGGTACATTCTTTCACCTTTGGTGGACATGCCCAAGGATTAAGACTTTCTGGGCATGGTCGGCCAATTGGTGTCAAAGAAGGATAGAACTTTCTTTATGTATGCCACAACAGCAGCAAGAATACTTATTGCAAAGTACTGGAAGACACAAGATCTACCCACCCGGGAAGAATGGCAGATGAAGGTGATGGACTACATGGAACTGGCGGAAATGACTGGCAGAATCCGAGACCAGGGAGAAGAGTTGGTGGAGGAAGATTGGAAGAAATTTAAAGACTATTTACAGAAACATTGCAAAATTAATGAATGTTAGAAGGATGTTGGAATGATGTTATGTGGCTTTAGCAGAAATGTTATAAAGGATTTGGGAAAAACTGACTGTTAATTGGTGAAAGGAGGGAAAGTAAAGATACATTATATTAAGATAAATTACAGGACAAAAATTTGAAAAGATGGAAAGGATTTGCTGAAACAGATAATCGAACTAGATTACAAAAAAGGGAGGTGTGAGGAGGTCAAGGAAATAAGCTAATGAAAGATAAGTTATGGGAAGATGCGCTGTATTCCTTTTTTTTTTTTTTTGCTTTTTTAATGGATTTTATTTTTTTGTGTTTTTTCTTTCTTTTTCTCATTCTTGTTTTTTCTTTATTGTGATGTGTTGTATTGTTTTTGTTTAAAATGGTGTTTTTTCTTTTTTCTTCTGTAACCTTTAAAACTTTAATAAATATTAATTAAAAAAAAGAGAGACTGTGACACTTCAGAACAAGGTAGAGGGAATCAAAAGCCTGGGTTTGTTTGTTTATTTATTACAATTTACTATGAAAATGATGACTATTTATTACAAAAGAATGTGACAGAATTCTCATCCAGATAAAAGCTATCTATTCTTAAATTGGGCTCTATGCAATAAAGCCAAAACATTCAACAGCTACCCTTATTCAGCAGGATTAACATTTTATAGCTTCACTTTGCTTAATGTATCATCTGTAGGAAACCGTGGCTGGGATTAACGAAGTATTAAATCAGGCAAAACATGAAATTCCGGAAGAGATTATAAAACTCTAGAAGTAGTGAGTGATCAAGCTTAACTGGACTTTGAAAACAGAGAAAGAGTTCTACTTGATGGATTTTTCATTAGATTAAAACCAGATATTTACTCACCATTAGAAGAGGGGGAGGGGGGAGAAACCCACGATTACAGAAGCCAAATAGAGGGACAAAGAGACAAAGAGACTTTAGAGACTTGTTTGTCTCTAAAGAGATATTCCAAATGCTTTTTGAAACATCGTTAAACAACCAGCTGTAGGAAAAGAAGAACTGAATACTGACTTTATTAATTCATAGCAAAATCATAATGTAGGTTGATGCTTTAAGAAACAACCCCCTTTATATTTGTCAGTTTTCACATAACTGATTTTCCTTCTAGTGTAGGCCTCCACAATCTGCAGGCTGCCAAATGCTGTCCACAAGCACATTTTATAACCTGCCAGTTGCTTAACAACCTCCCCCATTTTGCAGTTCTAGCTAAGCAACAAACCCTTAATAAGCTGCCACCCATAGCTGGTGGGCTGCATTGGAATAGTGGGCTCACGAAGGCCTGCTCTAGAGGTGTTTTTGGGGGGGCCCCTAAAATAAGTTTATTTTATTTTATTTTAATCTCTCCTGGAGGTTTTCTGAGCCCTAAAAACTCACTCATTAATAAAGAACCTGAATTGTTCAAATGAAAAGAAAAAAAATCTTCACCTCTCAAGTTTGATCTAATGTATTCAAGCCAGTCTACATCTCATGCAGAATGAGGTGGTAGAATTCTAAATAGCATCACTTCGGATGCAACTTCATATAAGGATTGCTTACCCTTTAAAGATGCAATACAAAACATGCTTAATTCTGGGTGGGAAATCACAGGGAAAGGTGCAATATTTAATTCACAATAAAGGGTACCAGGTAAAGCCTGTTTTGAAATAAAAATACATGGGGCAACTAAATACAGACAGGTGCAATGATACCATTATGTATAATACCTTTTAAGGCTCCCTGATTCCGCAATAGGAAGGAAGCAAAATTCCAAGAATGAATAGCATAAGATAGAATGGTGGCTCTTGTATTTATATCCTGCTTGTAAGCTCCTTGGGGCAGGTTCCTGGCTTGCTACACTGCAAATTGTCAAGTACATTGGATAGGGGCTATAAGAATGAATAAATAGTAACACCACCATCACAATCTACAACATAGCCATAGGTCTTCTGTACCCTTCAACAGCACTGCCAAAGGAGCATTTTTCTTTCTCCCAGTAGTCCCCAGCAAAACCTTTGAGTTTGGCTCAGAGTCATTGTGGTGGGTTTTAAAATCAAGTGATCAAACCTATCCAATCTGCAGCTGCTCAGGTGTGCGTGTGGCTCTGCTTGGGAGGCATCTTAAAGATAAGCTGCAAAGAGCAAGGAGCGTGATGCCCTCTAATGTTTTCCAAAGGTCATGGAACTCCAGTGTCATGAAATGATTACATAAAGAGGATCTGTAGATTCTTATCTCCTTGCAGCGTTTCAGGCTATTCAAAGCTTACTGGCGCACTAACCATGGCTTATGATATAACTAAAGAGATACTGCCAGATAACAGCAGAAATAATGACATGAGACAGGTAGCTGTTCACAGCAAGGCACTGAATAAGGTCTATAAGCGAGGGCTTGTGGGGATGAGCTGTGTTTGCCGTTGCAGAAAGTGGCTGCACAAATGAAGCTTAGACCTATCCTTAGACAGTTGTATCAAGACAGCAGCTCCACAGGCAGGGGCGTCACCTTTTGCACACAAAAATTCTTGCATCCCTGGCTGTGTGCCTCTATATATCTGCAGATTTTGTTTCTTCCTGAAGGCAATGCTTCCTCACCTGTGCAGAGACCATCAAGGGATGCTGTGGAATCGGGTGCCGAAAATATGGCCTGATGTGAGAACATAATTAACCGAGTTGGAGAGGCTTTGGTTCTACTCTGGACTACTCTGGTTGTCGACTGAGAGATTAAGCACACTTTCAGTCTTCTCTTCCAACATTTATCCGGATTCTTTTTGTTTTCTTAACAATGCATTTTTACCAGGGTATGATACAATCTTGGAATTACTTTTAGAGTGATTTCCCTGGTACAAGTGGATGGTGAAGACGGGAGGAATTAATTTGAAATCTTCGCCCATATCTCTGTATTCAGTTATTTTCCCCACTTCCTTTGCATTACAAATGATGCTTATCTCAGCAGTGCAAATCCAGAAGTTTGTACAGAACAGAACAGTGTACCCTTGTAGTAAGTACGTCTGGAAGCTTTTAAACTTCCAAATCTTGTAAGTCTCCTGGAGACCAGGGCAATTAATTCCCTTTTCCCAGATAAGTTAGACTAACAGCAAATACTGTTACCAGGGAACTCACATATATACAGTCATTCTCATCTCTCTCTCTCTCTCTGCCACCTTTGGAAAAACCCTAACTGACGGTATTTAACAAATACCACCCTGTTGCAAATCCTCCCTTTGGGGACAAGCTACTTGAGAGGTTTGTGGCAATGCAGCTGCAAACATTCATGGAGAAAACTGCTTATCCAGACTCATTACAAAGTTGGGTCTGGGACTGAATCTGCCTTGGTATTGGGAGGGGACAGCAGAGAGTGTATCTCTTTCTAGGTTTCTCATTGGTTTTTGATCACTGTATCCTCCTGGTATCAGAGGTATTGCTCTGCGGTGGTTCAAGTCTTATCTCCAGGGCTGGTTCCAGAAGGCAGCACTGGATGAGTGCTTTTCAGACCCCTGACTCTTGAACTATGGGATGCTCCAGGGCACTACATCGTCTCCAATGTTATCTGACATCCACATGAAGCTGTTGGGAGTGGGGTTTTTTGAGCAACATCTGAATCAGGATTGGCTGAGAAGAACCTGGACTGGTGTCTAGATGCAGTGGTAAACTGCTAATAAACTGAGTCTGAATCCTGGCAAGATGGAGGCTCTGTGGGTAGGTGGTTTCTAGGTCTGGCAAGCTGGTAAATCGTCTGCCCTGGAAGGGTCACACTTTCCCTGAAGAAGTAAGTGCTCAGTGTGGGGGTCCTTCTGCATCCAGCTCTGCCACTAGAGGTGCAGTTGGTGAGGAATGCCTTTTACCAGCTTCTGTTGGTAAGACAGCTATGGGCATTCTTGGATCTGGATAGCTTGACCACCACAGTTGTCCATGAATTGCTGAGCTCACAATTGGATTACTGCAATGTGCTTTATTTGGATGGGACTGGTCTCGAATGTGGCAGCTAGGTTGCGGGGGGGGGGCAAACTACCACCAACAGGTAACATGTAACACCTTGAGGAATTTGAATTGGTTCCTAATCTGCTTCCGGGCCAGATTCAGCATGTTAGTGACATATAAGGCCCTCTACAGCTTAGAGTCAAGTTACTTGAGAGACCACCTTATCCCTTATTTAATATCAGATTAATTTGGGGCAAAAAATTTAGTGTGGCTGCCTGTGTTTTGTGGAGTAATGTTCTTGTTCAAGCAACTGAAGACATTTTTGTTCTGACAGACTTTCCCAGCTAGATAAATGGGTCTTTGACACAAGCATCAATTTTACTTTTGTTTTAAATGTATCAGTTTTGGGGCTTTTAAAAACTGTTTTGATTTTGCTTTGCCTTGAATCAATTGTGTAGAAAGCGATTCATAAATACACTAGTTAAACTAATTAAACAAAACTGCACCAGGGTTATTCATATTCTGCATCACAAAAAGAAAAATTCTACAACCTACACAAAGTTTGTCGTATCAAATGAATGAATGAGGAGCAGCAATCAGCTATGCCACACACTAAATCCCAGCCTTCTGACTGCTGGAATTTCAAAAAGAATTGTCTCAACACTTTAAAGCCTATCCTGACAGTATAAAGGTCTATAAACCTTTAACTTCTTGAAGAAAAAAAACACAACATAGTGTGATATCCAGGATACTGACTTGTGTGACTAGCACCAGTTTTACATCCTTGTATTTATGCAGAATTACAAAATACTGTATATGTAGTTGCAGGTTTCTATGTGTATAGGAGCTGGATGCATGAAATGCCTTCTTACAAAATGTTTTTTCATGAATGCAGATGTAGAAGCAGCTGGATCTGCAAATCCAAAATGAGAGGAGGCACAACTCTTCCATAGATATTCCTGCAAGCTTTTTGTAAGAGGTATCTGTAACAAGGTAGGTAATATATTCACACATGGGTATGAAATCACTAAATGAACTTATATAGAGATTATATGTTCCATTGACAGGTCTGATTATTTTAAAATTCTCATTCCATTACTGCAACTGGCAGCCTGCAAGGACATGCTGTACTAACTGCAGGTTGGGAGGCCATGATACATGTTGACAAAAAGCATTAAAGGTTAAATAGATGCAAGCCTGTAAAACATTTCAAGCTGTGCGATGCCAAGAGCAAGCATTAAACCAGCAAACACAAGGCTATTCAAGACAGGAGAAAGCAACATTCCGATTTATCGTCCTGCACTCTTGATTTCACTGGCATTTCCATCTGGATTTACAGCATATATTGGCACACTGCTAGAACCCTAGGCACCTTTTACATCTACACTAGAAGTTCCCAGTCTTGTAATACAAATAGCAGGGGGCAGACAATAGATGGGTTTGGAGGACGGGGGGAAAAATCTGGTAAGATAATAGTTTTGGCACAATCTTAAAAAATGTAGCTGGAATGTACTACGTTGAAATGGTTCCAGTTAAATGTAGTTCTCAGTGGCTCTCCAAAATATTTTACAGGCGCCAAAGAAAAATTAGCTTTTTTAAAAGAAAGGAAAAAATGATTAGTTGTCACAATTGCCAATAAAGAAATATAGAATACAGTTATATGATTTACTGAGTCAATAATAAAGCATACCAAGAGGAAAAGGATGTGTGCACTATAATTACAAAGTGTTCCGTGGTCTAAATCAAAACAACTGCAAAATCTTGTTTCAGAAAAAGAAGATTAAAAAGTAACTTTGAATTGTACTAAAGCCAAACACTTACACAGACCTGTGATACCCGATGCTCCTGAGCCACCGGCATTCGTGTATAATATAAAATTAGACTCAATGGCAAAGAAGCAATCTCAAGCATTGACTCTGGACACTTTTGGCCTACTCCGTGGCAGTGAAGGCAACAAACAAGGCATGCTTTGCTGCCTCCATTGCATCCTCACTGTACTGTCTGGCAGAGCTTTCCCCAGTAGTCTAGTGTGCTCCTGTTTAGGGTTCCAGTCAGCAATCCCTACAATCTTCCAACAACAACAACAACAATTTATTATTTGTACCCTGCCCATCTGGCTGGGTTTCCCCAGCTACTCTGGGCAGCTTCCAACAAAGATTAAAAGTACATTAAAATGTCACACATTAAAAACTTCCCTAAACAGGACTGCCTTCAGATGTGTTCTAAATGTCAGGTAGTTGTTTAGTTCTTTGACATCTGCTGGGAGGGCATTCCACAGGGTGGGCGCCACCACCGAGAAGGCCCTCTACCTGGTTCCCTGTAGCTTTGCTTCTAGCAGTGAGGGAATGGCTAGAAGGTCCTTGGTGCTGGACCTCAGTGTCCGGGCAGAACGATGGGGGTGGAGACGTTCCTTCAGGTATACTGGACCGAGGCCGTTTAGGGCTTTAAAGGTCAAAACCAACACTTTGAATTGTGCTCGGAAACATACTGGGAGCCAATGTAGGTCTTTCAGGACTGGTGTTATATGGTCTCGGCAGCTGCTCCCAATCACAGGATTAGCTGCCGCATTCTGGATTAGTTGTAGTTTCCGGGTCACCTTCAAAGGTAGCCCCACGTAGAGCGCATTGCAGTAGTCCAAGCGGGAGATAACTAGAGCATGCACCACTCTGGTGAGACAGTCTGCTGGCAGGTAGGGTCTCAGCCTGCGTACCAGGTATAGCTGGTAGACAGCTGCCCTGGACACAGAATTGACCTGCGCCTCCATGGACAGCTGTGAGTCCAGAATGACTCCCAGGCTGTGCACCTGGTCCTTCAGGGGCACAGTTACCCCATTCAGGTAACTGTTTGCATTATATTACCCTATCCAACCAACCAACCAACCACAACTGACATTAAAAGGCTGCAGAGCATGCTCATTGCGCCATATTTGGTGTTTTTTTGGTTTTTTTGCCAGCTCCCCTCACTCAAAAAAGTTTTAGTACTTCTACATACCTTGGGATTCTAGTAAAGGTAAAGGTAAAGGTAAAGGTACCCCTGCCCGTACGGGCCAGTCGTGACCGACTCTGGGGTTGTGCGCCCATCTCGCTTAAGAGGCCGGGGGCCAGCGCTGTCTGGAGACACTTCCGGGTCACATGGCCAGCGTGACAAGGCTGCTCTGGCGAGTCTGCACCAGCGCAGCACACGGAAACGCCATTTACCTTCCCGCTATAAAGCGGTACCTATTTATCTACTTGCACTTAAGAGTGCTTTCGAACTTCTAGGTGGGCAGCAGCTGGGACTGAACGATGGGAGCTCAACTCGCTGCGGGGATTCAAACCGCCGACCATGCGATCGGCAAGTCCTAGGCGCTGAGATTTTATCCACAGCGCCACCCGCGTCCCTGGGATTCTAGTACATGCTAGTAAATCCCACTGTTCCTGACCATTGGCCATTCTGGCTAGGGCATATGGGAGTTGTAATCCAAAAATCCCCTGGAGGTTGGGGAAGGCTACGCTTTATCAGATTGGCTCTATATAGTTCAGCACAACACAGTTGAAAGTAAGTGAAGGGTGACCTGAAAACCATATTGATACAGCAATTATTTCCCTCCAAAACTGATAGACGGCAGGGAAAATTTTTATGCCACCCCCCTTACTGATGAATGGCAATGTAATATTAATTTACCTCACTCAAAACAAATTAGTTTAAAAGACACACCAAATGAATATGCTTAATGGTGGCAGTGCACAAGCAAGTTTGTTAATTTGTCAGTCAGCCCAAACCAAAAGAATGGGCATGTTATAGATTGTGTCAAAAGCTTGATGAACAGACTGCAAATAAATCACTTTGTTAGCTCTGCCTCACATATTAAATTACACGTCATTTAGCAAGGGGGAGCGGTTTCTCATTTAAAGTGCCATTTTCCAATTGAATGCGATAAGAGCACTTGGGGACAGTGCACAATGATAAACTGCAGGTTAAAACATTTTAAACGAACTTAAATAAAAAAATAAAAAATAAAAACAAAATCAAAAGATCAGATACATTAGGAATGAAAGTCATATTCTGTGCTCTGAAATGTCTGTGATTTGGTCGCAAGTTCACCGGTTTTTATGCCTGCCCATCATCCTTATTCTTTGCCCCCCACTTGCTAGAGGTGGGGTAAAGAAAGAGCTGCAAAATCCACTTTGTGTTACAAAGGAGTAGAAGGGGTGGAGAATATTCTTTCACATTCTGTGGGCATCTGAGAGAGGATGCTGCACTGCTGATGTGCAAAGGAAAAAAACATCACCATCTCTCCTCCTTCCTCTCCTCCTCCTCCTTGAAATGCAGTGGAAGGAGAGGGCAGTGATCCAGATCCTTTTCATTTTGCAGTGAAAGGGGATGCAAGAGAGGAACCCATGCAGTCTTATCAGGTCCTCTGTGCAAGTGGATGGGTGGGTGGAATCACACTTCTTCTGCAGGGTACTCTCATCTCAAGCTGGAGGAAGAGGAGATGGTAGACGGAACAAGCAGATGACCCTACTCATGCAGGACTTTATGGCCACAAGCCCATTACAATATAATCATAATTGTTACCTTCCCTTAGTTATTAATTAAATTACTAGAAACTTTACTACTCTACTCTGAGGTCCTCTAATAAAGCAGGAGGTCCACTGTCACTCATAGGCTTGTCATGATCCCCCAAGGTTCAGACCTCGAGATTCAGGAACAGAGCTTGAAGCAAAGGAATGACTGCATTCTGAGATAGGGGTGGCTTTCAGAGGAAACAGATGGGGACAAAGGATCTCACCAGGCTTGTCTGGGGGGGGGGGAGAGCTTGTTGGACGTAGGGATGGGCCTAAGCAAACAGCAAAATATTTCAAGCCAAGTAAGAAAAAAGGCTACCCTCCTGGTGCTGTCCATATATATTTACACCTTCCCCTGGAGACCCAGAGAAATTGTAGGTCAAAACCTAGGGCATTGCGATCATATGCACCAAAATCCCCTGGTCACATGACTGCACAGATCTTTTTATCCTAGCCCTTACAAAAGGCCAGCGGGCGCAATGGGAAGACTTGAAGAATACAGGAGGATTTGAGAGAATCCAAGGAGGGAAAGTAGATTTGGAGAGGACAAAACAAGGAGAGACATCCGCTGGAGCTGTTGAGCATGGGATTAAGTTTGGGGTTTGACATGACAAGGCGGCGGCAGCAAGCTCATAATCGTTGCTTTTTGCCAAAGTAGGCCTTGGAAATCAAAGTAGCAGGCATGTGGGCAAGGAGGAAGAGGAAGAGAATACGGGGGAAGAAGAGAGGAGGATATGAAAACAAAGTTATTGGGAAACCTATAAATACACAGAAAACCCTCCACAAACAAATGGGGCTGGGATATATAGGAAGAAGGACAGTAACCTTTTTTGTGGAATGAATCCAGGTGGATTGTATTTTCGGGGACTCTCTTTCAAGGGGGCTCCCTACAAAGTTGTCCCCTTTTCCGTCAATTCTCTTCTGCAGTAGCCTCACAAATACATGCAACCTCCTTCCCCTTGCTGGTCCTGATGTTCAGTGAGCAACTTCACAGAGCCCATAATAGACACCTTCTGTCGGCGTCTGAAAGTGGCTATTAGTATCTATAGGAGGCCTGTGCAAAGCAGCAATTGAAGAACGAGTTGCCCAAGCAATGCATTTCAGGAGGTTCCTAAAATACCACTCTTGGATGAACAGCCAGCCTGCTGAGCTGCTGTACTTGGAACTGATAGGCTGACTCCGCTGCAAGAATCCTTGCCTGGGATCAGATATAGACTTTTAAATTGGTCTCCATGAAAAAGAACAATTACTCCTGCCCATTTCCCCTAATGCACTTTCATTAGGATAAAGAGGGCAGAGTGCCTTGCTGTGACTACTTCCCCTTCCAACTAGTTCTCTCTTGTTTTATTAATTATCCACTGAATTGATCAAAAATTCTCGCATCCTTTCCAAAAGGTGCTCAGGTTTTTGACATCTGCAAGCCTGTAGTTGGAAGCAGGACTAAAGATGTTTTCACTGATAAAGTTGCAGGGAGTCAAGCGATACAAAGCTGCCACTCTTATTTTGTTTGTTTCCTTGGTTCTATTTGGCATGTGTCGTGTGTTTCTTCTGCCAGTCAGAATGGGAAGCAGCTAATTCTGTTGTATTTAAAGTTCATTTCAAGGCAGTCTGTTAATAAAATGCACTTAGATCACATCCTGGTGCCCAGCCTGCTATTAGCCTCCACTGCTAAGCAGTAGCAGTGGCTCATGTAAACTCCGCAGCTCAGCTGAATCCACTACCGTACTATACTGTGCAAGCAAATAGCTCATTTGTTCCCTTCCAGTATTTTCTGTCTTTTGCATCACAAACTAGATGTCATTCGCCCTTAAACACTGATCTAATCTACTGCCTCATCTGGAGTGCATAACAACCATGTCTAACAACAGATATAGCTTTGAATGGACAATGTGATCACCAAACCATTTGTAGGCAATAAGTCTGCAGATAGCAAGGAGAGTGGCAAAGAGCGCCAACGGACAGCTGCCAATAATCAGAAACACTGTGCTGCCCCAGGAAATTAAAAGTTACAAGCCATGACTGATATTGCGCTATCTTGCCACTAAACACGTGGGAATAAAAAGATTGCAATTTTTAAATTTAATATGTTATTATTAATTATCTGATTATTATTATTATTTCCTGCAGTAGTTGCTACAGCTATTGAGTGCAATGCAGAGGTGTTATTGAGGGGTCATCCACACTTACCTGGGGCTCTGTGCTTTCTGAGTATCCCCCCCCCCACGCTTTCCCCAGGAAAATCTCTGTTTTACTGCTGAATCAGAGCAAATGGCAATCTGCAGAAAACCTGATTGCCGTTTGCTCCGATTCAGAGGCAAAAACCAGGTTTTCCAAGGGAAATCACCGGGACAAAAAAACACACCAACCACCCCTGCTCAGAAACAGACCTGAGCAGCCCAGACCTGTGCCTAGAAATGCAGAGCAAAGGTAAGAAGGGCAATGAGCCCTGACAGTGCTTATTTGCCTCAAGCTTTATATGACTGGGTATGATCCAGGGAAGTGCATTGGTGGCTTATGCATTTTCTATGAAGAAAATGTACATGGCAAAGGCTTTAGCACTTACTGAGTGGAGGGGACAAAGGAGAGAAGACAATTTAGCCTGGAATACAGTCAAAACTGGGCCTTTAAACCTTGCTGAAGAACCTTGAATCACTGAATTTTTAAAGTTGGGAAGGATCCTGAGGATCATCTAGTCCACCCCCTGCAATGCAGGAATATGCAGCTGCCCCATAGGGGGTATCAAACCTGCAACCTTGGGGTTATCAGCACCATGCTCTGGCCAATTAATCTATTGTAGGCAAGTAACCTCTCCGACAGGGACGCGGTTGGCGCTGTGGGCTAAACCACAGAGCCTAGGGCTTGCCGATCAGAAGGTCGGCGGTTCGAATCCCCGTGATGGGGTGAGCTCCCATCGCTAGGTCCCTGCTCCTGCCAACCTAGCAGTTCAAAAGCACATCAAAGTGCAAGTAGATAAATAGGTACCGCTCCAGCGGGAAGGTAAATGGCGTTTCCATGCGCTACTCTGGTTCGCCAAAAGCAGCTTAGTCATGCTGGCCACATGACCAGGAAGCTGTACGTCGGCTCCCTCGGCCAATAAAGCGAGATGAGCACCGCAACCCTAGAGTCTGTGACTGGACCTAATGGTCCGGGGTCCCTTTACCCTTTAACCTCTCCGACAGAATCTGAAATGGCATCCCTAATCTTTAGTAACTTTATATGATAAAGCAGCATAATATACAGAAAGTAAACTTTCTTTCACTACCCAATCTTTATTCACCAAAGCAACTCCTTATTTTCACATAATTTAAACCTGCAACACAATAGCCTGTAGACATTTTTATCAAGCTTTTAAGATGGTGTAACCTTTTATCTTCATTTCAAGTCACTGAAAGCTTTTAACATCTGTTCCTAGAATATATGGGTTTCTTTGAATAGGGCAGTGGGGCAAGGCCACTGAAATGCACTCAACAGAGAGTCACAAAGGATCCAGACAGCTGAGTGAATGTATTTATAATACATATGTCTGGACCCAGTTGTCTCAATGATGCAGCCAATTTGTCCCTATAGGCTGTTCATCCTTACAATATATAAAATGCAATGTGCGAAGAAGCCCTCTACTTAAATATACACATTTCAGTCAAAGCTACTTGCTTCTCCTGATAACCCAAATAATTGTGTGGCATGGAGCAATTTACCCATGCTTTATTGCGCTGCAGGTGACACATAGTGAGTCCTATTCTTCACCTTTCTGCATGAAAAATGTGTCACCGTGTTGACAATGGAAGTGATTAGATGGTCTGTGAATGCCCTCAATTGCGATCCAGGCAAAGGTAAAACTCATTCAGTCCCACTGATTCCTACAGGAGACAGTGCTTAACACTGGCTGCATTGTACCCTATGTTACCAGGCCAATCAGCAGACTATTAATTTTTCAAGAGTTCAGTCTGAACACAACTGAGCATCATCTGAAGAACAGATTAAAATAGAAACAGCAAATTTCCATACATGGTCAAGACGCTTGACGGCATAGTTTGGACATTTCTCCAAAGATAACCTTTGGGTTTGTTTATTCCTGAAAGAGGATTTTTTTTGGGGGGGGGGTGAAATGCAGAAAGAAGTTGTGTAAAGGAAAAGTCAGAAGTAGAGGCACCATTTCAAATTTCAGGGGAGATTTCAAAGTTTCAAAGGTTCCTTCTTGGATATATTCAAGACTAAACTGCACTGTATTTAAGATAATTTTGATCCTTCAAAATTACTATAGCAATATTCTCAATGCCGATCAAAACAATCACTCCTCCTTTTCAAGCAAAGGGATTTGTGCCTTTGGCAGGCATGCCTATAATACACATCTACGTTATTCAAGACCAGATGTCTGAGCCCATAGCAGCAAGCTGGGCAAGTATATTTGCATGATTTGCTTGATAGGTGTGATCCTATTCTTACCCAAAAGCGGTGCAATGATCACAAAGATGTGGTAAATCACATATATATGTATGCATGCAATTGACTGGATTGCACAAGAGGTTGTGTGCATGGTTCAAGGAATGCAATGTTCTCATACTTCGTCTCAGCTTCCAGTATGCAAATGATATTGTTGCAGACCCAAACATCTGGACTGGGCCTCAGAGTTCAGAATGTGTTAGTTGACCAGAAATATATATCCTCTTAAAGAGTAATGAAACGTGGTCTGAAATACAGGAGAGGGCAGCCCTTCTCTGCCTTCTTTTCCTTGCTCCTGGCAATAAGGAATGAAGAGTCTCAATCATTCCTGTTTTATTAGACTTCAGAATTGAAAAGCTATCCAACACTTAAGAGCAAATACCTACTGATAAGAGCAAATTACCTTCTTCCTACAGATGTGTGGGTCGGGATACATATGGAGTTTGTCATAAACCTCAGATTGTGGTTTGGATATTTCCTCTAGGGCTTCAAGTTATCTCTCCTGCCCGCCCACCCCTCAATCCTAGCATATCATCTTGTATAGTGAAAGGATCAGAGATAGAAGAACTATTGACAGCAGCAAAATGAGGTAGCAGGAAAATATCAGAAGTGAACTCCATTAACAGGGCCTTGGAGACTGACAGGGTGCTCCAGGCAGTCAAATAGTGTTCCATGATCAATAGAATCAAATTCTGCTGACAGATCAAGCAATATCAAGACTCCATAAACCGGTGGAGTTTGCATGAATAAGTAAATCATTGCAGTCTCTTCCTGGAAGTCCTGGTGATATGCCCTGCTATGAAGACAGATTGAAATTTCTTAAGCTGCCAGATAACAGAAAGCACAACAGTATTACTGAAACACAATCAAAGCTGCAACTTAAAAGAGAAGAACCCAAATTCCAATTGATGAATTAGGAAGCACCTGACATCACTTAGGACATTAGCACCATTCCTGGTGTTAAGACTTGCGCCATATCACAAACAGCTTTTTATATTCTCCTCAGACTCAAACATAATTTGCCATGATGCATAGGTTTACACATATGATATTTTGTGTGTAAACCTAAAATACGTAAAGTCTAAATGTGACACTTTACTATTCTGGGTTACAGTTTCCATTTGAGTGTACTCTCAGTGGCAAATCCAGGTAATGACCCTTTGAAAGACATTTCTGGCAGCAGGAAAAATCTCAGAAGTACAGCAAATGGTCAATTATTCATTATAATTTTAACACCAGGAGAGGTGCCATCTAGGATTTTTCTCAAGTCATCTCTGTTAAAGAGGTTTTCAGAAATTTCAGAGATATGGGCATCTGCCATATTTTTTTGGAAGGAGGCAAAGTAAGACACGGAAAGAGTAGAGAAGACTAATTTCTCACTCACAAAAATGAGAACAGCCACTGTACTTTTTGTAACATATCTCAGGTTTTATGAATGCTACAAGTTGGCTCTCTCTTTTTAAAGTGAAAGCTCAGTACCTGGGGACTGTGGGTAATGGGTGAGGGCAGGGTGGAATCCATGATCAGAGCCAAAATACGCGTGTCTGCCTCACAAAAAAGTGTCACGCTGTACATGCATCTTTCTGTAGCAGATATATGCACATGATGTCCTCACATATGTCCAAAGAGTGCAAACTTGCCTTTAGTCTGGAAAGAGGCACCTCTCTGTCAACCTATTTAACAGGTGTTAAGCTAAGGCAGTGGAAGGAAAGCGATGAGATAACTGGCCTCTAATCACATTTACTTTGAGCTTCAGCAGCAAGCTATGCCAAATGATATTATACATGTGGGATTTTCACTAATGCTCCATATTGCCCTATGATCTCATGGAGCCAATTTCTAAACCAAAAGTACCACAATATTATGATGTCAACTATATGAAAGAGGCCTATTAACTTTAATTAGTGCTTCTCAAAGTTTTTTTTTAAAAAAACCTCCTCTGCTTTAAGCACCAACCATCTGTTCCACAGGTGGAGATCCTCGCATGCAGTTGAAGAACTAAACCAACATTGGCATTAGGAGAGTAAAAGTGCGAGGCACCTTCCTATAATCATGCACAGGGAGACCTCATTAGAACAAAGCAGCTTCTTGCCCTGAGCTGACACTATAAAGTTTGATTCAGCCTTAAGCACCAGCTGCTGGGGAAGAACGCGACCACCAGGCCCTGCTTACAAGATTCCAGCAGCATCTGTCTGGCTGCTGTTGGAAAGAGAATGTTAGGTTAGATGGGCTTTAGCCTGATTCAAAAAGGCAAACTTGCATCCTTAATTAAGACTATGAAAAGACAGAGTAGTGGATTTAGTCCTCAAAAGAGCCTAGGTGTGTGCCAGACCAGCTGGCTGCTTTCATATGGATGATGAATGATGTGCTCTCCTCGCCGCAACTTAACAGTAATCACTGTGTTATTTTATGGCACGTTTGTGTGCCTCTTATCATTGCAGAACACTTTCGTTTCATGAGAGCCCAACCAACTCTTAAGGTTATGTGAATTTCCTGGCTCAGGGGCTTGTTCAGCTAATTCCAACACTTTTGATACCGGGCCAGCTTTCTTCAGACATTTATCTATCTTGGCAGGTCTCTGTTGGCTTGTTCAAGCCTTTTCCAGGGTGACCTATGGAACTATTATGTTTAGAAGTGAGGAAGAGAAACACAGTCCAAGGATCAGGAGGCCAGGTGTCAGTGATCATCCTCCAGGCAGTCACCCCCACTTTGGACCACATGGATAACAGGGATTTCACAGCCACCAAGCATTATTTAGGTGGTCCCTGGAATCCAAATAAATGGATTAATTTCTAATCTGTTTCTCTAAGAAATCAATTTTTCTACTGCAGCAAGAGATACTGGACAAATGACATCTCTAGTGGCCATTCTCCTAGCCACACAATATCTTATCCCCAACAGTGTTTTGCTTCCATCATTGCTTTAGTCACCAAAGTTGTCTTCCTTAACTGGGATTTTCTACACAATTGTGCACAAATAATCCCCTACGGCAACTTACTATGCAGCAACTGGAAACCAGCTGCGCTGCTTTGACCAAGGAAAGGAGGACACAGGGATCTCCTAGCAATGGATGGAGGAGGAATGGGGGAAGGTGCTGGATATAAAAACTATCCATGGAGTTTGCTAAGGAAGAGGGAGAACTTCAGCTAAAGGCCCTGTAGACCATGGCTACAGGGTGGTGCAGATGAAACAATCACTGTTCCTTTTCTCCTACACGCCTTTAGGAGGAAGGTGGTCTGTAAAGCAGATGGGGCTCAAAATCCGCACACTTCTTACTGGATGGTTTATTGTCGGAACTATCATTGAATCTGCCCCTCTCTCCATGGGATTCACATTTTTCCAAGGGGCACATTGCAACATATCCATGTTTACCACTGAGTGCACACCTGATAGGGAGCCATGGGCCATCTGAGAAGAGTTTGGATTTGATATCCCACTTTATCACTACCCGAAGGAGTCTCAAAGTGGCTAACATTCTCCTTTCCCTTCCTCCCCCACAACAAACACTCTGTGAGGTGAGTGGGGCTGAGAGACTTCAAAGAAGTGTGACTAGCCCAAGGTCACCCAGCAGCTGCATGTGGAGGAGCGGAGATGCGAACCCGGCTCCGAATGTTAGCTGCTTTGAGACTCCTTCCGGTAGTGATAAAGCGGGATATCAAATCCAAACTCTTCTTCTTCCCCAGATTACGAGTCTATCGCTCTTAACCACTACACCACACTGGCTCTGAGCTCTCCGAGGTATGCAAAAGTCTGCAGACATACATTTGCTACATTCATGCTCCACCTTCTTAGGCATTACACATTTAGGTGTACACAAAAAAAAAAATGTGATAGCTGAAATGTGTGGCTGTCCCTGACTTTCCTGGGAGGGACACTGGCCGTCAGGAATTTCCATTGTTTATTTTATAAGATCTAAAAATTGTGTGTAAACTGTATATAGGAGGATAGTGCAATGCACCACTTTTCCCATGGAAGATGCGTATCAGCCAGGTGGTTTTCACAGAGTTCTGTAAAATTTGCATCTTTGCTTGGATAAAGACATATGTAAGTATCTTAAGACACAAGTGTTACATTCTCAGTAGCCTCTGAAGGACCCTGAAAACTGACTGATGGATACCTTTTGCGTTTATAAGCTCTTTTGCAGGTCTCCTGTTGGAAGAGCTGGGAAAATCCTTAAATTGCTCTCTGTGGTACTCTAAAGAACTGCTAAAGTACAGGAGAAGTGCAAAGGTAAAATGCTTGCTGCTATAATTTTTTTTTGGAGGGGGGGGGGAATCAAATTTTAAAATTCCAGTGGGGTGAAAATGTTTCCAAGGATATGCTCCTATAGAATTTGGAACAATAGCATTATGTTGGACAGCTGTCCCAGTATGGGGAATATTCCTGCAGGAAGTCACAATCAAGGTAAAAGAAAAGGTGACAGTGAAACTTACAAAGAGTGTTGTTGCACCTTAAAGACTAGCAATTTTATCATGGCATCAGTTTTCATAGGTTACCTTCCACTTCATCAGGTGCATGAAGCGCTAACAATGATGCTAACATGCCTATCAGTTTAGGACGATTTCACAGATAACTTTTTAAATTTTATGAGTATAAAGTTTTGGGTGTGCGTACCCAAAATGCAATGTGACAGACAAGTGTTGCAAAGACATGTGCATCATATAGGTACACTGAGCAGAGAACTGCGACTGACAGTATCTCCCTGTCAAAGTGACAATACGGTAGGGGGGGAAATCTGAGTTTGCAATTGTGGAATGTGTGAAATAGCATTAGCCTTTGAGGTAAAAGGAAGCAAAAGAGAAATAGTTTTTATGAAGGTTCAACATCTAACTCTCTCTCTCTCTCTCTCTCTCTCTCTCTCTCTCTCTGTGTGTGTGTGTGTGTGTGTAGAGTAAAAAATTCAGTAAAAAATTCAAAATGGTGATAGTATTCTTGGCTTGACCTACAGCGATTCATTCTAATGCAGTAATGTGAATTGCAATTCATGTTCCTGGCTGCAAAATGTAAGGACTGCCTGTAGGTGTCAGGGACTGGTTGGATGCAGAGGAATGGTGGGAGGAACCAGCTGGTGAACCCCCAAGGGAAGAAGGCTCAGAGTCCAGGGAGTGGTGGTGGGACTACGGTGAGTAGTCAGAAGGGGAAGAAGACTGGGAGGAGGAGGTGAAAAGGTAGCAGGGCTCAGGGAACAGGGAGAGTCTGTGGCAGAGAGACATTGAAGCAGCAGCAGAGGGAGGCTAAGAAGCAGAGAGGCTTGGGAAGAGGCACGGATGTCTCCCCCGTGATGAGATAGTAGTCAAGACTCATGGTGTTCTTGTAATATCTATTTTACTTCAAATATAAAAATAGAGCATAAGGGAGCAGGAAGGCATCCAAGCAACCACTGCTGGTCTAGTTCTTAGTTTGAAAAAGAGATACTAGATTTTTGCAGATGCCCAAATCTGCTGCTTGTCGGCTACCTGGAAAAACTTTTCCTTTCTCAGGCCATGCTCCTAGTTTCAGAACTGTTTGAGCATGGTGCTGGCACTGTCAAGATTACAGGTTTGATCCCCATATGTGACATCTGAATATTCCTGCATTCCAGGGAGTTGGACTAGATGATCTTCAGGATTCCTTCCAACACTACAATTCTAATAAAAAGTGCTTAAGAGAAGCTGAAATATCTGACAGTTTGATACATGGAGCACACCCCTGTCAAATGCCCTCATCCTCTAGGACACGGGTGTCAAACACAAGGTCCGCGGGCCGAATCCGGCCCGCCAGACCTCTTCATGTGGCCCGTGTAGCCGCCGCCGGCCGCCAGCCTTCACCTTTTATTCTCGCTTTTTTTTTTTGACACAAGAAAGCCGCCTCTTCAGCGCATGCGCGACAGCCTACAAGCCAGAGAACGTCTGCTCTCTAGCGGCGCCAGCTGTTCTACACAGGAAACCTCCACTTCACATGCATTCAGGAAACCTATGTTTCTGCTTTCAGAGCTAGTTATTACTTACATTATTACAAAAAACAGTAATAATTGAATGCAGTGACAATAATTTATGATAATAAAGAGTGGACACATAGTCCTACAGATACAACCGGCCCTTTGAGGGTGACCAAACTGCTGATGCGGCCCCCGATGAATTTGAGTTTGACACCCCTGCTCTAGGACATGATTATTACTGACCTTGCTATGTGGGAACATTTGGGGGGGAAAGCTGACCATGTGAAAGTGAATTAAGGTGAGCCTTTTATTGGTTTCTTACTGGGGGGGGGGGAGTAAATCCTATGATGGCTCCTGCTGCCTCCCCACTGCAGAAACAGCATAAAATCTAATCCAGACTGTACCACATTTATTTGATCACAGCTTCATCCCTTCCCCCAGTTCATCCCAGTAAAGAGTGAGGGAATTTTTTGCTCGTACCATCAAGAAAATGATATACTACAGCCTGGATCAGATATTACTCTCTCCTCACCTTTAGTAAGGGGCATGCCTGCACCGAGGACTCTTGCCAAGATGTCTGGATAATTCTGTGAGCTGTCATACATTTTATTTCAAAAATGTATAAAGTAAAACAGCTCTGAGGAGCCTAAGATGAACTGAAATAATGATCAGATCTGAATGGGAAAATGAATATATGTGAATATAGTCATCATTTTTAAAAAATGCAATAGAGCAAAAACATGTGGATGGCTAGCTCACACTTTCAGGAAGTTCCCAGGGTGAGGCTATGCATGAGGATTAACAAGGGTTCTCAATAGCTGGGATCAACAGGGCAAGAGAAGGTGATCTTTGCTTCCTACTAAATGAGCAATTGCCTAAGATTCATTCCTATGGGGAAAAGTAAATGAATGTACTTTTGGGATGCACTGTTTCTGGCAAGGGCAAATTTGGCCCTCCCCTTTGAAGGCTGGGTGGCTCAGCCTCTATGGTATACAGTGGTACCTCTGGATGCGAACGGGATCTGTTCTGGAGCCCCGTTCGCATCCTGAAGTGAACCGCGACTGCGCATCTGTGTGTGCCGCGTTTCGCCACTTCCACGCATGCACGTGACGTCATTTTGAGTGTCTGCGCATGCACGAGTGGCGAAACCCAGAAGTAACGCACTCCGTTACTTCTGGGTTGCTGTGGAGCGCAACCCGAAAATATTCACCCTGAAGCTACTTCAACCCGAGGTATGACTGTTTGTGTGTGAGAGAGGTTCGATGTACTTTTGTAAGCAGAGTTCATACAGATGCACTGCACCTGAAAGCTTCCTGCCTTCACACACCCATGACCCATCCATCCTATCAATAGACCTTTTGCTGTGATGTACACAAAGTTTCAAAGCTTTGCCTCACAGACCTAAAGGATGTCCAGTCCAACCCTTTCCCCTTGCAGCAAAACCTTCCACAGCTACGCTAAACAAAAATCCCTTTTACAACTTGCTCTGCCTCATCTGTGGCATAAACAAGGATGCCTCCTGAAGGAAGTACTTACAAAATTAAAGGAACGCAGGTGCTTCCAGACAACAAGCCCAGTTCATGCTACAGAGGAAGGCTGAAATGGTAGCAATCAAAATAAAACAAAACCTTCCCGAATACAGTAATTGTATTATATTGCTGGGGTGTGTATGTGTGTGTGTTGATACTTCATGACCCTGAATGTAGTAGTGAGACTGATATCAGAGCCTGAAGCCAAGAAGGTCTACTTGGCCCCTGTATCCTCAACCTGACTCTCGTTCCATCACAAAAAAGGGCATGTTTAGTGGGGAGAACCTCCCTCCTCCCAGGGGTGGGAGAGATAACAAAGTTCTTAATAGTACCTTGATAACTGATTAAGATCTTTTGAAAGACTGTTTCCCCCTCACACTATTTTGTAAAACATTTCTTGTACTCAGTAAATGCCACATTTATATGATTCTTCAGCCTGACACCTGTTAAGACTATGATAGCTCCCATTAATTTATTACATCGAAAGTTCAGTTAAAGCCACTCTGGGATGACAAGACTTTGCCAACGGCCACTAAAAGGCAAGAGTTTTTGGATCAGGCCCCAACTGGCCTTAGTTCAGCTACGCATCAGTTGCTGCTAATTGCATGACCTGCACGAGAACGCTGGAATGAATCCCACCCCTTCTAAGAATCAGGCCCCAAGCAATAGGAAAAAACAATGCTCTATCCTGCCACAGAAACCCGCCAATCAAGCTGTTTATTGCAAAGCACACCTTCTTCACTCAGCAAATTGATGGAGGCTGCCAGTGCTGAAACTCCATCTCAGTTAAACGGTGACGTCACTCAGGTGCACAAACCAAAACATTGGCACAGCTTTCCTTAACATGCTGCAGCCCTTATTTTGCTGCTTGCTAAGCTAAAACTGAAACTCTGCAGTGCCAGATTTCGGGTCCTATTAAGGACTGATTTCTCTAGCCAGTTGTGAGCAATCACACTCCCCCCTCCCAATTCATTCAATACTCAAAACTAAAACAAAACACGTCCCTTGGAACAAGCATGTGGAATTCTAGTATCTCGGTTCTTCCAGTGACTGCAGATTTTAGGCTTGCTTAATAGCCTTTAAATATATTCATTAAATGTCAACAGTACAAACTACACTCAACTTTTAGATACCTTCCCAGCTGAAACTAAGAAGCATCCTTGAAAGATTGTTGACGGAGGCATGTTTGCCAAAAGCCTGATACAAAGCAATTAATTTTCAAAATGATGGCCATGATCTTGAAAGAGTTGAAGCACAACAGTGCTGCCTGATATTCCAGCTGCTTGGTATTTAGTAATCTAGTAATTTTGGGCAGCCCAGACATGCTGAGGTTGAAGAGAAAGGCCACTGTAGCCTTGCATGCACTCTGTTCACCATGGTTACTAGCTAAATAAATTAAAGTATCAACATCTTGTCAAATACCTGGCTGCACAGGGCAGGATTTCTCCCCTTAAAATAAAACCATCCTCAGACAAAAAAACACACTAATGGGGGGGGGGGACCAACAACCGCAAACCACACACACATATCCCAACCACACTCACACCCCAAAACCCAGATAGACCGTTTCATGAAAAATGGGAATGCAATCTGAACAGAAACTGTATAAAAACATGTCCTAGTTTGCAAGTGGAGTCCTGTCTTTCATCCCCTTGTGCTGCTTTTGCCATCTGACAACACACTTCTACCCACAATGCTCTCTCTCTTGCTCTCTCTCTCTCTCTCTCTCTGCCTCACGCACGCGCAAGCACGCACCCAGAGACATGCTCTCTCTCTCTCTTGCACACACACACCTCGTCAGAGAAGCTGGAGTGAGCCCACACTCGCACACAACACACATGCACACCCCCCGCAGATGCCAACTTACCCACAAGTTCTATTTCAGTCGAAACTGGCGTCCTCCACTACCCAACCTCGAGGGGGGAGGTGTTTCTCCCTCTCTTCTGTTGCAAGGAGGGTGGGGTGGGGGGGAAGGCCACATCTATCTGAAAACACTTCTAGGCAGAAAGAAAGCATGTAGTTGCAGAACAAAGAAAGCCAGGGCTACCTTAATCTCAGCAGCGCAAGGCAGCCAGTAGCTATTTTTCGAGTCTGCTCTCTCTCTCCCCCCTCTCCGAGGGCATCCTGCGCTCTCGCTCTTTTTCTTTGCCTGTCCAGCTCCTGCACAACACACATCAATTATTCATCGCTTGTCTCCCGGTTTCCAGGCAAAACCAATCACAGATGGAGCCTTGCTAATGGGCTCATGCCGTACTTGCCAACAGGCTATTTGTGCTGCCAGCGACAACCCTCCAGAGACAATAAAGGGAGAATCAGGTTCAGCTTTAGAACTTCACACATCTACGCGGACAGACCTGAAACAAGCGAGGGGGCACGCAGTGGCGTCCGCATGACATTGCTGGGAGAGGGTGGGCGGGCGGGCGTCTGTGTGCAGCGCTTGCAAATATGAAAGGAGGCTCCATTAACAAAAAAGAAAAACACCCTTCTCTCTCTCCCCCTCCCCAACGCCGCTTGAAAGGACTGGAAAGAAACGAGGAGGGGGAGAGAAATAAAGGAGAGGAGGGGGGGAATCAAACACTAGGAAAATTCTCACCTCAACTGCATGTTACTGGTATTGATGGTTTCCTTTTGCTGTTTCTAGTGGTCCATCCCTTTGCTCTCCCATTATACCCATCTATCACTTACGTGCGCACGCACGCACACTCACACACTCACACAGAGATACACACAAGCAGACACAGCCACTTTGCCAGAAGGGAGAGAGAAAGCGAACGGGAGAGGGAGTGGGGTGGGGTGGGGGGGAAATCCAGGCATCTCACATTTCAAACTTGCAAGGAGGGGTGGTGCTAGGAATATTAGGACAAAGGGTTGCTCTCTGGAACGCTGCCAAAAGGCTAAAATTACCCCCCTCGATCAATTAATCAGAAGCAACACTTGTTTGAGTGTGTCTAGCAAGCCATTAAGGGCGCCTGGTCAAAAAAAGGGCTTCTGTTTGGGAAAGAGCTGGTGTACAGGGTCTCCCCGCATCCCCTATTTAGAAATACTGTTGACTAAATCCATCAAACTAGTCAAGCTAATTAAGCGTCCAGAGGAGGAAGGTTCTGCTTTTTAGGAGACAGCAGCGACGTTGGTGGCTTCCTGCGTGAAGGCAATCAGCCCACAAAAAGGAAGGGGAGGAAGTGGACACACGCCACCTGTACCAGAAATTCATACTGGTGTAATTCTGGCATGAATCACTGTTTGAAAGGACAAAACAAAGAGGGTTGTTGCCATTTCGTCAGCTAGTACACCTGAAAAGAAGGTTGAGGTGGATGGATTTGGAGCCGAGCTTTTGTTTGGCTGTCTTCCTCACATCCAGCAGGTTACTCTCTGGGGAACATCCAGTATTTATGCAAACCTTTATGTGCTCAAAGCTCAGCACAAACTACATGTGAGAAGCAACTGCAGTCTAATTATTTGGCCCTCGTTCACACACGTCTGGAAGCTTAACTCAGGAAAGGAGCAACACACACAATTAGAATGGGAAAAGACACTTTTACTGCTCAGCCAAATTTACAGTAATTATGGCTTTCTTTGACCTAGTTGTCATCCGTTCCACATTATTTGCCTCAACCCATTCCCCAGATCCAGAAGTGACTTGTGGGACCATTCTTGTGCCAGCAGATTATAAAATGGGAAGCAGTCAAAGGGCAGCAGAACATTTAGGATACTTCAAGGAGAGTTGTGTGTATGCTATAATTCTGTAAGATCACAGGGCAAAGAACCCCAAAGGATGCAATGGGTCAATAGGTCTGTCTGCTAATCAGGGATGGCTGTGGGCAGGATTCCTGCATTTGTAGGGGGTTGCGCTAGATGACCAATGGGGTCCCTTCCAACTCCACAATTCTGTGGTGCAGAATAGGGCACAGAATTTAGATTCTGGAATCTCAGCTTTTTAAAAAGCAATTTTCTAGCTCCTATGGCTCAAAAATATGCTTGATAATATGTAAACAAACTTTGAAGGAATCTCAGGAGACGTGACTGTGTAGAATTTCAAGTGGTTGAACCACAGCTCCTTGTCCCTTCCCATGACTATCAGAACTATCCAAATTTACTCAGTATATTTTATGCAGGTCACAGAACTCAGATTCCCCGCCCCCCAACCCCAGAATGAAATATGGATTGCTTGGAAACAGTTCTAAATTTATTTATTTAATTTACTAAATCTGGGATATGTGGAGCTGTGATGTGTTCTTTAATCCTCCAAGCAGTAGATCAGGACCCCATACAAGGCATGTCAGTGCAATTACTACTACAGTATAAACAAATCTGATATCTAGGAAGGGATGCCTAAGTTCAGGATCTGATGTTTCTTACAATGGCACATGATCCTGAGCTTGTAGATGCCTTACCCAGATACTCAGGAGCATAGCAAAGGGAGAATAAAGAATCAGGGTTCTGATGTTCTAAACAAGTGAGGAAGGTGAAGAATCATAATGGAGGTAAAGGAGGTCCAAACCAATTTCACTGCCCCACAAAGGGATAGTACTTAAGAGAATAATTTATGGGCTAGGAAATCCCAGTGCCAGATATATATACCCTGTGGAGCCCCCTAGCCAGCCGAAATCTTGGGGGGCCCTCATAAAACTAAGAAAGCTTGATTGTAAAAAAGTACGGGGCCCATAGGTCTCTCTGCCTACAGTGGTAACTCGGGTTACATACGCTTCAGGTTACAGATGCTTCAGGTTACAGACTCCACTAACTCAGAAATAGTACCTCGGGTTAAGAACTTTGCTTCAGGATGAGAACAGAAATCATGCTGTGGCGGCGCGGCAGCAGCGGGAGGCCCCATTAGCTAAAGTGGTGCTTCAGGTTAAGAACAGTTTCAGGTTAAGAACGGACCTCCGGAACGAATTAAGTACTTAACCGAGGTACCACTGTATTTGGTAATCCAGCTCTGGGAAGTCCCCAGTTCAAATTAAAGCTGTGCCAAATTTCCAGGAGAGCCAGTGTGGTGTAGTGGTTAAGAGCGGTAGTCTCGTAATCTCGTAAACTTTGAAGACTCTCAGCCCCACTCACCTCACAGAGTGTTTGTTGTGGGGGAGGAAGGGAAAGGAGAATGTTAGCCACTTTGAGACTCCTGAAGGGGAGTGAAAGGCGGGATATCAAATCCAAACTCTTCTTCTTCTTCTTCTAGCACAAAGGTATTGGGGAGGGGGGGATGCGGATGGCACTGTGGGTTATACCAGGGAGCCTAGGACTTGCCGATCAGAAGATTGGCAGTATGAATCCCCGCGATGGGGTGAGCTCCCGTTGCTCGGTCCCTGCTTCTGCCAACCTAGCAGTTCGAAAGCACGTCAAAGTGCAAGTAGATAAATAGGTACCGCTCCGGCGGGAAGGTAAACGGTGTTTCCCTGCGCTGCTCTGGTTCGCCAGAAGCGGCTTAGTTATGCTGGCCACATGACCCAGAAGTTGTACGCCGGCTCCCTCGGCCAGTAAAGCGAGATGAGCGCTGCAACCCCAGAGTCGGTCATGACTGGGCCTAATGGTCAGGGGTCCCTTTACCCTTTACCTTTATTGGGGAGGGGCAACACTCCAGCTGAAAGGCAGGCCACTTCTGCCCCACTTCTGGGTGTTCTGGAACTTCTTCCCTTGACATATTACTTCCAAGATAATGTGACTCTCAACAGGGGAAAAAAAATCCCAGCCATAATTTACACTCTGAACAGCTGCCACATCCAGACTAACCCTCAACACCCAGATTACTAATATGAGGATAAAGTTGGCCTACTATGCAGGGCTGTAGCAAAGGTTACTGAGATCATTTATAAGAAACACTTTGAGCACTTAGCAAGAGTAGTATATTCCTCTTACAGCAGCAGCTTTCAGGATCAAGATAGGAATATACTGAATATTTTTTCGAGAGAACAAATTTTGGAGATTTTATAATTGCTCCAACTGTACAAATTATTTACAGTTCCACATACCATACCTTTTCACAAGACTTTCAATAATAGTTTTAATGAATTCCTTATACAAGGTTTAAATTTCAAAATGGGTATTGAATCCCCGAACTTTTAAAGAACAACTACTTGGCTTTCATATCAAGAGATTTTCAAGTTAAAAGAAGTCATGTTTTCTGTATGGAGTGAATGATTGCAAAGTACGTAAACAGGAAGCCAATGAGAGCTTTTCCCTTCTCGGAGGGAAAAGTGGCAGTTTAAGTTGTGGCCAACCAAGAACCAGTCTTTCCTTGACACAGCATCCTGTGGTAAAAAACCCACTTCCTATCCAAGCACAACCTTCACAAAATCTATCAAGCCTTGCCACAAATGCGCTTGCCTGGGCTATCTTGCCGATTTCAATTAAATGAACAGAAAATTGCCAAGAATGCGTTTTGCCTTTTTTCTCTCAGACTAAAAAAGCAAAGAAAGAATCTCGTGGCACCTTAAAGACTAACCAATTTTATTATGGTGTGAGTTATTGTGAACTGTAACCCACTTCATTTTGGTGAAGTGGGCTCTAGTCCATGAAAGATCATAGCATAATAAAATGTGTTAGTCTTTAAAGTGCCACAAGACCCTTTAGTTTTATTCCATGTTTCTCCAGCTAACGCACCTACTCATCTGGAAATTGTTACAATAGAAAGGACCAGCGTTCCTTTGCAAGCATCTGCTGTACATCACAGAAATTGTTGCTCTCAATTTAAAAAATAAAATAAAACCCACAGTATGACATTATAGCAGGGTATTTGGAATGTCACTCTTTTTTATTAAAACAGAACACATGCTCTTTTAAAAACTATAATTATGTAGACAGCAGAGTTGCTCAAGAGTGCATGCGGGAGGAAGTGAGAAAATGGGTGTGTGGGGTGGCCCTCCAAGACTGAAGTCTAAAATTAGGAGTTGAGCCTTAGCCAGGTCTGTGGATAAGCATATGTTTCAGGGGCTTATACACAGAACCCTACTGATTGTTAGATCTTTCTGCAGTTGATAAATGGTTCATCTAGAGTTGGAGTCATGACTCAGCACTAATCACACAGGTGTTTACAGGGATGCTCCTAAATGGTTCCAGTCATTGTGACAGGTTTGGGTCCAACAGACATTAGGAATGAAGCTCAATGTATGTATGACTAAGCTTTCCCCATCTAGGTGCTGGGTTTGGGTAGTAAGCACATGAGGGAGGTGCACTCACCAGAGTCTAAGCCACAGCATCATTAGGAAGAATTGCATAACCCTATGACCCTAATCCTGCTCTACCCATGGGCAACTACAGCCGGGTGCAACAAGTAAGAGTCCCAGATGCGGAAGAGCATCCCACAAGCCCATCTGCCTCAAAGGACTCAGGCAACTGGTCAGCAGAGTCGGGTAACAATCATAATGCTGCTGGGTCTGCACCCACAAGTGGCGACTGTATCCACACATAGCTGCTCTTTCGGAAGCAGAGCTGGTGCTACCACTAGGCAGAGTGATTCTGTCCTCGGCTGCAGTGGAAGACACTATCCCATCAGTGTCCCCAATGTTAAGAGATTCAACTGTCAATCTGGTTGGGTTCTGTATCTGGAATTGGGGGCGAGAGGTTGCCATCTGGTCAGCCTCTAAGCACAGAGTGTCTTGAGTAAGCCTTGCTTAGCTTAGCCAGTGGATGACTCAGGAGTGTTATCTTAAAGGTAAAGGGACCCCTGACCATTAGGTCCAGTCGCAGACATCTCGCTTTATTGGCCGAGGGAGCCGGCGTACAGCTTCCGGGTCATGTGGCCAGCATGACTAAGCTGCTTCTGGCGAACCAGAGCAGCACACGGAAACGCCGTTTACCTTCCCACCAGAGTGGTACCTATTTATCTACTTGCACTGCATGCTTTCGAACTGCTAGGTCGGCAGGAGGTGAGACTGAACAACAGGAGCTCCCTAGGCTCTGTGGTTTTACTCATTTTTAAATGATACTTTCACTAAGCCTTTGAAATGACTCCAACTGCCTCATAGCGCTTCTCTCCCATATCAACATTTATTCAGGTGGCATTGTACAATCAAGATTTATCTATGCAATCCAGAAGGCACAAAACTGCAATTCGCTTAAGGCCTGGGCCTCACCCACGGAGCTATGCAACTAAATGGGTTGATGGAATAAAGAAGCATTTCCCCATATTTTTCATACCATGGGCAATGAGGACGTTTTTGGGAGTCCCCTGCACCTTTCAATTACAGCATAAAATGCCTCATGCGATTCAGTACATCCTAACTCTCTCCCTTGCAATATCACCTCTACCAATTTCTCAGTCAATATTGAAATGAGACTCCTGTGCTCTGAAGGGCAGACAACTAGATGCATGGCGGCTAGAGTTTTTCAAGGTGTAGCTTCACCCCTTCATATAGCACACGACTTTGACTTAGCATACAGTTTGGGAATCCATTAATTCAGATGCAGAAACCACAGAGCCGAATACTCATCCCTGCCTCACACTTACCAGTCTCTTTTCAAAAACACACATACCCTTCCAAGATTGGACACTATCCTATGTCAAAAGTCAAACTGAGCTGAGACTTCTAAGGAGAAAAATTAAACGCATGATCCACCAGGACTTCTACTCAAGCCCCTGATCTTGCATCCCATTCATTTCCACCAGCAAAGTATGTTTTTAATAAATTTATACCCAATACATACAATTTCCACTTTAGATTTTAAAATCTCTCTCTCCCCCAACTTCCTATGCAGTTATATCCATGGTCAAGTGCAAAAGTTCAGGGACGCTTCATTTTAAAAACTGCTTCCCAGTCCCTCCCTCCCCAACTCTCCTTCTGTCTCTCTCTCTTTTAGTAGAAGCAGTTCACAGTAGACAAATCACTTATCTAGAAATTATGTACTTACTTTTCCTTTGACAAATCTTCAGCAGGTTTCTAATCCCACCATGCCACTTGAAATATCACTTTCTGTGATGACATTTGAGTCACAGTTGTCACAGGCACCAGGCACTGTAGTTAAATGGATTAAATCATACTTCATAGCACATTGCATTTTGGACAAGGAGTGGTTTATCATTGGTAGAAATTAATCATAACAGGTCTTCCCCCCTCCAGGGCAAATTCCCAATCATTTTCAAAGATTACTATGTTTAAGCTCCAATGACGACTGTGTGTCAAATTACATCATGGGAAATGTTGTCTCACAGGGATAACTATTTAAAAGCTCCCACTGAAGTCTTTTCATACCAGGGAAGAGTATATGTCTGTATTGGGGCGGAATATTGCCATAGAGAAGAACAGGGCCAAGAGTGATGATTAGCTCCAGAACCTAAAAAACATGGCTTCTGTTTTGTAATGGTAGATTTTGCCTAGTTTTTGCCTTTGGATAACACACACAAGACACACATACCCCAAACAAATATTTCATATTATTTTAAAGCAGACATATCCAAAATGTACACATGTAGGCTTGAGTTCAATAAAATAAAAAAAATAAAATATTACTTATACCCTGTCCATTTGGCCAGGCCTCCCCAGCCACTCTGAGCGGCTTCCAACAGGATATTAAAAACACAATAAAACATCAAACATTAGAAGCTTCCCTAAACAGGGCTGCCTTCAGATGTCTTCTAAAAGTCAGATACCTGTAGTTGTTTATTTCCTTGACATCTGGTGGGAGGGCGTTCCACAGGGCAGGTGCCACTACCAAGAAGGCCCTCTGCCTGAATAAGCTACACTGTAAAGGCACAGTGGGGCAATCACAAGAAGAAAAGGTATGACTTTCCCCCTACATGGACATATACCCCACTATAAGAAAAATACTTCATTTTCACATATAAAGTACAAATGTTTTTAGCTGCTGAGCTGCAGGCTATGTTACCACAGTAGGAGGCAGGAATGCTTCTGAGAGTGCTCTCATGTTCGAATCCTGCTTGTGGATTTCCTACAGGCATCTCTTGGCCACTGTGAGAACAGGATGCTGGACTAGGTGGGCCACTGGCCTGATCCAGCAGGCTCTTAAAGGTAAAGGTAAAGGGACCCCTGACCATTAGGTCCAGTTGTGGCCGACTCTGGGGTTGCGGCGCTCATCTCGCTTTATTGGCCGAGGGAGCCAGCGGACAGCTTCCGGGTCATGTGGCCAGCATGACTAAGCCGCTTCTGGCGAACCAGAGTAGTGCACGGAAACGCCATTTACCTTCCTGCCGGAGTGGTACCTATTTATCTACTTGCACTTTGAGGTGCTTTCGAACTGCTAGGTTGGCAGGAGCCGGGGCTGAGCAACGGGAGCTCACCCCATCGCGGGGATTCGAACCGCCAAACTTCCGATTGGCAAGTCCTAGGCTCTGTGGTTTAACCCACAGAGCCACCCACGTCCCTCTTAAACATTTACTTGTTCAGATAAAAACTCTCAATAATATAAACCAGGCATGCACAACCTGTGGCCCTCAAGGAACCCATACCAGCCATATATTATTGCCTCACAAGTGTCCTACAAGAACACACTGCCTTGCATTTGGCGTTTCAGGCAGGCAGGAGAAACAAGAGGTTTATTGAACTATGCATGGCTGGTAGGCTGTGTTGGCTTGGTGGGTCACAAGCTGTATGCAGGTGCTGTGCAAATTCTTGCACAGTACTTCACGATGACAGCACTTGGCCTTTATATCTGTATACTAAAAAGAGAAAGGAAAAAGCAATCACATACGAAGCAGCCAAACCAATTGAGTATGGTTTTGAGTGGTGTCTGTGTTTCAAAAAAGATGAGACACACATTCACTCCAGAAGTAGCATGAGAATGAGAGAAAAGCAGGTATATTAACTCTGTGGGGTAGCAATGAGAAACTAAGTTTGTTCAGCAGTGAGTAGAGCTCCAAGAAACAGTTCCAGGAAATAAGTGATATTTATGTTTCCCCACTGCTCTCTTAAATATAGACTGTTCTAGGGAAATAAAATACCCCTATAATCATAATTTAAAGGCCACATATAAAAATGTCTTGGCTTTTTCACGTCTAAGTATGTTTGTTTTGAAATGTAGGATTGTAATGGTAAAAACTCCTATGGAAGGTGTCATAAGACACCTGGCACATTAAGCGAATGTGGTTAATGCACACTTTTTCCTGAAGTCAACTACAATATGGCATGTGAAGAAAAGATATGGCCTGCACTGAAGTCTGACTACCTCATATCCTCTAAGCAGCCACTCAGATTTCTGGGATATCTCAGTCATTAAAACTTTTTAATGGGGGCGGCCGCCGAGACCACATAACACCGGTCTTGAAAGACCTACATTGGCTCCCAGTACGTTTCCGAGCACAATTCAAAGTGCTGGTGTTGACCTTTAAAGCCCTAAACGGCCTCGGCCCAGTATACCTGAAGGAGCGTCTTCACCCCCATCGTTCTGCTCGGACGCTGAGGTCCAGCGCTGAGGGCCTTCTGGCGGTTCCCTCATTGCGAGAAGCAAAGCTACAGGGAACCAGGCAGAGGGCCTTCTCGGTAGTGGCGCCCGCCCTGTGGAACGCCCTCCCATCAGATGTCAAAGCGATAAATAACTACCTGACATTCAGAAGACATCTTAAGGCAGCCCTGTTCAGGGAAGTTTTTAATCTGTGATATTTTACTGTATCTTTGGTTTCTATGGAAGCCGCCCAGAGTGGCTTGGGAAACCCAGCCAGATGGGCGGGGTACAAATAATAAATTATTATTATTATTATTATTATTATTATTATTATTATTATTATTATTTAATCTCAGGGTTGTGGGTTCGAATCCCATGCTGGGCAAAAAATTCCAGGATTGGGGGGGGGGGTTGGACTAGATCAGGGGTGTCAAACTCAAATTCATCGGGGGCCGCATCAGCAGTTTGGTCACCCTCAAAGGGCCGGTTGTATCTGTAGGACTATGTGTCCACTCTATTATCACTTTCCCATATCTCCTGAAATTGCCTTCCCTCTGCATCAGCTCCGCCTCCGCCACTTCCACCGCCCCCCAAGGCCTGGTCGCTCTTCTTGCGCTTGTACTTGTCCTTGCACATCTTGTTGCGGTGCCTCTTGCACATCCAGGGCTTGCGCTGCTTGGCCACTTGCGTGGTGGTCTCGCTGCAGCCTTTGTAGGTGCAGCTCTTGCAGCCGCCGCCTCCTCCTCCTCCCCCAACTGGGCGCCGCCCTCCTCCTCCTCGTCCAGATCCTCCAGGCCTCCGCCGGGGCTGCCGGCACTGTCACCTCCGTCGCCGTCCACGTCACCCCCCGCTGCCGGGCCCAGCTCGTAGAAGACCATGAGGCCTGAGGGTGCCTCCGAGGCCCCCCGCGATGGTGGCTGCAGCTGCCACACCACCTGGGGCTGCAGCAAGGCGCCCACCGCCTCCCCGTCCCCGCCGCAGGGCTGCATCACCAGCAGCGTGAGCGGCTGCGGCAGGGAGGGGGAAGGCGACGATGAGGAGAAAGCGGCTGAGCTGCCGCTCGTGTTCCTGGAAGGCTCCGTCCCTTCGGCAGACCTCGCAGCCAGAGCCTCCCGCAGGGCCCCTCGGGTGCCACAGCAACGGCAAACGGGCGCCACGGGCCAGGCGCTGACAGGTTGCCAGCTATTACGCACGCGTGGGGAAGGCGGCGCACACGCGACCTCCACCTCCTTTCACTTAAGCGCGCAAGCGCAGAGGCGGCGGCGGCGGGGCTTTCCCCCCAATCCTTCACCGCCTGCGCATGCGCGTTACACGCCTGACGTCGCGCATGTTCAAAAAAGGCCGCTAGGGTAAGCGATCTCCTTTATGATATTGGAGTTAGTGGGAGGATTCGTCACGCGCATGCACCGTCGCGTTGGCAGCCTGTTCGATGGGCGGGTGGGAAGCGACTGGGCTTCTAATAGCGGGCTGGGGCTACACGGCTACACGGGCCACATGATGAGGTCTGGCGGGCCGGATTCGGCCCGCGGGCCTTGTGTTTGACACCCGTGGACTAGATGATCCTTGTGATCCCTTCCAACTCTACAATTCTGTGAAGACTCTATGAAGACAGGCTATGTCGACCAAATGCCAACTTTTGAAGCAATTCTAGTAGGGATGACAAACATGCGGAAATGATGTGAGAGACCTAAGAAGCTTAGAAGTGAAGCAAGATTTCCCCAAGGTTTTCCCCTCCCCCCCAGGGGGGGCACATTGGTCCAATGTCATTCAAATCCCCACTCAGCCATTAGGTGACTTTAGCTAAGTGCCTGTGTGTCAAACTGTGCACAATGCTAAAACATCTTGGAACCCCATGTAAAGGTAAAGGGACCCCTGACCATTAGGTCCAGTCGTGGCTGACTCTGGGGTTGTGGCGCTCATCTCGCTTTATTGGCCGAGGGAGCTGGCATACAGCTTCCGGGTCATGTGGAAAGCATGACCAAGCTGCTTCTGGCGAACCAGAGCAGCGCACGGAAACGCCGTTTACCTTCCCGCCAGAGTGGTACCTATTTATCTACTTGCACTTTGACGTGCTTTCGAACTGCTAGGTTGGCAGGAGCAGGGACCAAGCAACGGGAGCTCACCCCGTTACAGGGATTCGAACCACAACCTTCTGATTGGCAAGTCCTAGGCTCTGTGGTTTAACCCACAGCGCCACCTGCATCCCTGGAACCCCATGACTGGGGTTTAAATTCTCCTCTATGACGAGAGAAACGATATAACCTGAGGTCTATATGAGCTTACTTAACGGAAGGGTGGGATATACACGTCCTACAAAAATAAACAAAATTGATAGGAGTTTCATGTACAGTGAAGGTATTATGTAAAATGATGATAGGAAAAATAAATAATAAATCATTGGGGAAAGGAAAACACTTACTGAAGCTTTTTTGAATGCTCCCCCCTGGAAAAAAAAATCTAAGAATTTATGAGAACAAGATTAAAAACTGCAATTAACCCAGGCTTCTCTCTTTAGTAATTATTCATATACCTGTTTAGCCGATAATAACTCCTAGCTCCAGGCTGTCTGCCTGCAGTGCTAGGACACAGACAGGAACCTCTGCGAAATTGACTTCCCTGGCTACACTCGTGCTTGCAAGAGCTATTTTCAAGGGCAGATGTACAATGTTATATGGGTAAAGGGACAAGCAAATTAAAGATGGGTGTTCTGTCAGAAAAGTACTGAAGACCTTGCGTCAGCATTTACCTCCATTTATAAGACTTCAGGGCTTTAACTCTTTGCTTTCTATTAGGAAAGTTGCAACAAGCAAGTTACAAAAACAAGACACGGTATCTACAATATTTTAAGCAGAAACCGGCAGGTTGTTTTTTTAATGTAATGTTTTTATTGGTTTTATTCTTTTTTGGTTCCATGAAGATGCTTCCATTTCAAATGCTAATTCAGCCTCGTCCCAAAAAACTAGCAGACCTCACACTCATCTTTGCTGATGGTAAATGAAGAAATGTGTTTGCTTTTATTTATCTCCTTTTGGAAACATCTCCTTAGGACTCTTCCCCCACCTCCAGTTCTTCTGGTCTATATCACAAAGAGATGCCCACAAACCCACTCACCACCAGCTGGTCAAAAGGTTAATGCCCTCAGCCCTCTGGCATCAAGATATCCAGTGCCACACAAAACCCCCAGCCCTGAAGTCTTCAAGTAAATAAGGAATAGGAAGAGTCCCTTCCAGGCCCTGGGAAAGATTCTTGCTCTTACACGTTCTACATCAGAGGTTCCCAAACTTATTTGGCCTACCTCCTCCATTTCAGGAAAAAAACATTACTCAGCGCTCCCCTGGAAATCAACCTTCTTTAAGCAAAGCAGCAGGGCTGTGTCACAGCCTGCTTGCCATTGGTCAAATAGGCGGGCAAGCTGTGATCCACTTCCTGAGCCTGAGTGAAGCTGACATGGGTTCACCCAAGCTTGGGAAAACCTGTTGCCTTCAGCACAACTGCCGGATCTAGGGAAGGTTACCGACATGGCAGTAAGCGTCATTACACAACAAATGAAACATATATAAATGGGTTTGGTTCTTCTCCCACGCCCTTGTTTTTATTCAATGTGCCCCCCCAACTGCACCCGAGGCTACTTCTCCCCTGGATCATTCCAGCAGCCCCCACTGGGTGGTATCGCCCACTTTTGGAAACACTGTACAGTACTATATAAATGAAATAAGACCATGCACCAATCAATGAGCAATCACACCGGTGTAGAAATCAACCATGTCATTCAGCCAGTCCACTTCCTTCAAAGGCTATTGGATTGGCATGGGAAGCAAGCATACAGCAGGGTCTTTCAGGCTGTTTAGGTATGGTTCCCATCAGGCAAAAAGTGTCTTACAGAATTCCCCCACGCATTTGCTGATGAGCCTCATATTGCATTGGTACAGCTGTTCACATTTAGTACTCCCTCGTACTTGTGAAAGAAATGATAGGATACGCTATTAATAGCTTTACTACATCTGCATTTGGATGTAAATACTGAAATACATTATATAGACGTATTAGATATTACAAAAATTCTGTACAGTACAAGGGTCAAGGAGGTTTTCAAAGTTTTCAATATCAGCAGATGCTAAACAAACTTCCCCCCAAACAAAAGCTTGGAAATTCTACTCCTAAAAAAGAGCCCCCTGGATCAGACCATAGGCCTATCCAGGCTAGCACCCTGTTTCTCAAAGTGGCCAACCAGATAGAAATCCACTAGCAGAACATTAGGGTAATGGCCCTCCGCAATTGGTTCCTCATCAATTGGCATTTACTGCCTTGGATATTGAAGATAACCTATAGCTATCATGACTAGTAGCCATTTATAGCCCTATCTTCCATAGATTTCTCTAACCACCTTTCAACGCTGTCTAAATTGGCAGCCATTACCACATCTTGTTCAATTGTTTTTTGAAGTAACGTATAGTGGCTAAGGGTGTGAACTGTGAGTCAAGATATCTAAACAGCGCAGATTACATGTTGAACACAAACTTATTATGTCACCGAAGGTACACCAATATTTCCTCTCTCTCTCTCTCTCTCCCCCCCACCCACATCTTACATCTGTGGTATGTTAATAATACTGACCTGCCTCACTGGGCTACAGTAAAAAAGAATACGGAATGGAGGTATGTGAAAAGTCATCAAATGCTCTAATGCTTTAGCATTATATTGATGCTAGAAATGATTACTATTGTTCCCTTTTGATTGATACAGCATCCACAATATGACAAGTTTTCCTGTGTGAACCAAACTGAAATGAGGAGGAGGAGGAGTGTTAATTTCAAGTATGGGGCTTGTGCAGGAGACCTTCTTGGTTTGTGCCTGTGGTCTGCTAAAAACTATTGCTTTTGACACATATCGTTGCATAGCCATATCAAACCACTTCACGGCATAGTTTCCAGACAAATCATCTATTCCTTGACATGTCTTGATGTTGTTATCTTATGGGTTTAAGAGAGGGAAAACGAGGAAGCTTCTTAAGAGCTAATCTACCAAAAACGTAGTGGCTATACAGAGAAATAAGCATCAAGCTTCCTGCATTTTGAAGCACTGGCACTCATGCATTAAATCATTAATGCCCAACATGAATACACGTTAATCACCAAGTGATGGCAATATACATTGCTGTTTGATATAGGAACTGTCAGAGGATTTTAAAAAAAAAGGATTGTGTTTTTTCCAATCACGTAGGAGAGATGGCACAGGAGCAAACTCTGATGGTCGTCAGCCACTAAAAAAAGACTCCTGCCAATATTCTCTTGTCCAACTGGGGCAAGCAAGCCAAAAGTTCTTGCTCCAGGGTGCAACTGGAGTAAATAGTCAGGTTACTATCTTCCAGCTTTTGCTTAAAAAAAAATAAATTCTTGCTATCCATTCTTTCCAGAAATATGAGCACAGTAATGCTGGGTGGGAATGAGACAATATAAACCACAGATTTGGAGACCAAATACTTGGAAGGGGAACAGTGAATGAATTACAAATGCATCAGAACAGTGAAACTTTAATGAATGCCATCCTCTCATATAAGATGCTTTCTTCAGGCACTTTGACGGCATTTCCACATGTGCATCAATTGCAGAGGGAGGGATACGTTCCAATGGAATGTGTACAAATGCTCACATATTCAGCATTTTGTGAAAACTATGATTTCTATGATAAGCCATGATTACAGGCTTGAATGTCTCTTCACCTTTGTTAATTGCTGCTGCCGCCCCTACCTTTTATTAATTTTGTTATTGTTTTGCTTTATTGTTTGTTTTACTGCTTTGTTTTCACTTTAAATTGCAGTGGTGGTATTTGGCTTGTTCTGAATAGAATTCCCTCTATAAAATCTGTTTTGGCCTTATATTCAGAAACCCAAGTGGCATGAAGTAACTTCCACAACCTGGGGCTAGTGCACAAGTTGCAAATCCCTCCCAGTCAGAAATATCCTGGCCACAGTTACACATGCTCTGGTAATGTTGCTTTTGGACTAAAGCAATGCATTGCATGTGGGGATGTTCAGAAACTGCAGTTAGTTCAAAATATAGCTGCTAGGTTGCTAACTAGGAATGGCTGCATTAAACATATCTTCTCAGTTTTAAAACAGCTGCAGTGGTTGCTGATCCTTTTCCAAACACAATTCCAAGTGCTGGCTTTAAATGTTAAACTGTTTCATGTTAAATGTACCTAAAATTAAGCAGTTCTTGAGCAGGCGGTTGTGGACCAGATCTGGGCTCTTTTGGAAGAAACTGATTTTCTAGATTCATTTCAGTTGGGATTTAGGCCCAGTTTTGATACAGAAACTGCTTTGGTTGCTGAGTACAATGACCTCTGTCAGGAGAGAGACAGGGGAAATGTGCCCCTGTTATTTCTCCTCTACCTCTCCATGGCCTTTTGATATCATTGACCGTTATATCCTTCTAGAGCGGCTGTCTGAGTTGCGGGTGGGTGGCAACGCTTTTCAATGGTCCCAGTGCTACTTGAAGGGTTGTTTCCAGAGGGTGATACTTGGAGAGTGGTAGTCAGCACTGTGAAACCTTCAATGTGGAGTTCCTCGCGGCTCAATTTTATCCCCTTTGCTGTTTAACATCTATATCATGGGTAGACAAACTAAGGCCTGGGGGGCCGGTTCCGGCCCAATCGCCTTCTCAATCTGGCCCACGGACAGTCCAGGAATCAGCATGTTTTTACATGAGTAGAATGTGTCCTTTTATTTAAAATGCATCTCTGGGGTATTTGTGGGGCATAGGAATTTGTTCATTTTTTCCCTTCAAAATATAGTCTTACCCCCCACAAGGTATGAGGGACAGTGGACCGGCCCCCTGCTGAAAAAGTTTGCTATATGAAACCACTAAGTGCAGTCATCTGGAGTTTTGGAGTACGCTGTCAGCAATCTGCTGATGACACACAGCTCTAATTCTCCTTTACATCTGCAGGTGTGGCAGTGGATGTGCTGGATTGTTGTCTTGCCTCAGTAATGGACTGAATGAGAGCCAAAAAACTGAAGCTCTACCCAGATAACACTGAGGCGCTGTTAGTGGGTGGTTCCCTAGACTTGATGGATGGGACGTGGCCTGCTCTTAATGGGGTTACACTCCCCCTGAAGGAGGTGGTGCGTAAACTGGGGGTACTTCTGGATACCTTGCTGTCGCTTGAGGCTCAGGAGGCCTCAGTGGCGCAGAGTGCTTTTCATCAGTTTCAGCTGGTGGCCCAGCTGCACCCCTCTGGACAGAGATAGCCTAACCTCTGTTGTCTATACTCTGGTAACCTCTAAGTTAGAGTACTGCAGTGTGTTATAAGTAGGACTGCCTCTGAAGACAGTTTGGGAACTTCAGCTGGTGCAGAATTTGGTGGCCAGATTGCTCACCCTGGCAAGATGGTTTGAGCATATTACACCAGGGGTCCCCAAACTAAGGCCTGTGGGCTGGATAAGGCCCAAGGGACGTGCGGCAACCCCTGCCGCCTGCTCTTACCAGCACTGCACTGCACGGCTACCCACTTCTGGGTTGGAGGAGCACCGGAAATAGCTTGTGCGCATGAGCAAGTGTTATTTCTGGTGCACATCCGGGTCAGGAGGCCTGTGCACATGCGCACAAGCTATTTCCGGTGCACCTCTGACCTGGAAGTGCGCCAGAAATACCATGTGCGCATGCGTATGGGCATGCGCTCCCCTGCCCTCCATGCAATCGGCGCTGGAGACACCGGCCCAAGGCGCAGTAAGTTTGCTGACCCCTGTATTACACCAATCCTGACCCAATGGCTGCCAATTATTTTCCAGGTCTAATTCAAAGTGTTGGTTTTGACCTATAAAGCCTTAAACAGCTCAGAACCGCAATACCTCAAGCACTGCCTCTTCCCAAATGTGAACCAACCCAGACACTGAAAATGAGCAAGAAAGAATATTTTTAAATAGTCACTCCATATGTTCTCCCCACACAGAGCCCAATAAATTGGAGCCACTTGTGCATTTAGTCACAAGGCAAAGCTTCCATTTTAGCTGCTTCCATTTTTTCTTGAGAGTGTCCCTAAAGAAGAAAGGCATGCACATATAATTGGTCCTTTAAACATACGCAACCCAACACTTGGTCATTTTTCACCAGATGTTTAACTGGTAGGAAGCAATTTTGAACACCTGCCACCAACATACAAGGAAGTTGTTTGAAGACCACATGAAACTGAGAAAAATTAAAGCACTTCCAATTATGTCACATCCTACGTTGTGTGTTTAGGAGAAAAGGGAAAATAAAAACCAGAATATTAATGCTGAGTCATCTGCCCCCCCCCCATTTTTTAAAGCTAAAATAATACTAATAATCATCATGGTGATTTCAAATATGATTGAACTACAATTGAATGAGGGCAGCATCCATTTTCAACTGGATTTAATAATGGAGAGTTATCCTGAGCAACCAAAGTTATCAAGCTTAACACAGACTTCCAAACAGGGCTCATATAGACAATGAAAATGTGAATATGAGTTCTAATAACTATACATTAATAGAAACTCAAGGATTTTGGGGGCCTTCAAGTCATGTACCCACAGTAGACCTGAAAGAGGCACAGCATGCAGAAAGCAAGTAATCCTTCAATTTTCATATATGCCGCCCCCTACACACACACACACACACACACACAATATGACCTACATGTCCCATTTCATTTCTACTTCCTTAAGGAGTCTTAAATATTTAACTTGCAGGCTGTCAGGTAAAGATTAGAAGATGTGTGTAAATGATCAGAATGTTAAACACATTATTTTAACATAAAAGTGATGATTTATTTAGCTCTCTTACCTGCTTTCCCCTTTTGAATTAATTGCTGTTGATAACTTTATTAGCTTCACTAGCAGCCCATCAATCCCTCTGGCATGAATTTTACAAAGTGGAAGAAATCTGATATTTTGCAGAGTTCCCTCTCTGGTTAATCCCTTGGATAGTACATCAGGGCAAATTTACAATGTTATTTAAGCAGAGAACAATGCTTAAAAGCTTAACAATCAGCCCTAGCTAATTTAGGAGGCTTTACAGAAGGTCCCATGAGTAGACTACTTGTGTAAGGAGAAGATCATAGTGTCCTTTGCATCTTCCCCTTGGGTAGGGGGGGAAAAACTAACTACCAGTTCCTTAATGAGATAAAGCTGGGGAGTGTGTTACTTATTTATTTATGTGGTATTAAAATATGAATCACAAAAAGCCAAATTAATATAAATGCTTGTTTAAGATGGCCAGGCCTCTTTAAATCAAGTCTCTCCTACATTTCCCCATTTTCTCTAGTTTTTGTGAGGTTTATGGCTGCAGAATGTAGCTTTCAAGGTACCAGCTAACCTCACAGGGGCCCCATAGCTTACATACTTTCCTATAAAGAGGTATCTATATCTAGAATCGCACCCAGACTGCCAGAAAAAGAGCACTGAAACCATTTAAACCACCGTGGAAACATGTGTGATGAAAATTTTACACACACAAATCTCCTTTTCTTTACACAGCATTTACAAATGCTAAATAAATACATTTCATGTACATGAGCTGCAAGTGCTCCCTATTCTGATTATTGCAATTGTTATTTTTTGCTCAGATGAGCCAGTACATATTCATTATTAAACATGTATGAACAAACATTCCTGTTTTTCAAAATTCCTAGCTCCAACCCCCCCCCCAATCTGCCTTTAAAATCTGTAGTCATCTTTTCCTTTCTTGCCGTGAAAGGATTATAACTAGTCAGTGTAAGCTCAGCATTTTGAGTCTAAAAGCATCACTTTGGTTATGTCCATCACTCTGCTTTGTCATCATTCTGGCTTATCCGCAACAATAACTGGTACATATTCTTTCTGATGGTTGAGCCCTAGCTAAATAAAATAGCACATTTCCAGACCCACTGCCACCCCAAAAACCCCTCTTTCAGGACTTGATAATTTGAAAAGATTCCAAAATCATGTTGCTCTAGTCCTCAAGTGAGTGCACACTGGAAATGGGAGGTATGTCAGAAAAGTTAGGGATCTATCATAACAGGTTAGGATAATAAGTGAAAGACAACCATCCATTTAACAAAGAAAAACTGGAAGTTCTTCCATAATCCAGTGCTTTTTCCCCCTAAATTTTTTTTAGTGGTGCTCCCATTTTCCTACTCATATTGAAATACTGCCCCTCAATGAGGCCAAACTTAGATTCACAACATGTTTAAGGGTATGTGTACCCCTGTGTCGTCTCCCCCCCAAAGAAAAGCACTGCCATAATCTATCAGAGCTCCTTCTCTAGGTTCCCCTGACCAAGGGTGTGTGGTGACAAGGAAGAGGGACTTTTTGGTGGTGACATCTGTTGTATGGAATGCCCTCCCCATTATGGTGCCCATAATATGATCTTTTGGGTAGCATTTTTAAAACTTCTGGTTTAAAAATTATTTTATCCTTCTGCATTTTGGCTGGCTTTTAGAAACATTTATCCGCATTGTTTAAAAAGAACAAAGTGTTTTTTTTTTAATATAAAAAAAATTACACGCAATATGTGCAGCAATAAAACTGCTAGTACATTTGCAAGCAAAGCAGGGTTTCACATTGGGTGGGGGGCTGTGTGTTGAGATTCCTGCATTGTAGGGGGGCGGACTAGATGACCCTCATAATCCCTCCCAACTCTTCGACTCTATTAATAGGTGGTATATAAAATGTAATTAAAAAATGTAAATAATGATGATAAAGTTATCAGGACAGTGAAGGAGCCTCTGCTACTTCACAGTCACACAGGAGACCCTAGATCAGCCTTTCTCAACCTGTGAGTTCCCAGATGTTGTTGAACTACAACTCCCATCGCCCCTAGCTAGCAAGGCCAGAGCTCAGGGATGATGGGAGTTGTAGTCCAACAACATCTGGGGACCCACAGGTTGATAACTGCTGCCCCAGATAGTAGATGGTTTTCAGCAATAGGGCAAGGCCCTACATAACTCCCACCAACTCAGCAAAAAACTGGATTTGACAGGATGATACATAGCACTTCGGAAGCAGTCAAGTTTTCATGAGTACTTGCTGTTTGGAGAAAGTTACATTTTGGATTGCAGTATTACAGAGAACACCCAGTTGTCTTTTTAAAATATCCTTTTCACATTGCGGTCTTGTATTTCAAGGCCATGAGGCTGGTTCAATATTTCCCAGCGGGAGACAACTACCATTACAAATTCCCAACAATTTGCATCTACAGATCTCATTTTAGACCAGCAGCAAATCATTTTTTCACACTGGGATCCTAGAAGCTGCTATATTTTTTTGTCTTAATGAAATTGCTTCTGCAGTAAGCACATCAAATAATATGATTTGTTAGGGTTCCCCCTCCATGATGGGAAAGCCATGATGTTTGAAGCGAAGAAGACAAATTTGATTTAGGAGAGCTCATCATACAGGAAACCAACTGTCCCACTTTTTACTCAGATATTCAATATTCAGAATAACATCCCCAGGGAAGAACCTGGTATGCTGAAGCCTCTCCAAAATGAAGTCTGAAATGAATGAAAATGGGTTCTTATACATTTTCATTGCACGAGGACTGGTGTGGCTTGTGTTAGATCAATTGGTTCTTTTACAAAGGGTCTTAGATTAACTGATGGAAATTCATGGAGATGACTTGAAAATATGTTCTTTCCGACTTTGGAAAAAATTCCCCAAGAAACATGTCTTCCCTTATGTGAAATTACTGGTAGCTGTGATGAAAGGAAAGGAAGAATATAATAAAGAGACCGAGTGGTTTTTGTGTGTGCAAAAACATTGGACTGGTATTTTGCATTTTTTTGTCCCATTTAAGAGATATAGTGGGCTTATTTGTCAGTGGTGTTGCGAAGTGCCTTCAAAGTTTTATTAAAATAGTTACCAGTTTTTTCCATGCTAGTATTGCTATTTTAACTTTTGGATGCATATGCATTAACTCCATGACCTCTTCAATCAATCTAGGCTCAATCTATTTCTTCGTAATTTTTTTGTTGAAGTCAAAGTTCCTTCCACAGACCACCATTCTTTCCATCCTATTTCTCCTCCCTAGGCTTTCTAAGGTTAATTTGTACTCATTATCCCATCATGCATGAGAGAATATGGAAGATGCAGCTCATTATAATGGGACAGAGGGAGTTACACTGAATCTCCCTTCCACCAAATTCTTGCAGGCAAAGATTTAGCAGCTGATCATTTCAATCCACCTCCTGGACCTGTCCATGTTCTCTCTCCAATAATGTGCCCTCACTCAGTCTTCCTTCTCGGACCCTTCCTCATTTCACATCTCCTCCTCTAGCCTTCTGCCTGCCCCAACCCTCACTAGCTTCTTAGCCTCACAGAGTCATTGCAGGGATTAACTGAGGAGGGGTATGGACAATCTACTACTCCTTGGAGAAAAAGGTGGGATCTCAATGCAATAAATAAGTTCTTCTGCTTACCTGCTTGAGAAAAGTAGAGGGGCAAACCAGATGGAAATATCCAACCTGCCATCCTGTGATCACCACATGGATCACAAAAAGCCTGGCAAATTTTGAACACTGCTCATAGATGTTATAACTCTGCTGATATGAATACCCTCACAATAATTAGAGCCATCAAATCTCTCTAGGCATAATTAGTGGCTGACCAGGGAAATATTACCAATTTACAGAAGTGAAAGAAATCCCCTTACCCCTGCCCCAGTGGTGATTAGTCTCCATAATACCTCACACCTGGTTGTGTAAAAACAAACAATTGCTTGCATGAGGTAATTTTCTATAAGCAGAAAGTAAGAGGGGCAAGCAGGTTAAGTGACCTAGCCAAGGAGACACGTTGTAGGTTAAAAGGAAAAAGGAGGAAAGGAACTCGATACTTATTGGCTTATCATACATTAGGACTCTATGCTTCTGACCACAATCATTCTTCCAAAAGACATTTATCCTGTTTAAAGCCAATGACAAAACTGAAATTGACTCTTTTAGCTTGAAGTGATTCCACACACAGCACTGACCCAGGATTTCAAACATGGAAAATTCCAACAAAGAGGCAAGCTCATACTATGGAATTCAGATCTTGAATCAGACAAAGCCAGAGAACCTTAGTTTTAAATCAATCTGTGTCACATTTGGCATTTCTGTTAGGAAACTGTTCTTTCTTTCATCTCATCCTCTGTCTGAATCCCGCCTTCAGGGTGTATATGCCCTCCCTTTTTACTGCCAGCATGTCATTCTCAGCATATTAAATTGTGACTTCTTAGAAAATTAACACACAAAACCAAAACAGAAAACCCACAGAGACTTAGTCCACCACAAACATAAGATTCTTCTTTCTTTAAGCCACATCCCCAGACACCCTCTAAATAACTTAGGAAACAAACAGACTGAACAAACAGAGCAACCAAGTTGTGTTAGTTTTTTAAAAAGTTTACTTCCACTAAATATTACAGAAAACCTATTCAAAACTCTGAAGGTAAAGGCGCAATCTTGACAAATTACAGAACAATGGCCAAATTGAACACTGCCCCTTCCTGGATTGTCCCACTGAAGACTGCGGGTAGAACTTCATACATCTGAACAAAACCAAAAACACTGCAGATGGAAAGTTGGTATACTGAAGAGGCGGCTAAAATTCGTTTTTCCTGACATGGTTGCAGCACGGTGAACCAGTCAAAGATGCAATATGTTCCACCTAAAGTGATACAGGCATGATATGACTCTTGTGACTGTACCACAAGACACATCCTTTGTAACACTACCTAATCATATACATTCAAAACTACTAAATAGTATTTTTTTTTAACAAAGCTGACAATCACAATAATGATTCAGCGGCACTCCCCTCTCACTATATTAAAAAATTAATAAAGTCACTGACTCTATCAAGGTTGAAATTTGGCTGACATCTGAAGTGAGCTGAAGGAAAGAACAGAACTGCTATTTCTGCTATCAAACATCTCACATTGAGCCTCCTATCCAGGTGGTCTAAGATTAATTTGCTTCAGTATTTGCAAAGGTACTTTCTCCTGCACATTCCTGCCCTGGAGCTGCTCCTCCCACCTCCCCTCTCCCTTTCATCTGCCTGCAGAGATATCGAACAGTGTCTCTCACTGAACAGTGTCTCTCACTGACAAAGCTTTCGTGTGTGATCTCATCCTGCACTCAGTCCCCTCGCCTGGCCCCTGCTTGCCCTTCTGCCAAGAGCAAAGCAGCACCAGGAGGAATGAACAAACGGACCACAGCACACCATTAAATTATTCTGTAAAACATTTAAGTATAGCAGGTTTATTTCCTTCTTTTAGCACCCACCCCATCCCAAGTAACTGCCAAAAGGAATATATCTATTTTTGCTGAGACAGATCCTTTGAAAGCAATGTATCACCTTCTGTTGTTTAAATATAGAGGAGGCGGACAATGCTCCTCTTCCATGAGCACAAGGGTGGCCAATACTGTGTACTCCAGATGTTTTAGACTACATTCCTGACCACTAGCTATGCTGTGGTCCACCTGATGAGAGCTGGAGTCCAATAACATCTGGAGGGTACCATGACTCTCCTCTATCAATCTGAATAAGCATCTCTAGATGGAAAGAGCAACAGAGGAAACCTACTTTGGGGAGAATGCATGAACTTCATATTACAACCTTACACAGGAAATATAATACAATACAAAGGATATGCATGTGACTTTTGCTTTTATTGCCATTATCTCTGAATATGTACTCTCAGAACTGGGCTTTGGCACCTGAACATGCAAAGAGCTAACATGTAAGTACTAGAAGCCTTGATCTGGTAGCTACATGAAGAATGGGAATTTCCTGAAGGAAGGGCCAATTCAAAGGCATAGTCAATTGGAGGCCAAGGTCTGATGCGAGGAAACTGTTAGAGGGAGGGCAGGAAGACTGATAAGGAAACTGACATCCTTCCAGCTTTCAAAGGAAGTTGGTATACTTGGATATACAGAGGGTCTAGCAGGCTGACAGGCAGAAAGCAAGCAGCAATAATGGATATTGCCTAGGCAAAGATACATGTCTGACCTGGAGGAATTTGTAGCATTGTGAGAAGGCACCAATGAGCTATAGAGTGGTGGGGAATGGAGTCATGCCAGGACCCAGAAAGACAATACTGTCCCTACTTCTTCCATTATGCAGTCTCAATGTGGCTCAATGAAAGAGGGAGGCAGCGTAGAGTCAATCAGTGTAGAGGTCTGCAGTGTGGAAGCAAACAAGCTCATGACCTACCTGCTGTGCGGTAACAAGCCAATGCCACTCACTAACAATTGTTTCAGGACCAAATGTCATGTGTATTTAGAAGAAGCTGTGTTTCATTTACCTTCAAGGTGGGAAATGTTGCATCTGACCTCCTGCCAAGAGAGAGGAGCAAGTGGAGCGCAGAGCTTGGGCTCTGCAGTGACTAAGAGGCCGGCGTTGAAATGGGAAATCAACAAATGCATTAAGTGGCCTTTGGCACATAATAGTCTTTCAGTCTCACTTTGTTCCCCCCCTCCGCAATATGGAGGGTGATAATAATACAATTCCATCTTAAATGCACTGTATGATGTGCTTCATAGGTGCTGAGTGTGTGGGGCTGTGGGGGCTCCAGCCCCCACAACATTCCCCATGAAGGGCCAGGGCACCCACATTTTTTTGCATGCCATGGGATCATTTGTGCCTGGCATCAGCATGGGCTCCTGCTGAGCGTGCCCCTGAGGGAGCCCACTGCGCCCAGCCTGGCACACTGCCCAGCTTCGCAGAGGGGCGGCCAACTCCAGAGGACCCAACGGAAAGACCCGACGATGTGCTTTGAATACTCCAAAACACTAAGCACTATTCTTGTTAATAAAGGAGGAAATGCCAAGGCTACATTGACAAAGTAGCAGACCATAGGGCGTAACACAGGCACAACTTTATTATATCCTTCTTTCAGGATTGCACTCTAATTTTCGAATGCTTGTTCACACCACTTGACTCCTGCCCTTAGCGTTCTTAAAAACAATTCAAATTAACCACAGGGATAACTGGGGATTAGCTAGGCTAAACAAATAAGACTTAAAACCATTACTTCAAAATCCTGGTTAGCAGCACAGGTGACCCCAAAGGGAATTATTTCTTTACCAAAATAAGAAGAGCAAAGAGCTCTAAAATGTGAAGACCATTAAGCTAAAATGTGGCAGAATGTCCTCTTCTAAAAAAGATCATAACTACACTAACATGTGTTTTCTCTTTGAAATCTGAGATATAACACTTTTCAACATGGCACTCATATGAGTTGATCATACAGGAACCGAAGTCTGTAAAGACTTGCAAATGAAAAGCAAACACTGCAATATTGATAACTATCTTGGGGAGAAGATAAGAGAGCACTGGTCAAAATACAGTACCTGGACGGGTTATTTTGGACGGGCATCTGGGAATGCCCCTAAACACAAAGATATTTGTCCCAGATGAAAAGGGCAAATTTTGATTAATAGGAATAAACTTTGATCGTAAGAGTAGCTGACTTCCTAGGATCCCTTAAATGTCAGAAAAGATCCAAAGTAGTTCAGGAGAATCACTTCAGGTGTAGTGTAGTGGCTGAGACCTTGAGCAGAGAATTTGCCAGTTCAAATCTCACCTCTATCCTGAACTTGCTGGGTGGCTGTACCCATCCCATCTCCTGCAATACAGGCATCATAATAATAACCTGCCTTACAGAGTTGCAAGGATCATGAATGCAAATTGTTCAAGGATTGCAAATGACTTCTTAAGAACACATTCTATAGTTAAAGCCTGACATGACTAAAATTAAAAACGGCAAGTTAAGCAACTACCAAGTCATTAACTTATAGAAAGTTGCAAAATGGAAAGGGATTTGAATGAACGGGCACACTTTCCCCCCAATTCTGTTGAATTAATTTCACTCCAATAAACATGGAGATTAATTCAAACCCAGCTCCATTATTGTACAAACACTTGGAAGCCATTTGTTGCCAATGGCAAATTAATTTTTGTCATGACTGTGACATTTTCCTCATGCCAGTTACTTTTAAAACATTACTCTATTAGAAAAGCTGGATATGATCTATTAAGAAGATAAGGAAGTTGATCTCCCTTGTGCAGTGATGTTCTCTGAAGGCCCATCATGCTAAATACAGAGCTATTTGTAACAGTTCACACAACAAGCTCCCTGTGGAGGAAATGTTTTCCGAACTGGCAGCATAGAAGTAGCACAAAATGTCAACTCTCAAAAGTATCTCTCTTTACAACCACAGAGTCACAAATCTAGCTAATGTATCTATATTTCTTTCTGGCGACCAAGATGCTAACTGAACTCACAACCATTTCATAAGCACCAGAAAAAAGGCAGAGAAAAGCCATACACCCTAGTTTATTTTCCCCTATTGGTCTGAGAAATAGTGGAAAAAAGACACGACGGGGCAGGGTCTTAAATACTAAAACATTAGTCTTTTAACTGATGGTTGGGCTCCACAAATGGGTCACAGCTATTTTTTAAAATGCAGTTCTTGTAACTTTCCTGTATGATCCACGGTGCAAAAACTTGATACCATCACTCCATAGAATAGCTCACTAGGAAATTTGTTAGCAGCCAGATTTAAAGGAAATCCAATCATCTGTGAAGATTCTGTCCAGAGAGCTTAGTGCAGCCTTTCTCAACCTTGAGTCCTCAGATGTACTACAACTCCCATCATCCCTGATCACTGCCACAGGATTAATAATAATAATAATAATAATTTATACCCCACCCATCTGGCTGGGTTTCACCAGCCACTCTGGGCAGCTTCCAACAACATATTAAAATACAGTAGTCCATCAAACATTAAAAGCTTCCCTAAACAGGGCTGCCTTCAGATGTCTTCTAAAAGTCTGGTAGTTGTTGTTCTCTGACATCTGGTGGGAGGGCGTTCCACAGGGCAGGTGCCACTACCGAGAAGGCCTTGTGCCTGGTTTCCTGTAACTTGGCTTCTCACAGTGAGGGAACCGTCAGAAGGCCCTCGGCGCTGGACCTCAGTGTCCAGGCAGAAGGATGGGGGTGGAGACGCTCTTTCAGGTATACTGGACCAAGGCCATTTAGGGCTTTAAAGGTCAGTACCAACACTTTGAATTGTGCTCGGAAACATTGTTGCAGTCCAACAACATTTAGGGACCCAAGCAGGCCTGTGCAGAGCTTGTCTGAGGCCCAGGGTAGGGGTCTTGTTCTTGGCATGACAGCGTAAGTCCAGCAGGCCCCTGGCAGGGACCCCGGGCTATCTGAGCCCTTTGAGGCCCAGGAAAAGTGGACCTGGCTGCCCGCCCTCTCTACACAGGCCTGGACCCAAAGTTGAGAAAGGCTGGCTTAGTGACTAATGGAGAAGGATTAAGGCAGACATCTCTTTCTCCAATAACCCAAGCTTGTAAATAGTCATTTGTGTGATCTTAGTAAGAATCTCATATAGGTGATTATGCTGGGAAGTTTATAAAATCTTCACTACCACCCCTTTTAGACTTCTTCTCCTTCTCCTCCTTCTTTTCTAGTGCACCTTTCATTTGATGATCACATCAAGCCAGGAAAACAAGCCAGGGTGATTAACCACAATCTGAAGTTTCCTTGCTTCTCTAAACCATAGCTGTGTATCCACAGTTTATCTGGGTTTTACCTTTATTTATTCATAAACTTTAGGAAACACCTGGCATCCTGCAAATGTTTTGGTCGACATCACGCATCAGCTCCAGCCAGCTGAAACATCCCAAAACACCTGGAGGACACCAGGTTGTCAAAGGCTGTTCTAAATAACAGCTAATACTAGCTGCCATTTTTCTGGGTCCAGAAATAATGCTAAATTTCAATCAGAAGTCTACTCTGCTCCCCGTGATCATGTTGGAAGGGGTGAGTGCATGAACCCAAGGCCCGTTCTTATAATGTTGAACTATAATTTAGCACTGTGCCCAAACTCAGTCATTTCATTACTATTAGCCAGCAAACATGCATTTGGAAAACATGTTTGCCATCAAAACATGTAGTTCTGTCCAGAAATTAGAATCATAGAACTTTACAGTTGGAAGGGATCCAAGGACCATCTAGTCCAACCTCCCTGCAATGCACGATCACAGCTAATAAAGCATGTGACGTGTTTGTAAGCAAGCCATTTTTAACTCTCCAAATGCACAGTCTCTTTCTATGCTAAGGGAAGCGGGAGACTTTGGAAGTAACTTAGAAGGGGGTATTTTAAAGGTCCAACAGCCTATATTTCCATGCTTTGCTTTCCTGCCTGTTTGGGGATTGTAAATTTCTGCTGGGGTTCTCTCACCAAATAGAACTTGCCTCAAACCTGGATCTAGGCATCCAGGGAATTCTCCTTTTATTCTTTCACCCTATTTTACTAAGACGTCAACATTTGTATCAGAGACTCCTTATTTTAGAAGTGTAGAGTTGGAAGGGACCTCAAGGGTCATTAGCCCAAGCCCCTGCTAGATAGGAATCACAGGTATAGAAGAACAGAATGGAATGGGAGAGTTGGAAGGGAAATTATTGTGTATGAAGTTGCTGTAAGGATCATGTGCACAACCCTTAATATATCAAACTTCTTAGAACCAAAACATATTAAGAAACAACACGAAGTCCAGAGATAACCACACGTACACCTGAAAGCTTAACTGACATTCCTCATCACCACAACAGTCACACACATTGCTGAAGTTTTTCCATTTTTATTTGTCTCTCCAGTCACAATGAAACCTGCTCCTTAACTGCCATAGATATTGCCACCTTCCCACACATAAACATCATGTTTAAGACACTCATCTGCAGAAACTGATATGCAACATTCACAACACATGCATGTTAACTGCAATAGGTTTAATTGTGCATCATGTTCCCCATTCCATGTGTATTGTTGTGCAATACAAAGTAGCATTGTTGCAAATCATTCAGTAGTTGGCTTAACTGATAATCATATCCTGTATCCACTTGTAGCAGCTTTTTTCATGGATTGGATGATAATGTTTTTAAACTTGCAATGGGGGCGGTAGATACTTATTTGGATCAGGAAATCATATTTGCAACATCCCTCCTCTTCAGCTTTATGAGTGAATGCAGTGAAAATGTCAAAGAACTGCCAAAAATGTCTGTCTGTCCAGTACACACATGCACACCCAGGCAGCACTTCTCTGCAGCTGGTGTGGCAAATAAATGATATAGCCTGAGGAATACAGAAAGGGAATGAATGTCAGGGATCCTGTTTCAGTACTTCATACTAGTAATGCTAAACTATATGGCAGAAGCCTATCCATTTCCTACAGCAGAGCAAAGTGTGTCAAGATTCTCTCTGTCAACAGGCAACTGCTAGAAAGAAAAATGGATTTTCTTACCAGCTGATTTTGGCGTGAACTTGTCTCTGTTGGCTGCACAAACGGCCAGCAGCCTGTATCCAAGGTCCAGGTCAAAGCCCTGCTGTGCTGCCACTCTGCTAACAACCTGGGAAGAAGGAAGAAAGGGAATCATTCACTGAGAGTTGCTGCACAGTTGTAGCAAGCTAGCCAACGTGTTTGCAGCATTACCCGCAATATAAAGAACAGTACCAAGGAGGTTTGTTGCTCTCTCTTTTTTAAAAGTCACTGTGGTTTTCATAGAGCTTTTGTGAAGCAAGATGTGCATTAATTTCTTTCTCATTTAGCCACATTGCAACAACCCTGTAAAACAGGCCACTACAATTCCTATTTACATTCTGCAGGATTGAAGTGGAGAGTGTGAGAGCTGGCACAGCGTCATCCAGATTGCCCAGGAATTAACATGGGCTTAAACTTGGGTCCAAGCTGATAACACATCTATCCACTGGAACACACCATCTCCCACAGCTTTACCAGCAGAGCATACACTGAATCCGAGAGCCATCATTTTGACTTTTTGCCATGAGAGAAAGACTCTTTAAACATAAAAATAAACTACCAAGATTTAAATGTAAGCAAGTTCTTAAAGGGAATTTTAATGGAGACAGCTGTTTCATGTTTCAGGGTATTTGAGACTTGGCTTGAGATCTTAACTACCAGACTGCACCTTAACTACCAGAATTGCCCTGCTTATACACACACATTTGTCTCATCATTATCAGGAGGGGAAGGAAGCTGAGGGGAAGACACAGCAGATTCAGGAAGATCTTAGGTACAGGTAAGCTTGGCAGTATGTCAGGTCACATGCTACTTTCTATCCAGGGAGCAGAATGGGCCTCTGATGCTGCACAGAGATATGCTTGTACAGGGTGAGACCTTTAAAAGAGTCCCCATGGATACAGAGTACACACGTTCCATGGGGTCTCTTTTGAAGGACTCACCCTGTACAAGCAGGGACTATTATTCACATGGCATTGGACCCTATAAAAATGATCAAATGTGCTCTTCAGAAACTCAGTTATTGTATTTAGAACAAAACATGCCAATGCAGCACAATGAAAATAAGGGAAACACATTTGATTTATTTTAACCACTTATCAAAATAATGGCTTTACAACGAAGACTACAGCTTTTATGTGACCTTTGGACATGTCCTCCAACTCACAGCTGTGATCAGATCAGCAGAACCTCCAGAATCCAAAAGTAGCCTCAGTTCATACACACTATATCATATGTGTATTATTTCTGAGTTGCCCCAACATTCCTTTAAAACAAGTTAAAGACGAACAGTAAGACGTTTAGTGGCGTTATTTTTCTTTTCTTTTATACCAACCTTTATTTCCAGCTACACCCTATTCAAAAGAGCTTACAATTCAAGAAATAAATTGTTTTTGTCACCTCTGCTTCAATACGAAAGACCTTTGATGAATTAAAGAGGGCACTCATTAGTGTGCAATTATCTGTGTCCAACACTAGCTTGCCATAAAACAATGATAGAGAAGAGAATGGGAAACCAAGATATGTGATAACCTATAAATGGTAATGAAATTTTCCTATTCTACGTTAACTAGTCAGCACAATTGCATGACTCTTATTAATCTGAGCTTGCCCTCCAGTACCCACTTTTCCTAATTAACAATAAAGATTCACAACATGAATAACACTGAGATTGATGGATGGCTAGTTCATTGCTGTTGCAATTTGAAAACTAAAAGCTAAACATCTGCAGGGGAAGCTGACGTGTAGAAATAATTCCACTTTTGAATTAATACTCCCCCCACTTAGACTGCATGTACTGCTATAACATGCATACTTTCTGTGTCAGATTTGGTTTATCAGTATATAAGGTGCCACAAAACTCTTGGTTAATAACATCTGATTTAGTTTTCATGTTCATATTATCTTAGTGGAAGCAGTGTTTTCTTCTTAGTTTCAACCTAACCTCTGTCTTCCTGGACAAAAACAGTTGAGAAAACATCACTTTTTCAAGTGCTGCATTCTTTATACCATCATTCTTAACTTACAAGGCAAGCAAAGTAGAGGAGAAAGAGCGTTGGTTAAATTTCAGTGTGAGTTGCATAGCATTATAGAAGTGACATATTTAAGCTTGTCTATAAATCAGCACTGCAAATTACTCAACAAAAGTTACTAGCTCACAAGTCCTACTGTCCAGTCGGCTTATATATAACTCTTAGGTCACTTGGGGTCTAACAGAACCAACATTTGCAAAGCTTGCTATTTTGCCTGGTTACCAGAAGTCAATTCTTAATTCTCAATAGCAAGTGGCTATAGCAGGCTATAGCCTGCTATAAATTCAGGTAACACAATGCAAAAGGTTTAACAGCTTAATCTCTCCTATTTAATCAACAGATTAAACTTTATTTATAACAAGGAAATCACTCTGGATAACATTTCTGTGGTGGTCTCTTTTGAGAAATCAGGACTAACGTATTTTCAGTTCTGTGCAGGGGTGCCAATTTGAATAAAATACTATGGGGGGGTAGGTAAGTCTGCCCAGCATAATCAATCACATGATATGGTGCATGCATGCCATCTGAATTGCAATGCCCATCAACTGGGGGGGTAGCCCTCTAAAATATTTTCTTGGGGAGGGGGTGAGACCCCCTTGGCCCCTGAGTGTTGGCTCCTATGGTTTTGTGTACTAGTCTCCAAATTACTCTCTCTTCTTCAGTGTTGAAGCAGTACAGTGGTACCTTGGGTTTAAGAACAGCTTAGTTTATGAACAACTTGGATTAAGAACGCTGCAAACCTGGAAGTAGGTGTTTTGATTTGTGAACTTTGCCTTGGAATAAGAACATGTTTTGCTTCCTGCTGAGTGTGTTCCATTTGTAAATTGAGTCCCCCGCTGCTATGGAAAAGCACATCTTGGTTTAAGAACGCTTTGGTTTAAGAACGGACTTCCAGAACGGATTAAGTTCGTGAACCAAGGTACCACTGTAATGCTGAATTCAGCCTTCCTAGTTACATCCACAGAAACGTTTCTAGGAAGATTTTTCAAAGACAAAGGGGGAAGTTTAAGTCTCTTCACTCTTCCCCCAACTCCTTTTCGCAGCTCTGACATTCTAGAGGAATTAGCAATTCCTCGGGTGCTTCATTAAAAATAAAGCAGATTTGAACACCAGGAGGTGAGCAGAAAAACATTCATGCCTGAGTTTTCTAAATCAAGAGAATCCTTAAACATCCTCACTAAAGCACAAACAAGGGTCTTCCCCCTGCCCCTATTCTAGCTTGCAGTTTTACAAGCTTGGGCTTCTTCTAGGGATGCAGAAAACATTGCAGTATCACCACCAGTTTACTTAAAAGATTTATATATCAATCTTTAGATGTGCTTCTGGGATATTTTACCAAAAAAGGATAAAATACAAAAATATAAATGAACTATGCTAAAACATTAAAAAGCCAGAGGAGGGGGTGCTTTGCCCAGCAACAGGCAAACTTCTCTGGGCTGCTCTGGAGGCAGAGGCACATGCTGGAGAACCACCAAGGACAACGTCAATACATAGGCAAGTTGATAGTGAAGCAAAGCTTCCTTCAGGCGAAAAGGTGGGGTATAAATATAATGATGGTGGTGGTGATGATGCCAGACTATAAAAAGGCTTTAAAGGTGGACACTAGCACTATAAATTGCACTCAGAAGCAGATTAGTAGCCAGTGAAGTTCTTTATGCAGTGGTGTAATAGGTTCAAAAGGATCACTTGGAAGTGGAAAAATAGAAGCTGCTTTCTGAATCGATTGCAGCTTTCAAATAGTCTTCAAAGGCAGCCCCATGGGCAGCCCATTATAGTAGTCAATCTGAGATGTTTCAAGGGCATGGATAACTGTGGTCAGGTTGTCATGACGATCAACCCAACTCCTCTCTACACAAAGCATTATGATGTCACAATGTACATAATACATTGTGCTATAGCACAATACATTCCAGCCATCATCCCTTCCCTTCCCTTCTCTGTACATGCTTTCTCACCTTCTCCAACCAATAGCACTAGAAGAGCAGTGCTTACTCCCCTCTCCTACATCCCTAGTAAGTATGTGTATTTATATGATTTTAAATTTTCCCCTCAAAGGGAGACCCACTTTATGACTGTCTGCTCTTAGTACTCGTCATTTTAAGTGACTCTGGAAACTTTTTTAGGCTGAGGAGTGGGGTAAAATGTTTCATTTTGGGGTCAGTTTTATAGCATGCAGAATAAAAAAAATAAATTCATGCTTCAGAACAGCAGAGTTTGCTAAGATTCTTGAAGCACTGTGTTGTGTTCACAGGCTAGCAAAAATAAAAATAGTCTGGACTCTAATAAACCAAAGAGAAAAACCATTTCTTTCAAAGGGGCAATAATAATAATAATAATTTTTTATTTATATCCCGCCCTCCCCAGCCGAAGCCGGGCTCAGAGCGGCTAACAACAATAAAAGTAACACAGCATTCTAAAATCAATTCATTTTAAAATCAGTTCAAAATCAAATTAATGGCAACCATTGGGCTAGAGTTCTGTGAGGGTTACCAAAGGAAGGGGTCAGACTCTGCCTTGGCCAAAGGCCTGGTGGAACAGCTCTGTCTTGCAGGGCCTGTGGAAAGATGTCAAGTCCCGCAGGGCCCTGGTCTCTTGTGACAGAGCGTTCCACCAGATCGGGGCCACAGGCGAAAAAGCCCTGGCTCTGGTTGAGGCCAGCCTAACCTCCCTGTGGCCCGGGACCTCTAAGATGTTTTTGTTTGAAGACTGTAAGGTCCTCCGTGGGACATACCAGAGAGGTGGTCCCATAGGTACGAGGGTCCTAGGCCGTATAGGGCTTTAAAGTTTAAAACCAGCACCTTAAACCTGATCCTGTACTCCACCGGGAGCCAGTGCAGCTGGTATAGCACCAGGTGAATGTGATCCCGCGGCGAGGACCCTGTAAGGAGTCTGGCCGCGGCATTCTGCACCCGCTGGAGTTTCTGGGTTAGTCTCAAGGGCAGCCCCACGTAGAGTGAGTTACAATAATCAAGCCTGGAGGTGACCGTCGCGTGGATCACAGTGGCTAGGTCAGGGCAAGAGAGGTAAGGAGCCAACTGCTTAGCTTGGCGGAGATGAAAAAACGCCGCCTTTGTTATAGCTGCAATCTGCGCCTCCATGGAAAGGATTATACCCAAACTCTTAACGGATGGTGCCGGCACTAATTGCGACCCCGCAAGAGATGGGAGTCCCTTTGAATGTAACAGCTGTGCTGGATCATAGTGAGAAGCAGGATGCTGGGCAAGATGGATCAGCCAAAGATTAATCTTACCCAGCATCCTGCTTCTCCCTATGGCACCCAGTGAATACTGAAGCCCACAAGCAAGGTCTGAAGTCAATAGTGCTTTTCTGTTGTTTGCCTCCTTCAGAATATTCAGAGTTAGACTGCCTCTGAACCTGGAGAAGGAAAGATATCTGTCATTGGAGTGCTACATGGAATCTCCAGGTTCGGGGGAGTCTACCTCTTAATATGTTGAAGTTTGGGAGATTCACAAGAGAAAGGGGTTTAATAAATCTCCCCCTCTCCCCAAGCAGCCCTCAAGTTTCAACATAATTCTCTCTTCTCCTCCACACGTCTCATTATCAACACACGTATATACTGGCATAAGTGATATTCAGTGACAGTCCTACTCAAAGTAGACCTAGCAAACTCTATTTCAATGGGTTTACTCTGAGTAGTTTAATACAACCCAGAGAGTGTAGAATTGCTAGCCTCCTTGGCCACAAATGATTTCCCATGTAGTTCGACAGAAGCCTCCAGAATTCTCTCTCCTCTCCCAGCTCCCCTAACATGTATTTCTCTCCCACTGCTGACTGGGAAAAAGACAGGTTCTCAAGAGGCCCCTTTTTCTCACAATCCACCTTGGCAAAAGGAGAAAAGATGTGCTGTTGAGTCATTCTGCTCAAAGGAAACCTGTAGCTACTGTCAACTGCCTTGTGGTCAAAAAATGAAATAAAAATTAAAAGGACATGCAATGAAATTCAACCAAGGGGAAGCAACGAAGTCACTTAACAAAGTTAATAACTGTAATTTTTAATAAGGCTATGATTTATGTTTGTTTTGTTTGTTTGTCTTGTGTGTTTGTTTGTTTATAATATAGTGAAAACCAATAAATTTTTTTTGGGGGGGGAAATGAAATAAAAATGGCTCTCACACTCACAAACTTGCTGAGAAAAACAACAACCACCAGGACAAAAGGACATTTAAACACATGGGTTCCAGGTGATTGAATTATTGGTTAAAAAATATTGGGGGAGGGGCCACAGAAAATTAAATGGCAGCCCCCTCTAGCCTCCACCCACCCCTGCTACAGGCTTAGGTGCATCATGGATTCTTCCCATGTGACCTAGAACCACTGATGTCACAAGACAAGTGAATGGAAGACAAGACATGGCAGAGCAGCAGCTGCCTCCTTCCCTTGGTCCACCTCTCTAAGTGTTGTCTACGCTAACTGGCAGTGGCTCTCCTGGGTGACAGACAGGTGCCTTTCCAGCCTAACCTGGAAAGAAGTTTGAACTGTATGCAAGGTATGTACTCTGCCAGTGAGCTACAGCCCTTCTGTCTCCTAAAGTTAATTAAATGCACCAGCTTTGCAACCACGGCGCTGCATTCTAACTCAATTAAACTAGTGGGAAAGTTGGCAGCAGTTGCCGAACGAATGCTCCATTTGCTGCTTTATGAGATCAGAACCCTTAAAGTGCACTTATAAAATAGTCTGCTCTCATTATTCTACACTTAGAAGAGAGGCGGCCTTACAAATTAAGGCTGGGAGAGACAACTGGCAGCTCAGGAGCCAAGTCTGGCCCCGAGCACGGTCCCTGAACCCCAAACCCTGTTCCTTATGCATCTTAGCTGCTTCCTTCCAAGCCAAGGTAAAGGCAAGGGGCTTTTTAATCTTCTCTACCAGTGTGGACAGCAACAGATGTTCTGGCAAAGTTGTCTATTATCCATCCCACCTGCTGGCTCCGGTGCTGGATGATCCAAGGCGTCAGGCAAATGAGAGCAGCTGCAGAGAGGGTTAATGGGCCCTTTGCCCTTAGCTTGGATGGGAGTGAGTCAGTGGCCAAAACCAATGCTGTTGGTCCTTGCTTAATCCAAATATGGAACCTGTTAAACATCAGTTGCCAACTAAGGCAGTGTTTCTCAGACTTGGATCTCTAGCTCGACTACAACTCCCATCATTCCTAGCTAGCACAACCAGTGGTCAGGGATGATGAAAGTTGTAGTCCAACAACAGCTGGAGACCCAAGTTTGAGAAACACAGAACTAAGATTAAAAACTCAACATATATATATTTATTTTTCACAAGAGGGTGAAATGATTGTAAGTTGAGAGATCCAAGTTGAGAATCTAGTACAGTGGTACCTCGGGTTATATACGCTTCAGGTTACAGACTCCGATAACCCAGAAATAATACCTCAGGTTAAGAACAGAAATCGTGCTCTGGCGGCACGGCAGCAGCAGGAGACCCTATTAGTTAAAGTGGTGCTTCAGGTTGAGAACAGTTTCAGGTTAAGTATGGACCTCCAGAACGAATTAAGTACTTAACCCGAGGTACCACTGTATGGACAAGCAGAACGTGAAAAAGAAAAGGGCAATGGGAGAAGCATGATAAGGGAAGCTGAAGAGAGGTTTTCAGGGCTGAAAAAAGAAGGGGGAAGGATGAGCAGACTCTGCAAGTTGAAATTCGAACCCCATTCCCAGAAAGTTCAGAATTCAATTTCTCCCTTGTGCTGATCCCATCATAATGAAAGAATAGCTTGCAAATGAAGATGGAAGAAGTGGGTCTGATGCAAGCTGACAACAGGAACTACACAAAGCAAATCAGCCCACCATTTTTTCCTCATTTCTGCAGGGGGGAAAACTGCTTTTCCACACTGCAGCCTGCAAGGGTTCCCTTTATATTTTCAAATAGAAAACTGATCACTTGGCTGCAGCTTTCTCTGGTTCCCTCATCACATCACCATATTGCTAGGAAAATGTCTCTTAACCTAACTCTCCTGCTAATCAAGAGTTTAATAACCGCTAATTACAAAACTCTCAGTGAATCTCATAACTGGTAGAAAGAGACAAGTGCATACCCCCCCTGCTGGTGTCAGAACGAATTTTTCCTCATTTGATTTTTAAGCTTTTCAGTTACTGAAAAAATGGCAACCAGCCGCTAACTCATATTGTTCTGTTTTAAGGCACTTGAGTGTGCTTGAAATTATCTGAATATTTATTATCTTCTCACATTTCTACAATATCTCAAAGCAACATGCAATCAAATTAAACACATGTAAAAAGAACAAAAACACACATAAAAAGGAAACTAAAAATATCAGCACTAACCCAGAATAAATGAAAGGTGGCAACAGAAATATTTGCAAATAAAGTTTGCAGGCTGGATGGTAATTTCAGTTTTCCTTTTGGCAACAAATAAAAATTTAAATGTTGAATAAGAAATAAATCAGAAACTTTTACCTAATAATAACTTGAGGTATAATCATTAAATAACCCAATGTAGAAAAAAACACTCTAGACTAGAGCATTAAACACATAACAGAGGTTTAAGGAGATAAGGGAATTGTGTTACAAAAATTTCATTTTGAATAAGGTTTCTAAAGAGAAGTCCTAGATATGGTTCCTTAGAGTCAGAGTTTTCTAACATATCCTTGCCCCAATATTCAGAGCCAAATGTGGCCATTCATTAAAAAACCCAAAAAGAACTGGTAACGATGTGTCTTTAGCTATAAAGACACACATTGTTAAGTTTTTTTGTTTTGTTTTTTGTTTCCATATTTTGTTACAGAAAGAATGTGTTTCCAAAAAACGCTTTTATGCCTATAAATGGTATTAGTAACACTCAAGAGGCAGGGACACTGTAAATGGAGGTGAGGCTTGAGAATCCAGGTTGCTTCTACACTAAAACTTTTTTCTTTGCACATTATGCCCTTTTTGTTTCTGCTTTCTTCTCAGAGCAGCTGGGGAATTAGTGATGAATTGTTCTTTAATTAGTCAGCTTTTGTTGGTGGGGAAGTGCCTTACTAGTTTCCATTTATATTTATTTTTCTTTGAAACCAAACTAGCATTAACAACAATAACACCAACAATATTATTTCATTTATGAATCACTTCTCACGAGGCATCCCAGAATGATTTATAATATAATTAAAACATGCATAAAACTGTGTAACACACACATATATAATGATGCAAGAATATCAGGAACTAAAGCCAACAGTCCATATACCTCCTGCAAGGAATGGAAGTTGATGAATTAAGGGGGCAATTACGGGGCAATCCCCAAGTTACAATGAACAGGAAGAAATAACAGAAGTGGAAGCTACAAGAAGAAAATGTTCAATTAAAGGCTCAGTAGGCCTTACTAGCACTCTGCCTCTTCCCACTAGACAGCCTAGTGCTTAAATAGTGATTATATTATTATATTATATTATATTATATTATATTATATTATATTATATTAATTATATTATATTATATTAATTATATTATATTATATTATATTATATTATATTATATTATATTATATTATATTATTTTTTAAAACAGATCTGAAAAACCATGGATAAAAAACACATCAAACACTGAACTGCAGTGATTTGGCAACAGCAGCTTACAAGGCCAGAACAAATTTAGCTTCAGCAGTAAAGATGTGTAATGTACACACCATTTTTGTGTGGAGATATTACAGTTGAATGTGAGAGAATAGTGGCTTTCCTGTGGCCACTCAGTGAGTCTGTGGCTATAGTAGCTTTGAACTGGAGATTTCCTGGTTCACACCACACATTCTCAGTCACCTTATCGTAGCAGCTCACTTGTTGAATATGTTTGTGTGTACACTACTATGCAGTATCTAGTATTTAATATAATGGCACCGTCCCAAACACAGCTGGATTGGGTAGGAAAGGGGAGAGGGGAGACATAGGTGGAAGGCAGAGCTAAGGCTAATGTATGCATGGTCTAAGACAGAATTGTAAATAGCCACTCAACAAGTCCTCTGAGCCAAGTCAGAAGATCAGAAACTTCACAAAAGCATTTTCCTTTTATTTCGTTTAGGCCATATGAATAACACGGATATATATATATAAGCAATGGGCTTGTAAACTTTTTCATGGACTGGTAGCTTTTCTTGACTGATTTGCAAAGCCAGTCAAAATCCCCGAGTTTAGTCCTAAAGCCCTGAGGAGGAACAAATCCACCTCTCAAATCCAACATCTTCTAACCTTTAATGATCTCTTACCCCACAACTTATAGGATGAGAAAACTCAGGTGCTCTGTTAGAAAAGGGATGGAGAGGTAAAGGAAGAGGAATAAGAGGGTAATGAATCAGTGTATTTAGCTGCACAGCCTCCGCCTCCTCCTCCCCAAACCAGCCATCCTTAGGGATGCAGGCAGCAATTTAAAATGCCAGTGGAAAAATATTCTGCTGCACCAGAGTTGACATACCGTCAAACAGCCCATCAGACTCTGTTCAAAGGGCCTCTGGAACGCTCTCGGATCGCCACACCAATCCAGGAGTTCTGTAGCTGCATTGTGGAAGTTGGCAGGATTCTGTAAGTGCTGGGAGAGAAGGGAAATTAAATATAATTAGGTAAATAGATGCTCTCCAACTAAATGTGTTTTAGATTAGGTATTTTATAGGTACAGCTGGCACAGGTTATATACACAGTATCTAATTTTCTCTCTCACGGATATGTACCAAAATCTGTAACCAATCCTGGCACATAACGTCCAACTGTAGTTATTTGACCTGGCTGAATGCCACCATCTTGGCTTTGGCAACTGGACCCAACAGTGTTGCTAATAGACACATAGCCTCAAAGTTCTGAAAATTACAATATTTGTCTGCACATTCTCACTAGAATCCTGACAATCCTTTCACACTATGTCTAAAACCAGAGACATAGGCTATGCTTACCAATTACTCCTTTGTCTATATATAAAGTAATAGAATGAGTTCACGTCCATCTGCTCTCTTTCCTCTTCCTTCTTGGTTACAACATTGATATGCAAAATATGCTAACAGTACAAAGCTGCGGCATACAAATTGGACTCTCTCTCTCATATGCCATATATCCATTGTGGTCTTTCACAGTACTGAGCACTTTTTTTTTAACCAATAACACGGCAAAGTGCAAGTAGATAAATAGGTACCACTCTAGCGGGAAGGTAAACAGTGTTTCCGTGGGCTACTCTGGTTCACCAGAAGTGGCTTAGTCATGCTGGCCACATGACCCGGAAGCTGTACGCCGGCTCCCTTGGCCAATAAAGCGAGATGAGCACCGCAACCCCAGAGTCGGCCACGACTGGACCTAATGGTCAGGGGTCCCTTTACCTTTACTACACATTTCTTAGCCAGTGAGATCTGGCTTTACTGGGTCCGTCTCAGTCTCCCAGGCTAACTAACCTACCCATGCTAGGATGATGAAAGGTGGTGCAAGCCCTCCTGAGCTACTCGAAGGAAGGGCGAGGTACAATAGTAGTAAAGTGAAAAAAATAATAAATGGAGGGAAACTACTGCATCTAAGTATTTCAGTGACGATGACATAAGTGAACATATTGAAGATTACAGAAGAAAGATCACACTGCTTCTCCACCATAGCAGAAAAAAGAATTTATCTCCCATTATGCCTAGGAGGAAGAAGTGAATTTGTGCCTGATGGACACCTGCTGAGTTAATGCATTCTTCACTATCTCATTCTCTGTGGGACTGACCAAATCACAGCCATGTTCTACGGAGTTCAGTTTCTGCCCTTTTACATCAAAGTACTCTAACCATGAAAATTATTAAGAAATTTAGAAGATGGAAAGGATTTTGCCCTTAAATCTCTACATAATTTGCTTTCAAACCCCTTGAGAAGAGACCACTGTAATGGATGTTTATATATTCCATCTCTTTCCCTATCTTAAGTAATTTCTACAAGGACTTGGTATTCACTTCAGTAACTAAAGTTCTATATATTCCTTTGGTGCTTATACAGTAAATGCAAACATAATATAATATGTACCACAACAGAGGACTACACTGCATATATATCATACAATACATAAGGGCCTACGAACACAGTAACTTCAACTGGAAAGGTGGGAGCGGCAGTTCTGTGGGCTTCTTAACAGTCCATTGTCAGTATGCTCACTTAACAATGATTCAGAACAATTTTGGGGGGTAAACCCAATGCAGTTAAACTAGTGTGGCACTAAAATACATTTCTAGAATAGAAAAGCTGTGGACTAGCTATATAAAAGACACATTCTCACCCCTACCATCTACTGAGTTGTTCTCCTGAGAAAGGAAACACTGCTATAGTTAGTAGTAAGAGAAACATCCACCTCTCCTTATTGTTCAAATTCTGCACCAGGAAAATTATTATTCAGTAAAACTAAAATAAAGAACTATTCTTTTGCGTCCTGTGGTGCAATTTACATACTGTATCCTTACTCCTCCCTTATCATTTTGACAGAACCTGACATTTTAGAGGGAACAAAGAGTGTGGACAGTAGGCATATATAAGGAGATATAACTCAGCTAACTGGAGTGGCATAATTGTCAAATCTGAGCTACAATTGGGAAGTCCCTTGGTTAAATTTCACTTCGTGCCCTAAGTTACTGTTCCCTCAGCCCACCATCTAAATAAAACATAATACTGTTAACTGATATGTCATAATGATTACCAAGGTAACGTAAGTTAAATGCTTTGAACATCTGCAATGCCTTACATAAATACTATTACTACAGAGGTGGGTTTAGGGCAGCACGACTGGTTCTGCCACACTGGGTGCTGAGCCTAGGGGATGCACAGGGCACCACAACTATGACAAAGTGAAGGCGGGAGGTGGGCACTGAATGTTGGCCTCGCACAGGGCATCGCTGAAATTTGAAAGACCCAAGTCTGCCCCGATTATTATGCTTATTGGTGTTATATTTTGGCAGGAGAATTTGCCTCTCTTCAAGGCAATGCAACTTGCCCCATGAATATAAACAGAGCCTGCAGGTGCCAGTACCCAAATAATTCAGTATAGATGTTGAAAAGCGATCTGTTGATTGAACCAGCTTAAACTCAGTGCTTTCCCACAGTAAATCCATAATGTAGACTCTCCTCAATTTCAACTTAGCTGCAATTTCTATGCTGAGCATGTGAAGCCTATTTGGTATTAAGGCTTGTCTGAACTGTGTGGGGTTCTGTGTGTACAGAATACCTGGTGCTTGGTAGTCTGCTGAGCATTTCCCAGACAACATTACCCTAGCAAGAGCTTCTACTGTTTAGGAGTTTTGTGTTAGGAGCGAGTGTTAAGGTTCTGGGCATTCAAACCCCTATGCTGAATTGCTGAAATTGCACTTTGCATTTCTTTGTGCACAGTTCAATATATGTGAAAGTGCTAGATGGGATAGGAGTAATTCTGCAGGAATCCTGGGGGAAGCTGGGAAATTGTCCATGGAATTCACCCCACCCCCCATATCTTTCCTTGTGAATTGTGAATGAACGCAATAGAGGTCAAATTGGACAAGTGGAATGACTACAATGGGCCTGTTCATATTTAACAAGCCATGGCTAAATGATTTACTGGGATTATGCCCGATTACTCTTACTTTGCTCCTTCCCAGTTGCAACTGGGAGCAGCCATAAGCCATGTTTTGTTGTTATATCTGAACTGTGATCATAGTTTCTCCCTAACAAATCATTATCATCATAAAGTCAACAACAAATCATGGCTTCATGTTGAGTAGTGAGCATGGTTTCAGGAGACATAAACCACGATCCTGGGTCTGAACATAACAACAAGCCAAGGCTTAATGGCTTGGTGCTCCTGTTTGCAGCAGCATAGGAACAAAGCACAAGTGATCCTGACAAGCCATTAACTGTGGTTTATCATTATGTGCAAACAAGGTCAATATTAGCCAAAGTTCTAATTAACTTTTTTTCAGGTGACTACCCCAAGGAAGCACACAAATTTATGTGCACAGCTCTTGAGGCTTGCTAAAATAGTATGTTAACAATCCTCAGTTTCTTAATGTCTTTTTTTCATAAATCTAAATGTAACAGTTGTCATGCCTTAAAACGCTTAACATGATCTTCCAAGTGGAAAACTGAACATTTAAACCACACTAACTACACTTTATTGATTCTTCTTTTCCTAATCAAGTATTTCTGTTCAAATACTTCTGGGAAATCCTTTCAGGTGTTTTTAGTTGCGCTTACTAAATGTAAATCGAATAAACATGCTAAATCAAATCTCCATCAATTTAGGGTAGCGGAATACTTTCTGGAAAACTTTCTGATTCACTTTTTTCTGCAAACCGCACTTTGCTGAAAGTGAGGCTATTGCCTGCGACACCCCACAAGCCTAGCAGCGCTACAGCTCCTCTAACCACCCCAATGCCATTTATTTGTATAGTACTTAAAAAAAAAGTCAGTCAAGGGGGTGACTTCTCTCTTACTGCACTGTAGTTGGAAAACCTTCATTAATATCCCTACCCCAAGGTGGACTCCATGGCAGCGCAAGCTTCAACACGCAGCGTCTTTAGCTGTTGTGCATAGTTGGGGCTGGGGGTAGGAAGCCAGGATGCAGATGACTTGGCTGGATCAGGAGAAAGGCAAAGGCAAAGAGCCAGGGAGCAGGCAAACAGACCAGACAGTATTCAAGGAGACGTGGGGCTGAGCAACAAGACAAAGGAAAATAAATGACTCAGCAAGGCACAGACACAAAGCTTGAAGCAGGAGCCCAACAGGAGCTGCTGAGAGACTAGAGCCAAAGAAAGCAAAGAAATTACAGCGGCCTCATATGAGCTTACATTCCAAGGCAGAGCAGATCTGATGGCAAACGGGGCACAGAGAGTGGGGGCACGCTGCAGGTGTGTGTTGAAATGTCTTAGAATCGTAGAATTGTAGAGTTGGAAGGGACCCGGAGGATCATCTAGTCCAACCCCAGGAAAATGTAGCTGCCCAATGTGGGAATTGAACCTGCAACCTTGGTGTTATCAGCACCACGCTGTAACCAACCAGGCTCGCATCCAGACTGGGAAGGGAGGGGGAAGAGAAGAATGAACACAATGGCACAACACTTTCAACAGACCAAGACCCTAAAACACTGAATTCAAATGTATGTATGCACTGAGTTTTAAGAAGCCAATAAAAATAGAACTTTTGCAGATTGAAATCTGATTGAAATCTGAAGGGCGTCACAGAGGTAGGTAGAGAACCTACCTATAGTGCCGAATGAAGTTTGAGATGTGTGACAAGAGACACTTCTTTAAGCAGAGAAGACAAAACAGATGGCATCACATGCCAATATGTTTTAGATTCTGCACAAGAGCAGTAATAGTTCAAATGAAGAGCACTCAGGGCTCAAGTTATCTTATCAAGGCACAAAAGAATGACAGCAACAATATGGAACAAAATAATCACACTGCAAGCTCTCTGCTTAGCTTGATTTGCTGCTGAAGGAAATAAGTGCAGAATCTTAATATAGGATAATGCATATTTGGGGGCAGGGTATTTTTCTTTTCTTTGCAACATGTCAGACTCTGAAGACACGGAGCTAATTTGCCACATCTTAACTGCTCCTCAAAAGGAATGTCATGCAAATATGGCCTGTTTGAGTAGCAAACTACTTAACTATGCTAAACAAGTTACTGCATTTATTTATGGGATGCCGTGCCAAATTATGAAGGCTGACTCAAGCTGCCTGTTTGTTTTGCCCAGTTACATCTGCTCTGCTTCTTGCTTTAATTGAACTGCTAAACAGCAACACAACTAATGATGTGGGTGCTGAATGAGTGCGTTTGCATTTACGTCAATCACGGGTCGCCTCGGGCCCCTTCATACATTGCTGCAGTGGCATGGAAGCTGCTTTCTGCGGGGTTTCTTCCTCTGCTGCCACAGTACTACTTAGGAATCCCAAAACACATGGGTGGGGCCAATCATGTGGGCTGATGATCTGGTAGAAAGGACCTGTGAGGCTGGAGCCACACACATGCTTGCAATATTACTGGGGTGTTCATAAGAAGATGCCACAGGGAAGCAGCCCCAACACTGCCATGGAATGCCCTCCCATCAGATGTCAAGGAGATAAAGAACTGCACAATTTTTAGAAGACATCTGAAGGCAGCCTTCTACTGGGAAATTTTTAATGTTTGATGTTTTGTTACGTTTTATATGTGCTGGAAGCCGCCCCCAGTGGTTGGGGCAACCCAGCCAAATGGGTGGGGTATAAATAAAATAAAATAAAATAAAATGAATAATAATTGTAATGTATGACGGAACCGGTCGAGTAATAAAACTACATACACAGTCAACCATTAGGAAAGCAGTGGGTGCCAGGCTCTCCCCAACACCTCAAATTCACCCATACAAACCACTCAGAAAGAAAAAAGTAATTGCTACCAATCAGCGTCAATCTTTCAAAAAATCCTGGCATTGAGTCTCAGTGTCTAAAAGTCCCCCCCCCAAATGGAGGGAAGTAGTTTGTTTTCTTTCTTTTAAACTGTATTTTTGCCACTGTCTGGCAGCAACACTAACAAAACTCTTCTGAGTGTCTGATGATTCCCATTCTCTATTACTTTACATCACAACGTAGCATCTTTCCAAAGGATTTTCTTGGGTGTGGGGCTTGATAAAAGTATAACCGTGGTATGGATATGAATTGTCCCTCTGAGCTGCAGTCCTATGCAAACTTCCTTGAGAGTAAGCAATGGAGCTTACTTCCAAATAATGCTCATCTAGGATTTGGCTGAAAATAATGTCAAAGCAGCTGCCATTCAAGCCACCATTGATAGTGAGCATCTGATCATGAATTTCGTGTGTGAGAGAGAGACAAAGTGTGGGTCTGAGAGAGAGTCAAATAAAATGTTAGATGTGAATATAATGGTTTTCTCTGGACCAAAAAAAATCCATAAAGGGCTTGCAAATCACTCACTGTAATTCTTAATGTAGCTTTTTATTAGTCCAAAGCCCCAGACATTAAGAAGATGCGTTAGCAATCAGAGTACTGTGATCTCAACCCCCTTCCATTGTATGCACAGGAAACAGTTCATTCACAAAGTCTTTCCCTTCCTCACTCCCTGACATTAATTTCCCTGGCTACTATGGAGCTAAAATGGGACAGCAGGCTGAAATACTGGAAAGCATTTTTGATATGGATGCTCAGGGCACAATTCTTTGTATTATGTTTGAACAACAGTTTGACCCCTAGAACCCTTTTAAAGGAAGGTAGGAAAGATGTAAGACACCCTGTAATGCAATCTATCTGCCTTAACTATTGAGATACCACCACAAAACATATTACACACATTTATGACACAATCCCCTATGAAGCTTGTTGCAAGCAAAAGATCAAGCATGGCCTACAATGCAATAGCTGAAGCAAGCCTTCTCAAAACATTGTATCTTGCTAGTTTATTTCAAGTTAAACCCATGCAGACTCTGAATATTTCCTCTATAAGTGTGAGAGTATGCATGATCAAATAGAAGTTTATCTGTGATCAAATGGAGGTTGGCAGAAGAATGGGTATGGGTTTTGAAAGGGGCATGATACCCAGTATCTGATACGTTTAGCTCAATCCTATAAAAGGGAAGCACACTCAATTTAATGGGGCTTACGCCTAAGAAAAATAGTCCATAAGGGCTGCAGCCTAAATACTCAAATCAGGCTGCCCAGGCATTGAATAAATGGATACCTTGGGCTCAGTCTTTCTGCTTTTGCTCAGGAGATGGTAGAAGCTCTGCATGACTAGAGCCTTCCATTAAACATGGAAATGACAACACTATCCTGGGATGTGCAGTCGTAGAGAAATGTTGGATTTGTTCTAGGCTGCACTCTCAGTTTATGCAGTGCAAATGTGAAGCCCAGCAGAAACCATAATGAACAGTGCACCTTGAAGTTGGCTCTACACAGGAGCATCTGCAATGTGGGAGGTGGGGGTTGGCAGAGAAGACTGCTGGCCAGGTTCACACAGCTTACCACCACAGTGTAAATGTGCAGTGACCCAGTGAGAAGCTCACACTCACTTTGCTCCTTTGCAGGCTTTTTCTCTCACTGTGGGACAGCAGCTAAGCCAAGATGTTTTGGCTTAGCATGCCATCCGAACCCAGAACACGTGGTTAAAGTTTCTCCTCCTTAACCTCAATCTGTAGCACAAACCTTGGATACAGATCATGGCTAAAGAGGAGACACAACATGCTAGGCCAAACCTTATGCTGGATGCAGTGCTATGCTAAAAAGTCCTGGGAGGAGCAAAGTGGATGCAATTTCCTTCTCAGGAGCCAGCACATTTGTGCCAAGTCCGTTTGGCTTACCACGATGTGCAAAGGCAACCAAAGAGGGGGATATTCAGTGAAGTTAAAAGTCTGAAAGCCTCTCCCACAGATGATACTGAGCTGAGCAAAAGCAAATTAATTAGGTACTATGTGAGATCCCAAAAGTGTTGAAGAAGTCAAGCAGCTCCGCTGCAATATCTAGTTATGAAGTTGAAGCAAATTTAGATTCTGGAGACCTGTGACAGCTCCTCTTCAGCAGCAGAATGCACAGCTCCTTACAGAAAAAAGATGCATTGCAAGAAGGTTTGATCAGTCACAGAATAGGTACAAGTCTGAGGACACAGTAAGAATAGCAAAAATTAGAGTGTGATTACAATTAAATTAAATTCCATTACAGGAGGAGGGGAAACCAATCCTGAGCAGACAGACTGGTCACTACCGCATTACGACATTATTACAGTGAAGCAAGGAAGGAATTATACGACAAACTGCCACCATGATTCTAACAACAGATATTTGGAAATATATGAATGAGGCTGAGAGTCACTTGTCACTACTCATCAACGTTCTTCTTCAGTACCACATACCAACCTGAACTGCCCAAGGTTGACAAATATCTTCTTTAGGCAAGTGGATTCTTTATGGTTCAAAAAAGAAACTGATAGTAGAACTCCCCCCTTTCCCAACTCCACATGTTAAAAAAGACAATGCTGCATCATGGCTAAGAACAGCAGCTGTGGCTCACATAATCCTTGGTTCAAATCCCACTTCTCTCTCATTTCCCCCTCCCCAGCAATTTGAGAACAATACTTACAGACCACTGGTCTAGATTTGTGTGTCCTTCTACACTGGACTACAGTTTTAGCAGAGCTAGGTCCCTGGGATAGAGTATGATATAATCTGAACAAAGACACAACTAAATAAGGTCCCTACCACACAAATAGATTGTTAACATGTTACCTGAACACTCCTTTCTGGTTTCAATATGATTCAACCTAAGCACACACAAAGCTGAGAAAAATTGGTCTGAATAGTCCTTCTTTGGGGCAGTGGAAAAATGGGCTCATTTACGGTAACTTTGGCTTGAACCATGAACTCTTTTTTGAGGGGAACCAGTGGAGTTATCAAACCAGGGCATCATGCTAGCTGTGAATGTGACCACCCTACACTTTAGTGTGTACGCAGCCCCCTCCTCAGTTGATCTACACAGAGTCATTGAGGAGGGGGGATTATTACCCCTCTGAGTTCATCAAATGATCAATCGGAGGACTAGGGAGGGATGGTTTGCATTGCATCAGGGCTACCCCAGCACTACGGCTACTTTATATTTCTTTTTGCCACCACTGTCAAAATTTGGTGGGTTCTTGATGGTTCACATAAAAAATCCTTGGTGGGCTGGATAAAGGCTATCTGCTCCTGTTCTGTGTGCAGCTACTTCAAGATAATTTATTTGCATTTAAAAAAGAAAAAGAAAAAAAAAACCTAGAGGTTTCAACAAGTGCAGAAATTGAAAGGAAGATCTAGAATGTAATGAAATAAGAATTCAATTAGGGTAGCTATGGATGACATATACTCGATTCCCTCCTTGCCTCTGGGGTCAACCCTCCGTGCTTGTTAGATCAAGGGTACCACTTAGAACACAAGGCATTTTTACCCCTCCTGCAGAAAGCACTTCAAATTGCCTGTGACTATTTCTCAAATGAATATATTTTGTTCTTGTTAAGCATAAACAGTATTCCAGCAAACGCAGAGTACAACAGGAGGCATCTGAAATTTATTTAGTTCTATTGACTTAACTGTACACCACCTTGCTGCATTATGCATGCAATACAACTTAACCGGAGATAAAAGATAAAAAAATGTAACAGCAACCAAGACAAGATGAAGTGTGGATAGTGTCATTATTTGGCTTAGTCACTAGATGGCACTGGGCTGGGTAGAGTCTGAAGTTTCATGTAATTGTTCTGTTCTTGGCTGAGACAGCAAAATTCTCATCTAGCTTCCTATCATGTGTGTCTTTGAAAGCTTTCCTGACAAACGCTAAGTTAAAAGGCAGAGCCATAAAACAACCAAAATGTTTTATTACCAGTGCCAATGCACATACAAAATCAAATAAGGGAACAGATGAAATTAAACACCAAAGACCAGCTGGAAAAGGATAGTTCTTGTAGTGAATCTTATCTCCAACCAGTACCACTGGTCAGTGGCGTAGCGTGGGTTGTCAGCACCCGGGGCAAGGCAAGTAATTTGCGCCCCCTAACCCGGGGCAAGGCAAGTAATTTGCGCCCCCTAACCCCTAACCTGCCGCCGCTGCCAGCTTCTTCTTGCTGCTGCCTGGTCTGGTCTGGTGTGGTTCTCTCCCGCGCTCAGCGCTGCGCTGGGCGGCCGCTGCACTGTCCCTCCCCCAGATAGTCCCTTGCTCTCTCTCCGCACCGCACGCCTGGCACCCACCCCCTCCACAGTGGGCGGCGACCCGGCGGCTCGGATCGGATTCGCACAGCCAGCACTGCAGTGAGAGAGAGTGAGTGAGCCAGGTAGGGGCAGAGAGCTGCGAGTGCGAGCGCGCCCCCCCAGATGTTGCGCCCGGTGCGGCCGCCCCCCCTGCACCCCCCACGCTACCCCACTGCCACTGGTGTCTTTGCCACTTTACTCTACCTCTCCTCCAAACCTGAAGTAACACACCCAGTTAAATCCTTATAATCTCTAACAATATCTCCACATCAGCAGAGATGTGGACCATTCTTCCTCATAGGAAACCTAGATAATTACTGAATACAGACTCTTTCTAACATAGCTCCACATCCTCCTCTCCTCTTCAGTCTAGATTTTTTAAAGAAAAAAACCACGCAGCAAAGCCTACCTGCCCAAGGCTCTCCTCCAAAACGTGGATTGCGTGCAGACTCTCCTGCTCCTCGTTGCCTGCTTGCGCTAGGGAGCCCATGGATGGGCTAGGGAGCCCATAGTCAGTTGCCAACAGAGGCCTGGTCCTGGGTGCATTTTCCACCTGCTCTCGGAGTTGGGGGAACAACTTTGGACTTGAAGGAACTTTCAAAGTTCCATATGGTTCATGATGCTGATAAGCCCTACCATCTCTCTTCTTGGGAGCCATACCTTTTTCTTACTGACAGCTTGCAAATAAAAACAGAGAGGGAAAACCAAACTCACATTTCCAGGAAAAGGAGCAAAAGGCCACAGCCAGCAATGTAATCAACCATCTCAGAGCAATCAAGTCAGAGAGGAGGAAAAAATATTGTTGACTAGCAGCAGAACCTCTCCTTTACGGTTTTTTCTGTAAGTAGTTTATCCAAACAGGAAGCACCCAACCCCCTGCCTGCCCCTGCGAAATAGCGCTAGTTAATTCTTCGGGTTTCTGTGTATTTCAGTGGGGGGAGGGGGCCATGCCATATCAGCTTCTCTGTCAGTTAGAAACCAATATCCCAGAGCAGCAAGCATGAGGCAAGGTTTCTGGCAGCTAAGCTCTAACCTGCTCAAGAGGAAATGCTCTATTATGTCACACAGACTAAGTTTTTCCTATAAAGACCACCATGCATTGTTCAAAAACAACATGGGTGTTCCACCCACCAACTTGAAAAGGGCCTGATAGCAACAGCTTGACTCCCATACCACAGTTAATAAAAACTCTTCTGAGTTTTAATAGATTCTTTTTTCTCTAGAATGCAATGCTAAAAATGCTTTTTGCACATTCTGATAACTAAAAAGAAAAGGAAGTAACTTAACAACTTAAAAGTTGCAGAGATATAATAAATGAGATACACCAACAAACAGGCTTTTGAACCATTCTTAATCACTAAAAGGCTTCTTTCTTGTCTCCCTTGAGTGAAGTTGCTCACTTTAAATTAGCAAACTTTGAACATGTCAGAGGGCATCAAAGCAGATTAAATAATTTTTTTTGAGGACTGTTCAGGACAGGTTTGCATGACTTTAGACTCAGCAATGTATTCTGGGCATCCAAGTGCTTGGCAACCCTGTGCCCGGTCACATTTTTGCAGTTCAAGAAAGCGGATAGGGCGGGGAGAGATATATGAGCTGCCATATGCAATGGAGAGCTGAGTTTGGCTTAGATCAGGCATAGCAAAACTTGGCCCTCCAGCTGTTTTGGGACTACAATTCCCATCATCCCTGACTACTGGTCCTGTTAAGTTAGGGATGATGGGAGTTGTAGTCCCAAGACAGCTGGCTTAGATGATGAATTGCAAAGGCCTAGAGTTAAGAAAGAAGCTTTCTTAACAAAGAAATTTTCAGGCTTCCAGGTCACAGAATGCTAGGGTGTCATGAACTGGCAGGACAACTGGGAGGCAGAAGAGGAGCCTGGCAAGAGGTATAGCCGGGACTGGGACAAACCGGGGCAAGCCGAGAATGGGGAAGAAGAGGTTGGTGCGGTAAGTACTCACGGGGTGCACAGGAACCAGAGCAGCAGGACTCATCACCAGAGCCAGAGGGGCTCCTGTCTCCACAAACACGGTGGGCTCTGAGGCACAGGGAGCAGCAGGAGGGGTACTCCAGGAGCTGAAGCAGGCAAGGGCCCACAGCCAAACTCACTAGCTGGCCAAGTAAGGCTCACTAGCTCTGGGAACAGGTGTGTGATTCCTCAGTTGGAATAGGCTTAGAACAGGTGAGGATCACATGCCTCATCAAGCCCAGGTGCTGCAATCAGTGTGCCAAGTATAAAAGGGCAGCAGAGCTGAGGTGCTGTGTCTACTCAACTGCCCTTGTTGAGGGCTTTTGGCCTTGATGCTCCTGGATCGCTATAGAACTGTGCTCCGGTTTGACTCTGGACTGTATCCTGACTGCTGGACTTTGGCCTTCACTACTTGGATTGACCCTGAACCTCATTTCCTGACCTTTGGACTTCACTTGTGTGGATTGAACTTTGGACGTGGCACTCTGACTTCCTGCCAGGTAGGCCAGGGGTTCAGGACATAGGGTGAACAATGGCCATCAGCCTGGCTCAGAAGTCGTAGCTTACTGATGCTAAACCTCATAGTACTGAGCTTAGAAGCAGATTCAAATTAGCCAGTAACAAGACAAAACACAAAATATGGAACTAAACTGTCATTTCCAAGGGCAGCTAAATCCTCAGTCATTGTTTGTTCTAACTCCCTGGTCTGTCTTCTCTCTTGCCTTTGAGCAAGATGGTTTTTTATTACCTGAAATATGATTTTTAAAAAAGTGATCTATACACTTAATACAGAAGGCAGAAATATCACTTTAAATAAACAGCTCATATATGGGTGGGTGCATAGGCTGAGACTCAACATATTGTTCAGAAGACCACCCAACTCTACCTAGCAAATGTGAATACTAAAGAAGTTTTCTTCCTGACTTGAAGTCATTATCTTCACATTGCTCATCAACTGCCGGAGCCAAAGAGGGCAGCCTCCCAGGACGGGAGATTCAACCATGGTTGGAATGTCAAGAATGGCTGGCTGTTATCAGTGCAGCTTTCCCCTGAACATATTCTTACTGTTGGAGAAGCACATTCCAGCAGTCAACCAGACGGGGAAAGGAGACAAAGAATTTGTTAAAGAGGTTGCGCAAAGCTAGACAGACGCTAGGATATTTTAGAAGAGACCGAAACAACGTACAAGACATCTGACTGCTTCAGCATTGATGCCTTTGCTTTAAAGCGTGAGTAGATATTGACACTGAGATTAGTGACATCACTCCATGCCTAAAAGCACCAGTGAAACGGAATCAGATTTAACTGCGTCTAAAGTTGACTGTACACTTCAGACTGAAACAATACATGTGAAACAGTCTGTCATTAAGGGCAGGGATAAGTGCCATGTTCCATAACATAGGCAGCATCTGTGGCAACACATATGCCAGAGGGCTGCAGCAAAAGCCCTTAATTTAATTATGTACAATTTGCATGTTTTAGATTATTCCTAGTTTTACATAGTGAACACGTAGCAACAGTCTAACAAACATTTTTACACTCGGATGTGGGGGGGCGGGGGCGGAAATGCTTAACAATCATGGAAAAATATTGGTATACAGACCACAAACTCACAAAAGCAGGACACAATGAAATCTAGATCCTCGTTGCTTTCATTGTTTCTAAATATTTCACATTTTTCCAAACACATTTTTAAATGTAACTTGGCAACAAAAGAGATAAATTATCCATATGATCTGGTCAAAGTGAAGCACATTTTAAAATCCCCTTGATCTAAATTTCCCACTGAAATCAACAGGACATAAATGTGTCTGAATGGACTGAGTCCCTATTTTTTTTCTTGATGAATACTGTGATTTGTGATATTTTAAGACAATCCTGTAGACTGCAGCCAAGAACAGGATGGGATGGGAGTGTGAAACTGCACAGGTTGTATATTGTTCAATTCAAGGCTTGATATATGCTTGGTAAATTTAAAAAAAGAGTGAAAGGTCAAACTACTTGCTAGAACTAGCAGAGTTTCATAATGTGAGGGAAACTGAACGAATCTTTACGTTTGAGTGCTCCCACTCACCCTTTCCCATATGAACAAAGATCAGTTTCATTTTCAAAGATGCTTGGTTTGTTGTGACATGCAAACCAGGGATCCTGGTTTAAAACAAATTCTGCTTTGTTTTGTCTTTTTGCATTGTCAGTTACAAAGATCTTAAGTCAGAAATCAAGCTCCTTTCTAGTTGGTTTAATATATGTCTCCAAAAAGACCTCTGAGCCTCTCCTTACTGCCCATTTATATATGTGAAAAATGGAAACCAACTCTCCAGAAATATCTTCTTTCCCCTGAGGCCTTGCCCATCGAACTTGATGTATCAATCCTTCAGGCAGAGCAACCTCCCAGATCTGTGTAAACCAAACTTTCAGAGTGCAGCCTCCTGGCTGTTTCCAACATTAGTCATAGAACTGTATTGTTGTGCCACCTCCAAATGTGCTCCCAACAGCGAGTGCATAACTCCCTCTCTGTAGTACAACAGGCCCATGATTATAACCCCTGGTTTTTATGTAGCTTGTTTTGTACTTAAGCAGAATTTATGTTAAATCACAATTCCTAATTTTCTTGTAACAACAAGCCATGATTCACTGAAAGCAAAAGTGAATCATAGTTTTTCCTTCTCCCAGATGCGTGGAAGGTGGTGTAGTAGGAGCACATGAGCCCAGCACTTTGCCTGGGCTCCTTTCTACTTGCACAAGTAACACTAAACTACAGTTTAAGGTTACGTGTGAACACATTCACTAAGTTGGATCAACTGAGTGACACAGTATGGATTGCTGAGATGTTGCCTAACACCTCCTAATATAACATGAAACAAGAGTCTAGGCTCTCACTCAGAAAAGGCTCCTGGTAACAGAGAACTTCTAGTTATTTCTTTCAGCTGAAGCTGCATGACCATGTCATGCAGCTTCAATATTCAGCAGGGAGGCAGCCAACTGTAATCATGCATCACACTGACATTTGAAATAGGGTAATATGTTGTTGCTATAAAGTGTGTGTATAATTTTAATAGCAACATATCATCCTATTTAAAATGTCAACATGATACACACACACACACACACACACACACACACACACACTTTTCCTAAGTGTTGAACATGCTGCACTCAGTAATCCTTATACTTTCCTGTAAACTTTTATTATCACCAGAATTACTATTCTTGAATAAGAGATGAAGGGGTGGAGTCCGTCAGAGCTACCGGTTGCCTAGTATGGCTGACGTGAAATTTAAGCCAGAGGTTTTTTGGCTTAGACACCATTCTTGGAACCTCAAAACACCCTACAATGTCTAGAAATTTGGGGAGCTGCAGCCTCAAAACACCCTAGAAAGCTTGGCATAAAAAAGAAACTCAAGTAGTACTTTATCTCAGGTAGCAAGGTGCCTAGTACGTAGAGCAAGACCAAAAATGCCACAAATTGAGTACAGGACAATCTTGCTTTTATAGGGCAGTCCCATGTGTCCCTACAGGCAGACTATGCAAGGTAACTGCCTCAGGTTTTCTATAAGATTTTTATAAGGGCAAATAATGTCATATTTCTAATTGTTGGACCTGCCCTTATATTCTGTCTAATTGGGGTTCTTTCCCTCTTGAACTGAAAGGGAGAGAAGTTACACAGTTCTAAAGGGAGTCTAAAAACATTACAGCAAATGTGCTGTCTGTGTGCCAGAACATAGTCTGAGCTAAAAAGAAAGAAACCTGCCTTGACCCTCTGCTGTAACCTGACTCACTTCAAGCAGAACACAGAACATCATTTATACCGTTCTTGCAGGGTGGGGGTGAGGGGGCCACGGAGGGCTGTCTGCCTCCTTGGAGCAGTAACTGCTGCCAACAAGTCTACAAAATGTGTAGCAACTGGAAGCAAAAACAAAATTTGCCTCTTCTTAGCTTCTACCCATGGTACTAAGCATATTTCATTGCAAAATTTCACACATCTTTTTAGGAAAATACTTTTAAACACGTTTAAGTAAAGGGGAGAAGTAGACTTGAGCATAGAGGACAATGACGTAGATTGCACATACAGGACAGTGAATCCAAACTTTCAAGACAAAAGAGAGGAACATGAGAACGCAAGGCTCAATTTCACAGAATGACCCCAAATCCTAGGATTAGGACACAGGGAGAAAAACCTCTCTGTCTTCCATGTTTCTACACCAAGCATAGTTTTATGAACCTCTATCATGCCTCCAGGCACCGTCTTTCTAAATTAAACGCCCTCTAAACATTTTCCCTCGGAGTGCATCCTAACAATTTGGTCATTTAATCCCCCCTTTTCCAGATCTATATTGTCTTTTTGAAATGGGTAAACCAAAACTGTAAGATATTTCAAATGTGGCTGCAGCATGGATAAAGGCATTCTGATAAGTTAGTTTTCCATTTTATTTCCATTCCCTTTCCTAACAATCCCCACGGAGCTCAGTATTTTCAGTGAGCTATCCACCTCCAATCTTAAGATCTCTTTCCTGGTTAGTTATGCCACCAATTTACACCTCACCAGTGCATATACGATACTAGAAATTTTTGCTCCAGTGCGCCTCACTTTAAACACATTTAAATTGAACCATAATTACCATTTTGTTTCCCATTCCCCAGTCTGAAGGTATCCTTTCACAGCTGCTCTTAACCCCTTTTGGTTTTGATCACACTCAGGAACATGTGGTGCACATTTGTTGGGGCACCATGACTAGTTGCAGTAACACATATGCACTGCTGCACGTCCATTGCTCATTAGGAAACATTTTTTATGCTTACAATAGTCCAACATGGTGTGGTAGACAGATACAGCATCTGACACCACTGAAGCCAGAGTTCAAATCACCACTCAGCTCACTTAAAGTGACCTCACCATTTCTTAGTTTACAGAGCTGTTGTGAGTGGTGGAGACATCCACGATGCCCCAAGGCCCTTGGAGGAATAGCAGAATGTGAAATGAATACTATTTATATATAAAAAAACCTGTAATAAAATATAAAGAGGCCCATTGTCTGTGTCAGCAAATGGCAAGACAATATATATTAACATTTCCATCCCCCACTTGAGAAATAAATGATTAGAAAATGTTCAGAAAGGATGAGGTTGTGTTCAGGTTTAATGGAGTTTCAAGATCAAGAAGCAGTGCAGTAGTTAAATAAGGTCTGTTACAACACAAACACCATGAAGAGCACAGGCTGACATGCAATGCTATGGGTGCTTTCAACCATCAGGTTTGTCTAATGACACGTCTTTGGCTTACCTGTTTTATGCACTGCAGCCGATCGTTGGTCTGCTGTATGTGCCTGTCCATAGAATTCATTTTGATTGTCTCCACTTGGATTCTACCTGAAAGCCATTAAAATCCCTCAAGCTGCAAGATATAAAAAGAACAAGAAAGATCATTAAGACGACAAAAAGTAAAATACAGTCCTGCCAACACTAAAACGAATGAGATGCTGGATACTACACAGCAGATGTTTACCCTTTGTGGTAGTTTTTTCTATTTAAAGGGAGGATGCATGCCCTCTTGAATGCAATGCCTTTTCATTCCAATATGTAACAATGACATCCCAAAGTCACATAATTCAGGGGTGGCTAGCTACAAACCTAGAGACATTCTATACTAGATCCCTTCCACCAATATTCCCATCATGTCAGTGCCATCAACTCTATCCCAAAGACGACTCCTCTTCTCCTCTTCTTCCTCTTCCTGCTTCAAATCCAGCTGTTGGTTCAGCAGCGGGGAGGGAAGAGGGAACTAGGGTGTCTGACATAAATGTCACCACAAAATGCTTTCTGCAGGCACCTGGGATGGATACTAATATCACAACATACAACAAACTTCAGTTGTAAATTTACATTGACACTGTGTGCAAACTAGCCTCCCCTCTCTCTCCCACACAGACGAATCTGCCATTGGCCCATCAGTATTGCCACTACACGGACTGGCAGCAGCTCCCAGGGGTTTCTCTCGGCTTGAACTTGAGAGGTTTTCTGTATGCAAAACAGATGCTCCACCACTTAGCTATGACCCTTCCCCACCCTCACAAAATGCAAGGTTCCTATACCAAAGGTTGCCGAAGCAAAGTTTCAGCATAACACACTAGCAAAGAGATGTGTTAAATGGCTAGGAACCAAATGACATATCAGAGCTAGCACAAATATACCTGGGTGGAATACTTGGTGTGGCCTACAGATAAACACAGTCTCTTGCAACAGACAAATAGTCCCAAATGTGGTGAATCCCGGATGAATTTCAGCAATGCTAAAAATAGCAATTTCTCCTATTTGTGTACGTTTTGTTTGCCAATGTTCCCAGTGTATACTTTCAGACATTCTCAAAAACTGTTGATGACGTCCCCCAAATTTCAGACATTCATTGTAGCGTATATAAAGCACAACTTGGCTTAAAGAATATTGAAGGATTGTTTGCTATTAGAAGTAGATTGAGCCAATGGATTTTCTCTTTATTCTGCATCTTCAAATATTTAAAGGGCTATCACATGAAAGATGGAGCAGTTTTCTCCTACTGCTGAAGGTAGGACACAAACCAGTGGCTTAAAGTTACAAGAAAGGAGATTCCCACTAAATACTAGGAAGAACTTTGACAGTAAGAACTTTTCGACAGTGAAGCAAACTTCTTCAGGAGGTTGTGGACTCTCTGTCACTGGAGGCTTTTAAGCAGAGGCTGGATGGCCATCTGTCATGCTTTAATGGAAATTCCTGCATTGAAGGGGGTGAACTGGATAACCCTCAGGATCCCTTCCAACTCAGTTCTATTAGTCTATGGCCTACATGCTCCTGTTCGTTTGCAGAACCCTCAAAGCACCTCAAAAATTTAATATTTGAGTGCAAAGCAGAAGTATTTACTTATACGATAAATTAACCCAGACACGACACCATTTCAGCAATGATCCATTTTAAATACGACAATTTGTTCACAGGGGATAGGAGATATATAAATAAAAATAGAGCCCATGCTGTTAAAAACAACAATGTCCCCTGAAATATATATCACATTTACAGATGGCATCAATTGGTTCATGTAGGAGTTTTTAAATTGTGTAACTGAAAGGGGAGAAGCATCAAAGGTCCCTCAAGCTCTGCCAAACACTGTAGCAATGATTCTCCCATACTTCCAACCAATCTCTCCATCCAAAATGCAGTTGGAATCAAATCTCAGTGAGTCAATTCCACGGTAGGCAACCTGAGGCCCGTGGGCCAGATGCGGCCCAATCGCCTTCTCAATCCAGCCCATGGACGATCTGGGAATCAGTGTGTTTTTTACATGTGTAGAATGTGCCCTTTTATTTAAAATGCATCTCTGGGTTATTTGTGGGGCATAGGAATTTGTTCATCCCCCCCCAAAAAAAAATATAGTCTGGCCCGCCACATGGTCTGAGGGGTGGTGGACTGGCCCACGGCTGACCCCTGGTCTATTCTGACCCCTGTCAGAAGATCTCAGCCCAGCTAACATAATCTATACAGATCTTCCCACCTTAAAAGGCTTTTCTTTCCCTCCTAGTCTACTGCAGGAGTGAGAGTCAAAGAGGAGGTCTTGATCAGGCAATGGGACATTAGGGAGCAAATGGCTTCAACCCTGATTTTGTGAGAAATGTCTCTGTCTCTCTCCACTTCAACCCAACTCTTCTTTCTGTGACCATTTGGTTTAACCATCTTGCTACATTATTTAGTGATTAGCTTAGAATCATTTAAAAGCTCTGGTCAAAACATAGAAATCACTTGGCAAAAGCCTTGTTTTCTCCAGCAGTGAGATATACCCCCCTTCCATGCTGTCAGCCAATATTTTCAAGCAACTCCTGCTGGCAGGTTAGGGGGCCCACAAAGCAGCAGGGAGATCTAGCATACGTGAGGAAAATGGCTTGCACTTAGTAGTAATAGGCAAATAGAAAGACTGGGAACAAAAATTACAGAGTGGTTTGATCTTGCTGGTATAGTGGGAAGCAATTTGGAGAGGGCAACACTTGAAACCCAATTCCATGGTTAGTAAGAGCAGCCACTGCAACAGCAGTGTAAATAAATAGCTAAACCTCACTGAAATGTCTGGGTATAACAAATCATTACAGTGGTACCTCGGGTTAAGAATTTAATTCGTTCTGGAGGTCCGTTCTTAACCTGAAACTGTTCTTAACCTGAAGCACCACTTTAGCTAATGGGGCATCCTGCTGCTGCTGCGCCGCTGGAGCACGATTTCTGTTCTCATCCTGAAGCAAATTTCTTAACCCGAGGTACTATTTCTGGGTTAGCGGAGTCTGTAACCTGAAGCATATGCAACCTGAAGCATCTGTAACCCAAGGTACCACTGTATTACTAAAGTTGGTTCTCTTCCACCAACCCCAAGGACTTGGGACAGGTAACAATTTAAATAAACAATATAATAATGAATGCAAAATAATGCAGAGCTGGGGAGCCTGCAGCTCTCCAGAAGCTGCTGGACTCCAACTCCCATAATTCCTTGCCAGGCTGGCTGGGGCTGATGGGAGTTGGAGTCTAGCAACATCTGAGAGGGCCGCAGGTTCCCCACTCCTGACTTTAAGGTATTTAAAAAGTGCATTATGTAAATTGTCCTAGCACAAGCATAAACAAGCTGGTCTTCTTGCACTAGGAGAGAGGAATTCCTAGACTCTTATTTGGACAAGGCTCCAGGGAAATTTTCCTCAAACTTCTGATGGAGGATTACTTCTTTCTGAGATGGTGATGGGGGCATGTCTCATCCCAGTGCAATTCTTTCCAAATGTCTGCATTTGAAGTGTGTAGGAATAAGACCCACCCATCCCATTTTCTTAATGTGTGAATGACTGATAGGAAGGAGTTAAGGGGGAAATTAAGCAACTTGCCAAGGTCTGCATCTTTCTTTCCAGAATACTCTGCAGCAGAATACTCTTCAGTGGTTCTGTGGCAGCTACAAAGATGCTGTTAAGTAGGCAGGTTGAGGTGGAAAGTCGTCCCTGAGAAATGTGAGCTCTGAAAAGCTGAGTCAGACACCTTTGTATGCAGGTCTAGAATTTGTTCTAAATGCCATGGCAGTCTGAAGAGTTATTACAGTGTATTCCCTACCAAAGTACCATACCATGTACATTACACCCAACAACATCCTCTAGATGATAAATGTTAACATGTAGCCTAGTTCTTTGCTGGTAAGGGCTACAATGAAAACTCATTTTTTAAAGGCAGATGTGCAGAAAGGAGAGGAGAATGGAAAGGTTCTCCCTGATTTAATGATGGTTTAGGGGCTATATCTTAAATATTGTTAATATCTGTACAAATGCAATGCAATATCATGATCAGACTCAGAGGGTGTATGTGAGAAAAGTGTACAAATCAGTGGCAAGCATTATATCTGAAGTAGCCCCAGGAAGGGTCACAAGGTAAAGAACTGAGAGCTGTTCTCCCCACCCACCCCACCCCCAGTGCACATAGCTTTGCAATATCTGCTCCCTCTTCTTGCTACCTGGCAGTGAGTAAAAGGAAACAATAAACAGCACAAAAATCTATGCCTACAGACAGATGGTGACGTTTCATCCCTCAGACAAAAATGAATAATTTGCTCTATTTCTCTATATGCTGAGAGGTATTCGCAAAGGCAGATGATTGCTATCTATTGAGTAGCTTTGATTAAGCACTGAGCTAGGCTACAAACAGGATGGGAGGGGACTACCTTAACTAATTGATCAGTTATATAATCAGATAAGAGCTGGTTCAAGTTAGGGGGTGGAGTTAACTACAGACATGTATATGAGTGGGTTAAGAACAACTAATACATTTGAAGTGCCATTCCTCCAAGGCCTGCAAGACTTGCATCTTATGTGTACGTAAGATACAGCAGGGTTTTCACTATATTAAATCTGTCTTTGCTTTTTAAATGTGCAGATTTGAACAACTGAAGTTAAGTGGTGGGTTCGGGCAACAAGGTCTTTAATTAAAAAAATAAGGGGGTGGAGTTAAATAACAAGCCCCACCAGTGGAAGCCTGCACAAGAACATCTGTTAATACAACAGGGCTGCCCCCCACTGTGTCCTCCAATTTGGCTCAAGGGGTCAGGATAACCCTTGGAACAGCATGCGAGGGGAGGAAAAGGCAGAAAGGTAGAAACTCTGGCACTGGTGATCTGCCTAGTGCTATGTTGAATTCCTCCTTAAACATTTCTCTTCCTCAGCACAATATAGAGCTCACGACAATACACAGTGTACTTTCTTGGAGCAGCTTGCTTTTAATAGCAAATAAATGTTACGTTTCAATTTTGAAACTTCTGCTTTTTGTTGAAACTTCAACCTTGCCAACAACTTGTGCACCTAAGGTCAAAAATTAAACGCTTACTCATGAGCTTAATGCACAAATATCAAGTATGAAAATCTTAATTAAGAAAGTAAATTTTGAAGGGAAGACATATGTTTCTTCCTATGTGCATTCTATTCTGCTCCCAAGTTAATTTAATATTGTATAAATGAATACCTATCAGGGGCTTATAAAAATTCTACTCTGAGCAACCATGAATCATCCCCACTGATACACACATCACAGATGATTTGTTTTGATCGGCTTCCAAAAGCTTTATTTAGAAAGAAAATGCATGCATTACTTTGGTTTCATAGTGAAAGACACACACACACACAACCCCCCCCATATTACATACAAATAAGTGTGTGTGTGTATAAATATAATACAGGTATATACCAATAGTATAATACAGGTATGTAGCCTTTGTCAAGAGAGACATATTAATTTATATATAAAAAGTGCACGAAAAGCTTGTTGACATTTAGAGGGCTTTAGGGGTTTACGCCTTTGCTTACCATGTCCCCTGGGCAGGAAAGAGTTTCTTTCCCAAGTAAGCCGGCAGAGGTCTCCCTTCTCTACTGAAGACGAGCGAGTTTCCATTCTCCTTTCACATAGCACTGCCTTGTGTTTCTTTTAAGCCTTTACAAGTCCCTACAAATCCTCTGCCTCTGCTTCCTAACAGGGAGCACTAAAACTGACACTGTCTGTCTGACCTTGTGGTTATTGATTAACTATCTCCCCATTCGCTGCCATCTTTCACACCTCTGGCGCTAGCAAATAGAGAGCTAAGGAGTAGCAGTCATACTCCATGACAGCTATGCTCAAAAAAGCCTGCCTTTGGAGATGTGGCGGGAAGTGCCGTTTGATCAAATGCTGTTCTAATGTCAAGACTAAATACCACGCAGATCCCGACAACTTGTACAGTTTAATATATATTTGCTGGGCCAATGCAGCACAAATAGCAACAAGGAGGGAGGTGGAATAATTCAGGGGTAACAGCAAATATTAAAATCTGGACCAAAAGCAAAAGACAGGGAAAGATGACAGGTTACGACTATTTAATGTCACTGATTTTAGCCATGATTTATATCACAGTATCTTTTAATATTGCATTCAAACACTATCAACATACCTGTCTGCCCTAGAAACTGGGGGTTAAATCTGCTGCAATATTAAAACTGCTTTCCATAGGCACAAGCAATAACAGTGGAAGACAAAGAGTATGCAATTGAGTAAAATGTGGTTGTAGGGAAGCAACTTATTTCCATGCAAGCACAAAACACAGAGGGCATTAAAAATTATTCATGCTTTGCATGTTAAATTTACAGTTTGACTTGATTTTTCTTAACGGAAAAGGTTTTTAAAAGCTATTAGGTAAAAAATGTCAAAAGTATGTTTAGCCACTTCTACACAATAAAAATATTTGTCATAATTGGACACCTGCCTGTACCTCTTCGATCAAAAGGGTAGTGTGTTTTGGGCTTTCACAGGCCAACCAATACCAGGAGGGGCTTCAACTGTACCAAGTGCCTACTAAGAAGAGGTTCCTAGGTGAGTTATCAGGGAAAAGCCAAGTAATGGAGGCAGATATCCACAGCTGCAGTTCAGAGAAAATGAACTGGAGGACACGACCACCCTGCTTGGACTCAGGTGAAAAAATGGGGAAAGCTGCTGGATGTTGTGGGTAGGAGGCTAAGTTCTTGTAGTGTGTGGTTTAGGATATAAAAAGTCATGGGAAAGGATCATGCATGGGTAGGCAAACTAAGGCCTGGGGGCCAGATCTGGCCCAATTGCCTTCTCAATCCAGCCCACGGACAGTCTGGGAATCAGCATGTTTTTACATGAGTAGAATGTGTCCTTTTATTTAAAATGCATCTCTGGGTTATTTGTGGGGCATAGGAATTCATTCATTATTATTATTTTCAAAATATAGTCTGCCCCCCCAAAAGGTCTGAGGGACAGTGGACCGGCCACCTGCTGAAAAAGTTTGTTGACCCCTGGCTCAGACAAAAGTTACCACAACCCTTAAGAACTGCTAGGCTGTAACTCTCTCGGCATTCAGGTAAACCACCTGGAGCCAAGTGAGTTTTGTAAAGCCATTTTGTACCCCACCTGGTCTGAGGAATGGGTAAGGATAAAAGGTGTCATCTGCCTTCTGTAAACTCAGGGAGTACTTCTACACAATGCCTGCCCCCTAGTTTAGAAACTCTTAATGCCTGTGAGAGGTTTACCTAAGCATCAAATTAAAGACAAAACAAATCTCTTTAAATCTGGGCAAACATGAACTGGTTAAAAATAAACTGGGCTTCATTTTTACCTTTAAATTTACCAGTATGTATTACCGCTTTGTTTCAGTTGTCTTGCTTTACAAAAACCATGTGCTATGATCTCAGGGTATATGGGAAGATCATAAGTAAAACATAAAACAGGCACACACAGAAGTTGTTCCAAAACTGAACATCACCACACCTATGTGTGCACTGTGCATGTCTGAGTGTGTCAAGAAGATGATTGGATGACATGAATAGTTAATACATCAAAAAACACTTCTTTTAAGTTAAGATTCCCCCCCCCCCAGGATGCACTTGGAATACCATTTCACTTCAAAAGTTGAGGGGCTGCCAGAGATTTAAACATCCACCCACAACTACTGGTTTATTCCCTTAGTAGAAATGGTACTTCAGAAACAAAATAAGCAGCATGAAAATGTCAGGTGAAAGGTCATTTTAATCATTAAACACTTGAGGGGGAGAGGAAGTCGGTTTTAATAAAGCTTTATTTACCACAAGCAACTAAATAGCTACCGTGGCTGGCTTGGGGCTATTAAAAAGGGACCAGATGCAAGGCAAAGGAAGGAATTGTCATGCCAGGAGCCGGAGAATAGATATTTGTGCGATGCGGCTTTCCATTGTCACTCTACAAATGGGCAATAATCCCCAGAAGACTTTCTATCATCTTTGGTCTCCGAGAGCAAGCAAGCGGGTTGTGTGTGTGTGTGTCTGTGTGTGTGTCTGCCCGCACGCAGTCTCAGCGAGGGGTGGGAATGGATTTATTTAATTTATGGTGGCTTGAGCTGTGAGTGAGGGCGGTCATGCTGGGCTGTGAAAAGCCTTTCTGCAGCCCTGTGCTTTCTAATTCTTTTCCTCCCCCATACATGTCTATTAGATACGAACTCCCCCCCCCCCCAGCCTCAGCCACAACGGTGGCACAACCCCATAAGCTTTGAAAAAAAGAAGAGATGACAGCTTGCATAAGCGAGCCTGCTGGACTCCGCTGGGAGCAGGAGCGGCGGTGCGCAGAAATTGTTCAATCATCAAGCACATCTGCAGTCTGATTACAAAAGCAAAAAGGTGGCGAGGTTGGCTGTGCGGAGCAGGCAGGCCTGTGATGTGACCTATGCTAGGAAGAAGGAATGAAAATATTACACACACACACACACACACACATTTTTCACAGGGACAGAGCAATGCTGCATCTCCAACCAAGTGTATCGTGGCTTTCAGTCCTTGCATGCTGGTCATTTGCTGGTGCAATAAAGCTTTGACTCCTGTCTTATGCCAGTGTTTCTCACCTCTGCCCTGCCGAATTAAAATGGATGGCTTTCATATGTACTAAAAGCAAAAGATCCTCATTTCAAGAAATTGCCCTGCTTAGATGGATGGGTTTTTCGAGTTTACCTCTAACCTCTCAACATGCAAAAAAGAAAGGAAAAAATATAGGTCCATTTGTTATTGATAATGGAGAGCAGACAGGGCATCGGAACCCCATATCTTGTAACAGTGAGAGAGAATGACATAAAATTAAAGGTGGAAGTGAGGTGTAAAAAATAAAAATAAACCCCAGCAACGTATGTGGGTACTGCCTGCAGGCTCACAGCTCAGTTGTATGGACGGCCACCTCCATGTGAGGCTTACCCAAGAACTGTCACAATGGCTATTTTTCAAGCTTTCATTGCGGCTGCCAGGTATTAGAATTTGTAATATTGCAATTTGGGAGCAGGAGAAGTGAACATGGCTGATTTCTAACTCCCCTGAGTTAGAATTCCACCTTTCTTGTGACAAAGCCAGACAGCTTACAACATAATGCACATGTGTAATACAATTTTTAAAAAACATTTCCCCAAAGCATGATAATAAAATGCATGTTTTAAGAGGAACAACCTTCTTTGATAGGGGTGCTCCATAATTGTGGGGCCACCACAGAAATGTCCAAGTCCACACACATGTAGGTATAGTCTGAGTAAGTCTAACCATTCCCTCTTTTGTTGTTTTTGCCTGGCAACCTTATCTTTCCCTTAACCATGTTTTTCAATGACCCAGCAGATGGGGAAAAGGGTGGGAGACTATAAGCAGTGTCTCTCAATGAGCTCAGGTAGAAGATTGTCTCATGCTTGCTAACATGGGGCAGTATTCAACTAAGTTTTACTCAGGATAGACCCATTAAAATCAACAACCGACAACACAAGGGATTCTGGAGAACCACCCTGCCCTAAGGAGAGAAGAGAAGAAGCAAGAACTTGGGATTTGCCCACCATGTAACTCCCTGTGTGGTTCCTCACTCCCCTCTTCTCACAACTGCCACCACAGGGGCATCTGAGGAACCATTTTTTCTTGAGGAGAGGGAAGGAGCAGAAACAGGCTTTCAAAAAGGGTCTCTTTCCCTTGCTTGCCTTTTAAAAAAATCTATAATTGTCATTGATACTCATTGTTTCAATAGGGTTTTATATATATATATATATATATATATATATATATATATATATATACTGAGGGCCACCTGAAAAGCAGTATATAAATAGATAAATGGCACATTGATTTGAAGCGTCAACAGAAAATGAAGGGAAACTATTTCTCTGCTCTAAGCAGAAGAAAATAAGCAAATTAGTGCAGGAAGTGATTTGTGTCAGGTTTTGTAAGATGAGATTGTAACAGCTGAGAAAAATGCAAATATTTGACAGTACCTCATTTACACCCATGCACACATTTTTCTGTTTACACATAAAACATTAAACTGAAATTGCCCAACATATTTCCCCCCCAACAAATTATAAGAAGGGCATTGATACTACAGATTAAATACCTGTAAACATGCAATTTACCACATACATTCTACAGCTGCAACCCTGGAACTGTCCAATAGGTCAAAAATAAGTAAGCCATTTGGCCCCTTGGAATAGTAACCAAGAAGAGTTGTTATCCTTTCGTTCTTCTGAGAGGAGGGCCATGTGAGTTCCTATTAGTGCCAAAGATTTTGAAAGTACTATTTCTTCATTTACAAAGGGAGAGCCTCCATCACTCCTCTGACCCAGCATCACAAGTTCTTTTTCACAAGGTACAGTTTTAGTCTGCAAGGAACTGCCTCCATCACCCGCTTAGAATAGGCCTACCACCATGCGCCTTAAAATACTCCCACTTACAAAATTTCCTCCTTTGCTTAATATCCTAAGGAAGAATTCAGTAAACTCTGAATACACAATACATGTAAATCATTCTAATAAAAGTAGTACTCATTTTTGTTTTTTCCTGCTTGGGTTTTTAATAGCACACTTTCAGCACATGCATACTCTCTTCTTCACCATGGTTTATTCTATTTTGAGATTGAATTTGAAACATTATTCAAGGATGCTTATCCAGACAACCTAGTTGAATTGTCCAGACTGAAACAGCCTGCTTTTCTATTCTCAGGGGCCCCTCTATTCTCCGCGCAGCGTATTTTCCCACACAAGCCAACTCCGTCTAATGTGGCCAGGCTCTATAGTAAAGCTGATGCAACCAAGCAGTAAGAGCCTCACACCTATCAATCACATGCACATAAGCACATAGAGAATATTATACACCAAAAAGCTGCAAAAGAAATCACAGAATCAGAGTTGGAAGGGACACTGAGGGTCATCTAGTCCAACCCCCTGTAATGCAGGAATATGCAGTTGGCCCATATGGAAATCAAACTAATGACCTTGGCGTTATTTGCATCTCACTCTAGCCAACTGAGCTACCTGTGCAGCTCAAAGAAGTGTTCCCTGACCTGGAATCATACCCAGGCCTCCGCAGTGAGAGCGCCGAAACCTTACTGAATGGTTCAAATGTGGAATCTCACAGTCTCTCACCATTTGTGAAACTGTGCAAGTAAAACTGTGACTTCAGATTTTATAAAGGTAAAGGTAAAGGGACCCCTGACCATTAGGTCCAGTCATGGCCGACTCTGGGGTTGCGGCGCTCATCTCGCTTTATTGGCTGAGGGAGCCGGCGTACAGCTTCCAGGCCATGTGGCCAGCATGACTAAGCAGCTTCTGGTGAACCAGAGCAGCGCATGGAAACGCCGTTTACCTTCCCGCTGGAGCGGTACCTATTTATCTACTTGCACTTTGACGTGCTTTCAAACTGCTAGGTTGGTAGGAGAAGGGAAGAGCAACGGGGGCTCACCCCGTTGCGGGGATTTGAACTGCTGACCGTCTGATCGACAAGTCCTAGGCTCTGTGGTTTAACCCACAGCACCACCTTGCCTTGCTGGCCTGTGTTCTGGTCGCCTGACATCACTGCTCCCCCTCCCCGAGTAAATGACCACATAAGTATCATGCAGAATAATACACTTACTGGCATGGTCCAATTACACAAGCTGTTGCTATTCCTTCCTTCCTGTTCTGGAGCCCTTATATAGCATCATCCAGATGTACTGCCCCAGCTCTTTCCTCACTATGCAGGAAAGCCCAGCCGTCCACTCACAGCCAACTCATATTTCCCTTTTAGGGGTGTTTACCAACCACTTTATTCCTTCTCCTTGCCTCCCACCTTTCAGCCTATTTAGCTGCTTCTGGATTGGCTTGTGGCCACCCAGCAGGCCATGACATCATTTCCAGGTGCCAGCTGCTGCTCCTGAAGCAAGCAGTCCCTCATTAGATCAAAGCCAGGATGTGGGATTGTAGAATATCTGCTCATGGCCACATGATCAGTTTTGGTTAACCAGCTGCCATGCAGAATCTAAAACAATACAAATGCACAGGACGAGAGGCATGGCCATGCCTGGCTGTGTCAGTGCACAAAGCACATTCTGGTGACATGTCAAGTGGGTTAAGACTGGCATTGAGGTAAGCTAGTCCAAGTGAATCTGGATACAAAAGTTACATATCAATAGCAGAAACTAGTGGTAGGAGAAACTATTAGCTTCATGATCTGATCCGCTATCTATTAAAGCTTGTGTCAATTCATTATAATTATATAGGCATTCATTCAACAAGCTGCTGTCTAAAACCTAAGGAAGGTTCAAAAGAGAAATCCAACACTCTTTTATTAATATTTTACCAAGCAACATAATATTTTACCAGCAACACTGACCTACTTTATAAGATTGTTGTAAGAATTACTCAGTTTATAATGTATGTGACTCTCCTTGAACATTCCAAAAACTGCTTTATAAATCATTATTACTATAAAATGGCTAATACCACTTTTCTTGTTACTCTGCTCATGGCAAGCCACAGGCCTACCTTTTCAGTGATACAAAGACACAAGAGATTCCAATGCTTAATCTTTGCTTCCTATTCACTTCAATATCATCAACTCCCCCCCCCCCACACCCACACACCTCTTCTATTACAAAAAAATCCTTAGGAAATAATCAGGAAAAGCTCCATACCATTAAGGTGTACCCACTAATACATTCTGCTCTTTCCACAGCATTCTCCTATTAGTAATGATTACTTTCCATGTTGTAAATCAGCAACAAACAGAACTGCAGATCTTTAACGCAAATATTCCTTATCAGCTTGCTTGGGAAATGCAGCAATGCAATGAATTCCTAGGAACAGACAAGCCACCACCCTGCCTCACCTTCAATATTCTAACATTTGTGCTTCTTAATTCGCCATCAGGTTATTGGCTGCCATGTTTACGTTGTCCTTGTATGACGGCTGCTCTTAAGTAGCCTACAATTCATACCAAGGCAGCCCAAGATATATTGGCTGTTAGCTTTGCGCTAATTACTAACCACTGAGCAATCAAAGCCATTGTTTCTTTTACTTAATTATCCACCCCCTAGAAAAGCAATACCATTAACCAAACTTAGCAGAGTTCACTGAACACAAGAGGTTGATTCCTAACAGCCATTCTGTAGAATCACAGAATTGTACATGGCACAAAGGCCACATAGACCCAAAGCACACCCAAAGGGACATGGTTATGCACCCAAAATCAACCTCACAATTCATACTATGCAATCTGGCATGCCACATTGTATCACAACTAGAGACAGCAGATGCTTTGCTGAAATATTTGGCAGTTTTCATCAAACTGCTTGAAATGACTTGCATAAGCAAGGCAGGTCTGGGGCAGTTCATACATTTCAGCAAAGCCAATTTCTAAAATGTACAAAATTAGCATTTCCAAGTCCGTCCCCCACACCACATGGGGGATATGTGAAACAAAGCAACACTTAAAATGGTACAGTACAGGGTTAACATTACCACTTAATGCGTACTATAAACTAAGCATCACAGACAGCCCAGGTAGGTAAACCCCTCTCTTCTACCCTCAGTTATCACCACCAATTCAGTTTGGGAATAAAATTATTTCCTGGCCCCAAATAGAACACAAACAATGAACATGAACAAAATCCCACTCACAAAATATTCATAAGGGAAATCTAGCAAAGGGTACCTCCACACCATTCAAACTACTGTTCTATCACTAGTAAAGTGGAAAGGCAAGATCTTAAAGTTGGTAAACATAAACCCCTGACCTCCCTGGGCATCTGAGGACAACTGAGGCATCAAAAAGCCAGCCCCGAGTAGTCTTCATAAATGCATCCAATGATTTTTGAATCCAATGATGAGCACTGCTCTCACAAAACAGAGGTTACTCCATAATTTTACATACTGGATACTTAGAGACCTTCTTCAGACTTCTAGTCTTCTGGTCAAGTTGTAGATATTGGTTTTTAACAAACTTGAAAGTTTCAGTCTAGATGTGCTGTGCTGTCATCAGAAGGCTACGTTGGTAGAGCATGGGATTCTTTGGAAAGAAGTCTCAGTACCAACCAATGAGGAGTGACAGACTAAACTAATGAGTTATGCCAAAATAGCAAAATTTATGGGAGCAATAAGGAACCGGGGAGGGGGGGACTTTATCAAAGACTTGGAAAAAATTGTGGATTATTTGAAATGTTATTGTACACATATAAATTCATTAGCAGGATTAACTTAAACCAAACAGTTAAAATTAATGCTAAAGGAAAACTAGGGAGTAATTTGTAATTGAAGTACTGAAGTAAATGCCGTATTACAAATTAAAAATATAAGTGGGGGGTGTCAAAATGAACATATTTGTTGGAAAATATTGGATTGTATTTTTGTCAACATATTTTTGAAACTAAAAAATAAAATTTATATAAAATATATAAAATATACCATGAGATTCTAAATCCCAGGGTCCTGGGGTGGAGCCCCATGTTGGGAAAAAGGATTCCTGCATTGCAAGGTGTTGGACTAGATGGCTCTCATGGTCCTTTCCAAATCTACAATTTTATTATTCTAATTCTGGTTATACAAAAAAGGTCACTACCTCAGACAGCATTTTAAAGGGATTATGCAAACTCATGGGTGGGGGCAACTCTATAAACATCTACTAGTTATAACAGCTGAATTTCGATGCTCAAAGACAATATAGCAGGTGATAAGGATATGAGGGCTGCGGCCTTCATGCTCTGCTCGTGGCCTTCTCATAGACATTTGGCTAGATACTGCCAGAAACAGGATACTGAGCTAGATGGGCTCATGATCTGATCCGGTAAAGCCCTTCTAACATAGGTATTAAGCAATTTGCTCTGAAAGTACCTTTCCGCAGGGGCTGTGACCATAAGAATCCCTGGGGTTTCATCTAGCCTCACACATTTGTGGCTACTGTCATGTTGTACAGCTGACATGCAGTGATGTGCCATTGATCATGCTGTCTTTGCAAGGCAAGGAGATGGATTAATGCACCTATTAGATGAAAGAGGGCGAGCCGATAAAGGAAGTCAGGACAGGTCACTGCATATAATGGGAAATTGTTTTTAGACAACGGGTTTTAATATCCCATTTAGTTTCCACATTTCAAAGCTCATTGTGGATTAAAAATGACAGGGAAATTGTTGTAGGCCCATCCACTGTTAGATCATAACATTATGTGAATCAGAGTAAAAAGCCATCAAAACTATACGGATAGCAAATTTGGTTAGAATTTTCTCATCCTCAACAGCAACTTTAAAGGCCTCTGGCTTGCCCCCAAATACAGATGAAGGTTTTGCCTGGGCATCACTTTTGTGATATATTAAGTATGCTGTTAGAAGAATGATGTGTCCGGAAGCCTTTACATGGATCACAACTAGCATGGGAAAGTATGGAGGCAGCAGAGACCACACAGTTCAGAGAATGGAAATGGGAATTAGTCATTTTTAAATTTTGTTAATTCTCTCTTTCTGAAGTGTAATATAGTGAGCAGTGCTCATCTATGGGAAAATACTGACTTTTTGGTCCTGAATGAACAGTTTTCTGACAAAAACGCATAATACATAATGTCATAAGGATATAGTGTATATATAATGCCATTGTGAATATAGGGAGTTGCCTTCTACTGAGACAGACTATTGGGACAACAGAGCCCAATAATGTCTATTTTAGCTGGCAACAGCTTTCTAATATCTCACAGACAAAGGTCTTTGCCATACCTGTAACCTGAGAGCCTCTAAGGGACATGCCACCTTGACAGACATCCTTCTCTCTCCCATTTTCTTTCAGCTTCTACTACATCCATGCCTAAATGCTCTAGAAAATACACTACCTTTTTAAAGAATATAAAAACATTCTAAGAATCAAGTGATGTAGCTGCCCCCCTAACTGAGTGTTTTTCTCCTCAATTTTGCTCCTAAGTATCACATCCTATATACTCACTTGGTTCTCTACTTAAAGAGATGTATGTCTACACCAGTTTGTCTTTGTAGCCACGACTGCAGCATTTCTCTCAATATTGCTATTAATTGGAACATGGTTAAGCATTAGACTGCTATTTATGCCAGAAAGCAAAAACGGACCTGGTAGCTGTCCACTAATTATTATCCCACCCCCCACCCACTTGCTCTCAGATACATGCAGCCTGTATCTGTATGAAATATGGTAGGCAAACTAATTAAAACCTGACAGATTCCATCTTTGAGACAAGCCTCCCAAGATAACAATTTGCCTATCATTATGGAGGAGCTTGATCTCCTCACAAAGGCACCTTGTCTCCAACTCCCCAACTGTCACAGTAAGTGGTTTATATTATCACACTGACTGATTTACCTAGGCTAGGCAGTACCAAGTGGAGAGCCTTGCACTCACCCCATCCCCTCTTCTTCTTCTTTTTAAAAAAGAACACAATAACTACCTAAAGTCAAAAGAATTGCTCAGATATGTTCCAGAGTGGGATGCGGGGGTCTGGTTTAGTTCTCTAGATAACCTCTTGTCAAGAGTGGGCACATTAGATAAGAGATGACACAGGCCTCAAGCATAATGTTTCTCTCTGTCTCTCTCCAGCTACTAATGACTGATATGCTGGCCTGCTTCTGAACCCTCCGAATCTCTTTGACCAATTGCTGGGCAAGTTAGAACTATTACTGCATACACGCAACAGTAAGGAGCAATTACTGAGTTCCGTTATGCCCAGACTAGAAAATAAGCATTTACATTTTGATCACTACATAAAGCATGATTCACAAACTGAGAAGCTTTCTAGTTGTAGTATCCAAATCATGGAAGTATATGTACATAGGAGGGTGAAGAAACTGTCTTAATGGTCAAGATGCTCTGCAACCTCTTGATGTCCATCCTTCTCTGACCTAGTTGCACAGGTTTGTCCTTTCAGGGTATGATCACAGAAACACCCCTGTGCCATCAAATCAAACAATGGGAAATGAGTCTAAGAAGTCCTCCTGCTTTCTACCACAGATATACACAGCTTGCCAAATTTTGTTTTTATGCATTCAGCTAACAATTATTTCATTGGGGAATTCTGACAGATTATAGGTAGATGTGTATGTATATAGCAGAGGGGGTCATCCCAAACAGACTTATCCAATTTCATAATTTTCTTTTAATTCCTTCCCCACTTTCTATGAAATCTTAATGTCACATGTGCTGTGACTACAGCAAATGAACTGGTAAAAAGGTCTCTGTGGGGTCTACTGTGTGCCCAGTTAATTTGTACACAAACAGTGGTTCTTTCTTACCAGAGCACATCACTTACCAACTCCAACAGCTGGTCCTAGGACTTGTGGCCAAAGTATAGTCTGTTAATTAGCTCTTGTACATAAATGGTTGGGGGACTTGGGTATGTTTCACCTGGAGAAGAGCAGATTGAAAGGTGATATGATAGCCATATTCAAGTATCTGAAGGGCTGTCACATGGAAGATGGAGCGAGCTTGTTTTCTGCTGCTTCAGAGGGTAGGAACCAAACCAATGGATCCAATTTTGCTTTTAAAAAAGGGAGATTCCAGCCAACCATTAGGAAGAACTTTCTGACAGTAAGAGCTGCTTGACAGTGGAATGGACTACTTCAGAAAGTGATGGACTCTTCTCCTTTGGAAGTTTTTAAACAGAGGTTGGATGGCCATCTGTCAGGGATGAAGGTAGATAAATGCTCCTTGTTACTAATTCTGGGCCAGAATGACTAATTCTAGAATGGAAGAGAGTGGCTTAGCTCAGAACATAACTCGGTTGGGGACACTCTTCTCACGTTAGTGAAACAGGTGTACCACACCCCTCCAGATAACATCAGTATGATGTGGACACCACACAAATACCAAAGTGCACAGGCCCTTGACTTCCACAATTCTTCTTCTCAGAAAATGATTGCTGGTATACTAACTGGATATATGCGTGAATTAGTTTATTTACATGATGTATGGGAGGAGAGCTCACCTCCCTCCATTCCTTTACAATGCAAAGCCTGGTGCCATTTCACAGTATTGTATCTGAACTGGGCTAATGATGTTAGCAACTGACATGCTTGTCGCTGAAAATCAGGTTGTCATATTTCATGGGGGGCAGATAGAAAAATGGGTCTGGTGACTAGAATATTATTTTAAAGACTACCCCAAAATTCCAACTGCTGGAAACAATTAATTTGATATGTCCTTAGCATCACAAAAAGTGGGTACATAAAAAAAAATACACTACAATCTAGTATATAAATCGAAGTGCTAATTTATTAGGATTTTCAGATTTCCAAACTTTACCACATACTGTTTACTACAGCTAAAAAGCTGGTATTTCTACCAGTCAAATTTGGGAGGGGGGATTAGGAAATATTCTCCAGAATTAATCACAATCAAATGGAACAGAGGAGAAAATAGCTACAGTTAGAAAAGTAGGGCACTTCAGTGCCCCTGGCTTATCCCCTCTTCCTTCATAACACATTCTTTTGGGAGGAGGGAAGGGAAAGTGCTACTACAGAACGATTCTCCAGTTGGCATTAATAAGTGCCAGGCCAGCTAGTAATCATGCCTTCTTAAATTTAAAATGTTCACAATGTTTCATGATTGCTGAGGTTAGAAGGAAGTTCCAATGTAATTGCACATCCTCAAAACTGCTTTCCAAGCTTGTGTAGATGAAACCTTGTTGTCCATTTCAGCACTTTAAAAATGTTACACTTATAAAAAACAGGATTCCTAATGCTACACAACCAGGATGAAAACTTTCGAGATTATGATAATTTTCTGTTATTATTCCGCGGTCATGTCTGATACCTCCTTATCTGCCTCTCTCTTGCTAAAAGACATTTGCTGATCTTAAACCTGGCTTGAATGAATAGCAATTGTTCCCATTTGGTTTTCAAGGTACTTTTTTTTTTGTTTGTCTACCCCATTCACTGGCCTGAAATCAGCAAGGCCTCAGATGGCTGTTGCTATGGCAACCCTGTTCATTCAACACTGGAGTATAATGAAGACAATGTGTTTTCCATTTAGATGAGTTTTGGAGCAAAAGAAGAGAGAAGACTTCTGCTTAACAGCTCCACAGAATGCAGGGTAATATAATCAGGTTTTCTGTAGTACCAGTTACATCATGGTGTGCTCCTAAGAGAGAGAATGTTACACCCACATTTAACCATAATTATCGTAGTGGTCAGATTAATCAAATGTGAGATTGTATTTCCTATGTTTTAAAGACTTTGCCAAAGAAAACAGAAGGGAAATATATTCATACCATATTGTATGTAAAAACGGCAAATAGCCCGTTAATACTTTTTCCACTGTTGATACTTTTTTGCCTTTGTGGACTTGATAACAGACACTTCAGATATTCCTTTTAATGTGCCTCTTTTCTCAATTCTTAAGCAGGAGTGGCATTTAAACAAAAATAAATGAGAGTGGTTCAGAACAAATGTATGTGAATAATTATTGATTTTAAATGGGCAGGAAACTCTTTCCCCTCATTCTAGCATTCATTTGTTTTTCTTTGAACTAGTTAAATCCATATAGTTGCTAAACAAAATAATATGTGATGCAGAAAATACCAAGAAACCCAAAAACAATTCTGCATCACTGAAATTTGTGTAAAATCATTTACAAAAATTGTTTCCTAAAGAGCTTCAGAAGTGGGTTCACTCCTGTCACTTCCACTTTAAGGTCACTCTTGTCTAGTTTCCTAACATTTTATAGCTACTCAGAGCCTTTCAGGTGACACGAAATATAAATTACATAAATAGTTCAGTTTTATCTCCAACTTTTAGGAACTTCTTCTATTTATCTATTTACATTTCTTTCACAATGCCATCCCAAGGACTTTGGATAGCCAACACCATGTGATTAAAATAAATCTTTATAAAAACCAATGGAGCATTCATTGACAGTCTTTCTATACATGCCTTTGTTGACACACAGATCTGAGTTTCATACAGATGCAAATCATGCTTGAGATAGAAACTTCATTAAACTATTAGAACAGCTGGACCAAGTCTTTAATTAATGTAACAATAAAAACCCAAATCTAGACATCTCGAGGATACCTGTGCACATACAAAAGTTCCAAGAAAGTGTCCATATCTGGATGCAAGTGAGTATCACCTGCAGTTAACAGTTCTCAAAGTTTCCTTTCATACATTACCATAGTGGTTAGGTTGCACCTTCCCTATGGCTTGATCCTACATTGGTCTAGTAATGTTTGAAAGGTAGAACCTCACAACAAAACATAAGGTACTACCTATAGCAGAGTCAGTGGCTCAGATGGAGATGATAGTGTCATATGCCACATCCTATCCCCAAAAAGCTGGCCACAGAAGAAATGCAACCAGCGCATAACATCTTAACTGCCCTCTGATACTGGAACTGATGGTGCTAGAACAATTCCCCTATGAGGAAAGGGCTCCTGTTACATTCTTATGATGAACACAACTTCCAATGGTGACACACGTTTGAATAAGACATCTGTCACCTTCCTTCCCACACAATATTTTCTAACGCAGTCAAGTTCACACATTCAGTTGCCATTGATATACAGTTTTTAGAAAAAAGGAACAATCATGCTTTCTCTTTATAGTTCACATATTCAATTAAGTGCAGCTACAGTTACTACATTTCATAGACACACTCATTAATGTAAGAAGGGCTGATTTTTATTTCCCTTGGAAAATGTATTCAAGCCATTTAGTGTTCCAAATAAAATGGGTACTGAACAGAAAAAAATGTGTAAAGCACAATTTCTCCCATTCAAAGAGCAATCAAGCCATATTTTTTGTACAAATGATTAGCTTCAGGTTACCAACCTTTTTAAGCCAGAGGACAACTGCAGAAGTAGGCAGTGTTTTGTTGATGGTACAGAAGCTAAGAAGTTTTTCATATGGCCACCATTTTCCAATATGGAATATTATTGCAAACAGTTGGGGAGGGGATCACAAAAATCTGTTTGGAGTGAATTTGTAAGGCATGTAACACAGCAGCAATCCTAGGTTTGCCACCAAACTCAATAGGAAACCACAGCCAATCCCGGCTCTCTAATGAGAATACCTGTATGATTTCAATTACCTTATTTTCACCTTCACCTTTCACATTTTTTTAGGTGTACACTTGTGAAATCTTACATGACATACTGTGTGAGGAGGCCCTTAACTTCACTATATCTGACTGTTACCTTAGAGTACGTTTGCTAGAAACAGCAGAACACCACAAATCATTTCTTTACCTTGGAACACATGTGGAGAATTGTCCCCACATTAAAATTCCAGCAATTTTAACACTGACTCACGTTATAGGATTGTAGTAGAGCCGAAAATTACAGCAAATTTGAAAGTTGACACATTTTCTGCAGCATAGTTTGACTCTGAATATATGTAAATGGCTGGGAATCCCGTAAGACTTACTACTCAAGCATAAAACTTGTGCATCTCACTGTGATCACCAAAAGGCTTCTTCACAACAAAATGCTTGCAAAACTTGATATTATGCAAGTCAGGTTTGACACACCATGAGAGATTTTGTAGTCAATGTCATCCATATGCTTGCTTTTTCATCTCATTCTAAGGAATTCATGGAAATTCTGGTGCCTGAAATCAGTAATGGAGTTATGGGAGCGATATTATTGGTTTGTTGTTGTTCTTATTTTTATTATGTATTCTGTAGTTTTTATGTTGTAATTTTAAGTTGTGAAACACTCTGAGGATGGTATACAAATTTAATAAATAATAAGAATAAATAATAATTTTAAAATGTGGATCCAGTGTGCAGCAGCAGTGAAAAAGGAAAATTCCATGTTAGGGATCATTAGGGATGGGATCAAGAATGAAATTCATATCTGCAATATCTGATGCAACAACATCTGGAATATTGTATACAGCCCTTGTTGCCACATCTCAAAAATGACAGTTGCTTTTGGGAAAAAGGTGCAGAAGGAGTCAATTGAAATGATGAGGAGACTGCAGGAACTCACTTATGAGAAATGTTTTTGTTTTTGGAGGGGCAGGGGTTTATTTTGGAGGGGGGAATCAAGAAAGGGGTGATAGAATAGAACAAGGCTACTCCTGTGGTGTGGAAATGGTGGAAAGAGTCCTATCCACATCCCATGCACAATATTAGATCCCAGGGTCATTTAAGGAAAGTCAAGGGAAGAGGATACAGGACAGACAAAAGGAGGTACCGGTATTTCTTCACACAACCAACTATGGATGTTGTTGACACAAACCGTGATGAGAGCCACCAACTTAGATGGTTTTAAAGGGGGTTTAGACCCATTCATTGGGAATAAGGAAACTAAATGGTTACTAGTCAAGTTAAGTCAGGCATGGCCAAACTTGGCCCTCCAGCTGTTTTGGGACTACAACTCCCATCATCCCTAGTTAACAGGACCAGTGGTCAGGGATGATGGGAATTGTAGTCCCAAAACAGCTGGAAGCTTAACTCAAGCATGGCCAGAAGAGTTAAGTATATACGGTCTCCTCTGAATGCCATAGCACAAAATAGGAACAAGAACAGAAAAGTTCTTAAGAGACCAGGCAAAGGAGGAGAAAACAGTGTCTGTATCTTATACCCTAACCATAACTGTACCTTAAGAGAATATACAAACTATATATATCCTTAGTTATGTATATAAATACATTACTAATGTTACTTGAGCAAACGTAAGTTGAAATTTAGAGACATGGAGGTGTGGTGAATTTGGTGTCAATTTATTATTTTGAAAATGAGATTCAGTTAGAAGTTGTGGGAAGCAATATTGAGGTATATTGATCAAATTACAGGATATAATTTACTGGAGGACCCATTGTTATACTGATAAACTGAATGGAGAAAGATGATGTTGAAATTGTAACTAGCCTGGTAAATGCAGCAAGGAAGTCTATATTATACTGTGGGGAGAGAAGATTGTTTCACTCATCAATTTTTAAAGAATCTGGGACATCACTACAATGACAAAATCGACACATTGTATACAAACCCAGCTCTCCTTTGATGGAACCAAATATATCTCCAGTTGGTCAATACTTATTTTATTTTGGAGCAATATATATCTCCTTATTCATATTTTTTCTCTAACAAAATGTGTTTTTTGTAATAGTGTGTATGGACTGGAGTATTAAGATGCTGTTATTTGATAAGATTTTTTATTTTTGTATTCTATTTCAAACAAACAAACAAACAAACAAACAAACAAAAGACCAAGTTTATCTGAGAGAATACTAAAAGTTAAAGGCATTAATCACAGTAACCTCGGTTATATGCCAGAACCTGAGATTTTCTGAACCACAACGTTTTTCAACAAAACCTTCCATATTTTGCACACTATTCTACTTGTGCCACCCTTATGACTGCTAAACACCCAACCCAGTCTAAATACCTAATGTAAACTCTTGTTAAATGGGTGTGACATTGCTTTCATTTGTGCAGTGTGTGTGCAGGTGGGGTACAATGTTTATAGTAGTGCACAGCATCAGAGATGGTTTAATTTCATATTGCAACACCCTAATGACTTTATTGTTTCAACTCACATTGTGATTTCAGCTGCTATTACCATTTAAACACCTGTATTATCAGAATACTGTGCATGAATGGTTTCTGGATAATTTACTTACATTACAATAGATTAATTCAATGAAAGGATGTGTTATTTCTCTAACTGTTGCACAATTTCAGTCTCCCAGTATAACCTGAAATTTACCACTAAGAACAGCATATAAAGTTATACTGGAAGATATATGGTGTGGTTTTTATAAAGTAGGTTTCAATGAATAAAAATAATGCCGAACATGTAAACATAAGGAGTGTGTGTGTGTGTGTGTGTGTGTGTGTGTGTGTATATATATATATATATATATATATATAATCCGCAAGGCTAACAAAATTTTGATTCCAGTGAATGTTATCAATAGTATAAAAAACTGAGTTCCAATGAGAAACACACAATTGATTACTATATAATGGGTTTTGTTATTATTTAAAAACCTTTTAAAATGTTTCACCACATTTATTTATTGTTCCGTTTTGTGAAGTTAAGGATGTAGCTGGCTTGGCTGAAGCAAAGCTGGTCTGGGCTCGGTCATTGTTGGAACTGTGGCTGCTTGGGGACTCTATGTATGGGGAAGAGTGGCATATATACTAAACAAATAAGATTTGGGTTTTAGTGGGGTGTGTTTTTTTCTGGTGAAACACATGGGGGGAAAATTAAAATATCCCTCAATTGGTGAGCCAAAGAAGTTATTATGCAATTTATTTGTTTGGCTAACCAATACTTTGCAAGGAAGGCTATCCACAAGTTCAGCTGCAAGACGAATGATGAGATAAACTGATGAATAGGCATGTGTGAAACAGACTTAAGAACATTAGAAGAGCCTTGACAGATCAGATCATTCCCTTTCCAAAAGTGGCCAGTGCAATACCTCCATTAAGCCCACAATGAAGGCAAGGAGCCTTCCCAGGTTAGTTGCCCCCAGCATCTAGCACTCAGGAGACTACTACCTCTAGCAATGCATACAGTTCCATTTAGCTATCATGACTAACAGCTGCTGATAGACCTCTCTTCTGTTTATCTTCTAGACAAGGACTCATTGGGAAGAGGAAAAGTTTGAGGGTGCGGCATCTGCTAAAGAGCATTTTGCATCCAGTTTCTGCCAGAATTATTGTTGATGGCTGTATATAAATTAACCACACACGTTAGCAATATTGTGAGTTAATGCGCACATACAAAAAAAACCCCCTCATTAAGATTTAGGTCCATTATAAGCCTTAATTAAGAATGACACGGTATTTCCCTCCCCTCTTTGAAGGAGAACACAGATACTTCTATCCCTAGTGTATTATAAATGTAAATATCTTTGCCTTGATAGAATATTCTTCTGCTGATGGGAATCATAATGAAGTGTTGCTTCTGTGATCTCCACATATAATGCATTATTTTCACTTCAGTATCAAGAGACACTTTCAACGTTTTTCAAGTTAAATACCGAAGAAGCTACATTTCTAGGTTGCCTTGTGTCATGTTCAGAACGGGTCACAACGAGGGCTGGATTAATCAGTACGCTCTAGGCTAGGGCCTCCACCAAACAGAGGGTCAGGTTCTAATGTAACTATTTGAGAGAGTTTCTACCAGAATAGAGGCTTATGCTTCTCTACAGTATTTATTTGCCAGGCTTGTTTAAAATTCTATACAGTGCAAAAAAAGAAAGAACGGGCTGGGGGAGGTTTTTGATTAAGCACAAACCAGGAGGAAGAGGATAGCTTCTAGTGGTGAGAAAATTTCAAATTTCAATATGAGGAAGAAAATATCCATGCTACATTTCATCATTCACCTTATGAGTCATCCAGCATGAGTCTCAATTTGCCAATAGCGTTCGAAGGGTGAGAAAATATGTTAATTAGAGTTATACTTTCTTTCAAAGAGGAAATGCAGACTTTCTAAAACAAAAGAGCTAAAGAATGCCTTGAAGACAAGCTGGCAAAAAAATTCATGAATGTTGCTATCCCCCACTCCCAAATTATTACCCCCCAGCTCCTGTGCACACATACTTATATTAGTCATCTGTGGCACGCTGATAGCCTGGCCGACTTCCTGCCTGGTCACCCATGGCAAATTCTAAGTCACCACAGATAAGTAGGCAAGTGGCTACTTATAAGCCTTCTAAAAAGACCCAGTGCTACTTCAACACAATTTAAATAATTTGCTGTTCCTCTGAAATATTCACCAAAATGTCCAGACGAAACAAAATATGATGATGGGGACTTGGCAAAGTCACAAAGAAGGATTTCTCTCTCCACAATGCTACTCTGCTATGCAGCAAGCAAAAGCATAGAAGAACCAACATGAAAGAAAAGGAAAAGTATTGCTGTGTTGGCTCCTGCTCCATGCCATTAAGACATTTATGGTGCTTATCAGTAAGATATCCAGCTTTCTTGAAGGACAGCCCTGTCTGTCTCCTTTATCTCCAGCATTGCAAAGACTTTTCTCTTTCATGCTGATCTTCTGTAAATAACTTAAGGTTATTAGAGCTGATGAAGCAATAAAAAATAATTCTATTCCGTATTCTCCTTTATTATGGTCTCAGGAACCATTTGAATATGCACTGAAGTCCACTGGAGGCCCCCAGACCACAGTTTAAGAACCACCAACAGGGAATGCAAATACTTGCAGATCACTTGGCCAGCATTGGCCCCTTCTCATCCTTTATTCACAAGAACGCTACTATTCTCCCTTAGCTGTAATGCTGGTGTTGATATCCAAAAGCCCCTTTGATTACATCCTCAGACCAGAATGAGCCCGTTTAATCATCTGCTGTATTGTTCCAGACACTCACTATTAACTGACAAAACTGAATTTGAGAAAGGCTTCCTTTATTATTGCTTTTCCCGACATCACTTCTAATTATTTTTTCTAGCACCATGGGGTTAAGGAAACACATACACACACTGAAAATCCTACTGGAAGTAAAACCAGAGTCAAATTCCAAGCAATGAAATCCAGCTGGATCTGCTGCTGTCACCTTGTTTTCCATCAGCCCCTATAAATGACTGCATCTTGAGGTGCATTTGCATGCTACCTTGGCACATAAATACATTACAGTAGCTAGAAAGTATGGGAGGGAGGACTGGCGGTAAAATGCATTGTAAACACAGCACTACATAACTGGGTTGTTTCAATGCAATCCCACTGAATCTTTACAGGAAATTAAATGGAGAAAAGAATTAACGTTGATATGGATTAGATCTCTCATTTGGGGTACGTTTTCTCTCACTCTTACTCCCTCTCTCATTGACAGCTAAGATTCACACTGCACCCCAAGCTAGGGATTGTTCTCAGTTTGTTAAATGAGTAAGGTATTGCAACAAAAGGCATTTTAACCACCACACACACTTCTATGGAAAATTTGTATTCTGTTAAACCAGAGCCCCAAAATAATCATAGAATCATAGAGTTGGAAGGGACCTCAAAGGTTTGTCCAGGACAGCTAAACCATGAGCCCAGGTTTAGAAGACATGCCAAGCAAAAACATGGTTTAACAAAGTGCAGCATAGTAGCAGAACCCATGGAGAAGCAGAGTAGCCACAATCTCCACTCCGAGATCCTGGACACTTGCTGGCTTGTGATATGCAAAAAAGGGCAGAGATTTAAATAGACATTCTCTCACCACTCTTCTATATTGCAACTCACTAGCTTAAATGCTTTGGAAAAGAAAGAAATGTGATTTAAATTTGGATTTCAGAGATGAAATTATTCACAAGACTTGAGAAAAGTAATTGCTAAGGCCTGGTAAAGTAAATGAGCTTACCAGAAGCCAGTTAAGGCTCACAAAGGAGGAGGTCACATCCAACTTGAGTATTCTCACATCTACAGAGACTCCTGAGAATCACACACATCTTCAATCATGTCACCATAAAACAGACAATCATGTCATCTCATGCTAAGCTGAAGTTCCAACATAGCTAAGATATATGACATAAAATGGCTTTTAACTCTTGGTTTCTAAAGGCATCACTAACATACCTGCCCCATCATACATAGTTCGGTCTTGCATCATTTCATGCAGTTTGGCAGGAGGACTTGGTCCTCAACAAACTTGAAGTGTGTGGTTACACAATCACCTTTGAAGAGGACGCAGGCCAGCTGGTACATAATACAGTGGTGCCCCGCAAGATGAATGCCTTGCAAGACGGAAAACTCGCTAGACGAAAGGGTTTTCCGTTTTTTGAGCTGCTATGCAAGACAAATTTCCCTATGGGCTTGCTTCGCAAGATGAAAACGTCTTGCAAGTTTGTTTCCTTTTTCTTAACACCGTTAATACAGTTGCGACTTGACTTCGAGGAGCAACTCATAGAACGCAGTGTACATAGTAGCCTTTTTTGAGGTTTTTAAAGACTAGTGATTTTTGAAGCTTTTCCAAAACTTCTTTTGCAGCCATTTGGTAAGTTAAGCTTTTAAAACTTTTTTGGGGGGTTTTGGATTTTGGGTTGGGGTGTTTGGAATTCAAGGACTTGGTGTTGGGGAGGGGTTTGCAAGAATCTGGAAGCTTGTGTGGTTTTTTCCTGCATTTTTATGATTTTTTGTGACCATTGGGGCACTCTGCTGTTTTTTTTAAAAAAATCTGGATTTGAATTTCTGTGTGCTGGGTGGCTGGGGGAACAGTTGGGGAGGGGTTTGCAAGAATCTGGAAGCTTGTGGTTTTTTTTCTGCTTTTTTATGATTTTCTGTGACCATTGGGCCACTCTGCTGTTTTTTAAAAAAAATTCTGGATTTGAATTTTGAAATGCTCTTTACAGTATGTGTGACTTTAAAGAGCACTTAATAAACTCTTTTTGTACCAAATTTGGCTTTGTTTGGACTTTTTTTGACCATAGGAACGCATTAATTGATTTTCAATGCATTCCTATGGGATTTCATGCTTCGCAAGACGAAAAATTCGCTAGACGAAAAAATTCACGGAACGAATTAATTTCGTCTTGCGAGGCACCACTGTATAATGCTTCATAAGCACAAAATGCCTCAGGTTTGATATTTAACAAAGACTTTGGAGAGCTGAATTCAAGATGATAGGAAAATTACAGACTTTATTGGGCTAGAATGGACCATTGCTGAAGTACTTACTGTCAAAGCTGTATATGTAAGCACACAGATTCTGAGGGAAAGCAGCAGCTTTTGAGAATCTTTTATCTTCTACTACTTATTTTGGAAGGGACGCGGGTGGCGCTGTGGGTAAAACCTCAGCGCCTCGGACTTGCCGATCGCATGGTCGGCGGTTCGAATCCCCGCGGCGGGGTGCGCTCCCGTCGTTCGGTCCCAGCGCCTGCCAACCTACCAGTTCGAAAGCACCCCCGGGTGCAAGTAGATAAATAGGGACCACTTACCAGCGGGAAGGTAAACGGCGTTCTGTGTGTTGCACTGGCTTGCCAGATGCAGCTTGTCACGCTGGCCACGTGACCCAGAAGTGTCTGCAGACAGCGCTGGCTCCCGCCCTATAGAGTGAGATGAGCGCACAACCCTAGAGTCTGGCAAGACTGGCCCGTACGGGCAGGGGTACCTTTACCTTACTTATTTTGGAAAGTGATCTGATCGTCCATCTGTTCACCATAGGTTCAACTACCTCTCAAGTGATCAGTGATAAATTTGCCATTGGGGTTCCCAAGCCTGGGGTGGTGATCACTGTCAACGTTTAGACTCAGCCACTGTTTTGAATCAAGATGGCAGACACAACATGATTTTGGCATGATTTTGCCCCCTTTTTTGGCAAAGTCCAGCCACCTCTTGAGATATCATCACAAAACACAGCACAATAGTTCCTAAGGTGGAGGCAGTGGACTTCATCACCATGTGGATACCAGGCACCATTTTGAATGAAGATGACGGGTGAAAACACAACTTTAGTGCGCATTTTCTGGCACAAGTTTGGCCACCTCTTGAGATATCATCACCAAAATCAGCATTAGGGTTCCCAAGGTGGGGACAGCAGCCTTCACTGACTTTTGGATGATGGGTGCCATTTTGATTCAATATGGCAGACCAAAACATGACTTTGGCATGACTTTACCATTTTTTTGGCATAGGTTTGCCAGTGAAACTGGGCTCAGTGGTTCATGTGGTGGGGCTGCCATCTTCACTGATGTCTGGATGCCAGGCTCCATTTTGAATCAAGAAGGCAGACCCGAATGTGGCTTTAGTGTGACTTCATCTGATTTGGGGCATGATGGGTCCAAACTCACAAATTGTACTGTTCATTTTACAATCCCAACATTTGTGGGTTTCTCCAAATTTCCACGCAGTGCCAGGCACTCCCAGCTCATATCAGTATAAAAGGGAAGGGAAACAAGTTCCTAACCTTTATGGCTGTGAATATAAGCTTTAAAATACCGTATTTTTCGCACCATAGGACGCACTTTTTCCCTCCTAAAAAGCAAGGGAAAATGTGTGTGCGTCCTATGGAGCGAATGCAGGCTTTCGCTGAAGCCTGGAAAGTGAGAGGGGTGGGTGCGCACCGACCCCTCTCGCTCTCCAGGCTTCAGGAAGCTATCCGCTAGCCGTGGGAGACCCAGCTCTCCCACGGCTAGCGGAGCGCTGCATTAATCCCTAAGCTTGGGGCGTGCGGAGCTCAGCGCGCCCCAAGCTTCTGGGTGCCGGCAAGGTCTCCGCTAGCCGTCTAGACCTTGCCGGCACCCAGAAGCTTGGGGCGCGCTGAGCTCCGCAGCCCCAAGCTTCGGGATTAGCGCTCCGCTAGCTGTGTCTAGGCTGCGGATAGCAGCCTGCTTCCCGGAGCGTTGGGCGCCCTGAAAGCAGAGTGCCCGGCGCTTCGGGAACTCATCCGCAGCCTAGGCAACCCTGCAGGAGATCCCGCAGGGATGTCTAGGCTGCGGATAGCAGCCTGCTTCCCGGAGCGTCGGGCGCCCTGCGCTTCGGGAACTCATCCGCAGCCTAGGCAACCCTGCGGGAGGTCCCGCAGGGATGTCTAGGCTGCGGATAGCAGCCTGCTTCCCGGAGCGCCCAACTGCGCTTCGGGAACACATCCGCAGGGTGGGGAGCCCTGCAGGAGTTCCCTGCAAGGCTCCCCAAGCTGCGGATAGCAGCCTGCCGCCCGGCGGGTGGGGCGCCCTGAATCAGAGCGCCCCTCGCGCCGGGCAGACATCCGCAGGGTGGGGAGCCCTGCAGGAGTTCCCTGCAAGGCTCCCCAAGCTGCGGATAGCAGCCTGCCGCCCGGCGGGCGGGGCGCCCTGAATCAGAGCGCCCCTCGCGCCGGGCAGACATCCGCAGGGTGGGGAGCCCTGCAGGAGTTCCCCGCAAGGCTCTCCAAGCTGCGGATAGCAGCCTGCCGCCCGGCGGGCGGGGCGCCCTGAATCAGAGCGCCCCTCGCGCCGGGCAGACATCCGCAGGGTGGGGAGCCCTGCAGGAGTTCCCTGCAAGGCTCTCCAAGCTGCGGATAGCAGCCTGCCGCCCGGCGGGTGGGGCGCCCTGAATCAGAGCGCCCCTCGCGCCGGGCAGACATCCGCAGGGTGGGGAGCCCTGCAGGAGTTCCCTGCAAGGCTCCCCAAGCTGCGGATAGCAGCCTGCCGCCCGGCGGGCGGGGCGCCCTGAATCAGAGCGCCCCTCGCGCCGGGCAGACATCTGCAGGGTGGGGAGCCCTGCAGGAGTTCCCCGCAAGGCTCTCCAAGCTGCGGATAGCAGCCTGCCCCCCGGCGGGTGGGGCGCCCTGAATCAGAGCGCCCCTCGCGCCGGGCAGACATCCGCAGGGTGGGGAGCCCTGCAGGAGTTCCCTGCAAGGCTCCCCAAGCTGCGGATAGCAGCCTGCCGCCCGGCGGGTGGGGCGCCCTGAATCAGAGCGCCCCTTGCGCCGGGCAGACATCCGCAGGGTGGGGAGCCCTGCAGGAGTTCCCTGCAAGGCTCTCCAAGCTGCGGATAGCAGCCTGCCGCCCGGCGGGTGGGGCGCCCTGAAGCAGAGCGCCCCTCGCGCCAGGCAGACATCAGCCAGCCCCACAAGCTCGGGGGACAGCAGGGAGGCGCAGCGCCACTATCCCGCTGTTCCTCGACCTGGTTCGGTTTCCCTGACCTGCTTTTTTGGGGGGGAAATAAAGGGAAATTTTTTCCCCTTTATTTCCCCCCCAAAAAACTAGGTGCGCCCTATGGTCCGGTGCGTCCAATCGTGCGAAAAATACGGTACATGGGCAAGGCTTGCAGAAATTTCAGAAACAAGTGGGGTGGCTTAATAAAATTTCCAGTAGTTGGAAAAGAGGCTTCAATGCCCTGCAAAGTTCCTTCCCCTCCTCCCAACTGCCAAAAAGCAGAATTATGCAAAATAAATTATGCAGATTAAAATATGCAAAAAAGAAATTATGCCATTTGCAAAATTTGCATAATTCCAACAAGTCAACTAATTCAAGATTTCTTGGTGCACAATTTGGATTGCTTGGGCTTGGAATATTAATTTTTTCACAAGGCCTGTTTATAAACTGAGAAAGGGACAAAGTTCACAATATCAGACATCATTTTGCAGCCTTTGGGCTAAACAACTGTAATGTTCTCGGTACTATGCAACTATAATTTGAGAGAGAAAGAGGAATATCTCCCCGGTGTTTTATTCTAAGTCTTACACAGCATACAAAATGTCTTCTGTTCTTATCTTTATTAATTTTTAAAGAGTGTGACTTTTTTGAGACAATCTATTACTTATGTCTATTACTTTCAACCAATCAAAAATGTTTGGAAACCAAAAGTTTATGTGATATTTTACAGAATAATTAAACAGGCAAAGAATTATAATGTACAAGAAATCCTACCATGAAAAGTATTCTTGGGGCTATCTGAAACATGGCTGAACTATATCATAGCAACAGACTCCTTTAATTTTTTTAAAAAACAAGAACACTAATAGCAGCTATTTATATAGCGTATTTTAAAGCCTCCCACATTCATTATCTCAGTAAGCCTTACAACAACCTTATAAATGTATGTCAATATTAGTACTGTCTCTTATTACAGATATGGGGCTGAGGTTGTGAAAGTAGCTTACGTAAAGTTACCTTTAAAGTAGAAGTGCAACCACAAAGAACTCATAACCCACCTACTTTCAGCAGCCAGAAACACCATAACCAGACACTGGAGAGACCTGTCAGGAGTAAGCATGGACCAATGGTACCAAATAGTATGGGAAACAGCCCTACTAGAAAAATTAACTAATAAACTGAAACTGACATGGGGACAAACAGAAGAAGACGCCTTCACCCCGGTATGGCTCCCCTTTATCACATACACAGCCCAACAGGACAATGACAATAATCCACCAACAGCATACAAATCAATATGGCTAACCTGATCCAAAACACCCACCCACCTCACTCACACACGAAAACAAAGATCACCACAGCCAATCACAAGCAAACAATCACACCCTAGGCCAACCCCAACCTCTCTCACTACCAAAGGAACACAAGTGAACAACACAAGCAACGCTGACACCAAACTCTACATACATTAAGCATAATAGAAACACCGCCACCCGACCCCACCCCCATCCATCTTCCCTCCCTCCACCCCCTTTCTTTTTCCTTTTTTTTCTTCTCCCCCTAATGCCTCAACAAATGAAACGGATTTGTAAAAATGTTACATGGGGGGGGGGAATATGAGGCATTACACTTACTTCTGTAAAACAAGAAAATCCTTAATAAAATATTTTAAAAATAAATAAATAAAGTAGAAGTGCAGTTTGAACCAAGAACTTTGGCAGCTCACAGTTAGCCATACATACACAAACACAAACTCCCTTCCCTTCTTCCACTTAATTCCACATTCAAAATTTGCCCAAACTGAGGGGGGAGGCAACTGATCTGCCTTTCATGCTATACTAGATATCAGTATTTAAAATTTCCTCACAACTGAGAATATGGCCATTGTTCCCATTGGCCACTGGCATAAGGGATGAGAGATGTGTTCAACAGGCTCTCTGGAGCATAGGGAGCCTTGATTTATCCAGAACCTTACTCTAAGGAGTACTGAGTGTAATAGTTAATCCAGCCCTCTTAACAAAGTACCAATTACAATTAATGTGGTAGTTCTCTCCTACTGAGCAAAAGCGGTCCTCCTACATATTAAGCTAGATAATATATTTGCACTTTACTGCAGCAAAGGTCAGAATTCATTCATTGTCAGCAAACTACCAGCAGTCATTTACCATGCAGAGTGTCTGCCTCTCCACTTTCCTTACTGGAGTTTACCAAAGCCAATATCTGATCTGTCCCCTTAGCCTTCAGTTAACCTTGTAACAATGCCAGTGCCCTGAAAGCAATCAGAATTGCTATTCATTGATTTAGTGAGAAGTCGGGTTTTTGTACCAGGATGCATTATCGTCTCAGCATTTTTAAAAGGTCTGTATAAAATGAAACTGATAAAAATCAACTCCTAAGAGGTGGCTTGGGGAAATTTTAAAGGATCAGATTCTGTAAAAAGCAATAAATGGACTCCAAATCAGGGCTGGGTCCGTGCAGTAGAGAGCAAACCACACACAGCTTGATGGCTGGAAGATGCCTCTGTTGCACTGGATCTTTTATCCAAGTCAAGCTGTAGCTTTTTCAGTTGTCCAGGTAAGTGTCAGGACCAGAAGGCTGAGCTATAGAGAATGCTGTGTCTCTCTTCCCCATCCTTATTGGCACTTATTTTAAGCTCCTGCCTGGAGTGGGGGGTGGGGAATTACCCTCCTTGAGGTAGTCAGGTAGTGAAGATTTAAAGGAGCTGGCTCTTTCCTCATTTAGTTAACAAATTGCTAACACTGGTATATGCATGGGTAGATGAGCTAGTAGGAGAAGGGAAGCTTTGGACTAGCAATGTTTTGTAATTATTTGCAAGGCTACTTGATCTCTCATCTTCTGAAAAAGAAAACTCCAGCACAAACATTATTCTGCTACTCAGAACCCTATCTTCATTCCTGAAACCCTTTATAAAGGCCAACATTTGCATACCTTCCAGCCTTTGTATACCTGTGGCCCACATATCCCAGATGAAAATAGGAACATCCCAGTGCATGAGTATGTTGTCAGACCCTCCAAGTGTCCCTATTTTCCAGGGACAGTCCTGGATTTACAGAAGCCATCCCAGTTTCTCATCTGATCCTGGAATGTCCCATCTTTCCTTAGGACAGGGGTGTCAAACTCAAATTCATCGGGGGCCGCATCAGCAGTTTGGTCACCCTCAAAGGGCCGGTTGTATCTGTAGGACTATGTGTCCACTCTTTATTATCATAAATTATTGTCACTGCATTCAATTATTACTGTTGTAATAATGTAAGTAATAACTAGCTCTGAAAGCAGAAACATAGGTTTCCTGAATGCATGTAAAGTGGAGGTTTCCTGTGTAGAACGGCTGGCGCCGCTAGAGGGCAGACGTTCTCTGGCTTGTAGGCTGCCGCGCATGCGCTGAAGAGGCGGCTTTCCTGTGTCAAAAAAAAAAAGCGAGAATAAAAGGTGAAGGCTGGCGGCCGGTGGCGGCTACACGGGCCACATGACGAGGTGTGGCGGGCCGGATTCGGCCCGCGGACCTTGTGTTTGACACCCGTGCCTTAGGAGGTCCCTGTTTTCACCGGAGAAATGTTGGAGAGAATGGACTGACCCCCGAGCCATCTAATGGCAGCCCTGTATGGGGAAGTTTTTTTTAATGTTATTGTTTTGTATGCTTTTATATGTGTTTGAAGCTGTCCAGAGTGGCTGGGGCAACCCAGTCAGATGGGCGGGGTAGATATTAATTTTTTTATTAATATTATTATGCAATAAGATGTCCCTATTTTCATTGGAGAAATGTTGGAGGGTATGTGTTATTTAGGACTGCCATACATCTAGATTTTTCCGGATATTACCAGGATTTCAAAGGCAGAATTGATGTCCCGGGGGAATTTCCGAAACGCAATGCTTTGTCCTGGATCTTAGGCAGCTTTGGGGTTTTTACTTTTACTTTTTGAAATATGGTAACCCTAGTGTTGTTAGGTCTGTATACAGGTTAAATACAGTCTGGTCTGTATTTAAGAACAGACTTAAATTAAATTAAATACAGCCCAGGCTCCCCCCACACCATCCCTTCTCTTGGCCTAGGAGAAACCATGCTGCAAGCCTGTAGCTATATATAACCCTATTACATTACTTACACCTGAGTCAGTAGCCAAAAATTAACAGAAACCCGGTCAAGGCAGAATCTGGCAGGCCCCAAAATGCATCCTCCCACCTCCCTGCTTCCCATGGACATAGGATGCTTTTCCACCCTTGCCAAAAATGACCAGATGTGCTAGCCCTTAGCTTATTGTGAGCTCTGCCTCCTGAACCAGAATACACTGTCTGAAGACCCTACCCCAATGTTAGAATGTTTTTATTTCAACAGTTGGCAGGTGGACCTGAGAAAAACACAATCATGTCTTTCCTCTCTGCTTGTATGATAAACCAGAACTGGTTAAAATGGAAAAAGTGCATATCAGGATATACCGAGTAACCTTTATTTGTCCCCATCCCCTCGTCCCCTGTTCACTGGTGCTGGCTTAGTGTGTCTACAACCAGCCTGCTATGGGGCATGGTGTGAGTGTGAGAGAGGAGGGTGGCAAGAGAGAAACTTTCTCATGAAAGTTAGCCTCTCAAATACACAAAGCCTACATTAGTCCCTGAAATAGTCCTTAACTAACAAAAGGCAGGGATGAGTCCATTGCACGTGGTCCACAGATACAGTTTCACTTTAATTCTATTAAGAGGCATTTTACTTCCTAACAGGTAATTACATGGATTTGAAGAGAACATCCCTTTCTCAGAAACAGCCAGACATGCTCAAATCTGGAGGCTGAGAAACTTCTGATGGCCAACACTGTAATGGATCATCACTCAGCCCTGCCATTTAGAGGAAGAGGGCCTCTGCAAAACTCGGGGAACATTATTCTCCTCTCCCAGCCAACCACTGGAGCAGCTACATACAACTGGTATGCACATAGCACTCTCAGTTTCCATATGGTCTTCAAAAGCAGCAGGAACGAGGAAAGTCAGATAAGCAACAGTTCCAACAGAGTACAATACAGTGAAAAAGTTCCCTAGGGATCCTCAACCAAGTATGATTTTACGACAATGTATCTTTCCGTTCTCCTCATTTGCTAACAGTTTGAGCCACACAGTTTCCCCATTTAAAAAAAAAATGGGCCCAGAGAATAGAAACTCAAGGATCACTAATAGGAAACACCTACTCACTCAGTGAATTAAACATATTACTCCTGAGTCAGTTCTGTAAGTAAGAGATAGCCCTACCGATGGAAGCCCACATAAACCCTCCCACCAAACCTTGTTGATTTAGTACTTCATTGTCACTGATCTGCAGTGAGGCTCTCAAATGGCCACTGAGCTTTATGGGAAAGTGGTCCTCCTCCAGTTTCCCCTACAGAAACTGGTGAAGAACTTGCCTGACATCTTAATTTTGTGGACATTAATGTGGTGCCCCCTCCTTATCACAGACAGAACATAAAGAAGAGGGAGGAATGAGAGACAGGAATGCATCTATAAAAAAGTAAGGCTTCGCATCAAAGGTGCAATGGCAGAAAAGGAGAAGAAAGTCTGCTTATAGGCCAGAGTTATCTGAGGAAAACCTGGCACACCTGTGTTTGTGCAAGGCTAGGATTCAGAGAATATGTATTGAAATTGCTAAGGGCGCATTGAAGCTTGAGAACCATTATTGTAGTTGCATATATTTCCTGAATATTTTTACTACTTATATTTTACTAACCATAGCTTTTCTCTATAACTCCATAGGTAACGCCATTCTTCTTCTCTGCCTGGTTTTATTTACCATTTAAAATTGCCACCCACACACTTCCCATATAATCACAATGGGTGGTATTCAGTAACACAGACATTCAGCAAATGCATCTCCGATCCTCAGCAGGAGTCAGGATGTGTCTGGTATTCCCAGCTCTTCTGGTTGTATTATTCTCCTCCCCCAATGAAGAACAGGACAGAATGGCCTCATAAAAGCCATTTTGCTAATCCTGCTCTAATGACTTTGCTTGCTTTGGGAGAATGATGTCCTGAGGATAGAAACCACATAAAAAGAATTAGCTGAATTTGGCAGATTCTTTCTTTATGTTTTGATATTTGTAAAGGTATGCCTATAATTGCATACTGCAATATTTTATGCAAAGTAAACAGTCTTACATGCAGACACAGCCAGGTGTCTTGCGGACCCTTCTTTTGCTTGGGCACCAGGGATCCTGCACTAATCTGGATTTTGATTTGTAAAGACTGATGGCCTGTCGCTACTTTGTGCCATATACAGCTCTAGATATGGGACAAAAATCTTATCTAGACTAAGAAGGTTCGCAATATATTTGCTAGTATATAGCAACTTCAGTTTTCAAAACAGATTTACAAAAAAATATATATTCATCTCCATCCATTTTATTTTATCTCCACTTTTTAAAAGAGATAAATAATAATAATTACAACCAACGTGCAGGAAGTATGAAAAGGAACACTGAATTAAAAAACTTCAGTCCACATTGTCCCAAGAATATGCACATGTCCTGACCTCATCTGTTAGTTTCATTTGGCTTCCCCATTTTTTGCAAAAGACAAGACATGTCTGCTTAGTAAAAGCATTGAAACCCTGTACTGCCTGCCTATAATAATTGTATAATGGCTTCTTTATTATTATTATTATTATTATTATTATTATTATTATTATTATTATTATTATTATTGCCCTATGGAAAATACCGTATTTTTTGCTCTATAGGACGCACCTTTTCCCCTCCAAAAATTAAGGGGAAATGTATGTGCGTCCTATAGAGTGAATGCAGGCTGCACGGCTAAGCCCAAAGCCAGAACAGGGAGACGGAGCGCTGTGGAGCACTCCGTCTCACTGTTCTAGCTTGCGGATGGCTGTGGAAAGCCTCTGCAGGGCAGCGGGGTGCCTTCACCCCGTTGCCCTGTGAAGGCTACAAAGGCTGTACGAAGGTGGGGGGAAGGCTGCAACGCTTCCTCCCACTGCCAGCCCCACAAGATTGGGGGGCAGTGGGAAGGCGGCGCACCGCCTTTGCGCTGCTCCCCGACGTGGTCTTTGGGGCTGGTGGTGGGGGAAAGCAGCGCTTCCCCCTGCCAGCCCCAAAGAGAAGATTGAAAGGAACCCAAAGCCTCTGGAGCCCAGTGGGAACTCCCGCTGGGCTCCGGAGGCTTCAGGTGAATGCACCTTGAACGCACAGAACGCACCTTGTTTTAGAGGGGGAGAACAAGAAATTTTTTTTTCCTGTTCTCCCCCTCCTATGGTCTGGTGCGTCCTATGGTCCGGTGCGTCCTATAGAGTGAAAAATACAGTATGTTAGTAGGACAGGAAAGAAATGTGAAGCAGTTTGATTGGAGCTTCAGCTCAAAGCATTTCCTGGTATCACCAGCCTAGGTGCCACCACAGTCCCTCCAAAGGGCAGTCACATTCCCCTCCCTTTAAATTAAATTAGCTCCCCCTACCATTCCAACATATTCACTTTGGGGTTTTCCTTTGTTTTAAGAACTCTTTTGCTACTTACCAAAGAAAAGGATTAGGTATTATTACAATTAATAGAGCAATACACTGAAAAGATGCTTGTGCCATCAAACAAAGCAAGACACTGACAATAGTTTTCTCCACTATGGACCCAATACTGGATTATTGCAAGAGACCGATTTTGAGGGAAAGATTATCCTCTGGCTCTTGATCTGGTGTTGTATTTACTAGGCACTAACAGGAATGACATGATCTAAACTGACAAGCCTAGCGTGCTTCTAACTTATTTTTTCTTATTCTGGCTTTGCACTTTTCACTCTCCGTGCCCCCAGCCGCTTAGAAACACTATCTTTCTTTGGGGAATTTTTTTTTCGTAAAAGGAGGCTTGGTTATTCATCAAAGCATTATTTTCATATGGGTGAAATAAGGATTTCATTATCCTGAGTGAAGAGTTTCCCAAACGAGAGACCGCTCTCTCCAGAGACAGAAGGAGCCTGGCACAAAGTGGAGGGTGGTTGGGTGGTACTGGAAGTATTTGTGTTTGGGACAGGACGGAAGAAATTACAGCTGTCTGCATCTCTCAGTGCACCGCATATCTGGTTGGAGGTATACTGTATAAGTGTAGGATGCAACTGCAGCCTTGTAAGGTGAATCACTCTAAATCCAAAGGTTATACATTTTGTATGCAAATCCACTATGTCCAATATGCAGAAGCAGGGTATGGTGAATTGATTCCTGTTTCCTTTAAAGAGAGAAGCTTTCGCAGCAAAATAGACCAGAAACTATAGATTATTGTCAACTAAGACATTTAGGTATAAGTACACACTAGGACCCTGGAATATATTAATTTTGCTGTCTGAAAAGGGACAGTCTTACCATTTTCTGCAACAGTTTAGAAACCATATATTTTCACTCCCAAGAGTGACTATGGTCAGTCAATATTTTAACCAATATTGCCTCTTAATATAACCACTCTTTTTTGTATAAAGTGCTTGATTGTTAACTTTCGTGACCCATTTACTAATTTTCTGGTTGTCAATTGATCTCAATGAATGGATCTCAATTTCAAATAATGTATTTTCTGTATGAATGCAAAAGGAGGCTCATGCAATCAATTCACTGCCCAATATAACTCTTCAAGTTATTCACTTCCAGGATCCACTCAATATACCAATTTGATACTCATGAGGCATGACTGGTGGACAAACACACGGTGCATTGCTCGTGAACTCTAACACAATAACTTGTTAATGAAGAATAGTAGCAAGCCAGTATCTGCCTTTTCAAGAGAAAAAAATCTATTTCTGTGGCATCAGTGCTAGAACTATCATCGCTCACCAACAATAAATTTTATGAGAAAAGCAAGAAAAGCATTTTGGTTAAATGCTTGCACAAAACCTAATGTTCCCAGAAAGAAACTCAGAATCAACCAGCCGTGTTTCTTCACAGATCAATCTTTTTTTATTAATATTATCTAACAACATCATTTCACATAAAACACATTCAGAAATGTACAAGTGTGAATTTAGTTTTATCCATTTCAAAGAACATTCTTGCTTGAGCTAGCACATGGGTAGGGAAACTGTGGCCCAGGGGCCGGATCTGGCCCAATCGCCTTCTAAATCCGGCCCGCAGATGGTCCAGGAATCAGCGTGTTTTTGAAAGTAGAATGTGTCCTTTTATTTAAAATGCATCTCTGGGTTATTTGTGGTGCCTGCCTGGTGTTTTTACATGAGTAGAAAGTGTCCTTTTATTTAGAATGCATCTCTGGGTTATTTGTGGGGCATAGGAATTCATTCTCCCCCCCCCCAAAAAAAAAATATAGTCCGGCCCCCAACAAGGTCTGAGGGACAGTGGAGCAGCCCCCTGCTGAAAAAGTTTGCTGACCCCTGAGCTAGCATATTGGCAGATAAAAGGTATTGAAATAAAAGTCATCCATAGGAGCAAATGTTGTGTGTTCTAGATTCTCTGAGCTGTTGAACTGTAGCGGTTAAGAAACTGGCCAGGAGTTACGAAATTCTTGGCTCAAATCTCATCTCAGACATGAACTTTCTAGATGTCATTAGGGAATCCACTAGTCTCTCAAACATTGCTAAGAAACGAGGCCTATCTTACAGGTTGTCATAATAATGTATGTGAAGTGCTTTGAATACTCAGGAAAAGCTCTGGATAAATAATTATTAGGGCTTTAATCAGTTGATCTACTAGATTAATCAATTAAAAGGATTAGCTGAGTAAACAGAGGGAGTATTAATCAATGTGAATTAAAAGCACATTAGTTTATTTGAGGCTATTTTGTTTCTGATGAGTTCAGTGAAACAGGGCATGCAAAAAGGAAAGATATCCTCTCTAATAATGAGAGGAACCTTTTTATTTCTTTTTTTTTTTACTAGTTTACCTTGCACTTCCTTCAGCATGTTAAGGATTTACTTATACTGAAAGTCCAGAAACATGTGGTTTTTGTTTAACCGCATTGAATCAGTTGGTTAAAGGCAGATATTGAATCAATTGAAAATCTTTAATACAAAAATAATGCTAGTAACAAAAATACAGTAATTTGCATGTCCATTCTTTCTATGCTACAGTGACACTGATGGATCACTGCTGAAAAAAGTCTGCCTTTCCTATTACAATCTAGTTTCCCGTAACTGAGAGAGGTAGAGGGTTGGTAAGAACAGAGCCCACTGTGCGGAAAGGTGAGATGAGAACTTGTGGGGGTCTTTTTAAAGATGGAAACAAACCATCTTACTTACAGCAGAACACCTGAGTTGGTCTTTACTCTTCCTCAAGTTCTATGAAACCTTTCTCAGTCCTTCCAAAACTGTAGAAACAACTCATCGAAAGCAGTTGTGATAAGGATCATTGAGGCAACTTCCACCTCTGTCCTTTTACACAGGGATCATTTCTTTGTTTGTAGGCTCAGTGCGTATACAACTCTGACCAGCAACAGGTTTTACAGAAGGGGCAGTTTCAAGAAAGGATAGCGGAAGGTAGTAAGTGCTATCCCCACAATTGCCGCTCCCTTTGTCCCTCTCTACCACCACTGCGCTAGCAACTGAGGCGGGGGTGAGAAGAGCTGGTTACACCCAGTGGGTCAGATTCAGCTCCGGGACATGAAGTTGCTGATCCTTAACATACAAAACGGCACTGGGATTATGCCCAAGCCACAGAGGTTTTGAATGAACTAGGGAAAAAATGCCTGCCCCCCAAAAGAGGAGCTTCTAGCCTACGCCTTTCCTTTGACTTCTTATCTTTTAATTGCACCTTCACGTTTTAAGGCAGCCCGGCTGGCCACTTAATAAAAGTGAAATCCTCTTTGAATAAACCTTTATACGTACAAATAAAACCCAAATGATACTTAAGGCACAAGAAACCACACTCAGTTCAAAATGGATTTATATTCCTCGCTTGCTGTTCTTCTCCTGCCTCTGCCCCCTCCCTCTGTGCAGCAGTGTCAGGTGTCAAAATCCCCTTTCAGATAAAGCCATGAACCCTGTCTACTAAACAGGGACCATTCTAAAGCAGATCTGGGGGCCCCTCGCCATGCTCCAACTGAGCACTCATTTTGAGCAAGCTTAAGCCCAATGATTGCTATCTGAAGAAACAGCTTTTGAACTACCATCAATTTCCTGAAGAATGTATCAGTTTATTGAGCAGAGCTTTTTCAGATTTCTTCTATCTTGTTCGATAGGATTACACCACACAATTTTTATGAGCTACAGTTAAAATACTGTTGTGCCTTCAAAAGCGGTTATTCCACCCACCCCCGGCCAAAAAACACCGTTATTTGTTGTTAAGGCTGCCAGGGACTCACTATTACAAAGCTTTTTTCTTTCTTTTTTAAGGACAGGTACAACAAAACCCATGACTTGGTAATGTATTAGATAGAAACACTTGATTGTGCAGTATTTTATTTTATTTTTTGAGGGGTTGGAGCATAATTCTCACCTCGCCATCTCATTGAACATGGAAGGTAATACCGAAACTGGGAAGTCTGCATATTTATGTGACTGCAAGAAACTGAGACCACTAGGGCCTGGATCAAAATGTACTCTCTTATTTATGCAATGTAGTCACGTAAGTAAAATAATATGTTGCTTCTTGTGGTGTATTGCCCTCTGTTAATGTGAAAATCCTACATTAAATACTGGTGGTTATTGATGCCTTCTACACACACACACACACACACACACACACACACACAAACTTTCTTCTTGATCTTCTGCTTATGAGTTGGGAGAACAAGATGGTTCCTTCGTGCCTGCGCCACCAGGTGCGCATCCCCTTCCATGCAAATAATGTCTGAGCAGCTGGGACATTTGAATAAGGCAAATATATGAAAAATGGGTGGCTGATTCCTGGACTGTACAAGGGAAAGCAGTCAAGCTTTTTAGGCCTACTTATATTAGATTTCACATATACAGTGCATACCACATTCACATGCAGATCTCTGTGAGGCACACGTGTCTGGTTGGAAGGCGCAATCTACCCCTTCACATCCTACATACACAGGAAGAAGACTGCCTGATCTACACTGGAGAAAATGGATTTTAATATTCGGGATCAGAAGAGTCAATGTTCAAATAAATGAGGAGTGTGGGCAAACCGAAGGCATGTCGCCTATTGCATGTGGGCAGAGAAACATACAGACAACCCCTATGTTTCTGAAAGTTAATATTTTAAAAATTGATTTTACATAAATAAAAAGCAAACTAAATAAAATATACAACTGCATTCACCAAAAACAAAGAGAAACTGCAATTTTCTAATAGTAAATAGTGTTCATGTATTTATTCATTTGTGCCTTTGTATTATTTTTGTTCCATTACAAAGAACTCCAGTTATCCACAATCCTTGCTCCAAAGTCTTTTGAAGTGTGAAACTTCTATTCTTAAAGTCTGCCAAACCCCTATGTTGTCTTCCTAGTAGTAGTTGATACCACTGCCCATAAACAAGCACTCCCAAGCATCCCCAGAGACAAAAACTTAACACATATATCTTAAAAAGTCAGTAACTGAAAATTGCAATTTTCATTATTCAGAGGCATAGCAAAAATAACGAAGAGTCCTGTAGCACCTTAAAAACTAGTATATGCCATAATAAAATTGTTAGCCTCTAGGGTGCTGAAGGACTTCATATTCTCACATACTATTCAGGTTCAGTGTTGGATATTCCAAACAGCGACTGTTAAAACACATGCACACACAATCAACAACAACAAAATGTGCACGCTCTCAAGTTGGCAAGATCCCCCACAGGGTGGGTGTTAATCCAAGAGAAAACATGACAGAAGTTCCACTCTACAGTTTGCAATGGTATTGAGCTGGAACAGGGCATATGCTTTTCAGACTGCATGTTAAGCTAGCATGTACTTAGTACAAAAGTCTATCAGGTTATAGCCAAGCATGCTGGGACAAGTGGCTCATTGCAAATATAAAAAACAGAGGTTATTTGACACTAGCCAAAGAGCAGAAGTAGACCTAAATGTGGAAGTCCTTATATGAAGCAAACCTGATTTAAGTTGAATGGACATAATTCTGGAAATAAATGCCGAGTGTGACAAATGTCCAAAGGAACTGCTGACACCTCCTCCAGGTCACAGCAGGAAGATAGGATCTTAATTACAGCCAGAGCAAAACAAACTTCTAGGGTTTGTCAGACAAAAGAGACAGCCAAGGATCAACCAGCACTACTGTTACCATAGCCTCTGGATTGTGCCAGGTTTTAAGGGTGTCCTGAGCTATACATACGAACCCCTCAATAGGTGATGGAGGGGGCCGTTCCGTGATTTAGCTGTGAGACAGTTACACTGCTGTGAGGCCATCACAGAAAATGCTACTTCTTGTCAATATCAGTCTAACCTCCAAAACGAGGCAGTACGTGGAGGAAAGCCTCTCCCGGTGCCTCAGAAGTAGGAGGATTTGTATGGAAGCAGCCATGCCCTAAATCAGGGGTCACCAACCCATTATGTATGATGGTGTTCACTTGTGTTTCTGCGCAGGTGCCCCAGACTCCGAGCTTTCGTTTATTTGTTTTAAAAAAATACCAAGCCTCTAGCCCTCCTAGAATGAAAATTATGGCACGAAATGTGCAGGTACCTTTGAAGTGGCTTCTGTGAAATGGGAGCCAGAGCTTGTCCACACTTCCGCTTTTCCTATGCCTAGAAAGCATGACTATGAGTGGTTTCCTGCTTTTCCAGCAATTTCTAGGCATGGGTCCAAGCGGTTTCTTTATTTTCTAATATTGGAATAGGAAATCAAAAGTTTTGTGTCTCTTTTGTAGGAAATGTATAGTTTTGTGCATTCTGCAATTTCCGTTTTTCATCCCAACTTCCATTCTGCAGAAAATCCGGTTGCCTGAGTGCTAAAGAGCAATTTTTTTGGGGGGGGGGGAGTGGAAATGTGGCCAAGCCCTGAGTGTAGTACAGCCACCCTGTATATTTTTCCTTGTACTGAGGAATATTCCTTGTTGTGTCTAAAATCAATGTTGTGGGATTTCCACGCTCAGGACCAGCAAGTCATAGCTAACCTCTCACGAAAAGCATAAGGTTCTCATTTTGTGCTAAGGCAGCCATTTTGTACTCTGTCATAATCGCCCCCATTGCAGTTATTCTGTGACTACCTCAGAATTCGAAATGTGCCCACTGGTCCAAAAAAGATTGGCAACCCCTTCCCTAAAGTATTGGTTTGTGTGTGATTAAGTGCTTCATTCACTGAAACATATACAGATGCTTCTTATGCTGGAACTGCAATAGAATTTCACTTGTCAGTTATATTGCAACGCTAGAACAGGGTAACTTAGTACCAGATGACCGCTGGAAATAAAAACACATATTAAGTGGGTTATATAACAAGTACATTTTTGGGTCAAAGCACATTCCAACACACTGGCATGCTTTCTGCAAATATCAAACAGCTCAGCACAGTAACATTAATTTGGTTTAAAAGCTTCATTGAGTCCTGTGGTGACCTTCATGTGCTCATGAAGCCAGTGGAATTAAAACCAGACTGGTTACTGATTAGCCCTTGTATTTAATGAACCATAAATTGGCACTCCTGTTACCACTACAATAGTGTGGACAAAAATTAATTGCATAGTGTGCTTAACCCTTCAAGGCTCTTTGAGGAAAGTCCATTAGTCAATATCCTCATTGGAAGACGATTTTGCAAGAGTTGTGTTTTTTGCTTGCTTGCTTGTTTATTTGCAGGGAAGGTTGCAATCTCTACACAGTGGATATGGGTCACATGACGCACTCAAAGTGTTGACTTAGCGTTCGGTTAGCTGCAGATGTAACAGATATCCATTATGTGACCCAGTTCCTCACAGATCCCACCGCACAGTAATTACAGAAAAATCACCCAGGCAGAAAGAAAAATAGGCATCTGAATCTACCTACCCAAAGATAACCACTGTCCTGGAGGTTTAGCACTAATTCTAGTATACAAAAAAGACAAAGGTAAAGGTAAAGGTAAAGGACCCCTGGACAGTTAAGACCAGTGAAGGCAACTATGGGGTGTGGTGCTCATTTTACTTTTCAGGCCAAGGGATCCAGCATCTGTCCACAGACAGCTTTCTGGGTCATGTGGCCAGCAAGACTAAACTGCTTCTGGCACAACGTGATACTGTGGCAAGTGCCAGAGCTCACGGAAACATCGTTTACCTTCCCATCGCAGTGGTACCTATTTATCTACTTGCACTGGCGTGCTTTCAAACTCCTGGGTTTGCAGGAGCCTCTTGGGCTTGCCGACTGAAAGGTGGAGGTTAGGAATCCACGCAACGCTGGTGAGCTCCCATTGCTCTGTCCCAGCTGCTCCCAACCTAGCAGTTCAAAAGCACACCTGTGCAAGTAGATAAATCCAAATTAAATTGGGGGGAGGGGAGGCACAAATATATGACTGTCATTATAATGCCAGTAATAGTGTGTAAACACTAAAAAATAGAAAGCCCTTTCATGCAAGAGTACCTGTTTCACACTTCTGGGAGCATCTGAAAAAACCTTTCAGTTTGCAGTGGCAATAAAACGACTTCTACTGACACTAGTAGCTGTGAAAACACCTCTGCTTCCACAAATGTTGAAGATAAAGCATAACTTTGCCATAGGATGTATTACACTGCTAGATTCTTATGTGAACTGGGAAAATCCACCCTTTATAAACCATCCTTTATCAAAAGATCTCAGGGCAGTGTAAAACATTAAGAACACATTTTACAAAGCACATTAATAAAAAGCATAATAATAAGACAGCATGATAATAACATAATCATTATAACACAAATCTGCACAAGTACGGAGAGTTGGGGGAGTCAGGAAGAAAGATATTGACAGCAACCTTCAGTATTGGTTACAGCACCCTAAGAATCCTAGCCTTAAAAGAAAAAAAATCAAGTTTTAGCCCTTTGGTGGCAATGAGATGAGTACCATACCCCATAGCCGCCTTTGACTGGACTTAACCGTCCAGTGGTCATTTACCTTTACCTTTTACCTTGGTACTCAATAGGACTTAGTGTTCACAGGAGAAGATGGACATAATCTGCATAGCATCTTGGCCCTCTGTCATCACTAACAGAAGTAGAATAAATGATGCAAATTAAGCAGATAACTGCATTTTATATACGTCAAAGAATTTGCCTTCATTTAGTACAAAAATTGGGTTGTCTTGGTACAAAATGGTGATTACAGTGGTACCTCAGGTTAAGTACTTAATTTGTTCCGGAGGTCCGTACTTAACCTGAAACTGTTCTTAACCTGAAGCACCACTTTAGCTAATGGGGCCTCCCGCTGCTGCCACACCGCTGGAGCACGATTTCTGTTCTCATCCTGAAGCAAAGTTCTTAACCTGAAGCACTATTTCTGGGTTAGCGGAGTCTGTAACCTGAAGCGTATGTAACCCGAGGTACCACTGTACTCGTTTTTAAACAGCAGATAACATATTTTTGTAGCTCAGCAATGTAAGAAATAAACCCCAAACTCTTAGATCTACTCTAAACATGCCACATCAAAATTAAGTCCCACTGAACCACGCTCTTCCTGCAACATCTCTGTGCAAAATCTCAGCTACCTAGCAGTGTGGATGCAACAATTTGTTTGCTTAGTATAGAGTTCTGCAGCAATACATTCTGGCCTTAATAATGTTCTAGCACAGCAATCTCATGGTTCAGGTTCTCCTGGCAAGTTTCTTAAAAGTCCAATAGCATATTATTTTATGGAGCGTACATGTTTGTTTGCTTTTGGGAAGATGAGAAGCACTTTGTCAAAGCATAAATTTGTGGTGCAAAGCACTAATTAACATGCTAAATAAAATGGGTTGTTTTGAAAAATGCCCGTGTGCAGATACCCCCAAATATAGGACTCATGCAGTTGGCCATGTAGTCAGCCCAGGAGTGTACCCTCAAACGGGAATGTATGATGGGAAAGAAATATGGGGATACAATGGCAGCATGGCCATTCTGCCCCCTGAAATTAAATTTCAGGGAGTGCCTGCCTGACTGGTCGCCACTGACAATCCCATACATTCAACAGTATTTCTCTGTCATAGCTTCATGTTTGGCGGCAGATACAAATTCAGCTGATGATAGCATCATCTCTATGCTCTCTTACCTAAACATCTCTCTTATATTTTGTCCTGGGGGGAAACAAACATAAATTATATAAACCCATGATCATAACTTATTTAGGGAGTTCATTTTGTGAAACACTTTCCCCCCCTTCCCTTGGCACCTTACACATAAGACAGGAGAACTCCCTCTGATACCAGCCAAGCAAATGTGCTGCCCACTGATCCAAGAGTGAAGATAAAATGAATTGACAGTGTAGTCAACAAATTTCATCCAGGCAGCATTGGCCACATGCAAACTCCACATCCATAGCTTTAACTAAGTAGCTTCCAATTAAATCCCTAGACAGAGTAGCAATGCCTATTAAATATTTCTTTCCATTTTATTTAAGAAATATATTAGCCTTTCTTCAGCTGAAGTGCTGGGAATAGCTTATCCACAGTTTGAATGAGCAATATAGAAAGTACACTAAAACTGGTAACAGCAGCAATCAAATTCCCGCATTAAAAAAAAAGTCAAATTAAAGCCTAGCAACTTTTCCCCGTGACATTAAAAAGAGTACAGGGATGGTACCTGATGAACGTCCCTTGGGAGGAAATTTCAAAGATGGAATACATGACTGAGTAGGCTCAGTCTCAGCATCCTCGTCTGATGGTGATGGAAAAGACACTTGTAGAAGATTACTTCGGCTGAATATTAGGACAGATTCCTGACAGAGCCAGCAATCTTTTCGGTTCCCACTTCCCAAGCAGTTTAGGACTTTAAAGGGTTAGAAGCAACAGTATGGATTGTGTTCTGAGATGGCCTGGGAGCTGTGTAGCTACTTCAGAACTGTTAATATACACTTCCTACTTCACCCAGTCCAAGCTGGTAACCAGATGCTGTCTTTTGCACATGCTTCAATTTCTGAACAGCTGTCCAAGGAAGCTCTGGGTATGATGTGCTGCAATAGCCTAGGGGAGGTGCTACCAGAATATGGAGAGCTTGCCAAGGGGGATTCAGAGTTAGCATATCAGCCTTAGTTGGTGAAAGGTGCTCCATGTTAGAGAGACCACTTGGGCCACCGCAGGAAAACTGGATCTGAAAGGACTAAAAAAGTACACATCTGATCTTTCCAGGGGAAATGCCACCACACCCAGAACAGCTTAAACACCACCTACCTATAAGCGGCTTTTACAAGACAAGAAAGATCACATAAAAGGTGGAAATAATAAGGAAATGTCGAGGAAATGGAATAAAGTATTGTCTGAATGCAGCCTGCATGTACTCTGTGAAGAAACATACATAGGCAAACAATTCACCATAAAATTCTGCACCCTGCATACATTTTTGCAAATCTGCACTCATCATCTCTGACACAATTTTTCCCACCCCTACAAACAAAATTATAGAATCACAGGGCAACTGTCCTTAAGGTATGGATCCTAAAAAAAATTCAAATCCAGCAATTTCTCCTACACCACACAATATTTCTGTTTCCTTTTTCTCCTGAGTGTTTATTTAGATACATGTTAACAGTGAATTTGGCCACAGATGATATACACGATGGTCTGAAGCAGAGGAAATAGTGCAGCAACCCAAGGTGTAATTGTTATTGTAAAACCTCTAATCTGTGTATTTGGAGAGGAAAAAGTAAAGGCACATTATAAAATTCACCGCTGACTTTCTGCCAAATAACCTCAATCCTATAAAATGCCTCCTAATGATCCAAATGTGATGAAGTCATTTAAATAACACAGAGAGCTCTTCTAGCAGCAGATACTGGCTGCAGATAATGTGCAGCGAATAGGATTATGTTGCTGCTGCTAAAATATTTTTTTCAGGGTTGCTGCAGTTTTATATTTAATTCCTGAGCACAGTTGATTACTCTGTTCTGTCCTGATCACAGATGTGATCATCAAGCTGGTTTAATAAGGCTGGGAGAGAGAGAGAGAGAGAGAGAGAGAGAGAGAGAGAGAGAGAGAGAGAGAAGACTGACAGTGCTATTTGGGAGGATATTTGCCCAGCTGTAGACATATTAGGTGGGCTTCGTTAGCTACTGCTAGGAATGCTTCAGGATGCTTTACAAATTCCAGTATGAACTGCTCTGACCTTCCAGACTAATATGCCGATATGAAATTAGTTACGCAAAAGCTTTCCAGTTCCCAAATGTTCCAACACTGTTCTGAACTAATATATATATAAATATATATTTCTAAAATGTGTTGAGAGGAAAATACTTTGAACATACTTTTGATGACAACCTTCTTGAACTTCAGAGAAGTGACCATGCAGAAAAGCTCTTGACGGGTTTTGCTATTTCATGAAGATCTTGCAGCCTTTCACCTGGAAGATGGCTTCCTCTCCCCTTGGGACAAGGGCTAGGAACCTTTTTCAGCCAGAGGGTCATACTCCCTTCTACATGCCAGCAGTGAACAGGGCCAAAGGCAAAAGCAGTCAAGGCAACAAATGTGAATTTTGCCTCTGTACAGGGGGCTAGTTTCCATGTGTATCCCTCACCATCCTAGCAACCAAGAGGCATTAACAAAAGTTCAAGGACACATTCCAGACTGACAAAAACACTCAAGGAAGGTGAAAAGCAGAGCTGGTAAGGCATGTAGCCTGGACAGAAGGAGTGACTGGGAAGAGTCCATGAATGGGAAGATTAGCTAGGCAGCCTACATTCTCAAGAAGGCAAAGCATATTCTCCTTGCCAAACCATAAATAATTATCTGGAGGACAAGGGATTCCTCTCTTCCCTCTTGCCAAAACATTGCATTCAGTTTGACTGAACAATAACCGCCTTTTTATTTAGTACATTTACATCCTGCCTAGGCCTGGGTGATACATCAATATATCGCCCAGGACCGGTATGAGGAGCAGACCGCGATGTTGGTTTCACTCAGCGGTATATCACTGATGAAACCACCACACTGCTAAGACCTTCTTATAACAGCGCAACTTCAACCAGGGGGTGCTGCTAGCAGAGGGACTCGGAAGTGTGGCAGTTTCACCAGCAATATACCTCTAAGTGAAACTGACATCGCAGTCTGCCCTCATACAGTGTAGAGGGAGAAGCAAGCTGCCTTGGAGAGGTGCCGATATAGCTTGTTCCTCTCTCCGCATCTTCAAATTGCTCGGCTGAGGGGCACCCGGTTGCCACTCCCTTCAGCATTTAAAGGAACCCCCAGTCCGGCACTGGCTTGCCCAAGCCAGCAGTGGGGTGGCGGTTCCATGAAAGTGCTCCCCCATCTGAGTGACCGTGATGCCTCAGCAGCACCGGATCCCTCAGCTGGGATCTACGCCCCAGCTGTGCGAAGCCCAATGCTGCTGAGGCATCGGATCACTCAGATGGGTGTGTGTGTGTGTGTGTGTGTGTGTGTAAGAAACCTCCCCACCATCCCATCGCTCAGATTTAAAAAGGGTACATTTCTGCTCTATGTGCCCCTACTTAATGAAGTAAGGCAGCCAACCACCAGGGAGAGGGTCTTTTCAGCACCTAGTCAAGACCTGTTTACCCAGGCCTCCTAAACAATTGATAGAGCCTGGACCTTTCTGTTTCTAAATCTGTTTTTGTTGTATTAATTTAGCATTGAATTTATGCTTTTATGTTTCATTTTGCATTGTTTTCATTGAATGCTCGAGAGAGGAATTTGTGTTACAGTGCAGTACACAAATGCCAAAATATAAATAAACGGATAGACCCTACGGATACAAAGAAATGCTTGGAAGTGTGTGGACAGCTCTGGGTTAAATCTTAGAAATTGGAGAGGTGGCTGAGGAAGATTTACAGTGGCTGGGAGCTGGCTTTTAATATCCTACAGAGATCCTTGCTCCTTGCCAGGTACAAAATAGCAACCAAAAGCACACACACCATCAACAACAAAAACACAAAATAAATTATGAAAAGTGGCTTTATGTAAATATTTGTGAATTGCATGTAAATTATGCAATTTTTAACCAGTTGCAAAATACAGGAAGCAGTCTTATACTAGCCGACTCTTCGTCAACCCCATAGAATCATAGAATTGTAGACTTGGAAGGCTCATCTAGTCCAAACCCCTGCAAAGCATGAATCTAATCCACCTCAGTCCTGTCTACACGGACTGGCAGCCACTCTCCAGGATTCTAGGCAGGGTCTCCAATTTCTTCCCTGGGGATGCCAGCAATTGAACCTGGGGCCTTGTTCATGAGAAACAGATGCTTTCCCACTGAGCTACAGCCTTTCTCCACTAAAGACTAATTTCATTTGCTGCAAAATTATATTAGTACCCACAACTCTCAATATGGAACCTGCTCTCCTTCCTCTACATGTCAATCAGTGCTTCCTAGGCAAATATTTCTTTCCCATTCGGGATTATGTGGTGTGAGATGCGTCTGCAATGTGAGAGGCAATATATCAGTGTTGTATTGGTGCAACTGTCGGCGGGTCTTACCAACTGAAGGTGCAGCCAAGCCTTAAGATCAGTCAGGCCATTCATGTAGCAAGCATTTCCAATACTTTTTTTAAAAAACTGAAGTAATGAACGAAGCGCACCGTTCATTCTGCACACCACTCTAAATTTCTACACCTGCCAGCTCCCCTCCCCTTCCCAACTTCATATTCATATTTATATAACCCACCACACTGGCAGTAGATTCTCTCACTTCCCCCCAGCCTTTCATACTTCTGTAATCACCAGAGAGGAAATTTAACACCACAGAACTAGATTAAAGGAAGGCAAAGAAACAGATCTAAATCAACGCAGAGAAAAGGAGTCTGAACTAAGATCCAGCCTGCATTGTGAGTGTGCACTGGAGCTCGTATGAGAGGCAAGGAAAAGAAATTTATCCATGTGTTGGGACTGCCATACAAAAAGCTGTATCATTTGCAATATCAAGGCCCAGTGAAGTGTGTAAAAAACAAGCTGGACTTAAACAACTCAGGCAAGAAAGCAATACTTGCCGAAGAACCCTCTCTCAGCAGAGATTGGCAGCAGAACAAGGAAACAGCATGTGGTACAGTTCTTTTGGGGAGATCATATAATTTGAATGAAGCCTCACATTTAAAAACAAAGCAAACAAACCCACCAACTTTCCTGCATGTGTAAACTACCTTTTCAGGAAGAAAGCTCGGCTAAAGTACCACTCTTTGACATGAGAAACTACAGGCCCATCTTGCAATTATTTTACCACAAGGCTGCAATCCTATGGACACTTACACGGGAAAAGCTCTACTTGATAGAGTGCAATTTATTTGCGAATAAGTATGTGCAGGTCAGGCTGCCAATGAAGTGTGTTTTGCAGCGTATCAACGTGTTAGTTCTTCCAGACAAAAATTTACACCCAACATTTAGTCAATTGTATATTCTGTGTTGGTCTGTTATTGTGAATTACGTCTTCTCTTTCTCTTGGGAATTTGTGGCGCAACTACATAAAGCCAAACAAAATAACCAAATATATTTTCTCAGAACAGTAAGAGTTACCATCAAAGGAAAAGCATTTCTAAAGTAGTAGGCGGAGGGCCAAAAAATATCTCCATTTTGAAACCCCTAAGTAGGCCAGAGTTCAAGCCCCACACTTAGCTACTTCACCCAGCTCATAAATTCTCTTTCTCAAGGGTGGAAAAGTTCCAGCCTCATCCTGTCTAAGAATATCAGCCTATAATGACTACACCCAGCAAAGTTGAAAAGCAGCACAACTGCTTCCTGATGCAACCAATTTTGGGTATATTGGCATCTAGCAGTGTAGTGAACCTTATGCACAGAACTAGTTTGCCATGCCAGAAAAAAAGGACAACACCTTTTGAAAATAAGCCTCTCAGTTACGTGAATCAGACCTCAGTTGGTGTTTAGAGGGAGACTCCAAAGAACTGTGTTTCCAAGTGGAAATGAGAGAGAGTTTGTCTGAATCTTAACTGCAGATTCCCAGGAGCTAAAGGAACGAATGCCACACTCTAATTTGACTTGGGGATTCCACATGGCAACAGCAAGACTTGGGGAACAGCTCTTCACTCTAACCTCGTTTGAGTTATCATCTTTTGTTTGCATTACTGCAGCTCTCAAGATGACAGCTATCAAATCAGATTAGTGGATGTTGCTTATGGTGACACTCGCCAAAAATGAACCGTTGAAGGATCGAACACACAGGAGGTTTGGTTTGCACGCTCAGCTCCCCATATTTCTGATGCCCTTCTCTTACCTTTGGTTAAATGTTTTTTGCAGGTTTTCGAAGCAACACGAAATCTAGCTAAACAAGAGGCGAAAGAGGGGGATGTGTGCACACACCACGAGCTGTGGTCCTTCTTCTAAACCGCCTTGAACTTTCGGAGGGAGGGGAAGGGAAATTGCCTGTCTCCAACACAAGACTGCTTAAGAACACATTTCATCAACACAGAAAGAAACACTGCCCAATGCCACTTTGTTTTCAGTCTCTGAAATAAATATAAATACCTTACTGGCAGGTGCAGGGATAAAATGAGGAGGGGGGAGCCTTGAATGCCACCTTGAGCACCTTAGAGGGAAGGTGGGATATAAATATAAAGAGGAATTAAATAAATTGCTTCAAATCCATGCCTTAGCTTGAACACACAAACATGTGGGTACCAGGAGAGATGGCGGTCACTGTATTCCCCCTGTATAATATTTGAAATATAGCTACACAAAAAAGCTTGTTCTATCTTTTCCTGGGCATAAAGAGCTAACTACTTAGGGCACTGAAGGAAATAACCTAAGCTGAAGCAGGCCCAAGTATATCATTCTAGCATCTGGTAATGTATGATGACGTAGTTGAGCATCTAGAGCAGGGCTGTCAGTCATAAGATCAGAGAATGTTAACAGGCCCACTCGGATTGCAAATGTGGCCTGTGACACCACAGCTGCTCTCCACGAGAGACTACCAAGTTGATCAAGGGTCTGGAAACCTTATGAGGAACGGTTGAAGAAGCTGGATAGGTTTAGCCTGGAAAAGAGGAGACTAAGAAGAGATATGATAGCCATCTTCAAATATCTAAAGGGTTGTTTCATGCAAGATTGAGCAAGTCTTGTTTTCCCCTGCTCTGCGTGGTAAGGCTCGAACCAATGGCTTCAAGCTACAAGAAAGGAGATTCCGACTAAACTCCAGTAAGAACTTTCTGATGGTAAGATGTGTTAGTGGAATGGATGAAAAAGCAGTGTTAGAAACTTAGATATGAAAGCTAGGAGCTAAATGGCACCTTAAACCTAGGTTATGGGCGCAACAATGGAATGTCTAGGCGCACTTTTTTATAACAAGAATACAAAGCTGAAAATGAACTGCAGCTAAAATATTGTGTTCATTTTTCACATGGTCTAGTCCTTCCCCTGCCCACCTCCACCCCCAATTTTCTTAAGAGGGTCTCTTCTCCCAGTCTTCAGAGAGTAGCTGGAAGTGGGGATTCTACCGATCTTTGATTCCATTATCTCCAAGGCCAGGGATCAAGCCAATGCTCCTAGGAGGGCAACCTGGCTCACCAATAGTTGCAACGGCTACTATTGATAGTGTGAATTGGAGGCAAGTGGGGTTCCCACTGGTGTCAGCCTGCAGAAGGCCCTGAAACAGGTGGGGAGGAACTGAGCTAGCCTGCGATCTACTGGATCCTGAGCTGGGGTCAACTGTTATGCAAGCTCCAGGCTCCATAAAGCCTTGCGTGGGATGGGGGAGATGGAACAGCTCTGCCAGTAAATGTATGGTTTATTCCATCTGTGTAAGTGACTGGTACTGCCAGAAGGAATGTCTAATGATTGCAGATGGATGTGGAGGCAGAAAACAGTCTTGAGTGGGAGAGAAGTCAGTTTGGTTAATAAGGGGAACAGAGGCTATACAACTTTCCTTTGCAGTAATTGCACCTATTACAGTCTGAGCCGGCTGCAGTCTTTCACCTTAGAAATCAACAGTTTTGAATAAAGTAAAAACAAACAAACTAAATCTCTTATTTCTTAAAGTTCAATCCCTGCCTAGAGAGCAGCAGGTAAAAACAAAAACAAAAAACCAGGCCAGCACATAAACAAACAAGAGTATAAATTGTCTGGACAAGCAAGAACCAGCCACAGATTGCAATCTCTTTCCTTATCCACAGCAACCACTTTTGCCTGTCTCTCAAAAAGCTCTGAAACTGACCAACCAATTTGCATCCAATGAGAGAGAAGCCACAAACTCACTGACAGAGCACATATTTGCGTGCTAAAGGTGTCAGATTCAATTCTTGGCGTTTCCAATTTAAAGGATTAGGTAGCAAGTGATGCAATAGACCACTGTCCCAGACCTTAAAGATCTGTTGCCAGTCAGAGTAAGTAATATTAGGATAATTGGGACAAAGAGTCTGACCTGGATGCTTCTCATGTTTCCAGGTACTCTTTTTTACTGGCTGTAATAATAGTTTTGTGCTTTAATTTTACATAGGCTACATGCAGATCCAAAGGGTTGTGTCCCCCCGCCACCGGCCAGCCTCATGTGATGCTAAAGAACCTGAGCAGATGGCAGGCAGGACCAAGGCACATCTGCTTGCTAGGATTACTGTCATATTAGACTAGATCAGCCACTCACACCGGCACAAAGCAAGCAGACATTCTTATAGAAAAGGAGCCTAAGGAGAGAAAATAGGGCTGTGCAGAACCTCAGGAATGTTTGACAGCACTCAAGGCCCAGCATAGGCCTGGCTAATATGCAACTATGCAGTGTTATGCTGAAGAGGTATATTGAGCCTCAGGCATGTGCACTCCCTCATCCCCTTCCCCCTCTTATGCACACGAGATGAGACATTTTTATTCACGGTTTCCCATTTTGTCTCAAGACGAGAAACTGTGGTTTATCAAACAGCTTCTCATCTTCATCCCTCACATGGAGAAGAGGCAGAACATGAGCCCAAGGCTCCTCGTGCGTGGTGTCGTTACACCGGAAATGAATCATACCAATAGCTCTTTAACTAGTGCATTTTCTGCCCTAGGCTTTCTGGGCCATCCTCCCAGGGCCACAACTGCTATTATTTTTACTTTTGTATAGTACAGTAGTGTCTACACATCTCCACCTTCTCTGTCCTCCACTCAGACAAGCAAGAGCCATTGTCATAGTTCAAGGACACATTTCAGACAGGCAAAAACACTCAAGGAGAATGCAGAGCAGGGTGGTGATGGTGTGGCATGGGGAGGGAAGGAGGAGTGACCTGGAGTGAGTTCTGGTGGTCAGATACAGAGCACTGGAGGGCTGCCTTTGGCACCTGAGCCTGCAGTTCCCCATTCCTGAACTGTCATGGGTATGTGTGTGCATGATGTCAGCCCAAGGCATTATGCAAAAGGCATACCCCAACCATCCCCAGCTAGGGCCAACATGCCAAAAGGTCTTGCTGCATCATTCAGACACCAATTCCTGCCATTTATCTATGGTGCCTCCAGGACTAGGTTGCTTCGCTCTGCTGCATGGCAGGGCCAGCTGTGTAGCGTGCAAGATATACTTATCCTTACCCTAATTTCTTATAATGGAGCAAGAATGAACAAATAACTTGTATGCATGCAACTGGTCAAAAGAGAAATATCTTACCAGAGTGTTCCACGAGCACTTCCTACCTAGCGGCAGCAAATGACTAGGCCCTTTGAAGCTTCACATAACAAGATCCAATTTCCTACAATAAAAAGGCACATTATTACCAAAGGTACCAAGCATCTGCATGCTCACAATTTGATTGCAGGACAGAATATACAATATCAAGTACCAAAAGCTCAATAGGCTGCTGTTGTTTGTCCCTGACACATCCACTTTCCCTCAATGGCACTAGGATGGCTTGCCTGCTACCCACAATGGATCTCCTTCATCCTGTGCTCCAAAGTAGCAGTTTAATGGCACCCATGTCATGTTGGGGAGAGTTATGGCCACTCCCTTGAAGCCAGGATGTCCTCTACAAAGCTGTCCCATAGGGGTGTTTCATAAATCTTCCCTGCATACAGGTTGTACTTGTGGAACATATTTTTTTGGGGGGTGGAGAAAGCCTCATGCTCTGGGGCCAAACCCCATGTAGCGAGAACAGGCACCTACGTATGTGAATCCCTACACAAGCATGAGTATATACTCTTGTTTTGCAGTGGGCAGATCATGTGTGTGGGGCTGCCTGAAAAGGAATTTCTCCATAGGCTCCTAATCTCATTCAAGGCAAAAGTTCTTACATGCAATAGGGGAGCGTGGGTGTTTAGTTCCACAGAAGCAGGTTAAAAAAAAGGGGGGGGGAGGAATGAAGGAACTCCAGGTGCTACAAATTAACATTTATTTGAGCTCACAGCAAATGCCATTTGTAACACGTGGAATTTCCACTTCCTTTTTTGGGGCCTGCTAGTTGTGCCACTCCATTTCTGTGGCCATTCCACTGTAGCACTGCATGTACAGTCTATGTAGCATGGCTTTGAGCAACCCTACCATTAGCCCATACTGCAGGGGCGGCCAATGTAGCTCTTCTCCAGGTGTTGCTGGACTCCCAACTGCCATCAGCTCCAGCCAGCATAGCTAGTGGTTAGGGATGATGCCAGCAATGGGCCGGGGGGCGGTACCAGGTTGGCTAGCCCTGCCACAGTCAATACGCTGCTCTTTCTTTTAGGGCCTCCTTTCCCAACCTGGTGCCCTCCAGACATTTTCCAATCAAGACGAAGACAAAGTTTACAAATTACCCTGGCAAATCACAGTTTTTTCTGGGAAAAGCGATTTTGTCAATGGGTTGCTTATAGGCAATGTGCCTTCTATGTGCTGTTTTAGCAGCCAAGCATGGTCTCCTAGCAGGCTGTCTTCCATAGGTCTGAAGAGCCACAGTGAGAGAATGCCACAGAAATATTTATGAATTTTCAAATGACCATCAATCTTGACTACATTAATGCCAAAAAGCACAATCCTTGTCCGGTCTTCTAGGTAACACTCCCCTATCTCAAAAACATCCTACTTGAAGGATCACCTACTGGGTGGCTTCGATCTGTAGGACTTGCACTTCTACCAGGGCCATATAATAGTCATTCTGCATTATATGCTAGGAGGCAATCTTTCAGTTCAGCAGTGCGATTCTTTGAACCTCCCTGCCTCTTAATATTACATGGATACTCACTATACTGATTTAGATGCCAGCTACAAACATTTTGTTTTCAATTTGGTTATATATAACTAAATAATATAATTTAGTTATATATATATTTGATTGAAATTTGCTAATATTGTTTGAAATGGCCCTGTCATTTACAACTAATACCTTATCAGTGCATTTTTTTTTTAATTTGGAAGCAATTATTTTCACTCAAGAGCAATGCTGACATGCTCCAAAGGTACCTCTGTATTCTCCTCCTTACCTACCATTACTGCTGATTAACTGAAACAACCCTAAATCTGAAGGTTTATTTGAAGCTGTCTACATAAACTGCCTGAGATATTTACTTTCTGTAAGCAAACTGTTTTGCTTGCCACCCCTTTCAGGTAAACTGCACATCTTAATGTGCAATAATATTGTTTGTATGTCAGTATGAATATGTAACAGCCCCTATTCTTTATACAGCTTCAGCACTACTGCAATCTTTGGGGTTTTCTGGGGGCAGCGTGTGCTTCCTGATCCAGCAGAGGGAGCACAGAAACAGCCAGTGGAGGCAAAGCAAAATTATAATTTGTGTTCCTTATTTGTAGGCGATGCTGAGTATTTATTACAGGGAAGATCTCTGTGTTGCAATAGAGAGGAGGGCGTGTTGTTCCTTGATCACAGAACCAGGCTCACTGTTAACATAAGACAAGGAAAGGTTTTGACGTATGTTTACTTTACTGGCCTGGGTGTCCAGCAAAACCAAGTGAATTGTTGCAGTTTCTGTCATCAGGGAAGTACAGATTTCTGAGCTACAGATTCTGCAGGAGAGTAATTAGACAGCCCTAACACAGTGAAGACGACAGCTACCAGGAACACCACAGTCAGGCAATGTATTGGGAGTAATTTTGTTGAGAGGAGATCAGAATCAACTGGGAACAGCGAAGAGAGCTCAGACAAGCCCTGGGTCAAATCATACCAATGAATACAAAGTCAACTTAAAAAAAGAGGAAGTATATATTTCAAAGGTTAGATTGGAAGGGATATTTTAAGCACAAAACAAACCACAGGTTTCCAGGAAAGCAGATGTGGAGAAAATGGACTAGTGAAGAGCTAGCAAGTAGAAGGCAACAGTGGAAATGTTTCAAGCCCAAAAGGGGCCATGGAAAGATATTAGCACAAGAGAAGCAGCACCAGGTCCTGGAAAGCAAGAAGTTTTGCAGCTGTGAAAAGATATGAAGCCAACAATTGGAAAACATTTAGATTTTGTTCAGAAAAATTATAATGGAGCAAGGGGTGGGGACAGACACTCCCAGCCTCAACCTCTCTGGCACACTTTCCTCTTTCTCCAGTAGCAGCACTATATCTTGATTTTATTGCTTTCTTGGTGTGTTTTATTATGTGCATTGATCCTTGATCCTGCCCTTGGATGGTTATTTTTAAGGGTGAGATATAAATGCATGAAATAAATAAATGCCACTCCTTTACCTCATGAAAGGGCCCAAGAGAAGCATGGCCAGGAGGCTCCCCAGAGGTTATTTCATCTCACCTCAGGTGGCAGCAGCAACAGGGAGCCCTATCATCTGCCCATCACTTCCAAAACTGTTTAAAGGTGCGATTCTTCCTGAGTAGTGAGGACAGGAAATGCACCTGGAACACTCCACTCTGCGGCTTCCAACTTCCTATGACTAAGAAAACCGGTCAACCATCTTCAGCAGGTGCCCAGGCAAAGCGGGCCAAAGGATGGCAACACGCAGCCACATTTGGAACAGTGACACTTTCTCTGCACACTGTGTCTCCAGACAGGCTTCTATAGCACAGGGCAGAAGTGGTGGGTGCTGAACACCCTTAATCCAGCCCCACAAGTCACTTTGCAGGGACACAACTGCCAACAAATAAGTTCAGAAAGTTGTGGGTGTTTTCTGCAATTCCAACTACTCAGAAAAAAACGCCCACAAGCTAAGCCCCCTTAAAATGAGAGACATTCATTTGAGGGACAGCCTACCCAAAAGCAAAAGTGTGAAGGATCCAGGACACAGATTGAAGGAGCATCATCTTTGTATTGCAAGAGTAAATATCAACTCTCTCCTAAGACAGCCTCATCTAAAGGCTGGAAAAGATGTCGCTAATTCTTTCAGCAACCTGCGTGTCCTCAGAGAGGCCCTGCTAGGATATTGCAGGATGTGGTTCTCGGGTGCTTACCCAGAGACAGGCAATCAGGCAAGCAGCTAATAAGGGCCTGTTAGCACATGTTAGACTTGGCACCAAGAGAACAGGTGGTGTTCCAGAAGAGTGGAGCTTCAGAGGCCTTCCAAAAAATCTGCCCTGAATACCTAGAGGCTTACGAGGATATATTTCTAGATGCACAAATCATTGCTCCAAGCAGGGTTGCCAGTTTGCTACCCAGAAATTTGCTCAGACCCTTTACAATTCCTCATGAAGCATTTGCAGCTTCTCCTGTCTCAGTCCCTCTCCCTGTTCCTTTCATTCCCTGCCCAGAGACGCCCCCCTTCCCGCATTTGCCTTCCTGGCTTTGTGGCAGACCTGCAGCGAAAGGCAGATTTGGTATTGGGGAGGAGGGAGGAGGGAGAGAAGAGGACAAAAAGACCAGGGGAAGAACTCTGCAGGAGAAGCCACACATGCTTTGTCTCATCCTTCATCAGTTTTGGGTTTCTTTTTAAAGGTACAGACTGAAGCCCAGGATTGTAACCCGGCAATCGTGGTTTAAAGCAATTCTTTCCCTGCACCCCTACTTCTAAGTCGTCGTCATCATCATCATCTTAATGGTAGACAAGACAAAGGGGAGGAAGGGGGCAGCTTGTGTGCTACGAAGAAAGGGCTGGGAAAGTGGTCTGTACTAGCATATAAAAGTTTAAGTGTCCGTTAAAGGGGAGGGGGCTGCCAGCCAACCACTCCTCTTAGATGCTGTCCCACAGTGATTGATGGTGAGGGAATTAGAAAGGGGCCTAGAGACTGTGAGGAGCCTGGTATGTCTCTGGGTGTAGCACATGGCCTGAGGACCCTTTACAGGGCTTTGATCCTATAAGCCTACGGTGGGTAACCGTTCCCCTCATCCCAGAGCAGACACTTTGGTGCCCCGTCCACCTTGCCTCCTGATGGTCCCCATGGCTCTCGAATGCAACTTCTGAAACTTTTAACCTTCTCCTTCCCAAAACAAATTCTGAAAAGAGGCTCAGAGCTGAAAGGGAAAAGGATTCCCAGTGGACAAAAGTCTACATTATTTTCTTCTGGTTATTTAGCTCACCCTATAAAGTGTTTAGTTTAGAAGATCTAGCTTGGCGGAATATGCTCAAATAGTCATCTTCAGACCTGCATATCAATATTCAGGGTAAGCAGCATGCAGAAAACACATTTTTCTGAATAGGCAGTTGGTGTGAGCTAAACTGGGTAGCCAAGTTATTAAGTTTCAGAAGGTACAGAGCAGCAGAACAGTGAATCAATCTAGTACTAAACCTTTTGTGCACTCCTGCCTCTTAGCACACCTATCACCCACACATTTCTACCACTACAGAAAGCTTTCGTGTCCTTGTCTGGCAGAGGAGAAAGTTCATACTAAGCTGGTGGAACAGGTTTTTAATGCCCTCTTGGCAAGGTGCTAATAGATGCAATGCTAACATGAACATTTTCCTCCTGTTGTAGGCTGAATAATATTTATTTATAATGCACTGGCTCATGGCAGAAGACTTAAAAAAAACCATTTTTTTTGTATTTTAGTTTACATAGGTATATGATTATATATAAACATACTGGAAAATACAAAAACATATTTTCCCCCTAGCATCCTCCACTGGGTATAATGTGCCTACGCTAATCACTGGTGGCACACTTATGTTTTTGACAGAAAAAAGAAACAGGTTTCTTACAATATTAAAAAATCTGCAATAATTTTTTTATTCAATACAGGTAATCAGACAAATGGCTGTCTACATGAATGAACTGAAAAATACATGAAGATTGAACAGCAATCATGATACATATCCGGGGAACCTATGGAACTACAGGTGGGGTTGAAATCCAGTTCCAACAGACCCAGATCATGTGGTCATCATCTGAGGCCCTTCTTCGTGTGCCTTCTCCACAAGAGGTCTGGAGAATGGGCGTTTTCTACAATGGCTCCCCACTTGTGGAATGCTCTCCCCAAAGAGGCTCGCCTGGCACCTTCATTACATATCTTTAGGTGCCAGGCAAAAACGTTTCTCTTGAACCAGGCCTTTGGCTGATTAACTATGGCCTTTTAAAATCAGATGGAATGTTTTTAGTGTATTTCCTTTTTTGGTTTATATATCTATGCAGGGTTTGTGTCTGTCTGGTTGCTTGGCTGTAAGTTGTGTTGAGTTGCCCTGGGCAAGATACGGCAACTACCTACCTACCTACCTACCTACCTACCTACTCTAATTAGCCTCATCCTGCATGACCAAAGGACAGTGAGGACTGGAGTTTTAGTCCACCAGCATTTGGGGTGGGCAGCACAGGTTTCTCATTTTTGTGATAGATGGCTGCTTTAAAACAAACATCTTAGGCCACTGGTCATATTGGTAGTATGGCATACAGAAGGGGATTTGTATGCAGTGCAACATTGGCCTGTACATCATGTTTTTGTTGTTGTTGTTTTTTAAAAGGATTTCACAGGGAGAGGGTGACTAGCTGCAAATGCAGACAAGTCTTCTGTAGTTTTAATGCTAAAGCAGAATAAGAAATTTCAGCAGGTGCACCATTGCTCACCTTGATGTGGTAAGCAATTCTCCCTTCTTAGCATTAAGATACAAGAGCCCCACCTTCCCCTCCATCTTATAAACCTAGAGGAAAAAAGGTAGACGATGGTGATGATTTATTATTTGTATCCCACCCATCTGAATGGATTGCCCAATCATATGGGCATATATGCTTGCTTTCTTTTTTAAAAAAGTCCTCTTCTTGCAGGTCATAATAAACAATGGATTCTGTGATTGAAAGTGCTGTAGATCAGTCCTAAAAGGAACCAAATCTGGGTTTGAATGACCCCCCAAGAGAAATTACAGAGCTGGGGAGCTGCCACCAAGAATGCCATACCAGGAAAAATAAATATGCAATATTTCACTTCATGGTTTGGGGTATTTGAAATTCAGATTTTGTGTACGTCTCTATTTTGAGTGCATTTATATTCCCTTTCTCCCCAAAATGTTTCTGCTCTAATTAAAAGACAAAAATCCTAGCAAATCACACCTAAATCCCCCTCACGCTGGCATGGATTAAAATGCAACAAATCCTGAATACAAATAATGTAAGATTTCCTTAAATTCTACTCAAAATTTGTACTTTTTGCACTATAAGGAGGCTGATATTGAACAACAATAAACATTGAAATTGGGTGAAGGAGATGCTGTCATTTATTTGTGGAGCATAACAGTGTATTAATAGTATTACTCCCTTGTCAGGTAGTGTACAGCTCAAATAAGCAGCGCTGGGAGTAAGACATTAGAGCTTTACGGAAAGTGCTACAAGGTTAACACAAGGGAATATTTACAAGGGAATAAAGACAGGAAGAAACCTTTGGGAGAGAATGCCCCTAGCCTGGGAGTTCGGTGATTGGGAGGAACCAACTATGCCCCCATTTCTCCCTAAGCAGTGCAACTCCTCTTCAGACTGAGCAGCAGACAGATCACAGAGGAAAGATATTTAGCTGTCCCTTAGCTGCCTGCCACTTAAATATGCTCACTTAATTGCTACCCATTGCCCTGCCTTTCTGGGTCCCACAAAGACTATGGCATTAAGTACCTGGCACTCATTTGGTTTCCAAGCTTAGCAGCAATGAGGTGCTTTCTGCATCAAAAAAAGAAGTAGTACAGGTCCCTGAAGTCCAGTCCCAGCAACCCAGAGAGGGAAAGCGGTGAGATTGGTTTGTTATGAAAGAGGGAGCTATCAAAGAATCCTTTGGAGTCACATAGCCTGTGTACCTCCCTCTCCTCCAGGCAGCAGAGAAGGTTCAGGAAATTAATTTTACTGAAGTGTTGACACTCTAGCCGGTTTGTGACTCAAAAGAATGCCCAAACATTTAATAAGCAGCTGCATTTAATCAAATTTCCTACAACTCCTAGGTGTGGGCTAACTATGAAGCCCCTCGACTCAAATTCTTGGATGGTCCACAGACTGGCATGGTGCTACATCTAAATCTGTACTGTGTTCCCCAAGAATGTTTGAGCAAGTTTTGGAATTTTAGAAAGTCCTGTCTTACAGTACTAGTTAAAATACTGATGATCAGACACTAGCCTTTTAAAATTCAGGGATCAGAGGTGCTGTTCTGTTTTCTAATAAAGGGAAAGGGGATTTGACATACATATTGGAGGATCTCACCAACTCTCTCTCTTGCCTGAGAAAATTTCACATTTAAAATTGATATAAACCCTTCCTACACTAACAGTGCTTTAGCTGTGTGATGAAAGTAAAAAGAGAGGGGAGGATACAGTTTTTCTTTCCTCATAAGTTTGGGATTCATCCATTGAAAGTGATTGCCATAAGATGAAGGACAGACAAAGGGAAGAGTTTTTACAGTGCACAGTGAATTCTGAAATTCACTGCCAAAAGATGTGGCGATGGCCACTAACTTGGATGGCTGTAAAAGTGGATCCAGGGAGGATGGATTTATCCATGGCTGCCAATTATGATAGCTATATGCTATCTCCCAATTGAAAGGTAGCATGCCAGTGAATATCAGTTGTTGATGGACAGCAACAAAAGAAGTTCATTGCCCTCACGTCCTATTTGTGAACTTCCAATAGGCATCTGGTTGGCCATTGTGGGAAACAGGATGGGGAACTCCATAGACCTTTGGTCTGATCCAGCAGGGCTATTCCTAGCATATAGACAGCAGGCACAAGGACCCAGTGGAAGCCAAGGAGGGCACCAGCCAAAGCAATGCAAAATGCTCCATGGCCATGCCACTATCTTGCCCTTTCCTTATGGGTTGAAACAGGAATAAGAAATGTGGGGTTATAAAACAGTGCAAATCCTGTGAACTTGTCCTTTTCAGCAAAACTGTGCAAGATGCTGTCCTGTGATACTCCTATATGACCACTGAACTGGATTGTCTTCTGGTAATGGGAAAGACCACAAGACTAAGGAACCTAGTGCCTCATTTTGAATCAAGAATCTAGCCTAGATTGAACTAGGCCTGTGGATACACAGATCATTTGAGTCTACTTCAAACATGGAAGGAAATAGTTTTGTGCAGCAATAACCCTTGCAATTAGCAGGCAGTGTCAAGCCTTTGGATTGACCAAGCCTACTATATATTCTAGCAGGATCTTGTGCTTTTGTATTGTCAACAAAGCAGAGTTTTCTGTTAGACTTGGGGATCCCGAACCATATTTAGGCCTGGCCATGACACAGATTCCTTATTAGAATACCTACAGAAGCTCTTTTTCCTTCAATTCACAGTTGCCCAGTTCAGCTTAGTTGGCACTAATACTTGGTGGGCATGAACATTCTGCTTGTGTCACATCAGGCTTCTCTTGGGCAGGGCTGACTGAATGCCCCAAAGGCTTGTTTGTTGAGAGCAGAAGTCGCCTTAGATGAAATAAGAAACTGTAGGCAGGAGGAGTCCTTCAGAATTAACACTTAAAAGCAAAAAAACTGCTAGTGCAGGTGACTCATCAGCTAGTCTGGCAACTTTTGTTGCTTTGAGAATCAGTGATGGGTGGATGACCAAGAAAGAAAGCCCAAATCTGCATGAACAAGGTTGATATGAAAGTCTAACAAGGGGAAGGGCAAGAGTGTTTCAGTGTCTTTTTAAACAGATTATTGCTACATAACAGCACTTAACCACCCACCTAAGTGCGAGCCTCAGTTTTAATTTTCAAATGAAAGTATCACTCATAGGTGCATAAATGCTGAGGCAAGATTAGACTTGCTTGTTTTTAACCATTCAGTTTCTCTCTTTCTCTCTGGTGAAATGCAATAAGCGTAACTTTGACACCAAAATTATTACCCTTCAAAACACAGAGGGTGCTTTTAACTTTGCACATAGCAATTATAGGCAATTGTTATTTTAAAGTGTGAAGGAGGACAAAAATATCCAAAAGACAAACTTGTTTGATTGAAGGATTCCAGTCTGGGAGAGTTTTACCTGCAGACAAGCCAAGCACCATCTCCAACCCACCCCCCTTAAAACACACTTGCTAAATCTATCCCAATTTCAACCCAACAAAAAAAGTAGAATCCAGAATCAGTAATGCTAAAAACTTTTAAATACTAAGACCTCAATACAACTAACAGGAAGTTTGCCAACATAGGGGAAAGATAATGAGTGGAAGGAAGAGAGAAATATATACTTGACTGGACATTAGGAATATGCAACTTGTTAATTCTCTCTGAAAGGTTCCATGTCACTGTTACAAAACATATATTACTTATTATTTCTTTCTCCTGTTATTGTTTTAAGTGCACATACCTCTCTGCTTGGACTGCTGTGCTTATCCAAATAGGTATACCAAAATGTGTGGTAACAATGTGCACCCTTCAGGTATATGCATTCCATCCCCAAGCTGCAATCACACAAACTCACACACCCAGACGGCTGTCATGGAGTCCTTTGTATATAGCAAAAACATCCAAGACAGATGGCACCTGAAAAAGCAGGTCCTCGTAAACACAAAGCCCAATAACACAATTTCCATAAGGCACATGTATGTAGTGCATTCACAAATATCATATGAGTATTCTAATTCTCCTGTGTCAGCCTGCTAAATAAACAACTTTGCAGTGATGAGCAGGAGGTCTGGCAACTTCCAAACAGTCCAGACTCCCTGGAAATGATGAATTCTACACGTCAATTCCTAAGCTTCGTCACTAACTCAAGTGATGAAGCGCTTGATGAGGGCCGAGTGTGCAAAAGAAACCCACCACTCAACACAAAACTGATTGCCCCAACATCTTGGCTACAAGAATACATGTGGGAAATAGGAATTGAGCTTCATAACCAGGGGGTGAGTGGCTAGATGCAGACATTCCATCCCCAGGACCCCAACATGCAATTTGTTCAATTATAACAGATGATATTCAGAACTCTCTTCAAGTGATTTATCAAAGGAGAAGTTACGCAACTTGTCCCTTGACTGGTAGCCCTGCATATACATTCCAAGACAGGAAGGGAAAGCTTTAGGATACAATCCTGGGGCTTCCCTTCCTAATGAAATGCTGTCAGCTTGAAGAAATAGAATTTATGAAGAACTGATCCAATGAGACAGCTAGAAAGCACAGAAAATACTATAGGGTTGTTGTATGCCAATTTCCGTCCTCGGTCATGAAAATAATGGCTTGGGCCTCAAATACTGCAGTATAGCTAGAGGTAAAGCAGACCAAGAAAGAGCGGAAAGAGTAGGGCTTCATTAGCCCACAAAATGCCAAGGTGCCTTGGAAAATCATGAACATCACCAAAATAGGTGCACTAGCATTCTATCTTATAGTCCATCTAAGTTACTAAGGGGGTGGCCTCTGCTAACTGACAAGTATTTCTCTGCAAAGAATCCCATCCTACATCTCAAAAAGATCTGCTATATATTACAGGTTGTCAATTCCCGATAGATTCTACTGCAGAAAGAGTGTGAAGACAAAGCTCATTCACCAGCTATGCCTCAGGGGTTTTAACTGAGGTTTCAAGGTTTTAGCCCTCTACTCAGGATTTCCAGGAGAAGCAGTTATATATCAAGAGCGAGAAGCCAGAAGCAATGGAAGCAAGCTTCCTCTTCCAGCTACATTCTTTTCCCCACTTTCTGCAGAAGACGAAGGTGTAAATACCAATGAAATGAATGAAAGCAACTGAAAAAATATTGCAGAGGTGACAATGATCCTGCCCTGAGCACCATTAAGAAAGCTACCCAGCTCTGATGTTACTTGTACTCTCAGGATCTGAGCTTAAATGGCCTGCAAACCCTACAATTTACCCACAATATTCCATAGTCCCCTGGTTAACTGGAGGTTTTTGTTTTGTTTTTGTTAGTACTAATATATAATATTAGCATTTTATGCTACTAACTGGTTTTGGGGGGACATTAATTTGTAAATGTTTAGCAAACTCTACAAAATTGGTTATTGAATGTTCAGAACTCTTATTTCTAAAAGAAATTATTTAAAGACATCCTACCTTGCTGCAGTTTTTTTTTAAGAAGTTATGGGGACTCTGAAAACAAAACAGAGATTTTCAGTGAGAGAACAGAGTGCCTCTTTCACTGGGGCTGTCTCACTTACCGGAAAACTCATGTCAATGACAATTTGCCACACGAAAGCAAGATGCCGAGCCTGACAGTAAAAAGCAGTTGTGAAAACCTGTGGCGTTAGCTTCACCCTGCTATCATTCTCTCTATACACAAACGTAGAGTTACATTGCCGTTTTCAACAAGGAACCTGAACAGATGGCAAGCCGGGTATTACATGCATGCTCCAGAGCAAGGCTTCTCAGAGTCACAGCAGGCCCCTCTAAACCGGAGAAACAGTGCAGAAAAAAGTAAAGATAATTAAGGCCAATTCACGTGACCATTTGTGGGGGGACGGCTTATTTTCCACCGAGGCTGTTTTTTAGCCAGCTTAGCTAAACATAAAGATGGCAAAGAAATCCTTTGAGCTCTACAACAGAGTGATTTAGCAGGCTTCTGCCATGGCATCCAGATGCTTGGGCACTTCCCAAGGTGTTTCTGTCCACCCCAGCAAATATGGCTAGGGCTGCATTAGATCAAAAATCTGCACTAATACCTCAAAATAAGGCTAAAAAAAAAGCTGGATTCCATGACCTGCATAAGTTATGTACATTTAACATAAGTACTTGATTTCTTTCGTTTTACATAATTTATTCTGTTCTTGGTAGGCATCGGGTGGGGGTCAAAGGGCTTTGCGAAATAGCAGAGCCTCAACTTATGACCTTTGGAAATCTTATTCAGCCTTCTGAGATGTCCATATACTTCCAAGCATTTCCTTGCAGTCCTAGGGTTGTATGCAGTGCTGTACTAGTGGGGTTGTGCTGGCACAATGGGACTTCCATTTTCCTTCCACCCCCAGCACTGAATCCACCTGCCCCAACCCTGGTGAGCTGATTTTGAGGGTGTCCCAGGGGGGCTGCAGGGGACAGGAAATGACTTTCCATTTCGTGCATGGAAGAAGTACCTTGCACTGGTGGAGCTACCGCAGTGGATACAGCCCATAGTCTAGTTTTTTAAAAATAAAATAAATAACAACAACTCCGATTTTCAAGAAGTTGAATTCTGTGAATTCTAAGGAAATCTTCGGAGGGTGACCATGGCCACAGAGGGCCCTAATAGAGGCCCCATGGCAGAGGTGCAGGCCCTAGCGCAGTTGCTGTCACAGTGCACACCCCCAGCTCACTGTCATGACATGACGACACAGCATGTTGCATGCACACTGGGCAGAGTAGCAAGGCAGAGTAAGGTCTTTGAGCCTGAAGGCCCTGGAGAACCACATTCAAACACTAGGTCAGCCTACATAATCAGATGTTAAGATGACAACTCTGTGGGGAGTTCTTTAGCCTTTAAAAAAATAATAATCAGGGATGGAAACCTGTGGCCCTCTAGATGTCCAATGGTCAAGGATTATGGGAGCTGAAGTCCAGCAAGTTCTGGAGGGTCACAGGTTCCCCACCCCTATTTTAAATTATTTTAATTGGTTGTCTTTATTTTTAGTACATTTATATATTGCCTTTTTAATCAAAAATATCCATGTGTCTGGGAGTTCCAGGTGCTCTCCCATCTTGCTACTGACTAGATCTGCTTGGTTTCAGCAAGGTGGCTGCAATGTGCCCCCTCAAACTTCCTCCGTGGACAATTCTGTCTCAACATTGAAGTTCTGTAAGCAAGCCCTATTTTTTCATAGAAGTAATTTTGCATGCCCAAGAGAGAGACTGCCCTATATTCATATGAAATGCACAGGAAATCAGAAGGGATGTATGTCCTATGTTTTATGGGAAGAGAAAAGCAACAACAAAACAGTCACACATCAAGTATTTATATAAGAACGATAGTTTCATTAATTACACAGAGACACATTTGCAGTGATTTTCCTTCAAATTCTCAGTCAAATGTGCAGATTTGCAGCACTTTGAACTGTGCTGCACCAGTAATTGAGGATGAATATTTTAAATCAGTCTTGAATCACCGTACTCCATATAGACCAAATGAACTAATAAGTTGTTCATGTGTAGACTACTAATGTACTTCCCCCTCCCCTTCCCTCACCCTGACAGATGGAGTGCAGTCTTGAAAATTAGATACATTTGCTATTGGGAATTTTCAGAAGAGAGACTTAAAGGATAAAAAAAAAACCCTTCCTATTTATAAGAGAGCCAAAATGCCACAACAGCCTGTGTGTGCTTAAAATAAAAGAAAATGTATACAAACTAAAGAAGATGCTTATCCAAACATTAAAAGATTGTTATGTGCACATCACAGGAAACAAGTCCCTATATTCAAATGGTACATTCTAGAGACCTTAGTAAGGGTGAATTTATTCCAAAATCTTTCTGCTGTCACAGCTAAGCAAGAGGATGTCATCACAATATTTTCATCCGATAGGCACATGTCAAGTGATAGAACTGCACAGCTGTTTGCATCATCGGACTATTAACTTGGTGGGGAATGGGAGTTTTTGCAGGGAAGACAAACACTTGCCTGTATATTATTTCTTCCCTAATTAGACAAAAAAAGCTCCCTGTTCTGGAAACTCCTACTGGAGGTCTGCCAAAGTCTCAGCTTGAGCATTTGCTAGAGGCAACCCAAGGTGTTTGCAGCTAGGTAGGTGTGATAGCTCAGGATTAGTAGAGTCTCTCTCTCTCTACTATAGGTCAGAATGAACTACAAGATGAGGACAAAAATAGGCTTATAGATAATCATAGTTTATATATGCTGCCCTTTTCATCGGGAGTTGCAAGTAAGTTGCATTCAGAGGTCTCATTGTGAATGTGATACCCTCTGATCTTTAGGCATAAAAAGTAGAAGATAACTCAGAACACATTAACTTTCATGAATGAAACTTCCCTCTAAAAAACAAAAAAGGGCCTTTGAGAAAGCTCTTCAGTGAGATATTGATCACAATTTTTCTAAAGGGCTTTTATAAAATAGGATGCATAGTCAAATCAACTCTATTTTATTCTGGAGTCATTAAGCTAGAAGAAAAAATATTCTGCCAATTCACACTACTATGTGGGTGTGGATGTAGGAACTCTGCTTTGCACGCAACAACTCCAATTGCATTCAGAAGTCTACATAAGCAGGTCCTTTACTATTCCTGTAAAACGTCACAGCAAGTTCTGCAATGCAAGACAATGATGTGTGCTGGACGTTTAAGAGAATGAGACATCTTCAGCTCATATGCACTTATTCTACATATCCACATTTTGCCGTATCAACTATGAGGACTAAGAGCTGACTTGCATGTATTTCATAGTAACTAATCTCCCTTTCATGCTTTTGAGCAATACTTTGGGGCAATGCTGGGCTCCATTAAGAGGGCCTTAGAACTCCCTGTCACTGCTCATACACCTCATGCTGCCTGTTCACTTCTCTTCTCCAGGAAAGGGAGTGAACAGCAAGAGGAGGAGCTGCAAGCTCTGCATCCCTTGCCCTCTCCCCCTGGAAGATGGTGAGGACTAGGCCCCAAAGGGAGAGGTAAGCAAATGGGCAGCTGCAAGAATAGTGATGAGGTCAGTACTTTGAGAAGTAAGGACCTGCAGACAGCATCTTGCTGAAGGGCAACAGCAAACCCTGGAAGTAGTCCACAAATGAACTTCAGAACCTGCCCACTGGATGTGGCTGACTGAAGATTTTGTTGTCATCTAGGACACCACCTGGCTATTTATTTCACACTGTGGTCTCTAAACTGGGCACCATGGCACCCACAGACACCCACCAATGCCCTGTCCCTCAGAACTTTTTTTTTAACAATAAAACCCTTAACAAGCCCTTTTGAAGGGCTTGGGCACCTGCTTTTTTGTTTAAGAAGGGGTATGCATGTTTTGCCGATTTGCGTGGGGAGTGTTGCCAGCTTTCATTCTGTGAAATGGCCATCTGTGGTCTCCGCAACAGTTTCCTAGATTTCCAAATGTGCCAAAAGGTGGGGGAGCCCCTAGGTGACACATAATACAGCATTCAGTCCCTAGTTTTACTAGGGACTTTCTCTTTTGCATGCCATATCAATCCAATGATTTGATTTCATTAAACAAATAATCATGAAGCTCTTCTTAACTTGATAGCCAAATACCATGTATTGCTGATAGCAAGCCTCTGTCTTTTGTTTTGTCTATAAAGCCTGAACAAAGAGCTCCACTTAGTTGCCTCAACAAGAACATTATTCTTTAGTGCTGAGGAAAGATCAAAAACAGCAAGCAAAAAAGTTGAGACACATTTTTTTTATCATAGCTGAGCAGAAAAGTTGCTCCATGTTTTAAGCCTTACTGCCTATTTCCCCCCAACACTGAATTAAACTAAGACTGCTGTCTCCATTGCCTTAAATTATTAGCTAATTAGCCCTGACTAAGGGACAACAGTGTGTTTGTGCTGGCAAGCTGTGAAAAGAACACTTCAGCTGGGAAGATCAATGCCATTTTTTGTCCGACTTACAATAAGAAAGCTGCTGGCCTGGGTTATGAGTTTAAACCATCTTTCATTTGGCAGACAAGACGGTGATATTGACAGATCAATAGAGTAACTTTATGACAGGCTGCTGCTTCTGGAGATGGTTGAATCATATTAAAGAGGCATCATTCTTAAAACCGGGAAAGTACATTTAAACAAAAGCTACCTGACCTTTGAAAATACTAACACAGTCCTTATATAAAAATAAAGCCATCAAAAGCATGCAGCCGAGCCTCATCAAGAGAGACTCATCCTTCAGCGACAGAGAGTGGGAGGAGAAGCATTATCTGTGCCCTGTTAGGAATAAACCAGGATTCCCTAGTAGTATAAATACATATATTCATTTTGCAGATGACATCAAACTTAGGCGCAGACAAAGGAAGTCCTGACCAATGAATGAGGTGAGTAATCTCTGAGCAAAGTTGTCATGAGATCACCTGCAACAGCCAGACCCTAAGTGTCCCTATTTCCTTGATTTAGAGAAGCCATGCCAGTTTCTGATTTGATCCCGAATGTCCTACTTTTCCTTGAGGATGTCCCTATTTTCATCGGAGAAATGTTGGAGGGTATCGAGGGTATCGAGCCGTCTGAAGGCAATCCTGTATAGGGAAGTTTTTTAAAGTTTAATTATGTTTTTATATATGTTGGAAGATGCCCAGAGTGACTGGGGCAACCCACAAAGTTGTGTGGGGTACAAATAGTAAAATTACCATTATGGAAGCAGACATCCCTCTTTTCATCAGAGAAATGTTGGAGGGTATGCAACAGCTAGCTTGGAGGATCCAGGTTTGTCTTTTGCAGGACTTAGAATTCGGGCCCTGGGAGATTGAGGGGTCCTGGAGGCCAAGGATAGCACTGCCACAGGGTGGAATAAAGCTTTGCAAGAGACTGAAAAGCAGTTTAAAGGCAAGTTCCTGACATTTCACAAAATGTCAACAAATGTAATGATATAATACATGCTTGTGCATTGCATTCAGGGTTCTACACTGCTCTCATGTATCCAAGGTCTACCTGAAAAACAGCTGCTTCAGTATAGCACCTATACATGCATGCAACTGCAGCCACCAGTTCTAATCCTCTTGGTGGTGGTGATCTTTAAAAAAAACCCCTCAACTCCTTCCCTTTTGTCTACCTTCTATTGGGATGAGTAAACACCACCAGCCAAACTTTCAGGTTGTGCTTCATTGTAATTATACTTGCTGAGAAATTTTTCCCAATTTGCAAAGGGTGGCTATGCTAAAAATTGAGGCTCCACCTTCATAAACCCTTGTCACATGAGGCTACAAAGAGGTCAATTTCAAATAAAAATGCATTTAATAACTAAATCTACTTTGGTGAAATGAAAGATTTGAACCTGTGTTCACCATTTTTTCATCCTCTACATTTTTTTCATTGCACTGCATAGAGATGAACTTTTAATTTCCCAACTGCCTTTTGACATGCAGACTTCCAAGGATTCCAACCCCCCACACTTGGTTTCCACCCAGTGATTCTGTTCATCTGCCACAAAATCTCTGACACAGCATGGAAACCCTCCAGAGCCAAGCCCAAGAGACGATTTCAGAGGAGAAGTGAAGTACGCATGCAGATAATGCTTCTGTTGTCTGTGGTAGGCATTTTCAACAGGCTGTTTAGTCCTAGGAGCAAATATCCTGGGTTAGGTTTGGTAAAATGTAGGTTTCCACCTTAAACATTAAGGGCTGCTTTCTTTTCACAGAAAGTGAAACTGCTGGCAGAAGAAGAAGAAGAAGAAGAAGAAGAAGAGGAGGAGGAGGAGGAGGAGGAGGAGGAGGAGGAGGAGTTTGGATTTGATACCCCGCCTTTCACTCCCTTTAAGGAGTCTCAAAGCGGCTAACATTCTCCTTTCCCTTCCTCCCCCACAACAAACACTATGTGAGGTGAGTGGGGCTGAGAGACTTCAAAGAAGTGTGACTAGCCCAAGGTCACCCAGCAGCTGCATGTGGAGGAGCGGAGACGTGAACCCGGTTCCCCAGATTACGAGACTACCACTCTTAACCACTACACCACACTGGCTCTCCACAAAATGTTCATAGTAAGTGATGAGGGTGTCCCCCCCCCCCCGCTTTTAAAAAGACTCCTTCAGTGTGGCTTATTTTGCAGTAGTACTAATAGTAGTACAGGCATTCTTTTGCTGCATTCAGGTCAGCGATGGGGAACCTACAGCCTTCCAGAGGCTGTTAGACTCAAATTTTCATCAGAAACAGCCGGCATGGGCACTGAGTCCAACACAGATTCCCCATGCTTGTTTATAACATTAAATATGCTTTGATATATAATCTTGGTAAATGTTACAACAGCCCTGTAAAATAGTATTGTCATTCACAAATTGCAGATGAAGAACTGAGGCATAGATAGCATTTTACTTAAGGCTACATGGCTAGTTCACTACATTGGAAAGATGTGAAACAGACACTTAGTGGTTCTCAAATCTCTGTGTCCCAGTTTGCATGTAATGCAAAGCCAAACCATGACATACTGCAAATCAGTAAGATAATCACTTTTCACTCCTCCCTTAGTCCCGCTGCTGTCACCCTGTCAAGGGCTACACCATCGTTTGGCTTAGCTTAGCATTTGAACAAGGATTTGTGGCTTGTCTTGGTCCTGACAAGCTGTAACCAAGGTTTGCTTTTGGTTTACCACTTGTGGTTTGTCTGGGACAGACAAATCATGAGCCCGGGTTCAGAGGAAATGGTAATCCAAAACTATGGTAGCACAGCAGCAGCAAGACTGGGGGAAGGAGTGAAGCAGCTGCAATATTGCCTCATTCCCTCCCTAACCCGCAACCCTCAGCTAAACCATGGTTTGGGTTTACTGTTACATGTGAACTGGCTCAGTCTCTCAATAATTACATTACCACAGGGATGGAAAGTAGATTGGAATCTACTGATATAGAGCTCAGAATAATTTGCAGTAGATCAGAAAGAATTCTGATTCTCAGTTTAACCACAGTAACAACAAAAGGGCTTTTTTTCCTTTTTAAGTGAGGCTTCTGAGATGAAGAAAGCTGGGGGTGAGTTGAACATGGGCCCCACTGAGTCAGTGGGACATAGTCATGATTTAAGTTAATTATTATTTATTTCAATGGAAACTAAGTTCAAATAAATTAGAATGGATCCATCCAACCCTTCCTTCCTTCCTTCCTTCCTTCCTTCCTTCCTTCCTTCCTTCCTTCCTTCCTTCCCTCCCTTTATGGTTTCCTAATAACAAAAGTTCTGTAGGCAGTTTGTAATGGCCTGGATTCAAAGTTCTCTGACCGCCAGTCCAAACCCTGAAGAATCCTACATTGAAGGTTCCACACAGCTGAAGACCCAAGCATCGCACTCTGGAAACGGCCATCCAAATATGACTGGAACCACTGCAAAGCTGCTCCAGAAGTATATCATGGTCAATGGTATCGACAGGGCCACATTTTCCCTGTCTCTCTCCCAATAGAGGTTATGATACAGGGTGACGAAAGCAGTTTCTGTGCCAAAACCATGCCTGAACCCCAATTAAAATGGAACTTGAAAATCAATTTCATGATTTCCCATCACTCACTCTGATGGATAATAGTCCTCTCAATGGCTGCTAAATGAAATTTTTCAGTCCAAACAGAATACCTGTTTCTGGGGGAATACAATGAAATACAAGGGAATACAAGGGAAGGACATTTCCTTCCTGTCCTGCTTTTGAGCTTCCTGAAAGCACCTGGCTGTTATTGCTGGATGCTGGACTAGAACTGTAGAATTGCAGAATTGGAAGAGATCAAGAGGGTCATCTAGTCCAACCCCCTGCAATGCAGGGATACTTTTGCCCAATGTGGGGATCAAACCCACGACCCTGAGATTAAGACTCTCATGCTCAACCGACCGAGCTATCTCAGCTAACAGGCCTTTGGTTCAGCCTAGTTCTCTCTTATGCTCTTAAGCAGCTAGGTGCCCAGTGTTCTTTCAGTACTGGTGAGGAACACGTCAGAGAGCTGTTGTTTTAAATAAGATAATCCACAAACCCTGTGAAAAATATCTGAGAGCCACAAGCCCAAGCAGGAAGCAGCTATTCAAGTTTGCTACAAATGCCAGCATATCATTGCTGATAGAAATTCCCATGAGAGTTTGTTAAGGAAAAATCTACCCTTACCCCCCTGGGATACTGACTCTTGATAGGAACATAAAAGTGTCTGTAAAATTGATCCCCTTGTTATGCTACCATGTCAAGCAAACATTTAAAAAATGAGAATCAGATTTAAGATTTTTATGAAGATCTCTCCCCCCCTTATTTGCACAGCTACAGAAATATTATTATTTAATATTATAAAACAAATTAAATGCACGAAGCAAATGGCAGGCTAATCAGTTTAATCCTAGCAAGATAGATAAAGGTCATAAATCACATCTTTCAGATGGATGAGATTGTGGGCATATTCTTTATTAAGTGGAGATAAATGTTCTCTTTCTCATTCCCTAATAGGTTATTCTTACGTAACGACAGGAAATGTTTCCAGGTCAATCTGGGGAGGATTTGGAAACACAATGCTAATCCTGGTACTGAAAACTTAAACGATGAAAGCACATTTCCTAAGTGTTGCACAACCGTTTAGCCACAAGCTGAAAAACTCTTGTTAAAATAGGACAGTGCCCAGCTCAAAATCATGTACTGCCCAGCATCCTTTGCAGGTGACCCCAGCAATGCATTCTGCTGCGTACAATGCCGCAGTAAACTCTAACAATCAGAAGAAAAGAAACAAGCAAACCCAAACCAAACAAGAAAATGCATTACGCTGAGCACAGATGGTGCTGAGCTTCAGGGCACCCTGCAAGGGGGAGGCACTCGGCTTTATCCCTCTCCCCCACTCTTCTAGGAAGCAACTTCCTCCCCTGCTTCTGAGCTCTACCTCTTTCTCTAACCTTCTCTAGCCATTGATGCTTCAGGCCAGACAGTTCCCATGGCAGCCAGTCAACAGAGCTGTGTGTACTCCTCACTTAAAAAAAATAATAGCAAAAAAACCCACCACCCGTACAATTCTGCATCTAGGCTGGCCAAATCACATGACGAGAGGCTAGATCTGTGACCCGTCTAACTGATGCAAATCTGCAGAGTTTCTTTTGTTTTGCATAATTTATTCTACAATACAAAATATATTTTGATTTTGCTAGTTATGGGGAGGAGCAAGCATGTCTGCCCCAAACACTGGAAGCCTTATTTAATCCTCTAAAATGCATGCAAGCATTGTCCACACATCCTTTGATGCAAAGTTTTCGTAGCCATAAGGGCTAGCTTCTAAAAGATCCACAGTGTGGATTGCCACATTAATTTATTTTAACTTTCAATTCGACACCTTCTCCTGGGATTATTATTATTTTTGTTTAAACTGTTTTAATGGATATTATTTGTATAAGGACAAGTTAAACCATTTTTAACCAATTTGAAATTTGATTTATTTGACCAGAATTTACATCATTGATATAACTGTTTTAATTTCATGATGTTACAAGCTTACTGTTGCACAATTTAATTCTTCTGCTGCTACTACTATTATGTTTACAACAACATAGGTAATCAGGAGGACAAGAAGTCTGGTTTTAAAAACATGAACAGTGACAGCTCAGGAAACCAGATTCTCCACCAGAACCAGTCTGCAAGTTTTCTACACTAAGGTTACCAGACATCCCCATTTTCCGGGGACAGTTCCCAGATTTACAATCAGTCCCCTGACAAAATCCATCTACAGTCGAACCTCTACTTACCACCGCCTCTTATTACGGCCGTTCCAAGTCGCGACCACGGCAAACCCAGAAGTAACCGGAGGGTTTGCCGCCGTTCACGCAAGCGCAGGAGCGGCGATCGCTGTTCGCGCATGCACAGAAGTGGGCAGTCACTGCCCATGCCTGTACACAATGGCACCTCTCCCAGCGAACCATTTTGACCTCCAGGCGGACCTCTGGAATGGAATTATGGTCAGAAATAGAGGTTCCACTGTATTTAGTAGGAAGTTGAAAAGTGTCCCTGGAGTCATTGAAAAAAATCTGGTAACCTTATTCTACACTCTCAAGGAAAGTGTCATACATACCCCAATGGCTCTTTGTTCTAAAACAGGGTGGTCCAACACATAGTCAAAGGGCTGCGTGTGGCCCTCAATGCCTTTTTGATGGCCGCCCTCCTCAGTCCTCAAGCTGGCTTAGCCGGTTAAGTGAGACACAGAGCTTTGAGAAAGAAGGCATGAGGGCTCTGACAGGGTCTTAGAGTCCGCTCTCCTCCTTCCCAAGTTAGCTCTTTCTCAGCTTTGGGAAGGAAGTGGAAGGGCTCTAGGACCCTGCCAGAGCCTTGCACTCTCCCCCCCCCAAAGCCCAGCACCTCACTAAGCCAGGGTAGGGCCATCAAATTTTGGACTTGCACTCTCTGCACCAGCATGCACACACAACAAGGCAGTGTGTAGCCCATGGGTTGCATGGAGAAGTACCCCTGCAGCCCACTCAGTATGAAAAGTTCTTGAGACGTGAGAGGGCCTGCAGTTATCCCACAAAATGGCCAGGCAAGGACAGCATTAAGCATTGGCAATAGCAGGGAGGAATGGAGATTAGCAAGATGTTGGCTGCTCAGCATAACCGGCAGAGCTGGTATGCGGCACAAATAATCCATTGCCCAAGCTAATATATGTATTAGGCTAGACAAGAACAGATCACAAGGCTTCAAGATACATTCAGCAAGTGGAGGGGAAACTGGAAGAAAGAGAAGGTTGACCATTGGCATGCCTCTTTTGTCCAATCAGTGGCATTTTCCGGCAACTGTGAAAATACACTGTTATGTCCAGTTTTAAGTCCCATTTTCCTTCAAGCAAAGTACTAAAATAACTATTATTAATACCATTTACCAACAATTAACTTCACAAGAAAACATTTTTGCTCTATCTTGATTACCGTAAATTCTTGTTAATAGACCTTTAACTGAAAAACCAGTCAATCCCCATTAATATACCCATTAATGTTTGCAAGCATTCCAACTTTGCTCACGGATAAGGGAACTATGGCTATCTCACAGCATTTGTTTTCAGTTTGAGTCTGTTAGGCATGCCCCCATTCCAATTATTTAATTTCTCCTGTAATAATCTTTCAACGATTTCTGTACATACACATTTCTAAGTTCTAACACCTGAAATTGTATTATTATTATTATTATTATTATTATTATTATTATGGAAGAAAGGGACAAAAAGCAACTGCTGTTGGTTATAAGTTGGCAAATTCAATCAGCACTGTACAAAAATAAAATAAAAATTTATGTAAGTAGAATAATGTTCTGGGGAACTCCAGTTACCTGGACACATGCTGTATTGTTTTACCTTCAGAACTTATGAAATCTCAAGCCCTGAAAACCTTTAATAGATAAGGCAATACCTCCCAATCAAATCATTGTTATTATTGTTTGATTTAGCACTAATGGCACACCTGGCATAGGGGAATCTGATTAAATATGATTAGGAATCTCTGCTTTTTGACAGAATTAACTGATTAATTGCACAGCTCTCAGCACCAATTAATATTAAATGCTATTAACGTATTTTTATGCAGTATAAAAAGAGAGTCTTTTGGTGGAAGAAGATTATGTGAACGAAAGGCAGTGTGATTACATTTACTCACATTCATCTCAATATGGTCCTCTCCATCTATTACTTAGTTATCCCCTCTCTCTCTCTCTCTCTCTCTCTCACACACACACACACAGGCAGGTATTTCAAGGTCTCAAGTACTGTAGCATTTCCCCCCTATTACCTGAGATCCCTTTAATGTGGAGATGACAAAGAAATTGGGAGCTGGACCTTGGCGAGGAAACCATATCCTCTGCAATTGAGCAGTATCACTTCTCTTCTATATTCAGCTTGCGAGTTCATATAAAGTTGGACCCAGACTTAATTGTACTTAAGACTCACTGAAATCAAGGGGACATGATTTAGCGATGCCTAACCTAAGTCCCACAGGGCCCCTTTTCAGTGGGTCTAATCTATGCATGACTAAGCCTGGAACCAACTGACTGGACTTATTTTTTCATTATATTATTCTATAAAACAGGGGTGCTAACTGGTCGCTTGCAGGCCATGTACGGCCCACCAAGAGGTTTGGGGTGGCCCATGTAGTTTTTGACATTTCAGTGGCAAGTTGGCAGTTTTTTGTTTTTTGTTTAATGGCAATCTTGTTCAAATCCATAGGAGAGGGAGGTGGCAACCCAGCTTAAAAGCTCATGCCATTGTTATGGTCACCTGTGTGTTCTGCTGAACCCAGTTTCCCAATAACTGCAAAGGCTGATTCACCGCCCTAAGCAGTGAACGGGAACTCCCTACTCCCTGCTCCCTGCATCCAGATCCCTTTCCTTCCCACCCTGTTTGCCCAGACTTCCAAATTACTATGCAGGAGAGTGCCCCTGAGTGACACAGTCATGAGAGGACTGTCAATAATGCCACCACTATTTTTTTTCTTTAGCAACATTCCAAAAGCACTGATTACACTGAGGGTGGGGAAGATAAGACAGAGGGGGGAGAAAAGTGAGCAAAAAGGATCCACCCTCTCATCCTCTGCTATGTGTGTGAAATCTGAATCTGTGTGTATCTATATATCTATTCAAGGGATGCGGGTGGTGCTGTGGTCTAAAACCACAGAGCCTAGATCAGAAGGTCGGCGGTTTGAATCTCAGTGACGGGGTGAGCTCCCATTGCTTGGTCCCTGCTCCTGCCAACCTAGCAGTTCGAAAGCACATCAAAGTGCAAGTAGATAAATAGGTACCGCTCTGGCGGGAAGGTAAATGGTGTTTCAGTGCGCTGCTCCGGTTTCACCAGAAGCGGCTTAGTCATGCTGGCCACATGACCCGGAAGCTGTCTGCAGACAAACGCCGGCTCCCTCGGCCAGTAAAGCAAGATGAGTGCCACAACCCCAGAGTCGTCTGCGACTGAACCTAACGGTCAGGGGTCCCTTTACCTTTATATATCTATACAGATATGTATGCTGTGGGAATGGGTACACAAACATGCAACCCATGACCCTCAAAGGGGTGGCCAACTCTCACTTATAAAGTATCATGCTATACAAACCTTTGCAACGCCACCTTTGCAGCCTAACATGAGAAATTACAGGTTCATGATTAAGATAACGGTGCTGAAATGGGTCAGGGAAGCCTGTCATTATGGGAATCAGTCATTTAACAAGCATCTTTGAGAGGGCCAGGTTCAAAATACCTTCAGCAGTAATGGGGCATGCAAGCAGAAGCTAGATTGAATTCCAACCGCAAAATAAAACCTTACTTTGTAACACAGCGTTTAGTTGCTATGCATATATTGATTCTCTTTCATTTGGATGGATTTTACTTTGGAAGCCTCTGAACCAGCTGTTGAATTCATCATAGTTTTGTATTAACCTACAGGCATCCTCTTCTAAAGACAGTATTGGCGCAGGTCACTCTTTTGATTTGCAAATAGTGTTACATTAAAGAGATACTCTTGTTATAAGACTCCCTTGCTTAATCTGAGTATTAGAAAAGAAAAATAAAGGTCAGTTGGAAAGCAGGTTCACGCCAGGATTTTCCCCTGCTAGTTAAAACCACATGGTACCAATAACTGTTTACATAATCCCCAAGAAACTTGCAGCAAATTGTGTGAGCTGAAACATGAAAAGGGGAGTAAGCACCAGATTATGTTTAATGCAAGATATGAGCCTCCATATATATCTTTTTTTTTTAAGCTGTCAAACTGACTTTCTTTTTCTTTAGATCCTTCAAATGATTCTGTAAATTTCATGAAAACTGCTAACTTCTGAATGTCAGTCGCCATGTTTGGTAAACAATCTAGATTCATGATTTAATAAGAGCAATTCTCTGTAATTGTGCTGTTTTTAAAACTATTTTAACTGTTTTATGGTACGTTTGTAAATTGTCTTGAGACACGAATAATAGGAGGTGGTGGTGATGATTTTTGTTAAGTGGAGCATTCCTAGTCAATTATTTGTGATTTCCAGGCTTCTTCTCCTTTACCACTGACTCCGAAGCTATCTGCCATGAAAGGGGCTGAAATGTACTATTAAAGATGCATGTTGGATGCACCCTCTGTGCAGCATGGATTCCTCCCTCCACCCACCCAAATATGGGTGATTGCATCAACCTAAGGGATGAAGGTCGGCAGTTCGAATCCCCACGATGGGGTGAGCTCCCGTTGTTCGGTCCCAGCTCCTGCCCACCTAGCAATTCAAAAGCACATCATGTGCAAGTAGATAAATAGGTACCGCTCCAGTGGGAAGGTAAACGGCGTTTCCATGTGCTGCTCTGGTTTGCTAGAAGCGGCTTAGTCATGCTGGCCACATGACCCAGAAGCTGTCTGCGGACAAACACCGGCTCCCTCAGCCTATAGAGCGAGATGAGCATGCAACCCCAGAATCGTCCCTGACTGTACCTAACGGTTGGGGTACCTTTACTTTACTTTAAGGGAAGACATAGCAACACATCAGGGTACTTTGATGCAGTCCGGACTACAACTAACAGAAACAGGGATCCAGAATAACACTGCCCAGATAACACAGTCTCATCCTTGAACCCTTACTGGGCAAAGGAGAGTATGGGGCCTTGGGAGACAGCATAAACTGAGTTGCTTGACAGTTGCAAGGAGAATGCCTGATCATTGTTCTGATGTATTGGATTTTTAAAAATATTTAATTTCTGAACTTTTTAAAATGTGGTTTTTAAAAGAGATTTTTTTCTTGTGTTATAAAACAAACAAACAAGGAAAAGTATGAATCGAAAAAGGAGACACCATATGTAAAGTCTTTTTCACAGTTCGTTTGCATTTGGTATGGGACACTGTTATGAGAGACATCTGGAGAGGGGAGAGGGAGAGAGATGAGGAGTACAGTGGTACCTCGGGTTAAGTACTTAATTTGTTCCGGAGGTCCGTTCTTAACCTGAAGTACCACTTTAGCTAATAGGGCCTCCCGCTGCCGCCGCATCGCCGGAGCACGATTTCTGTTCTCATCCTGAAGCAAAGTTCTTAACCCAAGGTACTATTTCTGGGTTAGTGGAGTCTGTAACCTGAAGCGCCTGTAACCCGAGGTACCACTGTAATGCTCTTTCATTCTATTGCATAGGGTTTGTGCTAGCATCACATGGGTGAGTCATTTATTTATTTATTTAGACATTGTGAGAGATTAGAGGGTCCAGAACTTGGTTGCTTGCATTCAGTTGGTTGCAACGTGGTTTGTTTGTATGTGTGAGAGGACTGGAAGAGAGAGAAGTCTCCAATTTTAACCCAGCACCATGTTCTAAGTTCAGTTCTCAATAACAGCATGTATTTTATGTCAACCAAGTAGACATCCGTAATGACATTCCTATGAAATCTCTTGACAAGGAGAGGGTTATGAGGCACAATTTATGATTAATCTCTGGCTTTTGATATACCACTTGAGATGAATAATCATATATGCATGTGATCCAAAGAGAAATGCAATCCAGAGCTGAGAAAAAATGGTGGGCAGATATTGCTGTATGGCTTCCAAAGGAAACAGATTCAACACTCCTTCCATGTTCAGTCTTTATAGTGGTGAAGGTCACCACTATAAAGAACTTTGGGGAGGGACATGTAGTCTATAAAAGCTAAAGGGACACATTTGGAAATGATTAATTGTTGTCTTCTATGAGGTGAAGATGAACAACTTGTGTGGGGGGGACCTTCAAAGTTAAGTTATAGGAGCCTCATGTTGGGTTCAGGCATTGCTACAATAAATAAGGAATCTTGACATTGAGCTAGGGCACCTAGGTGGTTCTATAGTAATACTAAAGTCACAAGGCTGAAAGTATACATGTTTGAGACAGAAGAATTTAGCCAAAACTGCCTTTACACATGTTAAATTTATATTTTGCATTATGTAATATGAGAGGAGCCCAGAAAGTGGCTGACAAATCCCACCAGTGTCAACTGCTAATACCCAAAGGAAACAAAACATTTAGTTTTCCAGCCATTGTCCTGCAGAACTGCATTAAAAAGAGATATTTAGGCCGAAAATATAAATAGCCAGTTGCCGTAAAAAAATAATTCCAAATGGCTGGGTTATGGCTGACAGAAGTATAAACACATCTGGCTTTTGAAATACTAAACAAAAACCAGAATAAAATAAAATCAGGAATGGATTCACCTTTCTCCTCATCATAGGTACTATAATATTACTATTTTTAAAAAATGAAAAACAGATATTAGTTATGCAGTATGCATACAATATAAGAAAAATGGCAAATTTTGGTACTACATAGATGGGCAATGTGAAAAAAATGCAACAAACCAAAGGTTTGTATTGCACAACCCATTGTATTATAAGCATGAGAGGCAGTGAGTATCAGAGACAAATTGAATGTTTGTGGCACAGTGTGAAGCCCTTTTATCTTTTCCATGAATCTGAAAGTCAAAACAGGGTTTCAGCTCTCATGGCTCTGGACACAGCAAAATGAAACCCAGGTATTCTCATTGTGACCCCTCCTCTGTACATACATTTGCAAACTATTTCCACCATCCACCACTCCTACAGACCTGGTCTTAGCCTTTTTGCTGCAAGAGGCAAAAAGGTCCAATTGCCACCTTTAGACTGATGCTTTATGCTTTCACTCTTGAAGCAGGACCATCAGACCACTTCATGACTAGGGTTGGCCTTCATTCTAGCTTTTGTGGAAAATAAAGTAGTCGAAAAAGGAAAATAAGCAAAGGTAACCCCAACTGATTATGTTTTCCAATCTAATCACTGAAAAAATGACTAGATTTTTCTTCTACTTGAGGACAACTGAATCAACATAGGGTAATATTATACCACAATTGTGTGAATGTATGTAAGTTTACTTGCAACGGATTAGCTGGTAGATTTGCCCATTCTCCAGAGCCTCAGATCTCACAATCAGAGGAAGGAGCCCAGAATACATCAGGGTGAGTCATGCTGGGGGTGGGACAGAGATAATGTCTAGTGGCCTCTCATATGCCATGGGGCAAACATGGGTGTGGCGCTAATAGCAGAAACTTACAAGCCAGGCAAAGAAAATTGTCCCTTTCCTTTTCGTGTATCGCTCTGAGACAAGGTAAGTAAAACCATTTGAAGTTCAGGTCAGTCTCCAAGACCTGGAAATGCCAAGACCTTTCCAAAAACAATCCTATGAATAGACTCAACAACAAAAAGACAGGATCTCAGTTACAGGTTTTTTCCAAGGACGAGTGGGTGTGAGAACCTAACCCGTCTGGTTTAACTTTTGTAAAACACAGTATATTTGCTCAAAGGAGTTTTATGAAAAGTTATTCTTCTAACTGCCAAATGTTCAATCAGATTTATGAAAAACGTTTGTCAAATTAACTGGCCATTTATTCAGCATTCTCTGAATGTTCAGAGCATTTCAAACCCAAGAAGACCGTAATTCCTACAAACAGCTTTGTAAAGTGGGCCAGCGTTATTATTTCAGAGTAAGCTGAGAGACAGTGACTTGCCCAGGTTCACCTATAGCCAAGGTGAGATTTGAAGTGGGGGGCTTCTCCTCCACCACCTCCTGCTCCTATATGTATTTATACCCTCCCTTTTTCCCTGATGCGACTCAAGGAGGCTTACAGATAAAAACAAGAACTGCAATAAAAATAGCACGGCACCAGCCCTTTCATTAAAAGCAGGCAATTCCCTAAGACCTGTTTTTCTCCTTCACCTGCCAGCAGAAGGACAGCAAGGAGGGAGCCATTCTCTAGGGAGGGAGTTCCAAAGCTCCAGTCTCACTACACATTTAATCACCTAGGGTGGGACTCGCCTAACAAGCCCCATCATCAGATGCCCTGCACAAAGGCTTCCACATATGCAATGGAGCTTTCCCACCTCTCCTCCTCCTCACAAATTGAGTCAGGGGGGTCAGGAGAAGCCTCAGAGCAGCACTAGGGAGGGGGAGGTATTTCATCTGGCAAGCTGCAATGCTTGTGTAAATGGAAGGACAAGCAAGTCAACCAAGATGTTTAAAAGGTTGGATTTGTGAAGAATTAAGTTTGTTGTTATTGTTTATTTGTTTATTGTTCCCCCCTTTTTTCTCTTCTTTTTTCTTTTTCTGTTTTTGTGTATCATTTTGCTTTGTGGTTTGTGTTATCACTGTGGAAAATCTAATAAAAAAAGTATTTAAAAAATTTATTTTTTTGGAAGGACTGGGATACTGCAATGTTGAATTTCATCCCCAATCTGTAACTCCTAGTGGGTTTTGTTGTGATGGGACTCACCGCTATGGAGTACCAACCATATTTTATCAAACACATGCACAAAGCACTGACAACTCCCATCATCCCTGACCATGCTGGCTAAGGCTGACAGGGAGTGGCAGTCCATTAACACTTGGAGGGCTACAGGTTAGTTACTTCATATGCATAAATGACATTTTATCTAACCCCCCCAAAAAGGGGGGGGGAATGTGGAGAGAGTGAAATTAGAAATAGCCCCTAGTTCCTGGTATTATTCCTAGCTTGTCTCTCTATTTGTGAAGAAGTTGCATCCTGTCTCAAGACATCTACAGTGGTACCTTGGCTGTTGAACTTAATCCGCTCTGGGAGTCCGTTTGACTTCCGGAACCGTTCGAAAACCAAGGCGCAGCTTCCTATTGGCTGCAGGAGCTTCTGTGTTGGATGTTTGGCTTCCAAAAAATGTTCAAAAACTGGAATGCTCACTTCCCAGATTGTGGCATTTCGGAGCCAATTTCTTCAGGAGCCAAACCATTTGACAACCAAGGTACCAGTGTATAGCACTACAGTATTATAAAATCCTTCCTCGGAGAAGAAGAGCATCGTTCACTAATCATACTCCATATACCATACTCAGAGTCTCACATGCATATAGGGCTGCCACCAGACAGCTATGGCAGAAGACATTCTGTAAGTGTTTGGTGCTGTTTCCTCTTCCATAGGCACACAGCGGAGAGTCTGCATGCAAGAGTAGGCCTCTGAATTTTTTCAAAGGCTTCATAGACCCAAACATAGCAGGGTAACATGCCACCAAAGATCAGTCTGATTTTGCACTCAGTCTGGCAATGTACCAGTGAAAGGCCCCATCTTTAGGCACAGAATAGATTGAGGCAGAGGGCCTCCTCGGTAGTGGCACCCACCCTGTGGAACGCCCTCCCATCAGATGTTAAGGAGATGAGTAATTATATAACATTTAGGAAACCTCTGAAGGCAGCCCAGTATAGGGAAGCTTTTTAAGGTTTAAGGTTTTTATATGTTTTTATATATGCTGGAAGCCACCCAGAGAGGCTGGGGCAACCCTATCAGATGGGCGGGGTACAAATAAGTTGTTGTTGTAGTAGTATTAGTTGTTGTTTCTAATATTTCTAATGCTATGCAGATCTATCTATCATCTATCTATCTATCATCTATCTCTCTATCTTGCTCAAACGTATTGCCCTCCCATGGCACACCCCACATTCATTTTTGAAGAAAACTCATCCACCACTGCCCCTCCCGATCCCAATAACCAGATACTACCACTTGTACCAAAGAGACAAAAATAGCAATGTGACAAACGGCCAAATGCACACTGTGACACGTGCAGGTTTCTAAATAGCATCGTTCATGGTGGCCATGTGTGCTAATGACATTCCTTCTGCTTGACCCCCCCACCCTTAAAAAAAAAGAAAAACCCACAGCTTCCCTCTTAAGGGAGGGGAGTGGCAGAAAAAGAAGGGGGAAGTAACTTCACTTGCTTAGAAAAGATACAGCAAAGAAAATATTGGTTCTGTTTCAGAACTTCACCAACCTCTCTTTTTCTTGAGGCATAAAGGACTAACTGCCCCAAGAATGTGACAAGGTTTGTTCTTTCCTTAGGACAAGAAATTTTCTGTTGCAGCCAAAGAACCTTAAAAACGTGGCAGTAGGTGCAAGAGCAAGAGGGCTTTTTGCAAGTGTCTTTTTAAAAGTTTGCCTATGAAGCCAGCTTGTAAATCGCCACTTGTACTTGATTGCCTGTGGCAACAATGAATGGCCTTTAGGTAACCAGTCAAGGAAGCTTTACAATAATTGGTTCCTTTTTTCCTTTTAGGCCACAAATTACAAACATACAGATGCTCCAGTAGGCAGGATAATACATTTTTTGCAGGTTCATAAATGTTGCAGAGATTTATTTGCAAGGCTACTGTGAAGTGTTGGCTACTGCGCCTTTCTTCTTGTTTGCACTGTAATAAATGCCGTTGTATTTTCCCCAATTCTCCACCACATGTTTACTTTCACGGTTCACGTGACTAAAATGGAATGGTATTTTTTTAAAAAAACACCTTAATGGCTTAAAAGAGGCTTTTGGTTGCAGAACTCCAATAATGGTTCATTTTATCCCATATTTTCTTTTCTGGTTAATTATGTTTATTGCCCAGTGCTGGTGCAGACATACTGCAGCCAAACCTGTTAACCATGGTTAAGAACAGTGCTATTTTTCTAGAAAAATAGCTTCCGGAACTCACCATGAACATCTCTCTTGTTCTCTTACAATGACAATGGCGCCTACCTGAGAAGAGCCGGAACTGAGTTCTGGAAAGTTCTAGCCTGGGAAAAAAAGCCCTGGTTAAGAGATTGAAAAGCAGGCTGCACACTCACACAGCCCTTCTCCCAAGACCCTAGCTCACACATGAGCTCCCTCTTTCAGTCCTAATCGTGGTTAGGGCTGCCATACGTCCAGACATAGCTGGGATTCGACCCTTGCTGAAATGTCTGGGAAAATTGAGACGTATGGCAACCCTAATCCTGGTTAATGATTATGCTGGCACCAATTTTCTAGTAACTCAGAGTTACTAGAAATTAGAATTTGAAACCCCCTTCAGACATGAAACCTGGCGTGAATCTTTCTCCTTTCCTCTTCTTGCTGGTTAAGAGTTAAATCCATCTTCCCAACCCCACCCCTCATATTTAGACTGCAAGCTCTTTGAAGCTACAACTTGTCCTTTGCTTATGTGACTTTGAAAAACACTGCCTATGTTGGTAATGTTGTATTAATCACAGACAGTAATATGTGCATTTATTCTATGTATGTACATAAAGGTCTTTACAGAGCAGTGGCATGGCAGGAAAAAAGAAAAGGACAGGTCCCTCTCAGGTCACTGGATATGTTCTCCAGCCTGAGCTGCCTAGAGAAAAAAACAAACCTGAAGCAACAGTCCAGAATTCCTCTTGCTTACTGTAACATCAAGCGCAAGTTCTCAGCATCTAAAAATATCTGCCAGAAGGACTTTTGTTCTCCAACAGCTTAAGGGAAAATCCAGCTGACAAAGCTAACGATCCAAATAACACACCATTTATTTTAGGGTGTATGCACAAGATCACACCCTTTTTATTCTGTATTAATTAATATCGAACTATGAGTACACCCCCTGCTTCTGTACAGATGATCAACGATGGAGATTAAAAGACACCAGTCCACATGTAAGCATAAAAGAAAGGCTGGAAGAATCCCACTGTTTTAAAGGTTTCAATTAAGTCTTAAAAAGAAGAATTCAGCTGAGTTGTGGATTACCTAATGTGTGTGAACTCTAAAATAATTACAAGTTTAGACAACAGGTTTTGCCTCATAATAGATAGGCTAGATAACGGGGGTTTTTATCAACCAGTTACATGTTCTCAGCCAGCATGAAAGAAACCATGCAATGCAAGGAACTGTGTTGGCCATTTCCCTGTATCTCCCCATTTCAAGTATTTTTGCAGTAAATTACATGGCAGCTCACTTATGACCAAGGACATTCATGTACCATTTCACTGTAGTGACATTTGGTATTGGACTATGATCAAACCTAGCCATTGCAAACAAGAGCACATGACTGGTCCTCGTGGCTGTCTTTTTTGCAAACCGTTCAGTACACCATCACAAGATCTCAGCTCCCTTGATCCTTCATTACAGCTATTACGTACTTTCACTACAGCACAGTTTGTCCTTTTGCTTTATTATTAGACTATTTTAGAATTTAGCCATGTAACAATCACAAACAAATAATCATTTATACGGATGTGGAAATGAGGTCTTTGTCCAATAGATGGCAGTTAGGATATGGTTACCAGATTTTTTTCTTTTAGTGAATCCAGGGACACTTGTTGTTGTTTTTTGGTGTTTTTTTAAAGCTGAGTAGCAACAGGGAGTCAGTAGTGGAGATGGTGAGGCAAAAGATCCTGGGCCCAAGCACACATTGCATATTGTATAAAGGTGCAAAGCCCTTCTTTTGCACCCTGTGAAACATAAATGTGCAGAGGTTTTTTAAAAAACTGGGCAATGGTACGCCACACACCCATGACTCCCGAGCCTTCCCCAATCTCCTTCCCCCTTCCCCCCTTTGTTTTGACAGATCACGGAGGCTTGGGAGTCATGGGTGGGTGGCCGTTGCCCAGGAGGGGCCAGCCTGGTAGTGCAGTTGGCTCTGGCTGGCTTCAGGAAAAATGGTGGGCACCATGGCAGTGAGCAGCTCCTGAAGCCAGCCAGAGCCAACTGCACTAACAGGCTGGCTCCGGGCTGCTGAGGCTGCCGCTGCCACATTTCCCGGGGACAGATTTGCAAATCTGGGGACATTCCAGGGACGGAATTTGTCCAGGGACAGATTTGCAAATCCAGGGACTGTCCCCAGGAACTGGGGGCGTATGGTAACCCTAAGTTAGGGTATCAGATTTTGTGTGTGTGTGTCCCAACTTCAGCTCTCTGACAAAAATGATAGAAGATTTTCTATAGGCCAATCATTTTCCCAGGCCTCCAAAGCACTTCTTGCTGATAAATAATCCATTGTTGCATTACCCGTGACTTCAGCCTGGAACCTCCTGCCCTGTGTGCTGGTTCCTCCTTTAGCAAGAAATTCACAGCTACAGATCAGGACTATCAAAGAACAGAACTATCCTCTTCAGATTGCATCATGGCTTCACCCCCAGACAGCTTATTGATTCTCCTGACCAGGGCTAACAATAAATAATTCCACATTGGGCCTGGGCAACAGTTCTGGTTTAGATCTTGCTGATCTGGTTTATTACCCTCTTGCATTCACTTCTTGTCTGATACTTTCTTGCATCCTGTTCTTTTCAGAAGGAAACCTGGTAGAGAGTGACTTGGGTTTGGGCAGCTCCTTTCTGAAAATACCTCCTTGAATCTCAAGCCATCAGCTCCCCAGCAATTATGACTCCTGATCCTGCAGATATTCACATCTGCCTGCCACCCAGTGTCAACTATCCACTCTTAAAATGATGGTCCTGTAGTCATCCGTTCCTTTTTTTATGCAAATATACATGTCTTCCATGAACTTTTATAAAAGCTCCTTTTCAAATTCTTGTTGAGGTTTACAGATTGGTTTCCCCCACTATAACTGGGTGCAGCTCACATTCCCAGATTGTTCAGCCTTTGCCACCTACTCTGTTCTGGACCTCTCCAGTTCAGCTTTTGGGGCCCTCCTTCTCTTTCCTTTACTTCTTAATAAAACTTCATAGATCTCTGTTGGGTTGTATCAAGTCTCAGCGGAGTCCAGCATTGCTTCTAAAAGTTTTGAGCTACAGAATATTGTCAGGCCTCCCAGATTTAGTCAGCCATGAGTAGGGCTAGTCCTAGACAAAATTATCTCCCAGGCATGGAGTTGTCAATTTGATCATCCTTTCTAATACTGTATTTTGCATTGCATTGGTAGACCATTTCACAATTTTGTTGTACCATTTACATGTGTGGCTGATCCCTAGCATATAATAAATTTGCACACAGGACAATCTCTTACACCCACTCACCATTTGTTGAATGGGCACTGATGCCGTAAATTTTCCTAACAATAATAATGGTGATGATGATGATGAAGTAGCAGTAGTAGGAATCTTAACACAATGCTGGTCTTGCAGGCCAGTGCTGCCAGCTTAGCAAGTAAAGATGAAGTGTTTGTATATTTTTGCTCATCCATTAAACGGAACTTGAGCAGGTAGCCTGTGACAGACACTTCAGTGCCTGGAGCCCCACATCCAGTATCCTCAGTTGGTAACTTGCCACTGAATCCAGGTTTGCCCATAAGATAGTGGCCAGGGCTACCATTTTATCACCTGCATGCATCCTCCTGATTAAAGACTGCCATCAACAAAACTAACCAACATCAGACTAAAAGACTAACATCAACAAAACTAAAGATACAGTGCGCAGCTCCGTATCAAATGTGTTTCTTCCATTATTTTTATTTATTTCTTGCTCATTATTGTCATAGGAATAATGATTCCAAATTACATTTTGTGCAATTCATCATTATTAAAGCAAACCTTGCTTGAATGAAAATCAAATTAATTCATTCCTAATAGGAGTGCCTCCAATTTCAGGTGAAGCCAATCAGATGAGCGGGGTAAAAAAAAAATCACCCAGCAAAGGCTTAAATACCTAATAGGAGATGAGAAATCAAACGGGAATTAATGTGGAGAAAACATAATTAAAAGAAAAACCTTGATTGAATTTAGACAGAATTGACATAACAGTGCAAATTAACTTTGTACAAAAAAGTATTCACTGAGAAAGCAATAAAAAGGCATTTCATTATTAATCTATATTCAAACAGTAGAGCTGGCTTAATGTGAAACATAGGGTTTAATAGCCACAGTTTACAATGGCTGTCAGGAGTTGATGTTAACATTAGGATACCTAAATATCAGGAAATGAATTGTTAGAAATTGTATCATTAGAGGATTCTGGCAATGACAAACATATTTAAGAAGAATGTTGACAAGCTAGAACGTGTGCAGAGGAGGGCAACTAAGATGATCAAGGGTCTAGAAACCAAGCCTTATGAGGAATGGTTGAAGGAGCTGGGTATGCCACATGGAAGATGGAGAAAGCTTGTTTTCTCCGGCTCTGGAGGGCTGCTGCAACAAACAGCTGTACAAGTCTTTGGGAGGCAGAGATGCAAGAGGGCATCAGAGGAGGGAAGGAAGGAAAGAGGGATAGAGGCCAGTGTTGCCTGCAGCACCCCTGACCATCATTCAAGGCCCCCCCAGGGTACTATAGCACACTGGTTGAAAACCACTGGCGTAAAGGAAGGACATAAGCTGGTGCTTCCCAAACTGTTACAGTAGATATTGTGGACTTAAGAAACCCCCATCAGCCCCAGCCAATGGGTCTATTTTAACTGGCAGTGGCTCTCCAACATCTTAGGCAGAGGACCTTCCCAGCTTTGCCACCTAAGACCCCTTAACTGGAGATGCTAACAAAAGTTCAAGCATTAAAGGTTTGCACTACTTAAAAATAAATACCCAGAGTTTAATAATGCTTCAGGGAAACTAGTGCAGAGAGTGCTGTGTTGTTGTTTTTAAAATGCAAAATGCGTAACAGTTTCAACTTTAAACTGTTCATCGCATTGGGACTACACTGGGGTTTCCCCAAGTTAAATATGCAAATCCTGAAGGGAAGACACACATCCTTAAACACTCTGAAGGAACATGAGCTCACGCTAACACACCCACCCCTCACTGCTTTTCACTTAATGTGGTTTATACAGGAAACACTAGAACACCAATGATGGAGCCTGTATGCTGTCAAAAATGTGCAGTGGCCCTTTTGGGGGCTGTAAAAGCAAAATATTTAGAGCCAGCTTCACATCTACACAGCTTCCTCCAGGAGCATTTTGTGGGAGACTGTCCTGCTGCTGGTGGAACAGCCTTCCCCATCTTATTGTCACCTTGATGCTTCTGCTCAAGGCCAGGAGGAAGAAAGCATTTGATGCTGCAGAAGTAGGAAATTACTTGCCATGTGGAGTGTGAAGCAATTGTTTTGCAGCTGATAGAAAGGGCTGTTCTCAGATAATCAGTGTAATTGTAACTGGGAGGCAAGGAAGATGTGAAGGACAACCTCCAGCCTCAAGACACAGGTAAACTGCAATCTGTGTGAATTATAATTCCGTATCTATATCACATTGCATGCACATATCTACACCACATTTGGTTTAAGAATAAATCCTCAACCCAGGTATAAACTTACAGAGGGTGCTCCAGTTATGTGGAAAAGTAAGTTTTTTTCTGTTCACACAAACAGAATGGCTTCTTTTGAGGCATAGCACTACAAACCAAGAAAGAAACAGATAAGAAGTACAATCAACAGGCCTGGACACCACCCTGAGAGCAGGGAATCCCATAGGGTTCATTTGCACCTCCTCTAGTGTGGTTTTCCACAACGGGGGCTCGGAACTGATGTTGTCCTTAGAATCACTCTAGAGAGATGATCTCAGGAGAAGGGAATCATCGCTAGCAGTTCCAGGAAGAAGATCAACACGCCAGAGAGCATGTTGCTCTCAGTCATCTTCCTTTTATAACATGATGTATTTATACCCAAGAGAGCTCTGCTCACATGCGGCAACACTCTGGGGTCAGGCAGCAGCCTCTGTCTCCAGTCAGTTTAAATGCTAAGGCAGAGAGAAATGATACAAAGCCAAGATCCTCCTGACACATATGGCAGCTCTCTTTTATAAGCAGAAAGGTCATGCAAGAACACAGAATGATTTGAGGTTCACATACAGCAAAGATGACTGACTGCTTTTTAAAAGTGTTGCTCAAGTCAGCTAACACATTTATATGCTAATTCGCAAGTAGGCTGTCCTCTCCTGGGCTTCTTTGGGATGAAGGGTGGGATAAACATTTAATAAATAATAAAAAGGACAATAGCTGCACTAGTAATCATCATCATCATCATCAAACCTTTATTGCATTAGCATACAGCCATAGCAAGATAAGACAAAAAAGCAAGAGAGAAATAACCTGATAAAACAGAATTCAGACGATATTACGGGCATTGTAACATTTAAATTGCCCTAAAACAATAATATAAAAATTTAGTTGCCAGCACCGGGAATCTAAAATGCAGATGTATATAAAACATATAATGGCCCCAAAATAGGCTTGGCACATTTGGTTAAAAAAGGTAATACAAAGAATTAAAACAGGTCCAGGTCTGGGACCCACTACCCAGTCAGTGTAGCCCTAAGTTTCAAAGCCTGCACTATAAAGATTGCCACCCCACGTGAAATTTGGGGATTTGCGTCCACAAGAAGGAATTTCAAACAGTCTTCCTTAGATGTGATGGTGGGCGGGATCAAGAGGAGGAGCTTAGTTCTTATTAGCTCATAAATAGGGCAGTAGAAAAAGAAGTGTATGAAGTCCTCTACTTCATTCATTGTGCATGGACAAAGACGCTGAGTAATGGGGGTCTTAAAGTAAATCCCCTGCAAGAAGGCCGTGGGTATAGAATGGAAACGGGCCATGGTAAACGCTCTTCTCAAATTGGGCTCCGTCAGGTCTATCAAGTAGTTGGCAAGTGATCTTACCACTTTCACTTTAGGGAGCCACTTGGAGAGGCGAGCTGTGGCGGACTGTGCCCGGTCCATGGCCTCGTCTCTTGTAAGAATCCAGGCCCGGATATTGTGATGGTCCCAAGATGACAGCGTGTCAAGATCTGGGAGGGAGTAGCGTGCCATGATAATCTCCATGGCCTTGGACCATTTGTTGTTAAAAGCACAAGTTAAAAAGGCTTGCCTGGCTAGTAGGGAGCCTGGGGCTTTGATTAATTTACAATAAAAGCTAATTATTCTAATGTGGGCTCTCGCAACAATAGAGGGGAGGCCCAGTTCTGTTCTTAACTGAGCTGCACTAGTAAAGGAGCCGTACAAGTAGCTGCTATGTTCACTAATAACAAGGCTAACTAGGGCTGCCAATAGGTGGGTACACAGACTCTTTGCTTTCAAAAAAAAAAAGTAAATCAAACATTTCTAATGAAAGTTATGAAACAAAATGTGGAGACAACTCTCAGGCTTCAGCAAGCAGCACCATTGCTAAGGACACTTGACCACTGCTGCTAAGCAATCTGAGAAAGGAATGTTGAGAGGAGGGCCCTTCCAGAGCAGGAGAAAAAACCACCAGAAACTGCTTGTTGCTGCTAGCTGAACAGTGAATGGTGGAAGGTACTGGGGCATGTTTGTTTAAGCACTTTCCTCATTCCTACATTATTTCATTCACACACACCTCAAATGCCCTGCCTTTACAGAAGAAAACACAACTGGCTGGCTTTGTACGTTTTACTTGGAAGTAACTCCCTTGAAATAAAGGAAGTTTCCTTCCTACCAAGAAAAAATATTGATATTGCAGCACTCACCCTCTGACTTGTCTCTCACATAGCCACTACCAGTCTGTCATCAAAGGGCTGCTATTTGTTAATATGCAGTCACCACAAAATAAAAATATGTACAACCTTTAAAAGATATCTGAAGGCAGCCTTGTATAGGGATGTTTTAAATGTTTAATTATGTTTTATTATGTTTTTGTATATGCTGGAACCCGCCCAGAGTGGCTGGGGCTACCCAGTCAGATAGGTGGGGTACATTTTTTATACAGGAGTTTGTGTGCATGGGACCCGATCCACATAATGTGTGCTGATCCCTGGAAATCCTGTTAGACTGGAGGTCAGCAACTGGCAATCTTTGAGCCATATCTGGCTACCTGAAATACTGCCTAGACTACCTGTTGCCAATCCAAAGACAAAAACAGGATGTAGAAGCAGTACAGATGTGGCAAGCCCCTTTGGGAGTTGGAATCAAGCCTCTTTGCCCTTCACTAGTCATATCCTTCCAAAAGTGGCCGTGCATCTCTCTCCCTGGAGTCTTTCAAATAAAACATTTGAAAGGGATGTTGTGCATCCCATCCAATTACTCAACTTGTCAAAGCATCTCCTGACATGTCCAGCTTGCTGTTCCACAAGTTGATGTTATTGCTTTTGCTCTCTCATGCATCCTGGTAAAAGCCCTAGCCCCCTTCTTCACGGCAGCTCCTTACAGAACTCAAGATTCTTTCTACTGTTCTTAAAATACGGTATATTTTTTATTCTATTTAGAAATGTGCACATTTACTCCGAGTGGCTAAGCACAGTTCCTTCCTCCTGCAAAAAAAATATGTGATCTTTATCTTCCTTAAAGCACAGATTCTGCATGGAAATTATGTGAGCTCAAGAGTCCTGAGAGTGTAATTGCTCACAACAAATGAACAGCTAAAAATCCAGGCAACCTAAACAAATAACATGAAATATTTGCTTTGCTAAATATCAACATATTAATAAGCAAGCACGCAATCTGTTATGGGCTGTGAGGAATTTCTCCTCTTTGCTGAGGCTGAGAGAGAAAGACAAACTACCCGACAAAATTATGTTTGGGAAATTCTTATCTAGAAAAAATATACATGTTCAGATTGTACTGCTAGAAGGATAGTCACCTGTGGCCATTTGTGAGGTGGCCTTTAAAAAACTGCATCTTTGTGGGGGGAAAGGTTGTCAAAACGAAAACATTAAAGGGATGGTAACTGTTGATAACGTGCAAGTACTGTCTTATATCCAGGGGGTGCTGACCATCTAATCCCAAGATATATCCCAAGATGAAATAGACAGTTAAGGACCCTTAATAGTTCTTTTTATTTGGTTAAATAAGATTCTGGTGCTACTTTGATTAATTGTTGTATGAATCAGCAAAAAAAGTTTCAAGCATTAATTGGTAGTTCAAAAAACCAAAGTTTCAGTTGATTAATCAGTGGGGGTCATTTTAAATCTGTGGGACTGAGAGTTAAGGGCATTATTTTACGACTATTTTACTTCTACTATTACAGGAAATTAAACGGAAAATGCTAGGGGCCTTTCCACCTAACCATTTGTGGTTGCTTTTTTGTTTAAACTGCAGGCTCATATCTTCTGTTTCTAAAAAAATAAAAAATATGCAAATATCTGTAAATTTAAATCTGATTTTAATCAGTTAAAGAGGAAACAATTATTCAACTAAAATTGTTTAATTGGATGACTGCCCTAATAAATGCACAGAAGATTGTGGCAAATATGTAAGAGTTACCAACCTTTTAACCAGAGCACCATTTCAGCCACACAGAATACCCTATGCTGTAGCATAACTTTTGTTCATCTTACAAATTGTTAGAAATTCTAAAAAAAATCAACTTTTATGTCATGTGGATTCTGTATCAGCACAAAGCTGGTACAAAGCTCCTATTGCAACAGATGGACCTGTCACATCGGCTGATTCTTAATTCCAACAGATCCATGTTTTAAACTCATTTGTGGGTGCTTTAAGGACACCTATCTTCATAATTAATATAAAAAGTACACAAAATGTGCTATACAAGCTACTCTTGGGATTAGAAATTTCACTGCAACATGGCTTTGCTGAAATATGGGGGACTATGTTTAAGTACTGGTACACCAATTGTTGTGCTACAAATCAGTAACTACAAGGGCAAAGCATCACTACCACAAGGGCATGCATCAGGTGAACACACTTGGAAATGCAGTGACAACCTATATAAAAGAAACAAAATATTGCAAATAACTAATTTAAATTTTGAGTGAGGGGACGGAAGAAGGGCGGAATTTTAAAAACTCGGTGGATTTCACAAGATGAAGACTCAGGATTTTCGGCAAGGGAATGATTTTGTGGCTCACCCCCTCCACCAGTGTACCCTCTCACATTTGGGGGGGGGCAGCACCTTCCCCCTAGAGACATCTGGCCTACTCCAGGAGACAAGAAGCTAGAGAGAGTATGCGGGCAATTGCTTAGCAGCCACCCTCTTTTGCTTCAAGGTAACCTAGGCCATCTATTTATCTCCCTACTGCCTCTAACAACCATCTGTGTGCTGCTATCCAGTCCTCTCCACCCAAGCATGAAGATGACTTAATACTAAACCACAGGAGCCAGCATTTCCTTACCCTTCAGTGGCTCATTCCTGAAAGTTATCACACAGCTCCAAACAAAGGAGTGATGACAACAAGAAGAAGTCAGCCTCCACAGAAGTTGATATTGAAAAGGAGTGTTCTGTTCCTAGCTAAATTAGCCCTTTTAAGATTCTTCACCAATGAACTTCATTCTATTGACTCCCTTCTTCTATCCTCTCTTTCACACTACAAATCTATCCTTTGTCTTCATTAGGACGCAGACAGATGTTCAACTACACTAGCCATGTTGAAGAAAGACATGGGATAAAGAGACAGAATTGCCTTTCATGGTTAGACCAAGGTTCACTTCCAGTTTGTGACAAACCACTGTTTGCCATTTTGCCTCAACACAGCAAACTATTTTGATATCAAAGCAGGATCTCAAAGCAGGTTTGGGACCCTGACTTGTAAAAAAATTCCTTCATACATGAAGCAAGGGGGGAAAGTACAGAGAGTGAACAAGCACCAGGGCTCTGGTTCTCATGGTGATTTTTATTCCAAACATCCAACACTCAAGCATGCATCACTTCCAAACATGCAAGTTGCATTCAGCTGCCATTGTTAATAACCATGGCTGGCTCCAGATGACAGTGAGATCAGGCTTTTCCTGAGATTCCAAGACCAGTAAAGGGCCCTCTGTCCTATTTTTACTTTGCATGGTGCAACCAAGCGGGTTGGAAGCAAAAGAGGGAATTCAACTCATGTTCCCTGCTTCTTACCAGTTAAGGAAACCCACTGAGGGTGCCTTGTCTTAAGACCACCAAAGTCCTAGCACAGCCTAAAAGCTGCGGATAGACCTACTCTCCATGAATCTGCCTAATTCTTATACAGCAGATACTTTCAAACAAAATTCAGAAGGTCAAAAAGTTAATCAAACAACATCAACAGTTGCTGCAACCATATTTCTGTAAAATAGGCTCTACCTGTCATGATGAAAATAAACTCTCATAATCCCCAAGGGACAACATAATACAGACACCTCCAAATTCTGAATTGCCAGTTTTTCATAGCGCAAGTGGAATTTTTACCTTTAGGTGGTTCAGCATTTAGGAACAAAAACTGCTGGTCTGATTAATCTCTCACTCAATGCCAGTGGTAAGACGTGCAACTTGATGGCAAACTCCCCAGGCTTGTTCTGCAAGGAGAAAAGTAGAACAAAATTTCTGATAAATTTTCGGATAAATTATCACATTTGTACCATGCTCTCCCACTCAAGGAGATGAGAAGAGCTCTCAACAGACTTGGTAGGTAGCTTAGGCAGGGATAGTGATTTGCCCAAACCCAAGAGGGAGTGATTCATTCAGTGAACCTTGCAGCCAAGTAGAGCTTTGAAGCTCCCGGAAACACTGAAATAGAGTCCTCTAACTATAACACACTGGCTGAAAGTTCTTCTCTGCTCAGTGGCAGAAGTATAGAATGTTTCTCAGAAGGATTTGGCAGACACTCTCCTCTCCCCATGTGCCCAACCTAAACCTGTTCCAAAGAGTTGGAGGAACCCCCATAATAGATTTAAGGGGTGTGCGGGAAGTCGAAATTTCTTTGTGTGGCCAAAAGTCCTTGCACTAGCAGAAGCACATTGCTGAATCAGGGCTTTTGCACCTCCATCAACTCTGATGGTTTCTAAGCATCACATGAGCAGTAAAGCAGCTCACCAATGTAGAACCACTGGGCTACATTCTTATTTAACTGATCTAGTATTTGATTTAAATAAAAAAACTCCAGTGTCTGACAGAAGGCCTAAATCAAACTGACAACGCACAAATGGAATTTCTCATCTTTGGGCATATGTCTAGATTTTCTTTAAGAAAAAACATTCTGGAGGAAACAAAACTATTAGAAGCTAGTTGAGAATATCCAAATTCCTCCCATTCAAGGTGATGAAATTCTCAGAACTGCAAACTTTAACCAGTAGGTTAATTGGTTAAATGGCAACGACAGGTAGGTGGCTATATCAGTATGGCACAATTTGTTGCTGATTTTACACTATGCTGCTGCTGGAGATATACTGTAACTGTAATATAGAATGAAAAAAGAAATGCTAAATCTAACCCTTCTTTAGAGGAAAGGGTAAGTGGCAGATTTTATTCACTTGCAACTATGTTAACACTTCCTTCAGCGTCTCAAAAAGACAGCCGCATCAAAGATTTGGGTTAGAGGCTCATTTAAATTTAATCAATCAGTTCAAAAGGTCATGATTACTCAACTAAAATTCATAAATTGGTTGACTATATCTTAGTTTGGGGTGTGCATCTGCACAATGAAAATGCTAAGGCTCAAGGATTTGTAGGCATCTGCATTTTGAAAGAATTAAATACAGAAGAATCTAGGAGGTATGAATGTCGCTCCTAATACAATTCTGCCACTTCCGTACTTTTCTTGCCTTTAAATGCTAAAATATTCTCTTGCCAACTCTCAGCATAGCTGCCTTTCCATCAAACAGTCAGAAATGTTCAGGGGCTGCTGATCTGTTGCCAATACTTAGGGCCAAGGAATTATGAGAAGGGGCCTTTTTAGTCAATTATCATGTTGTTATTTATATTACAGAGCAATGCAGGAGGCTCTTGCATGCTAACACATTTATTTAAAGTTATGGATAGATTTTGGCAGCATTGTGGCTTTACAAACTTTCTAAGAAAATCCCTTTAATTTCAAATTGAATTAACTTCAGATCAGGCTGCTTGTGCCCCTGAAGGTACGTATTTTCTACCTTTTGTTATACAGTGGTGCCCCGCAAGACGAACGCCTCGCAAGACGGAAAACCCGCTAGATGAAAGGGCTTTCCGTTTTGGACGCGCTTCGCAAAACGAATTTCCCTATGGGCTTCCTTCGCAAGACGAAAGCCCATAGGGAAATCTCCGGGACAGCGGGGAAGTGCAGCACGTCTTCCCCACTGTCCTCGGACCTCCTCCGAAGGCTGGCGGTGGGGCGGAGAGACCTCCTCCCGCTGCCAGCCTTCAGAAGGCTGCTGTTCTGAATGTTGGCGGTGGGGAGGAAAAACCCTCCTCCCACCGCAAGCCCCGGGAACAGAGGAGAAGCGCTGCGCGCCTTCCCCTCTGTTCCCGTACCTGTCCTGAAGGCTTGCGGTGGGGAGAAAAGCCCAAGCGGTCTCCATAGGAACGCATTAATTGATTTTCAATGCATTCCTATGGGAAACCGTGCTTCGCAAGACGAAAAACTTGCAAGAAGAAAAAACTTGCGGAACGAATTAATTTCGTCTTGCGAGGCACCACTGTACACATGGGAAGAGCTGGGTGATGGAGTAAAGCTTCTACTGGATACATGTGTTGCAACACACCAGAGCTTTCTATTCCTTTGCTGCTCTTGCAGCCATTCAGCACACTGACCATGTTCAGAGGGCCAAATACTAGCTTAATTAGTGAGGCTATCAACAAATCTATATATTCACATGCAGCTCTTTCATTCCTCCTTCACTGCTATTTTTGTGCAAGCAGGAAAACAAAGAAGCCATTAACCACAGTTCCCAGTTTACAGGTAACTGAAAACTATGGTTAACTGTGACTTCTTGTTTTGTTGCCCTACTTGCATGAAGGGGCTGTATGGATATGAAGTTTGCCCTGGCTTATTAAGCCAGGATTTTATTGTGTAAACCACATCACTCTGCAGCAGCAAAGAGATTTGCCAATGAGTGTGCACTTGAAGGGGAGCTATAGCCAATTCCTGGCTCTCAGATGAATGAACATCCAAATAGTTGGCAGGGACTGCTGCAGCAAAAATGAGTGTTGAGGCATCTTAAGTACTAATAATGAGCTTTCACAGGCTCATTATGAAATACTTTATCAGATGCATGATGCACACATTTTCAAAAACAGACTACTTTCATATACACATTACATTTTCAGATTTACATGTAAAAAAAATCAAAAATCAACAACACTTAAGTTATACCAAAGGAAATCTGCAGTAGTTCTTAGGTGTGCCATCCCAAGTTAAAGATTGTTTTCAGAGCTGAAGAAGTGAAAGTAGAGTATTAGAGAAGTCAATGAAGAAGAAGAGGAGGAGGAGGAGGAGGAGTTTGGATTTGATATCCCGCTTTATCACTACCCAAAGGAGTCTCAAAGCAGCTAACATTCTCCTTTCCCTTCCTCCCCCACAACAAACACTCTGTGAGGTGAGTGGGGCTGAGAGAAGTGTGACTAGCCCAAGGTCACCCAGCAGCTGCATGTGGAGGAGTGGAGACGCGAACCCGGTTCCCCAGATTAGGAGTCTACCGCTCTTAACCACTACACCACACTGGACCCAGGCTTAGGAAGGCATGCATGCTTTTAGCATGGAACTAAGAGACGGGGAGAAGGCCAAGGGACTGGGAACTGAATTTCATATATTAATAAGCAATAACTGATAAAAGTCTTTGGCTCCTGGTAGTAGTGGTAGTTACAGTGTTTGAAAAATCAACACTTCATTTATAAGGTTGGAACCAGTTAACTGTAGCAAGGTAGATCTCTGACGCGATCACATGATTTAAATTGTTTTCTTGAATTTGGTTTCTTTTTTTGCTTTCCTAATTTTTCCAAGCCACTTAGTTTATCTTCAAATAATAACAATAACAATAATAATCCAGCACATTATTCCATTACATGGGACACAAAAGCTTGCATTTGATGGAAATGGTTCCCTTCAAGTGAAGCCTCAACAAAGCTTCCTTGTATATTAAAAAACCAATCACTTCTCTTCTAAAGTTCTTTTTCCTTTCTTTTTTCTTTCAGAAAGCATGGAAGGGAGATAGCCTGCAACAAAGGCGACAACATTTTTGCAGGACTAGATTGACTTTCCAACAGTGTGATTAGACCAGGAGAGCACAGCTGCAACTTATAAATGCCCAGGCAGGCACACATGAGTGGCGTCTCATCTAGTCTGCCAAAATTCCAAGCAATTAGAACAAATAACACTTTCAGCTCTTCTGCAAGTTACCGAGATGGAGAATAAACACCACCAGTGGAGGAGAACGGTCGGGTGGGAAAAAGACTTCTTGTTTCATAAGGGTTACTTGGGGAAAAAAGTTATTTATTTTTAAATTTTCCATCAGAACAACCAACCACTTGCTTGCTCACTCCAAAGCATGGCAGTCCCCATGTCTCCACAAAAAAATAGGAGTTTGTTTCTTCTTTCATCTTACTCCCAGTTGGCCAGAATCTTACTTTCTTTCTGATATTGTTACTCCCGGGAAGAGGTAACTAAAATGTGGGTTTTGAACTGGAGTACAGTACTATATAGCAACCAAAAATCCTTAACAGAGAGTCTATGTCCTTAACAGACACTTGGGTATTGCTTTCTTGTCCAACACTGGCCCAGTTGGACTTGAAGGCAGGGAAGGGGCAAGTTTTTAATCTTCCTCTCTTCTCTTCTAGCAAGCCTAATGGCATTCTGCAGACACCCTGCCCAATTCCTTCAGCAGGCGCTACCCAATTTATGTGAAGTGTTGCCACCACAAGGTCAAATGGAATAGGTTGGGTTGGGTTTCCCCCCATTGCTCTTACAGTTCAATGCTATCCTTCCCTCCCAAAGTTGCATTTCAATTTGCAGTATGGGGGAGGGGGAGTTTGCACATGGATTGTAACTCAATTTGTATCGTTATGAAATGGTTAAACCCGGAGTTGAGTCTCTAAGACGGTTGGGTGATGCCTTGCACTCCTCCTTCTGGCAACTCTGCAGCCAAGCATCACACACATCCAAATTCTTATCTGGCTCAGATTAAAATCTGATCCACTCATTCAATACCACACCCCCAATAAACAACATTTCCCCTTCCCTTCCTTTAAATATCCCACATACCACAAGAGCTGGGGCAGCATTCCAGCACCAGGGGAGTGAGAGGAAGGGGGTCTTTAGTTTCCTCCCTGTGCTAGGACACAGGACCCCCCCCCCATGACCCTTAAGGAGAAAGAACGGAGGGAATGGTGTCTTTCCCCTCTTACTGCAGCTGCTGTCACTGGCTCAGTAAGGCAGTCTTAAAGAAATAGAATGGGGGGGGTGTACATTTTTGGAGGCTGCACAGCTAGGATGGTGGATCTGATTGTCTCGGAAATAAGCCAAGCCATATTCTGCTTCACTGTTTTTAAGTAGCTGAGTTTATTTTCAAGCCAACATCGTATTGGCATGGCAGGGACTTGCCCTTCTCTACGAAACAGTCATCTTTAGGTCCAGAGGCACTGCAAGTTCTGAACAAGAAGAAAACAGGATTAGCGTAGTCAGTATGGCTAGAGGTTAGCAGTCACATCCTAGCCATGTTCTCCCATTGATTCCAATGGGACTCAACTCTCAAATGAGTATGCATAGGACTTCAGCCTAATCCTATGCATGTTTGCCCAGTGCATCCTGTTGAGTTGAGTGGGACTCCATTCAACAGTAAATAGTACAGTGGTACCTCTGGTTACGTACTTAATTCGTTCTGGAGGTCCGTTCTTAATCTGAAACTATTCTTAACCTGAAGCACCACTTTAGCCAATGGGGCCTCCCGCTGCTGCTGTGCCACTGCCGCTGCACGATTTCTGTTCTCATCCTGAAGCAAAGTTCTTAACCCGAGGTACTATTTCTGGGTTAGCGGAGTCTGTAACCTGAAGCGTATGTAACCTGAAGAGTATGTAACTGTAGGTAGCACTGTACTGGTAAATATGGGAAGAGAAAGGGTAAAACAGCCAGCTGAACTGTTCAATACACTGTTACATGTGACTCTTAGGCTAACTGCAAAGCTAGAAGGAAGCCAGGCTTATGGGTGAAGTTCACCCTTCAGTGGCTTGCACAGCCCTCTTGGCACCAAAGTAACCAACTGTCATCTTCGTGTTAGATCATGCAGTTACTGGGAACGAAGCCCCTCTCTAATAGTGTTGGGTAGATCCACTCCAACACACCAGAAAGGATTTTTATACTGCAGCCTTCTCAAAATGAGCAAGTGCCAATTTCTACTCTGTTAGGACTAGTAAATTTTTATGTTTGTAATGTGTGGTTGTCAGAAAGAAAATAGCAGGCTTCTTGATGAAAAGCCCAAGGTTGGAAGTACAAAATAGCAAGGCAAGGAGTTGCTTATGGCAAAAGCTGGGTCTGTTGATTTGGTTTTAGATTATACCTCTTCAAAACCTGAAAAGATGTCTCAATAGGGAAATATCCATCATTCAGACAACAGCCTCAGACAGATCACAATCTGATAACTGTCAGTGCCCCCCCCCCCACTTCTGCCAACCTATTTCCCCATATTTTATTGTTTTATACACACAGAGAGAGGGGGAGGCCTTTCCTCAAACAACTGACAGTTGAAAGTCACTTTTCCTGAATTAAAATTGGTATCCCACTTTTCTTTTGCAATTTGAGGTCAACAAAATGAGAATTATAACCATCCTCAGAGGTACTCACTTTCTATGTTTTCCTACATGCCACACAGACATGCACTGGGGCTGCACACCTACCAACTAAGGCTATTTTTTCAATACTATCTAGATATGTTAACAGCTATGAATCCCAACTTTAAAAATGGGGTGGGGACATATCAGGTTGCCAACCCAGTAGGTAGGTATATCCTGCATACTATATAAACATTTTAGAATGCTGACTTCAAGTTGCTGTGCTTGAAGTCTGTCTGCCACTGTTACTTCATCTGTAACTTTGTTTTATAAATAAACCATATAAATAGGTTCCCTTTGATTGCTCAGAGCATGCAGCATTAAGTGCTGGGGCATAGCTTTAGGCATAATTGTACAACTGAATTCATCAGCTGCCTAATTATCATGCATTTTGCATTTATTTCTGCCAATTAAAAAAGGAAGAAACTATTAACAACTTTTACATAAATACCGTATTTGTTCTCTGCAAAAGACATGAGGCTAATTTGCCAGCGATTAACCGATTATCTAATTTTATAGCTGTCACTCTATAAGATGCCACTTACCCCACACCCAGTGGCAAACAATAAAAAAGACCCCAGAAGTTCTCTTTTCCCACAAACCCCTCCGGTTTCTGACTTCACCATGCCCTGATGAAGTTGCATGGCTGCTGATCTCTTATTTCCTCCCTCCTACCCTCAGTAGGGTGATTTGATCCATTCTTCGCACCATTAGTGGTGCACAAACCAAGGTTGACTTGTAAAACCAGGAACTGAAACCATGGTTTGAAATGTGTTTGTAAACCACAGTTTTGAGGTAATCTGGTTTGTGTAGCTGCATGTTACAGGAACCTATGGTTAGCTAGAAGAACAGTGAGGAAAATCTGGAGAAAGAGGGAAGGCATGCTCCCAATTTAAAAACCATGGTTTGCAGGGGGTCACTTTGGGAAGCAGCACTAAGATCTGGTGCAAGCGTAACGAAGTGGCTTCATTTCATCCAGTATAGTGGAACACAAGCATGGAAGAGACATGTGTTTCATAAAATCACAACCAATTGGGGTTCCAAGAAACATGGGATTCCCTTCCCTTCATGCTCTTAAAGTTTACAGTTGCAAACATCAGTGGAATTTCACTAACACTGAAAGCGTGAAGTGGACTTTACTGGTTTCGTTCTAATGAGATTTTAGAGTTAAACTGGGCATAATGTTAAGCACAGGTTTGCAGCCAAAATGAGCAGTCTTGCATCCAGTTCCCCTGTCCCTCTCCAAAACACGTAGGGGGGGGGGAGTGATGTCATCAAAACATATGCTCTCCCTTTCTCTCAACACCCAATAATGTGAAGCTGGAGAGAAGCTGGAGAATGTGTAAGTCACCTGCCATGGTGTCACATGTTTCTCTAACTACCCATTAAGGGGTGTGAAGCAGAAATCACTTTTTTTTTAGCAGCAACTCTGTGACTACCAGTAAGTCAAGTGGTTCCATTGTGCCATAACTGTAGCTGCTGTTAGACCACCAGTGGTCCCCCTCCAAACTACCACCTTGATGTTTCTGTTCAGGAAGTATTCTTTAAAATATAAAATATAAAAGAATATGAAAAAGGAATAGTAGGGAGGTGTGCCTCAGGTGGATGGCCATCTGTCACAGATGCTTTAGTTGAGATTCCTACAATGCGGGGGGGGGGGGGGTCCTTGAACCAGGTGACCCTTGGAGGCTCATTATTCTGTGAAGGAAGTGATGAAAGCCAGGGGTTGCAGGGAGGCACAAAAAGTCAAAACACAAAACCAAACCAAAGACACCCAAGTTGTCATTTTTTAAAGAATGCTTCAGGTCCTCATAGTTGTAGAGATCCACAAAGAAAAAGACAATCTGGCGCATTATGATTTGAAACTCTCAGGGTTTCTTTTCCCAAGTCTTCCTGAAATTCTTTTGAGAGCATGTGCTGGACATCTTTTCCCCATGTCTGAGAGCACCATTTTCAGAAGACACACACACACCCTAATGCACTGAGTGCAGCACTCCCAGCCGGAGCCAAACAATAATTACCCAAATTAAAATGGTAGCTAGAACATGCAAATTAGCTGCAGTCTTCCTATTCATATTTTTTTAAAAAAAACAGGTCCTCAATGTAGAATATGCTACATATTATGCATGTTTACAGCTTTTTTTCAGGAAAAAAAATTAGTGCCACGAAAGAGGCAATTTAGATCACAGATTTTAATGGGTTCAGTGAGGAAAATTAAAAAGGAGAATAGTATTATTTCTTCATTCCTCCTGGGTAACAGGAGGGCAAGAATAAAAGAAGCCAAGGCCTGCTTACCAATGGATACAAAGGACTTTACAAGCAGAAAAGCAAATAATTACTATGTTTATCTAAAAGTGTTCTAAAAGAGTAGGTATAAATCCCGCCACTTGGAATGATTTCGTGTCAATTGTAAATGAAGCAATTAAGTTTATTTCACTAAAACAAATTAATGCATATGAGGCCAAGTAAAGGGCAATCTCTACTTTTGTAAATTATAAATTTGTTTAAAATTACTTAAGAATATCTTGGGGTGGTGGGGTGCATTTATCTTATATCCTTCTCTCCTCGTCCAGTGGTCTCATCACTCTTGAAGCCATTTCTCCACCTCTGCTTGCCTCACCTCTCTTGATTCCTGGTATGTTGTCACAGCGGGGCAGAAAGTTTTTGGCATGTCTAATTTTGGGGTGTGTGGTGGTGCCCGTAGGATTTATAAGAATTTGAAATTAATCTGAACTTAGATGTGTGTGTGTGTGTGTGTGTTTCTTTGTTTGAAAGAGAGATAGATATATTTTACAACTTGTACTTTATAAAGTATACATTACCCCCTACTGATATAGCTTGGGACAGTCTAAGAAATAGTAGGTTTGCTGATATATGGTGCAGAGGGTGGGGGTGGAGGACAGGGTTTTAAATAAGATTGAAAACCAGCAAAGCTTCCTAGCAAATTGTTTGTTTGGAATCAATGCACCAAAGCCATGTACAAAATAATGCTTTCCTAATTGCCATTTACAAATCAATTGTTTTTACGTTCAGAAACCACCTTTAAGCACTGCTGAAATACCAGCCCTCCTCTCCCCTTGCCTTCTACCCACTGAGCACATTCAGCCTTTGATTGCCTGGTTGCTGGTATCACTCTTTTGCGCCAGGGCAGGCCTGGGAAGCATAATCACAGGTCCGGTATCTAACACTCCCATTGATAGCTGGGTTCACTGCCAAATCTAATTTGTATGGAGCACGATATGGAGCAGATGGAGAGAAAAGGCCACCGTGTGAGGCTGCCTTTTATTCTGCCCACTAGCCTCAGCAAGAAGCAGTTCACTGCCTCTTTACAAGCTAATGACACTGAGGTTCTTGAGCATGGCCAATAATCCTCCATCAAGCATGCTTTGCAAGCATTATAGTTTTCCTCGGGGTGTGGGGTGGGGAATGCATCTTGAACACTGATCTGGTGGCTAAATATTATGTTTTAGGTTTGGGTGCAGAGGGGGGAGGGAAGCAATATGTTATATACCTGGGGTATGCAACCTAAGGTCCGGGGGCCGGATGCGGCCCAGTCGCCTTCTCAATCCAGCCTGCGGATGGTCCAGGAATCAGCGTGTTTTTACATTGGTAGAATGTGTCCTCTTATTTAAAATGTATCTCTGGGTTATTTGTGGGGTCTGCCTGGTGTTTTCACATGAGTAGAATGTGTGCTTTTATTTAAAATTCATCTCTGGGTCATTTGTGGGGCATAGGAATTCATTCATTATTATTTTTTTTCAAAATATAGTCCGGCCCACCACATGAGCTGAGAGATGGTGGACCGGCCCACAGCTGAAAAAGGTTGCTGACCCCTGTTACATCCTCTACATCCTTTTAACAGCAGCTTTTACTATATACTTCTGCTCTAACTTTTAGTGAGAGAGATGATAGATGATAGATAGATAGATAGATGATAGATAGATAGATGATAGATAGATAGATAGATAGATAGATGATAGATAGATGATAGATAGATAGATAGATAGATAGATAGATAGATAGATAGATAGATAGATGATAGATAGATAGATAGATAGATAGATGATAGATAGATAGATAGATAGATAGATGATAGATAGATAGCTAGATATAGATAGAAAAGTGCAATGGGTGCAACTAGGATAGGTGGTTATTGCATAAGAACATATGAAGATAAGCCAAAACCCCACTCAGTCTAGCATCCTGTTCTCGCAGTGGGCAACCAGATGCTGTGGGCATCTGCTGTAAGCAGGACCTCTCCCCGCTTGCCATTCCCAGCAACTGGTATTCAGAGACATGTTGCCTCCAACACTGGATGTAGAATACAGCAATAATGACTAGCAGCAATTGGTCACCCTTCAAAATCCTGCTTCTTTGCCAGTCCTTCCAAACTCTGAGATCAATGCCAAGTCGGTAGCATTATCTTGTAACAATGAAGTCCCCTTCTATATCCCAGCCTCACTTATTTCCGGTTCAGTTTATATCCTGATGTATCCAATTGGTTTCGGGAAAACAAAAACTGTTAATTAATGATAGTGCTAAAAGATTGAGTGACAACAAATATAAACATATACTTCGAAATAACTCCGTGTGTATTTTCCCAGAGATTAAAAGCCCCCAGAAGATGCTTGGCTCAGAAAGAATTCCATCCTAAACAAAATTCTAGATATGAGACAAGCCACCAAGAACTCACATTTGGATCATTTGTATTCAGTACATAGAGTGTATTATCAAGAAGGATATGTAATTTTTATGGCATGGTAAGGCCAGAGCCTAAAAGTATCTGGAGGGTTATAAATCACAACCAGTACCTAAATCCAGTGCTTTTTTTCTGGGGGGAATTCAAGGATATGCAATACTGGCACCTTTTTTTTCTAGAAGAAAAGCCTGTCTAAATCTTTCCCAGATTATAATCCAAGGCTCTATTTCAGGCTTCCTCAAACTCGGCCCTCCAGATGTTTTGAGACTAAAATTCCCATCATCCCTGACCACTGGTCCTGTTAGCTAGGGGTGATGGGAGTTGTAGTCCCAAAACATCTGGAGGCAGAGTTTGCCTATGCTTGCTCTATTTGGACATCACACCAAAGCATGGTGAAGAAAGGTTAACAATGATTTGGCAAACTATTTCCTCCATTTCCAGAGGATGCTGCATTATGGAGATGGTGTTGAATTTATGAAGCTGAGGGTTGAGAGAATGTAAAACAAAAGCAGGCAAGTGTCCCTAAATCATGGTTTGTCAGTAAGGTCTTCTAATAATGTTATTGGCCAAGAAACAATGTGAACTTAAGTCTCCCTAGACTCCAATACTCTGTCGGTTATACTGGATTAGCTCTCACAAGTCGATAGTCCTTTGTTGGTTCTTGTGAACACCATTATGTAACTATTGCAGTGCAATTGGTGCCAAATACCAAGAAACATTAAACAGATATTGCGGGGGGACACACAAAAAACCCCACTTTAAAACCCTCATAATTTTAGCATTTTTTAAAAAAGAAAAATGCTTATATTCGGTCTTTTAGGCGTTTTTCTTGGCTAATCAAAACCCACACTTGTGTCAAAAAGCACCCTCTCATCAGTGACTTAAGTCTGCAAGGTGAGTTTTATGCTTTGCTCTCTGCTCCAATACACACAGCACATTACAAGTCTGGAGCTGTGCTGTCGGTTTCCAGAGCCAGGATACCAGAGACCATGCCTTTTTGTGAATGAGAGACTGGCCTTCTAGTTTTGATACTTTGCAATGGTGCTATAATCCAGGTATCAGCAGCACAATGCTCCATCATAATGTAAAAAATGGTTATTGCAGATTATTATTGTCCACCATGCATTTAACACACATACACACAGCTGGAAGCTAAGGACCATGTGGTGAGGATGATTGATGGCATGCAGCAAACAACAGCCAACAGCAGCATAGCACTCCTGTCAGGCTCTATAGTGCAGCCCCCACAGCTGCTGCACTAAATTCTGAGTTGTTTAGACAAGGAGGGAGGAAAAGGGAGAGTTGCAAAGGCAGGATGTTTACTACAATGAGATTTACCTCCAAAGCAAACTTAACTGGTCCACGATGGGCAGAAAAATCGTTTGGAACGAGAATAAAAACAAAAGAGTGGGAGAATGTTGCAACTAAAACTATTTTGGGTCAATTTAAAATGTTTTAAATGAGCTGTTGGAAATCAAAATAGAGCAGCATGCAAATGAAAGTGTTACCTTCTCCGCACTGGGAACTAACCCTTCACCTTGTTTTTAGTTTTGAGTACATTAACCAAGTAGCAGTTTTGGAAATCTCTCTTGCAGATAAGATGCTCCCTCAGGACTGTATGGGGAGAACAACAGCAGCAGTCCTTAGCCTCACTCTCTTTTCTCAGCCAATGGAGTCAGGATTACCCATATTTGAATGAGAAGTCTTGGAACAACTGAACTCTCAGCTCACGCTAACAACCACATTCAATCACCCAGGGTAAGAGAGCATCTTACTTTTAAGGAAATAAGGTCTCCTGGTTATTAATTCTCACAGTGAGGGCAACTAAAAATGGAAGGAGGAGTCAAAAGTCTGAGGGCCATTCCTGATGTATGTACTTCCTGGACAAAATCCAGGACCAAGGGGGCCAGTGGAAGAGGAGGGAGACCATCTGAACAGTACCACTGTATGACCATCTGACTATCCTGTAAAGCAGGGGTCAGCAAAATTTTTCAGCAGGGGGCCGGTCCACTGTCCCTCAGACCTTGTGGGGGGGGCCGACTATATTTTTTTTTGGGGGGGATATGAATGAATTCCAATGCCCCACAAATAACCCAGAGATACATTTTAAATAAATGGACACATTCTACTCATGTAAAAACACACTGATTCCCGGACCGTCCACGGGCTGGATTTAGAAGGCGATTGGGCCGGATCTGGCCCCTGGGCCTTAGTTTTTGCCTACCTATGCTGTAAAGCCTTGAGAAGCCTGTGACGTTGTGTGAGTTGGATTGTTTGGGTTAAGTATTTTAAAGCTACAGTCCTAGACACGCTTACGAAAATGTAAGTCCTATGGAATCAGATGGACTTATGCTTGAGAAGGCAAGCTTCAAGTTGCATGGTTAAGTCTACATTCTGTGGCTATTTTACCTTTTAGTGGGGGGGGGGGCGCACGCTCAAGCCAAATGCAACCCACGCCTCTCGTTGGGACTCTTCTAGGCTACGGCACCTCCTCAGTCAATACTTCCTTTCCCCAGGCCTCACACTTAACCAAGCCTACTTTGCACCCTGTCTTGACAGGAATGCACCCTTGAACTGTTGCTTGTCTGGATGGAGGACAGTGTATGTGGAACACTAACCTTCCCTACAAAAGGTCAAAAATACATTTGTTAGTTTCATCCACTCCTCTGACACACACCCCACTGGCACCCCCAGGAGGGAATATGGCCCTCAGTATGAAAAATGAAATAAAATAAAATAAAAATTTATTATTTATACCCCCAGCCACTCTGGGTGGCTCCCAAAGGAATATAAAAAACACAATAAAAGATCAAACATTAAAAACTTCCCTAAAGAAGGCTGCTTTCAGATCCCTTCTAAATAAATAAAAAAAAGGTTGCCCACCCCTATTTTAGGGGATAAAAACTAAGAGCGGGTAAATTTACAATCATTTATTTGCTTGGCATAGACAGCAAGTTAAACATGAAGTATTGGTAATAGAGATTGCTTTTTTAAGGGGGGGGATTTGTGAAAAAATAGTCAAGCAATTATATTAGCAAGTAAACTGACCACATACACACACACACCCGACTGAGGCCTCCCCTTCTACTTAGCTGTTTCTGCGATCAGAAGAAGAAAAAGAAAAAGGTGGTGTTGGGAAAGAACAGTTGAAAATCGTGAAGGAAAAATCAAAGTCAGCATGTAGCACACCAATTATTCTGACTTCAAGTCCACAGAATGTAAACATTAAGGGCATACTGTCAGGGCGGTCAGAGGAGGGCTTCATACTGACTGCCATTACTACTGAGAATTGGGTTCTCTTTGGTCAAAAGGTTGGGGTCTGACCAAGTTCACGGCCTGCCTGACAAGCCATTGCTGACCTCAGCTGGAATATTCTTTCAACCCTGCAGCCCTCGCCTCTCTCATGCTTAGGCTTTCTCTCTATCAGTCTCTACGATAGCTCACGTTCCCATGTGGGTACCATTTTACTTCCATCAGGAGTGCAGGCTTGTTCCAGCAAGAGGAACAGAAGAATGGAAAGCGGCCAGGAGCCGGATTCTTCCAAGAAGCCACAAAATTAGTCTCTCCAGAGATCTTGATGCAATTCATCAACTGGTTTCTCTTCTCTCCACCCCCCCTTCCCTTTTCCTTCAGGGCTGTGGGGCGGGAAAAATCAATGGGACTTGTGCTGTAAAAGTGATCATCATGACAGGGGAAAACTCTGCAACAACATTGATTTGTTTAAATATAACACCACAATTGAGCAGCATGTGTCAGTAGAGGAAAATGAAGGGGGGGAAAGATGAGGAAAAGCTCTCATGATTTGCCACAAAAAGCGGGATAAGGAATACACTTCTAAGCTATGCCAACAAAACTGATTTTCCTTGAAGCAAAGAAAACAGGTTTCCAACTTGTTGCAAAAAGAAGGAAGAATCCACTTTTTTAATCCAGCAAAGAGAAAAAAGTACAACTGCCAATTTCTGTGGAGAAGAACTGAAGGACCAGTGTAGTGAAGAGTGAGGTTTCTGATGTTTCTCCTTGCCTCTGTATTTTGCCACAGTGGACTGTAGCCCATTAAAGCTTATGTTTCACCACCCCATGCAATTGTACACAGCTTAACAATCGAGTCCGTTTTATATTATCTTTGCCATCGTTGCTGTGAGTACCCTAACAACAAGGTCAGAATCAGATATATCCTCCACAGAAAACCATATAACAAGAGCCAATTAGGAAGCTATACTCACTATACATTCCTTTGCTAACCTCCTACCCCATCCTGCAAATAAGCAAAAAGATTATAGAAGAGCCCCAAAGACTTTTCCAGCTATGAAATCTGGCTTAGTTCCCACATATAATTGAAGAAGATACTCAGAGCAACGTGATGGGACTGTGTTGCCTTGCACTGATTGCAACAGGATGAGCTCAGGCTCTCATTTCAAAGATCCTTTGCACCACTGTCTTCTCTGCATTGCTCTTTCAAACAGAAAACATACGCATGTGGAGTCCATTGGGAAGGTTTCTGACAGCAATTGTCAATATAGCCTGTTAGAGTTGTTGTGAAACTTTTTATATTAACTTTTTTTATATTAAGGAGGAACGTGCACTTAATGGAGAGAGAGAAGTTTTAAAAGTAGCGGAATACATTTTCAAGGGTAGAATAACTGAAGAATTGGCTGGTGCTTCTCAGAGTCTCTAGGAGCAACGTGAAGGCTGTAGTGGTCTTAATTGTGAAAAATGCTGGACAGATACCCATGCTTGAACTCTTTTCAGAGGGAGCATCTGAAGAACGAGGTTGATCATGGAGTGAGCACAGTGAAATTCTGAGGCTAATTAAAAGCCACTAAGTCACTGGATCTGGATGGCATATATTCAAGACTTCATTAACCGGTCTTGAAAGACCTACATTGGCTCCCAGTACGTTTCCGAGCACAATTCAAAGTGCTGGTGTTGACATTTAAAGCCCTAAACGGCCTCGGCCCAGTATACCTGAAGGAGCGTCTCCACCCCCATCATTCTGCCCGGACGCTGAGGTCCAGCGCCGAGGGCCTTCTGGCGGTTCCCTCATTGCGAGAAGCAAAGCTACAGGGAACCAGGCAGAGGGCCTTCTCGGTAGTGGCGCCCGCCCTGTGGAACGCCCTCCCATCAGATGTCAAAGCGATAAATAACTACCTGACATTCAGAAGACATCTTAAGAAACCAAACATCTTAAGGCAGCCCTGTTCAGGGAAGTTTTTAATCTGTGATATTTTACTGTATTTTTGGTTTCTATGGAAGCCGCCCAGAGTGGCTGGGGAAACCCAGCCAGATGGGCGGGGTACAAATAATAAATTATTATTATTATTATTATTATTAAGAAGTCAGATGTGAGGTTTTTGTTCTTTGTTCCAGACTCCTGGAAAGCAAAATAATGTTGATCTTAAAAGGCGGAATCAAAGGGAAGACATGATATTCCAGGTGAGTGAGGAAAAAAGTTTATTCAGCATAAATTGGCAGAAAGTATCTCTAAAGCCAAGACTGTTATATCAATAGATTGAAGAACAAGTCTGACCAAGGAAGAATTAGCATGGCCTTTTCTGGTTAAGGGAAGTCCTGACTCATTAAGCTTTTAGAATTCGGTCAGAATGCTGGATGGGGTGAGCAGATGTGGACTTCCGTTTTTAAAAAAACAAAGTTCCCCTCCAAAAGCTCTTGGAGTTAATTCAGTGGTTTTAAGATATGAGGGGCAAAACAAAACACACAAAAAAAGGAAGCAGTGCTGTGTTAGAAACTGAGATATGAAAGCTAGGAGCTAAATGGCACCTTAAACCTAGGTTATGGTCACAACAATGGAATGTCTAGGGACACCTTTTTAATAACAAGACTACAAAGCTGAAAATGAATGAACTGCAGCTAAAATATTATGTTCATTTTTCACATGGTCACTCTAGTCCTTCCCCTGCCCAGCCCCCTAATAATCTTAAGGGGGTCTCTTCTCCAGTCTTCAGAGACTAACTGGATGTGGGGAGGCAGAAAAAAAGTCCTCTTTTCCTTCCACGCTGCAGTTTTAATCCGAAATCTTAAGTGCAGTACTGCACTGAGAGCTGAGAAACAACTTGCGCTAATGAAATTCCCTGTCGCAAAATGCACCTAGAACAATGGGAGTTTTGAATACTGAAGCAGTGGGTAGAAGAACAAACTATTCTCACAACAGAGAGAAGACATCGGTGGTGTTCCCTTGCCCCAAAGAATCTATATCGGAAGTGGTGCTATTTAATTTGTTCACAAATGATATGGAGTCATATGGTAAGCAGTGAGGTGGCCAAATTTGTCGATGATACCCAATTATTCAGGAGGGACTGAACTGTCCCAAACCAGCTGTGAAGAGCTCCGAAATGATATCTGAATCCTGTGCAAAAGGCCTATAAAATGGCATATGAGATTCCCTGAAAGAAGTGCAAAGTGATGTGTACTGAGGCAAACAATCCTGATTTCACACATGGCATTAGAACTGGCAGTGATCAACCCAGAAAAGAGGCATTGAGATTGAATTAATAGGCCAAGAAAGCATCAACATGGTGTGCATTAAATTCAATGATGGGTTTATTAGGAGAGAGATTTAGAATCAATATAATTTATGCCTAAATTATTCATATTCACACACACACTGCAGCTGCATTTCAAATATTCTGAATAGTTCTGGTTGCCTTCAGTTGGAACATGTAACACCTTTACTGCACTAGTTGCTGCTGCACGTCCAAGCTCAATTCAAAGCGATGGGATTTGCCTTCCAGCCCTCAGCAGTTTGGAACCAGGTTATCTGAAAGTATTTCATCCATATTAACGTGCCTGCATTTTGAGAATATCCCAGAGGCCCTCCTCGGGTGCCTACCTGTGAAATCAATTAGATTGATGAGTACAAGAGATAGGGCCTTCTCTGTGATGGCCCCATGCCTGGGGAACTCTGTTCCAAATGAAGTCTAACTGGCCCCATCAGGTTTTCAGGATCCATTTGTTTAAACCTGTGTTTGCATAAGTTTGATTGTGCCACTCTTTGGTTTGGTGCTATATGATCATTTGCTTTGCTTTCTGTATTATTATGCTAAGATTACATTATATTTTTAGTACTGGTTTGTTGGCATTGCATTGCATTGCATTGCATTGTATTCTTAATTTTTATGGTGGCTTGCATGCTGGAAACAACCTTGAGAGGGTTTGACCCGGAAAGGCGGCCTATAAATATTTTAAATAACTAACTAAATAAAACATTCAAATGTAGCTCAGGAAGCCCTGGAGCCTTGGCACCGGCACAGAGTTTTCTGGAACAGCTTTGTTCTTGAGCTTCAGCACGTTTGATAGTTGCCAAACCATTGCAAAGTGCAGGATATTTTACTGGGTGAAGACTTTTAACAGCCCAGTTATGACCAGGAGGCTGCTGCTCTTCTTGATGACAACATGTCTGATACACACCAGACTAAAGGGGGGAGGGATAAATTATCCTTCCAAGTGTTATAAATAAACCTTACGATGGAATTTATTTTGCAACACCAGTAGTCCGGCCTCTATTTCACGGGATTCAGCCTACGGCAGCAGCAAAACAAAGTAGTAGGAAAACAAGAGCTCTCAGCCTGTCCAAATATTTCCAGAGCAGCGCTTATGCAATCTGCAGAACATTAAGTACTCAAGAATTGTGCTCTGTTGATAGGTGAAAGAACACGTTTGAAAAGCGACTCCATTTGCCAACCAGCTTTCAACAAATATGTACACAAGCTGTGCCTGCAGACTCTTACTTGCAAGTCGCCACCGCCTCCTCCGCCTCCGCTGGCTGGAAATATTTCATAATGGATTATCCTTTTTACATCCAAGTTAGTCAATGAGAAACAAGCAACAGAAAAGATAGCACTTTTCGGGCAGGCTGAAATTTCTATTTCCATTTTATTTAGTTTTTTAAGTAGGTGCCGGGTTTTACCAAGACATTGCACACAGCAGACCCCTAGATCCAAAACCTGTGGGTGCTGGTTACTGAAACAGCGTCTGTTCAGAGGCAGCTGCAGGGACCAAGCACAGGAAGGGTTTTACACACCCTTCCTTGCCCCTTTGCTGCAAATCACACTTTCTCCCTGCGGCTTTCCAGGTGATCATCCTTCAAATCTCAGGGGTGTCAACAGATTCCGGAGCTGAGCACTGGCATAAATTAAGCTCTGGGTTTAGGTTTCATAAAAACCTAAGGATGGATTCTGAGGACTTCAATGGACCCATTCACACACAACCTCCTGTGATAGAGCCAGTTGCCTTTGGTACAATCAATATTACACACACGCATACACAGACACACAGCACAATCAAGTGGGTGCCTTATGTCCAATCATCACCCCACTGGAACGGAAGATTGTGACTGAGTAGGGTTGGCCTATTATAACATATACGCCTGTGCCTGAGAGATCTGACCTAATTATGGTAACAGAGGAGATAGGATCACAATACCTCGACTGCCTCTCCCCATATGAACCGACTTGGACCATCATTTGAGGCCATTTTTTGTGTGCCTCCTCCATGAGAGGTTCAGAGGATGGCAACAAGGGAACGAGCCTTTTCTGCAGTGCGCCTCCAGGTAGGTCCAGGAAATAACATTGAACTAGACAGATACTGAATCAACTCGATTGTCTGTCTTGGTAGAAGGCAGATTTCTATGTTCCATTTGGAACTGACTCCAGTGTTGCTGGAGGTGTCTCTCAGGTAGGACATTAATATGTCTGAACCAGAAAGGTCTATGGGCATGCAGGACAAAATTATCTATCCCTCCTGTAAGTGACCACCCAAGAAAGCATATAAGTTTCCAGCTAGATAAATATAACCAGGTCCCCTTCATAGGAAAGCCTGTACAGTTTCAGAGGAGGCTTGGCCATGTGATGCCTTTGAATCCATATCAGAAGCCAAGGTTGTGCTTTGCATTTATTTAGGATGTTTATATCCTGCCTTTCTTCCAATATGATACTCAAGGCCACATGTACTGGATTCCCAGGAAGTCCCCCATCCATATATAGTCCAGATCCATACACTGGTGCCCTTTGGAGATCAAGCACCATTTCAGGCAAAATTACCTTTATGGAGAATACACTTTCCCTGCCCTCGTGTGCTTCTTAAGGGGGCTTACCCTATTTTGTCTATGGCCTGAACAAAGTCAACTGTCCTTTCCTCCATGCTGGAAAATTTCAAATTCAATACATCAAACAGGTGAAGGGGGCAGGGTGAGTGAAACCCAGCCTATGTATGCAAGGAAGTCCACACACAAAAGAAACATTTAAGCTCTTAAAGGCTGTGTCAAAGCTTTACAAGCCTTGCATTACTCTAGCAAATCTTTAAACAGCCAGGAATGGTGACAGTGAGTAAACAAAGGATTTTTCTAGTAATTCATTAGCAGGGTTATGTGCCTGAGGGACAGATTACCAACACAATTTACCTCAAACAATCTCCTGCCAGGCTTCAACCAAGAGTGGGAAAGAAAGGAAAAAAAACCCACATTTTACAAATGCTACAAACCAGAGCATACCTTCAAGTGATGTGAAATTGGTTACTGGACCAATTTTGAGTTGTGATAAGAGTATGTAAACTTTCAAGTTAGCACATTCTGTCTCAAAAAGAATGAAAAATGCTATGTAACATAAAAACATGCACATTCCTAACGAAATGGATTGGCTCTTCAATGGCTGGCCCTTTAACTCTTCTAAGGATAGCCACATTACTCTGCTGCAGCAAGAACTACCAGGAACTTGTTGCAATTTACAGATTTCTTGTGGTAGATTTATTCCCTGCTTGGATTGGAGTCCACTTTGCCTGATGCATGAAGTAGTCCCCTTAGTTGGCTGACAGAGAAAAACAGTTTGTAAAATAGTGGGATCTAAACACCATGAAATGCAAGAGGTATAAAAGTTCAATTGTTTGTATTTTTTTAAAGAAAACAAAACAAAACATTTTTGATGAAGCTGGCTCTGATCTTTGGGAGCTTATGCCATAATGAATGTATTGATCCTTATTATGGCATAACAAGCCATTGTAATGGTGTATTTGTAATAGTAAAAGTTTTGATTGTAGGTTTGAGTGGCTTTTATATTTTTAAACTGTTATATGTTGCCTCAGCAGAAACAAAACATATCTATTGTATTACGTTAATATGAGGACATCACCTTATCAGTTTTTTTCCTTTTCCTTTCAGGGATCAATATGCTGCTAAACATTCCACACAGTTTATGCTTAGAAGCATGAATGCTCTCTTAAACATATATACAAATGCAACATCTGCACATAGAATAAATTATGCAAATAAATGTATATATAGTTAGCTACTTTGAAAACTATATGTTAAAATAAGTTAAGAAGATATCTGAGGAAATAAAAAGGTTTTGGCAAGAGCTGCAGCATCAGAAAGCAAGAAAGGAGAGGGAAGGCTGCAGAGCTTACTTTCAGTGAACAGTAAGGACAAAAGGGAGTATTAGTCATGAGATAAGCATGACCACTAGAATCCCTAGGTAGCCTCCTTCTGGCCTTAAGCTAAACTAGTTTGGCCCTCACCCTGCATGGATAAACATACCTTTCTTATCCCTGTCAACGCTGTCTTTAATATTGTACAAAAAACATTTTTTGTGATGTGTTTTGAAAACCAACCCTTTAAAAACAGAAGACATTAAAAGACAAGGAAAGCTTGGACCGATTTAAAAGCTAAATAAAAATGATGTGTTGGCTTTTCTAAACTTGTACTGAAACCAAGCATTTAATCAATATTATGGATTACCCATTGGCCTCAACTCGTAGTATTTCTGCAATCGTGTTTAATGCCTATTATCATGCTCTTTATCAGGACATTGATCTGCTAGTTTTCAAAAATGTTCTACCATATTCCACATTATTTTTTGGCATGAGTGTGTGTGCGTGCATGCCCCCTCCTCCCATTGCAGCATCCAGACTTGGTCAAGAGAAGAACGGTGACAGCCATCACCACTGGCAAGCAAAACAAAGCTTATGGCAAGAGCCATTATTCCTGGGTTGTTATTATTATCTCACACAATGGCAAAGGTTTGCATTAAACTCTTTCAAAGCACTGTTAGATAAAGAGACTTCACCCTGAAAAATGTATCTGAAAAACATATGCAAAGCTTTCTTAACTATACATTCATTTCCTGCCTCTCTAAAAAGAGATATTTCTGAAAATAACCAAGAACCCATCCAGGTACTATTTTGATCCAAGGATTCTACCAAGAGCGAGATTGTGAAATTCTAACCTTTGATAAGCAGGAAATTATGAGAAGTGCTCAAAAACTATTTAGTGAGTGAGATCCCTGCTTCATGAGAGTTCTCCTGCTTCATATAATACATTCTACTCATGCAGTAAGCAGAGGAAGGTGGGAGAGGCAAGGCTGAGGCTGAGGCTGTTCCCAACCTCCCAACAGAATCTCAGAGGCAAATCTATGACTGAAGAAGCCCAGAGTCCACCTACAGATGAAAGATGTGCCAGCATGAGCTTTTCAGGCAGGACACTATGTTATCAGATGCATAATGGGTTAAGCTAAGGTCTTCTAGTGCCAAAGAGAGATTAGATTCAGTGGTAGGAAAGTATCTCAAAGTTGGGGAACCACAACTGTGAAGACCGTATCCTGAACCACCATCTCACTTCTGAGGCACTCTCAGGTGGTTGTTTCCTGATGTTCTAATAATTCAAGGAGTTCTTAAATATGGCCTCCACATCAGTCTTATCCATTCCTACTAAATTTAAATCATGGCACATAGATAAACATTTAGCCATTGTTCCACTCCAAGAGAAGAGATTTCCAAACTCTTGTGTAGGCAACTGAGGTACCCATTTCTTGGAATCTGTAAGCACTCCATCACTGCGAGGGTCTTTGTGGCTAGCTGGTGCCAACTTCATTATGGAAGACACTAATGAGTATTCATTGCAGCCAACATGCAACGCTCACAGCTTAGGGATTGAACACATGCTCTACATTCAGAAGGTCCTACAACTGCTTCAGTCTTCAGCAATTCCAGTTCAACAGAACCTATTGGGATCCTGAAGAGCAGCTGTCAGTCATACTGAGCTGCTAAGGGTGAAACTTATTACAGTGGTACCTCGGCTTAAGAACTTAATTCATTCTGGAGGTCTGTTCTTAACCTGAAACTGTTCTTAACCTGAAGCACCACTTTAGCTAATGGGGCCTGCCGCCGCACGATTTCTGTTCTCATCCTGAAACAAAGTTCTTAACCTGAGGTACTATTTCTGGGTTAGCGGAGTCTGTAACCTGAAGCGTCTGTAACCCGAGGTACCACTGTATTAGGCAGTTTCACATGTCATACAGATACCATGCCAACTATAAAATGCCCCACTGTCTGCCATAGTGGTTTAGGCCTGTGAAGAACTGGCAGAAGCCCTTGTTTTTCCAAATGTTTTCTTGTGTCCTGTGGCTGCTGTCATTCAGAAACATGTACACTGCTTTCAGGTACTATACAGACAGTCCTTGTCTCTTAAGTGTAAGATCTTAAAGACATGAGGGAAATAGGCGTGAGGAAGCTGACTTTCGAAAGTGTAAATGAAGTGTATTAGGAACTGTACTGATGGTTAGCAGCATGCCCTTCCATTCATTGAAGGCTTTCAGACACAGTTCATTCACACATGGATTTTCATCATTAAGTGAACACCTGCATGTATGAAGAGGTCAGGAATCTTTTTCTATGGGATCAGTTCACACATTCTACTACTGGACATCAAATGTACAGTAATCAAGTGGCGAAAAACCAAGGGATGCATGTGTGAATGCAAACGTAGCTTTTGTAAACAGGGGAGCACCGGTAGAATGAAAGATAAGCATCAGTATCTTTATGACAGCAGTAGCTCCTAAAACCCTGAGCTGCTTGAGGACTTGGGCTTCCTTTGCTCCTGGGAATTTAACACTTTAAATAGCTACAGGCAGCTTGGCATTTGGAGGTGGGGGTAAGAAAAAGGGGACCCCACTCATTGCCACAACTTGCACCTTACTGCCAAATCATGATTGGATATATTTCTACAGTTCACAGACGTGCATTAACTTTATCCCTACAGGGCTTTAAAGGACCTTGCATACCAAGGGATTGTTATGAGCAAATTAATAGTTAAGAGTCATGCATTTAAAAGCCTTGTTTTAAATCAAGTCATAAGTAAATTTTAAATGTCTCTATTCCAGACTGGCATTAAAGCATGACAATTCAGTAATAACTCAGTAATTATTTCAGAGTTCCACAAAGAATATAATTTGCCTCTCATAAGAGGGTACAAGCTCCAATTGGCTGGACTGTATGGTGTACTCCCCACCCCAAGGCCGCCCAATTATTTCCCTAGCAAACCATTAATATCAGAGAATGCTGAGGGAATTACCACAGCCCTCAGAGACTCTGCATTCTGCCCAGTTAAATGCTGCAACTGATGTTCGGAGGGATCACATGAAGGGGACTGGTTCATTTTAAAGGCTTGGGGGAGTTAATGACCTTCTGGAATAAGACTCACTCAATGCTTCACGGCGGACTTCTCCACTGTCAAATGCTGCCTGAGTATACAACGCAATACCACACTGCCCACAGTCCAAGAAATAAAAAAATGAGAAGCTTAGACATTACTGTGTTCACATACAATAATCAGGCCACTAGGACTTGCTCCCTCTGAAGCCAAATGCAGCCCATCATCATGGAATGTGGCCCACCAGCAGCTCTCAAAATCTCCTGCTTTTGATGGCTGCAAAGGACTGCTCACCAGGCACCATCCTTGTGATTTCAGCTTGCTGGGTTATAAGTTGTGCAGGCTTCCTGTCATGAGTCCCGTGGAGTAGCTTTAGAAACTCAGATATATATGCTTAGGCACCAAATTGTTCCTTAAACAAAGGTGACAGTTGCCAAAACGGAATGTCTAATTTGGGGGCAAGATGGCTCTAAAGTCTTATTTTTCAAATGATGGACTGACTGATTCTCAGTTAAACATCTGGCTAGTTCAGATGACAACCATGAGCTAGGTTAAGAACATTGAGAACTTAAAGAAGAAATGTTCCTTGATCCAGGGACAGTCCACATATATATTGGTCTATTCAGACCTCTTTTTCTTAATGGTGACTGCTCCTGCTCAGGCTGCACAAAAGACAATTTGGTTCCAGGGATAACTGATAGAATTCTACAGGATGGAGCATCAGTGTGTGAAAACAGCTCAGTTTCAATGATCCCCAGAGGGTGGAGAAGTCAGCTGCCATCCTGGCACCCAGGGATCTTCACTTGGTCGCAAATGGCCGAAAGCCAGTGCCTGGCTAATTTTGAACACTGTCATGGAGATGTCATGGAAGAAATGGCCCAATCCACAGGAAGCATGGGAAGAGTGTGTCAGAGCTTGATGAGCCCAGGTGGTGAAGTTGGGCACTCTGACAGAGATGTCAGAACCAGAGGGAGGCCACAAAGAAAGGGTCTGATTCAAATACTTAAGTTTTAGAAAAATACAATGTAGTTTTGTAATGTGTAGCCATTAAACCCATTTTTAAAAAATTGTAACATGTGAAGCAGCCTGGCCGCTTTTGAGTGTTCTGCGTACAAAGAGCAGTAGGTTTGCTTGTGGAGCTGGGCTATCCTAACAGCATTACAAACTGTCCTTGCCAGTAGGATCAAGTTAAGGCTGCACCAAGGGCCCAAAAGGTTTTAATAAATGGTAGGAAACATTTCAGGGAAACACAATACAGCTAAAATGCAGGGCATATTTTCCTCTCCACTACTATACAGTAGTTTCAAGAGAATTTTGCCTTATGCCAGGGTGTGAGTGACACACACAAAAATAACAAAACTATCATTTACATCTCCAGATGCAGAGATAAATCTGGAATGCATTCTGGGTAATGTAGGCCAACTTCCACAGCATTACCTAGCAGTGTAGAAAAGAAATTGCAGCCAGACAAGGAAAAACAAAGAAGCCATGGCGCCTTTCCAGTACCCAGCCATCAGTCCTTGTAAGGCAGAGTGTGGATAATGCAAAACAAAAGTCATTATATTTCTAGAGCTAGAGAGCTGGTCTACTTTGATTACTATGGGCTGGTTTACATGCCACAGTAAATAAAAGATAAAACATGACTTACTGGGAATGAGCAGAATGATGATGCACACCACTTAAAATCACTCCCGCTTCACTCCAGCCTACCTGGAGGTGGGAGAAGCAAATCACGATGCTCAGCACTGCCAAGGCAGAGGGTAAGTTTGCATGGCTACACCATTTGGGCCTACGCATGTTGAACCCAGTCCACCACCTAGCATGCGGTTGAAGCTAAAGAGATATATTACCTCCCAGCTTGGCCCCCACAGCTGGCTTATTGTTTGAGAAGCTTAGGGAGTGATTGATAAAGAGCCATATTCCATTCTCCTCCAGATGGACAAGGGGGATCATGCCCTACACACAGAGGCACATAAGACATGGATTCGTTGTCTTTAAGAACCATTCACACACAAGAGAAAAATATCTGCATATACGCAGGGCTATCTGGAAAGGTGTGCATTCTGAAAACAAAGCCTGCCGAAAGCTTCCTCTCTCCTTTCCACACAAATGGCACACCTCCCTGAGCAAGACACACGTTGCTTCCAAAAGACACCATCACTTCTTTGCAGTGCCGATGGCAAACTGCTGGTCCACTCCAAGCCGCAAGTGCCTCAGACGAATGTAGCCTGCATTTTGCTTACTGCTAATAATGCTGCTTCACTTCATTAAAAGCTGCTTATAATTTTATGCACTCTTGTTTGATTAATTAACCTCTGGTTAAAATGAATGAGCTCTTGATTTAGGGATGCTACTAATGTGACGCTGGTGAGCCATGGATCACACACTGGTGAGCCATGGATCACACGCTTCCAATCATCCCTTTTTATTATTACCAATGTGGTGTTCAAGCTCCCTCCATCCAGCTTCCCCCTCTTTCTTCTCAAACCAAGCGACGACGGCATGCAAATGCTATTAGGGTGATGAGGGGGAAGATGCCATAATCCACAGCTGACCTAAAAATGTACAAGCCCTTTGCAGTCAAGAGTCTGTGCCATCAATGCACTAACACAGATCACAAGCACAATGTGGGAGAAGCAGGGGGGAGGCAGAGAGAAGAAGGGACCCAATGTGTGCAGAGCTGAATGATTTGCATGTCTGAACTCCGAAGCCTGGGGTTTGTTTTCAAAATAGGAAAAGCAACAGAAGTGAAAAGGAGGCATATTTCTATAAAAAGAGAATATCCATTATATGTGCTGTCCATAAAAACAGAGGCCCCCATTTTGCTTACATTAGGGATCAGCAACTGGGGGCGCCAGGGCCCAATCAGGCCCCTTGAGTCCCAGCACTCTATGCCCCATTTGCCAGACCAGTTGCAAAGGAGTGGTATGGGAGTGATGGCTGTGACAATGGGACTTGCAGGCAGTCTATTTTGGGAAGTGTTGGGAGGGGGCATGCTATGCTTGACTTTCTCAAAGTGTCCTTGCTGGTGGAGGGAAGGGAACTAGTTGTTAAGGGAGAGTCTGCAGCCTACTTTTCTGGCTATGCTATTCTTCCTCCAACCTGCAGAGGAAGATTGGGTTGGCAAAAACTAGCATAAAGTGTCAGTAAATGATGACTCCCAAGTTGTAAGTGAGCATGTGCTACCTCACATGGTAGAACATGTTTACTGTTTACATGCCATGGGTGTTAAGTCTGGGTGCCTTTCTAGAACATCTGTAAGCACCTTAATTCCTTCTCTGAAAAAGGGAAAATTAAAAAATCTGGAACTTTAAACTGTTGATACATACAATATAGGGCAATTACGTTTTTTGTGAGCACTAAAGAAACATCCTCAGCTTTTTGATCAGTGTAGCAGGCTGGGGAAACTTAAAACAAAATATAATGGTGATGGTGTGCAGGGCAAGGGGTACTCAGGCAATGATCTATGGAGTGATAATGCAGGTGTCAAGAAGAACATAAGGGTGGCAAGTTCATTTAGGCAGTCTCCACACTTCAACATTACATCAATTTAAGCACACCCTCCAATATTTTACAAAGAAAACAGTGTAAAAAATTGAGAGAGATACAACGGATAACTTCAATTGAAGTCTGCATATTTTACTACCGCAGACAGTTGTGTGACAAATCCATAGCCGCAAAGCTTAATGACTGCTTGCTTCTTCCTACTTTATATGAGAGGCATATGGTCCAGCCTACTAGCCAAAAAGTAAGGAATTCAAATATTTCCATGTCAGTCAAATTCATGGAGGAATTAATGATCATATCATTGTGCTTTTAAGCTATGGAATATCTGTTCATTGCTGAATATAGTGACTCATCAGAATCTGATCCTAAGCATGAATGAAAATCTCTCTTCCAAATTCTCCCCAAGAATGTAATTTCCTAACCTTCTAGCACACATCCAGTCTCCTCCACAAATCCTGGGTACAGTTGCACCAATTATCACCATCAATTCTAAAGTGCCCATAATAAACAGATAGGTGCTGTACATTTGAAAAACAAAACTCAAAGTAATTGATTTCTGTTTAGCATACTGACAATGCTGATGTTTTCCTTAAGTATTTTGCCAGATACAGGTTAAGGGTACTTGTAATACACACTCTATTAAAGCCAAGAGGTGATTTGACTTGAACTCCTATCTAAACAGTGTACGTATGGGTGTGTGACTGTTTTTTTCTAGATTACCCCAGCAGTGGTCAGCATTGCAGCTTCCCAACATGACACAAGGAAGAGCTTTGTTGCTGGGATCCCTCATAGACAAAGAAAGGAAGGAGGAATTCTATGCTTCAAGGTATTGTGGCTTCAAAAGTCTCCTATATCTCTTTTCCCCAGCACTACAATGTGCAAAAAATGTGGCAAACATGCTGAATGGGTATTGCACACAGGTGAGCTATCCCTGGCACGAGTGAAACAACCAAACAGCTGGAATATGTGTTTCCCACAACGGAGACAAAGGGTGGGGATGCACTCTCACTGGTATGTAAGCAAACTGTGGCTGAATGCCAGGCACCCTGTCCCAACCATTGCTTCGACTTGCCATACTCTTACATGTACCTTCACTTGCAGAAGAACAGCTTGGCCTCAGATCTGCGTGTCAAAAGAGGTCATGCAGGTGTTGTGCTTTGCTTTCAGTCGCTGAGTTCATGCTGCCTGTGCCATGGCAGTTTCTGTTATGCAGGGCACTGTGATTTTGCTGTGCCTAGTGGGATATGTGTTACATGTGAAATGGGACTGGGATAAATCCTATCCCTGTGAGTATATTGGCTCCTACATTAGCTGCCTCATACAGGGCCAACATTGTCATGCCAGCCCATGACTGGGGGGCACCAGGAATGTTGCCATGGAGGCAGCAGTTGTTTCAGCCTGCTGCTGTTCCAGCAGTGTTGCCACAGGGTGTGGCCTTTGTTGTTTGAGTCTGTGCTTTTTGTAGCAGCAGTTTTCTCTCGGCTTTTGCGGTGAGCATGTGTAGGATGATGACTAAGTTACGCCAGTGTTGCATCAGTGTAAGGACAACAGTGTTGTTTTGGCATGGCTGCAGACTTAACAAACACTTTCTAAGGTAATATGCTCTACAATGGGACATTCTGATGAGACACGCATGGTACTGCACTTTAAAGTCTTTATAGTGCAGTATCACGCTTGTCTCAGAAGACTTTATATAGTGCAGTACCATGGGAATATTCCCAAGCAGATGCAACCTTATCCTGTTCCTCTAGAGACAGCCTAGGCCAGCTTCTCCCAAACAGCAAGTTAGACAATTTTAAGGCCACAACAAGTGTTAGCAGTGGCCCCTTCTTAACTGTGGTTACAGGATACATTGGTATCAACATTAGCTCCTGGGATAACCAGGAGTCCCACTGAACTAGGATTCAAAACTAGTATCAAACCATGCCTTTGAATCCGACTTAAATGGAAGCCCAATTGGTATTTAGCCATGGCAAATATAAATACTGATGTGTCCTTTACCTGTGTTTGCGAGGGAAGGGGAAGAAAGAGAAGGAGCTCATACTCCTGCGGCTCATTCCCAACCTCATAGCTGCAGTTAAAAGGAAACTAGCATTGGCTCTGCACCAGCACATCTATGAATCCAGAAAAAAACATCAGAAGCTCTCACTATAGGTTGCATTTGTATCCCACCCATTTTTCCTAGCAGTTTATCCCAACATACCGCAGGTTATAAAAATATTTCACGCAGACATTTTTTCTGATCATTGTTTCCCCATTTGTTGTTTCACTATATATCTTTGGAGTTTTTAATGTGATGTATACACAGAGATACTTACATGGAAGGTGGTATATATTTCTAGTGAAGAGATAATGCTTAAGGTATACGGGTAAATGCTTTTGAATGTTCAAGAAACTTCGCATACAGTATTGAGTTGTAATCCTTCCAATAACGTTGTAAGGTAGGTAAAGTTTGTTACTGCCATATTTCAGACAGGAAGTGGTCTCCCGTCTCGGGAGGCGGCTGTCTTCCATGGCAGAGGAATATGTGAACTTCCTGATCCAGTCTTTTTTCTTAGACCAGAGGTGGCCAATCTGTGGTCATCTAGATCAGGCTTCCTCAAACTCGGCCCTCCAGAAGTTTTTGGGCTACAACTCCCATGATCCCTAGCTAGCAGGACCAGTGGTCAGGGGTGATGGCAATTGTAGTTTCAAAACATTTGGAGGGCCGAGTTTGAGGAAGCCTGATCTAGATGTTGGACTCCATCAGTCCCAGCCAGCATAACCAGAGTTCAAGGATGATGGGAGTTTTAGTCCAAGATCTGGAGGGCAACAGGTTAGCTATACCCCTGCCTGAAACAGTATCCCACACCAGGTCTTATCCCATGTTATGCTAGCAACCCTGTGAAATACAACAGGTTGAGAGACAGGAGCTTACCCAAAGCAACTCACTGAACTTCTGATTGATCGAGCACTTTAACCAGTGCTGGCTTTATGACATTGTCATGCCTAAAGCAGAGGTGTTTTAAAAAAACTTTTTAATTTTTTTACTCTGCATATCCCAGGAGTACCCACTGCTGTAGCATGGCTGACCTGGTGCCTGGATAGGAGACCACTGAAAATCCCATATGAACTGCCCTCATGCTCTCTGAAAGTAAATAATAAAGTGGGGGTGGGGGGTGGAATCCTAAAAGAGGCCTCCTACATTCTTTTTTTTTTTTTTGATGTGCGGAAAATTGGAGGTTACTCACCAAGAAACTATGACCACTTCTTTCATGGCAGTGCTTTTATACAAGGAAATGGCTATAAACTCTGTATCACAAATGAAAAACCACACAGTAGAATTTAGGAAACTATGGGGCTCAAGCCAGGCGACTTAAATGGTGAACAAAACTCAGTTGCTGCCTTTGAATTCAGCACTGCTGGCATCTCATTACAAAATGACATATGTCAGCAGCAGGATTAAGAAATTATTTCTCTCTTTCTCCGTTCCCATGCTATAGGAGTTGTTGTGTCACAAATTGATGAGAGTAACTGGGGACAGATGATGGACATACACATTATTCCCTTCCTGTGATCCCTCTCCTATAAAGAACAAAGCAGGCAACTTAAGTACACAAACTTCTCCAGCTCATATGTAGACCACAGATGGAGTGATGTTTTTCACCCTGCAGATTCCATCAGAACTGCATATTTATCTTGTACTGGCAAGAAAGAATAATCAAGACAGACCTCTATGGGTGATAAAGGAAAAGAAACTTGCCCATTTAATCTCCACAGTTTTGTTTTCCCTAGTCATGGATTCAGGGTAGACACTGTTTGTAGTGGTGTGATCTATATCCACACACACCACAGGACACCTAGACAGATCTACACTTCTAATTCATTAACAAAAAATCATATGATACATTGCAATTGCAAAACCTACAAACATTATCTTAGTAATCAATAGACTTGTAAGCAAAGTGCTGCAAATTATGGCTGGCTTTGGGAGCTGACCAAGGCCTGTGTTCACCACTCATGCTGCCTCCACTATTCAAGGTGGGCCGATCACATCACACTGAGCTTTGGAGGCACTCCAACATGGCCAGGGCCCAGTACAGCCACAAGGGCAAGTCTCTCCCTACTTTACTCTCCAGCTGAAAGGGGAATGGGCTCACCCCCTGTTGTACTGAGCCCCAGAGGTATTCAGAAAGCAGTGAAATGCCTTGCTGAGGCTCAGTGCAACCTCAGGAAAACAGACCCCTCTGTGTCTGGAGGGAAGCCATTAGCAACTAATAGTTTGTCTCTCTGGAATGAAGCAGGAGCTGTGAACAAAGAATAAACTTTGGCTTCCTGCTCATGATATGTATGTCTGGAATGAGACAAAACACAAGATTGGGTTAGAGCATAATTCTAAGACTAACCACAGCTTAACCTTGGGTAACACAGCTGCAGCAGGAGGGGGAAAGGGTGCAGTGGTCACAACCTTCATTTTGGGAGCCTACACATTTGCTAGTTCTTGCTAAGGCATGATTTACCTTAGCACTGTGTGTGAACTGGCTCAACAGCTGCTTTTATCCAAGGCCACCTGGTACATTTGCATCCAAGTAAGGTTTTGACCAGGGACTTCCCAGCTCAGAGCTCATCTTCTTGTTAACCACAGTTACGCTTATACCTGTTAGTACAGGGGTCAGCAAACTTACTGCGCCTTGGGCTGGTGTCTCCAGCACCGATTGCATGGTGGGCCGGAGGGCAGGGGAGCGTGTGCCCATACGCGTGTGTACACGCTATTTCCAGCGCACTTCCGGGTCACAGGAGCACCGGAAATAGCTTGTGCGCATTTGCAAGGGCCTCCTCCGACCCAGTTGTGCACCAGAAATAACGCTTGTGCATGCGCAAGTAATGCCTGTGCATGTGCACAAGCTATTTCCGGTGCTCCTCCGACCCAGAAGTGGACAGCCGCGCCGCGCAGCGCTGGTAAGAGCGGGCAGCGGCAGTTGCCGTGGGCCGGATAAACGAGACCCTCGGGCCTTATCCGGCCCGCGGGCCTTAGTTTGGGGACCCCTGTGTTAGTAAGTACAAGACAATGGCAGTCTAGTGATCTGTGGGTCACTCTCAATAGAAAATGCCACCAGCTTTAGCTAAAGTGTTTTTGAGTCAAATCTGGAGACTCCTGCTGAGATGAAACCTTTTAGGAATATAAAAGGGAAGCAAAAAAAGAAAACCAAGAAGACTAGTGAAATATTTGGCTTGTGGGGGTGGTGCCATACATCCTTAATTTTAAAGATGAGCAGCAAAGGAAAAATACATAGCACATTCTTAGCAATGGAAAGCAACGAAATAACTAGGTCACGGCAAGGGACTGAAATTTGCCAAGGATCTTAGCAAAGCTTATATGTTACTTCCCATATGCAGCAAGGCTAATCTTATGGTGATGCTTGTGGAATTTCTATCAGGCTTGAATTCTGAATTTTACAAGTTTTTACAAGTTTCACTTTGTAGAGAAAACACTATGCAAATGCTAGCTGTCTATACATAATGGTGACCTTAAACCACACACCCAACTCACACATAAATATTTGTTGTTATCGGCAAATGATCACTGAGAAGACAGCCCTACATTGCTGCAAGTGCCCTCAGAAATGGTTTGTGCTTGCCCAATTAGGAATTTCAACTTCAAAGTTATCTCAAAGGTTTGGTTTAAAACAAAATCCAAACACTAAGTAAATATCCCGCTGAAAGGCTGCTCTAAGCTTTCGGAACGCTGCACTTGATTTATGTAACAGCACAGAAAAACACAAACAAAGCAGGCTTACCACACCAAAAGATAAGTTATTAGAGACACTGCTTAACATACCAGAGTGTCACACACCTAAAATATGTTAGCTAGAAGCAGTATCACCTTTCAGTTTGGAGATTGCAGAGATATAAACGAAGGTTAAGAAGAAGAAAATACTTCATTTGTGTTTTAAAAAAGTGAAAGATAGTGATTTTTTAAAATTCTGAACGAAGTACTTATGATGGTAAAAATGGTAAATGTCCCTCCTAATAGAGTACGGATACATTTAAGTCCCCTGCATATGCCATCTGTTTCCCAGATCATCCTGTGACAGGGACTGGCACCCTTGTCTTCATCAAGGGCCATATTTTTTCAGGGGGTAATCTGTCAGTTGGTAGAGTTCTACATACAAGCACTGGGCAGGATCAGCCCTTTTCACTCTCTGCCACCTCTCCCTTTTCATCTCTGCCACCTCTCTCACCCAAAGCCACCATTTTTCAGATTACACTGAGGGAAGATGTGGCCATAGGGCTGCTGCTTGCTCACATGTGCGCTATGGAAGCCCAGGAGCTCAGCCAAATGTCTCAAGAGGTTTCTGCCTGCTCCTTCAGATTCTACACACACACACGCGCGCCACCGCCACAGTACAATACAATGCTGACATACAGCTCTGCTTCTCCATAACATCTGGGTCAGGAGAGGCTGTGCATGATGTGGACCATAGTCTGCAAACAGTGGTGAACTGGATGAGGGCCGGTAAACTGAGCTTGAACCCTGGGGAAATGGAGGCACTGTGGATTGGTGGATCCTGTGCTTGGGAGACTGGGCAGTCCATGTTCTAGATGGTCAGTTTGGGCATCCCCCTTGAGCCATCTTTGTCACTGGAGGCTCAGGTAGACTTGGTGACTAGAAGTGCTTTTTTGGTATGCCAACTATGGCCACTCTTGAACAGGGATAGCCTGGCCATGGTGATTCCTGCATCAGTAGACTCAAGGCTTTATTGCAATGTGCTGGGGTGGGAAGGCTAACCTTAGGCCTATGTCCAGCTGATGCAAAACATTGTGGCTAGATATGAACAGTCTATTGCAGGCATAGGCAAACTCCGGCCCTCCAGATGTTTTGGGACTACAATTCCCATCACCCCTAGCTAACAGAACCAGTGGTCAGGGATGATGGGAGTTGTAGTCCCAAACATCTGGAGGGCTGGAGTTTGCCTATGCCTGGTCTATTGCCAGCACACAACACTAGTGCCCAAAAGCTTGCACAGGCTGCCCCTATGCTACCAGGCCAGGATCATGGTTCTTGCATTTATTTAGAATGCCCTTAACAGGGTATCTCACGGACCACCTTACTTATATCCCTGCTCAATCAGTCAGTCTGCAATTGTTTTGTTTAAAAAGATGACCTGAAAATGCACCAGCCTTTTAGGATATATTTCTCCTTCTATACACACTTCCCCATAATCTATTGAACTCTGTATGTGCAATACATGAATTCTTATGTGGACTTTCCCCTAATACATGATTTCTAGCACACACTTTTTGATTGGAGAACTGCACTGCAAAATTTGGAAAAGTGCTAATTTTGAGGGATCTCAGGTTGTATATTGTTTTGCGAACTGCTAATTCCTCTCTGCATCCCTAGCCACTTTGGCTACATAAGAATCCTCACTTGAACAATGAACTTGCTAGTTGAATATAGGACTTCAAATAAGTGGTATTGTCAGCAGAATGCCAGAGAACTGGAGGGACCCTGGTTAGAAACTAGTAAACCAGGCACCAGAAGCTCAAAAACGTGGATAGTCTCACCTGTATGATTTTGCGGCAGCTTCAAAGGACCCAAGAACTAGAAATGAACTCTCCTGGTGATGCTAGATTTTTGCAAGAGCTGCCACCCAGGTACGCAGATCAGCCCAGACATGCACACTCACTCATCTAGTTACCAATTCCAGACACAGCTCCAGTCTGAATGAATTTCAGTCTTACAAATTTGCTCCTTCAGATCAGCATTTTTTCTCCCTTTCCCCCCAAACCTTTTCAGCTCCTTCCAGTCTCTGTGGTTCATGGACTACCTGACTAAAGCAGAAAGAACCTTGTAGTTTTAGTCAAGACTTTGGGGATCAGTTGGGTGGTGGGTGCTTTTTTGTTTTTGTTTTAAGAGTGTGAGAAAGGGAGGGACATATTTGCCTTCTCTCTCTCTCTCTCTCTCTCTCTCTCTCTCTCTCTCTCTCTGCAGATTAAGTCTCCTGCAAATTTGGCACACATTCTTGCATAAGGAAGTAAGAGACAAAGCAACAGACAGGTAATTACATGGCATGAGCTTCAGGGAAATCCAGTTGGCTCTGGAAGAAGCCTTCAATTCGCCAGCTGGTTCCCAAATGCTTCTCAAAGAAGGGCTAGTCCTATAAAGCCTGATGCTCTGTTCTAGTACACAAATGACCAGCTATAAGATGCTGAATAGTATTTTTCCTCACCTCCCATCTTCTTCACTGTGAACCAAGCGGAAAGACTTTTCCATATTCACCTGCTTCTATGCAACTTGACACCCAAAGTATGTTGGGGTGATAATAATAATAATATATATATATATATATATATATATATATATATATATATATATCTCCTACTGAAAGTGCACAATTACAAATTACTTCCCTTATTACCAGAAGTGTTGCTCTTTCCTTCCCAATATTGCAAACGGTTAAAAGGAATGCTTCTTAATGCTTGGAAAGGATTATGGACAGGATTTTCAGAAGGACCCTTGTGGAAAACCAAGTGTCAAATCCAGGATTCCCCTCTGGTACCCTTGAGAACATCCCTCTCAAAAAACAAAAAACACCTGCCCAGTATAATCAGGCATATAATACATTTACACATCTTGCCTACAAAATGGGAACCCTGCAAAGGCTTCAGAGGGGCAAAGTGGAGAAGGATGGCAATGATAAATGGGTGGGTTAGCTACGGAAATTAAGTGCACCAAAGTTAAATAGCCAACAAAAATAATTATTAGCTCACTTTACATGCATTCGCAATTCATGTCAGCGGCTAGTAGAGGAAACAGTCTGTGATAAATGCCGAGCTGGGGGTTTTCATGTGTATGGCTGGTGGGAATGCTTGAGAGTGTGCATTGTATGTAAGGGAATGTGAAGGATGTGTTTGGGATATGTTACTCTGGGACAGGTTGTAGCTTCTGCTCAGTTATTTTGTCTAGTTGCTAATGATACTTTATACCTGGATTTCTTTTTCGTATTTTTGTATTTAACTTATACTTGTAAAGTTGTTCTTTTGTTTCAGATAATATTTGCCTTGCTGTTAGTTATTCTGCTTGTCTTTTTGTAATTGAATTTTGTTTGTAATGTTTTATTTTGCCGATTGCTTTTTGCATTTAAACTTCTATAAATTGTGGTTGTTGGCATCCCTCGGTCTCGAGAAATTATTTCACTGACAATCTGTGAAGACGTAAGTATCAGCAGAAGATCCCACTACTAGGCAGATTGCTCATAATTCAAAGTTTGATTTGCTGACCTTGCAAGGTATTAAAGGGAAAATAAGTTGCCCTGTCACATGTCTAAAGAAAAACACTTTTTCTTTACAAATCCTGAAGCAAATACTTTTTAAGGAATTTGCCACCAATGAGGAAATGACTTGTATAAAAAGAGAAATTCTGAATAAATGTAAAGATATTTAGTGGGCCTTCCTTGACCTTCAAATATATGTGAAGGGGGATATAGTTTTATGAGGAAAAAGTTTGATGAGTTTATTCTGGACCAAATATTTTGGAAGGCAGTGTTATTTTGTTAAATAATTCTGTTTCTAATCAATAAAAATGAACTGTATATTTGGGTGTTATATGTTTTGAAGTGAGTTGGTGTAAGACTATTCACTATAATAGTGTATTAGTTTTGCTGTTGTTTGGCTGCTGATGTGTTGTGAGTCACTTTTGGAAGATTTGCGTGGAAAAGTAGCATGCAAACTGAAGTAATAACTGCCACTACTGACCACCCTGCTTAAGATGTGGGAGCAGGCTTTGGTAAGAGGCAGCCCGTTCCACTAAGTGCCTCTCTTCCACTTAAGATTTACATCAGCATCTCAGCTAACCATGAAAAATGTTCACCAGGGTCCCCCTTAGCTAGGATTGGAAGCTAGTTAAGGAAATCTAGTTAGAACCAGCAGAGAAAATATTTTGCTGGAGAGAAGAGGAGAGCAGGAACCTCATGATTCTGAATGATCTCCCAGCATGATGTCTATACTAGCCCTCGAAAGGAATGCTGTCCATGCAAGGAATACAAACTGGAATGTGTGTACAAAATGTATCAAGAGCACTGCCTCCTAATACATAAAAAGTATTAAATATTGTAAAGGGAGGGACAGCAATTAATGTAAGCTCAGAAGTGACATATGAATAAAAATTTCTACACAAACTAATCTAGACCTCATTCATTGCTCTTCCCTGCCCCATGAGAACAACTTAACAGGAAGAAACTTAACAGGCAGAACACCTAAACGGGCAAATAATTACCTTTTAACTCTCTGAAGAGGTCACCATCAATTAGCTTACAGGAGCTCTTAACAAACAGGGAGAAAAGGTGGAAGGGAGCTGGAAGCGATGCCTGAATCCACAATGCACAAGGTTTTTCCTAATAGAAACATATGGAAAAAAAGAAAGTAGTTAGCTATCCCTTTCCAGGTCTTTTGATGGAGCATATGATAACCACTAAAAATGGAAACAATGATAACACAACATAGGCTGGGACTCAATACTACAAAGATCCTATCTTATTACTGTATCGATAACACACATTTTAACGCATTTTAGATTGAACTATTTAAAGTTGTATGGATCTTCAAGACCAAATTTCAGTTAGCTAATTGTTGTAGAAGTACCTTAACAAATGTCTTACCTCTGTTAGGCAGGCCAAAGTGTTTATATATATTTCACACACACACACACACACACACACAGAGAGAGAGAGAGAGAGAGAGAGAGAGAGAGAGAGAGAGAACCCTCAACACGTGCATTTAACTTGTGAATATTTAGCTTTATGCAATAGATAGATAGATAGATAGATAGAGCGGGTGGAAAGGGGGTAGGGGTCCAGGAGGAAAAAGACTTTGGCAATCACACATGCCATTGCACCCATTGTGTTTTGACTATATGCAATTCTGGCTTTAGGCACAACCCCTAGAATGTAATCCCTATGTGAGTTGAGGACTTACTTCGTGAGTTGAGGGATTACACATATATGCAAAGTGCTTTATGACCATTCTCTTAGTCATCCCTGCCAAAATCTTAAGAGGTAAGTCATTAATATTCTGATTTTACAGATGGGGAACTGACGCTGAGTAATGGTGGCTTCTTCCCTAAGGCCACCCAGGGAGAGCCTCACCAATGCAGCACCCCAATCAATGAACCAAATGGCAACTCAACTTTCCCAAACTGACCAGTGTTGACATAATAAAAACGCAAGTAAAAGAGCCGAGACAGACAGTGTAATCAGTGATACATCCCTCTCAATTAAACTGTTATAACACTAAGATGCTTTAGGCGATATTATGATGAAGTCTCCCATGACCTTAGACAGAAAAAAATTACACAGATACCTAGGTGGCAGAGCCAGTTTATAATTGCTGTGCTAGTTAAATCTAAAGTGCCTCAACATTTGTAGGTTTTACAGCACAATCCTAACCTTGTCTACTTAGAAATGTGTCCCATGGAATTTGGTGGGGCTTACTCCCAGGTAAATAGGGCTAGGATTGCAGTGTTAGTCTCCCATCTATCAGAGAAGAAAAAGAGAGGAAAGATACTACCTACTAAGCATCCTTACAGCGCATCACAAATATTCTCATCACTTCACAAATATGGTTCCAGTAATCCTTAGAACCAGTGTCCACTACAGGCATTTGGGAATCCCTCAGTGGGCCTCCCTCAGAATGGGGCCTCCTTCTGCCACAGTCACTGCTGCCCATTCATTTGGTCTTTGTCCCTGGAACTAATCTGCACAACCATTAAGGGCAATGACCCCTCCCATATACAGACAATCATCATCTCCTTGGCTTAAACAGCTGTCTCCATATCCTACTCAATCTTATCAGTTATGAGGATCAAGGATCAAGAATACAAGTGGTCACCCATACTCATCCAAGCACCTTGTCCACAACCTTGAGCTGCACCGAATGTAACTCATCCAACAAAGCTGGATCAAACGGTGCTCTGGATACCTTTCAAGGTTCATCAACAGAATCACCATTGGGGCATATTTAAGCAACCTGAAATGCTTCACACACAAAAAACACAGTGGGCCGCTTTCAGTTCCACAGGTGCCTTTGGACCAGCATGTAAAAGGCTTGGCACCACCAGAGAAAACTCTGCTGTATGGCACAAAGAGGATGCAATGGAGTCAGCACAAAGTAGCGTATTTTTTGCTCTATAAGACTCACTTTTTCCCTCCTAAAAAGTAAGGGGAAATGTGTGTGCATCTTATGGAGCGAATGCAGGCTGCGTAGCTATCACAGAAGCCAGAACAGCAAGAGGGATTGCTGCTTTTACTGTGCAGCGATCCCTCTTGCTGTACTGGCTTCTGAGATTCAGAATATTTTTTTTCTTGCTTTCCTCCTCCAAAAACTAGGTGTGTCTTGTAGTCTGGTGCGTCTTATAGAGAGAAAAATACGGTAATTGTTCTTCCAGAGTTAAAACCATGCTCAAGGTGGCAAGAAATTAAATGCCCAAATAAAACAATTTCCACATCAATCATAATAAGATCTAAAACAAAGAAACACAAACTTAGTATCGATAACAGCAACAACCCTCACCCACGGCAGCACCCCAACCCCAGCCCAAGATTCTGTTCAGTGGCCTCAGCTTTTGCAGCTGGAGTCAGACAGACAGACCAGACCCCTGGTACGCTGGGGGAGAAAGGTTGCTAGTCCATCACAACAGATAAGGTAGAAGAAGGTTAGATTATTGCAATGTGTTATATGTAGGGCTGCCTCTGAAGACGGTTCTTCTCTGCAGTGGCTCCCCGTCTGTGGAATGCTCTCCCCAGAGAAGTTCGCCTGGCGCCTTCATTATACACCTTTAGGCACCAGGCAAAAACATTCCTTTTTAACCAGGCCTTTGGTTGATCCGACTGACATTCTATGCCATTTAAAAATGTGACTCTTTTTTGGGGGGGGGGTTGTTTTTATTTTGATTCTATATATTGGGGTTTTTATTTCGATTTTTTCTGTGAACCGCCCTGAGACCTCAGGGTATAGGGTGGTATATAAATTCAATCAATCAATCAATCAATAAGTTTGAGAAGCACTAGGCTAGAAAATCCCAGGGATACGCAGTGGTACCTCGGTTTACAAACAGTCCTGTTTACGAACTATTTGGTTTACGAACTCCACAAAATTGGAAATAATGTTCCAGTTTGCAAATTTTACCTCAGTCTACAAACGAAAACCAAATAGTGGAAGGGCACTGGCGGCGAGAGGCCTAATTAGGGAAAGCGCGGCTTGGTTTAAGAATGGATTCAGTTTAAGAATGGACTTCAGGAACAGATTAAGTTCGTAAACTGAGGCACCACTATATCTGCAAACCAATCAGAACTATCAGCCTCTGGGTCCCCCGCCTTTATGGAGAGAAAAAAGCCTCTGAAAGCCTAAATCTCAATAGGAAGTGATCCAGCCATGACAAGGGGTTATTAAACTAGGTTAAGTTTGTCATGCAGATATGCCTTGACAAAGTAGTCACCCTTTTCTATTTAGTGTTGAAAACCTGGGTCAGAATAAAGATGATTCTGTTAAACAACATCCACAATTTAGATCCAAGCAACATTAACTATAAATGGTAAAATCAAATGTGATGTGAATTAAAGGGCTGGCCCCATACCATCATATATACATAAAGTGACCTCCATTCTCCAAGTGTCAGTTACTTTACAGCCAAAATGCCATCACCCACCTATACATGAGAATGTGGTGCATAGCTGTCAACTTTTCCCTTTTCTTGAGAGGAATCCTATTCGGAATAAGGGAATTTCCCTTTTAAAAAGGGAAACGTTGACAGCTATGCTGTGGTGTCTCTTGCGAAGTGAAGTCCAGGCGTGTGCAATAGCAATATAATGCTTATTGGCTTGGTTGGGTGGGAATGACAAACTGGGAGAGGGTGATAGAATTCAGTGTTTGGGGCCATGCACACTGAGACATTTTACATTGTGCCATAGTGCTAACTCTGTTCTCTGATGCAGTCTTTATGAAGCCAAAACAGCACCACCCACACCCAAAACCTTTAGGGGAGAAACGCCTCCCTCAATTGGAAACAGTCCAATGAGAACTGAGCATACTTAGTGAGCATGAAATGCTGACTGACTGTTGGAGGAGATGGAAAATAGAGGGCCAGGGAGAAGCAGAGAATAATGGAACGGACTGGCAGGAGTCCTGAACTGCACTGCATAATTTTGTTGAAGGTTCTGCTTGATGTACCCTACAAACCAACCCGTTTCCCACCAACTTGCAAGACTATGGAAGTTCAGTTTGTTAAGCCACACACCTATATGCGCAGACACCCAGCGTACCACAAGCAAGCAAACAAAAATTAGAGAACAGCATGTTAAGCATGACAAGAGAACCCAAAGGTTCAATCTAATCAAATTTAAGCGATAATTGAAGAGAAGACAGCTGTGTTCACAATCCTCCTACAAAGATCCGCAACTGTAAATTTTTCTAATGGGTTTAGTCCAATCATTTTCCTAAGCCATACCATTAGCAAAAATGAGCCTGCAGCCAAACCAGCATGAGCCAGGATTTCATTAGAGCTCATGCTGAGCAGGGTAATTTCTGGTCAGAGCTTGGACCCAGAGAACCAAAATTAAATCAGGTGCTTTTTGAATGTGGGTTTGGCAGCACTTAAGATTCCCTTATTCAGATTTATAGCCCACCATCACCCCTGTAGGCTCACAACAGCTCACAAAACATTTCAGCTTTTATGTGTCACTAAAAATATACCAAATATGTGTATTTCACTAAAATCAACCCTTACACCTACACTGTAGCACTAAAAACCCTCCCCAAATAAACACACAGCTCAGAAGAAAAGCTGAAGCATAACCTCTTGCAATAACGAACTCCACAACCACTGAGGACACCATTCGAAGTATCCTCAGCTTCACACCAGATGCACTGACAGGCTCGGTGCTGTTATGAATTATGCCAAGGCAGGCAACCAATGTTACATGTTCCTGCCACCCCTCGCTCACTGCAAGAGACAAGCACTATGATGAATTCAGGTCAGTCATGGCTGCTAAATCCAATTGCACTGAAGAGTGGTCACTTTTATAAAAAAAAATTCTTCCTCGCCAGCAATATCCAATGCAACATCCTATACAGTATATTAGGATATGGGTTCTGGGTCAGTTAAAAACAGCAACAGTGTCACTCTGCCTGGCCAGCTGCCCTCACTAAGCCTCTGAGAATCTGATTTCTACCTTTTCATCTACATTTTTGATAATATTATTTTAATATGTTCAATTAAGTAAAACAGGTGCCCTCCAAATGGACAGACTTCCCATGGGGAGGGGGGAGAGAGAAAAATGATGTGTATCTGATAAATGGGGTAAAGAGATTGTGTATTCTTAAGAGTACAAAATGGTGTTCACATACACACACTGCAAAAACAAGGCTAGAAGAAATGTTTTAAATTTCGGTTTAGTTACCCGGCACTAATAATAATCCAAGAAAGACTGACAGAAGTTGGGGGGGGGGCGTTTTTTAAAAAAGATAGACTGTGTTTTGGAAATATATCAAAAGAGTGAGAGGGGGGAGGAAAAAACAATGTAGAAGATTCATACAATAGAGTGAAGGGAAGCAGAAGAGAGCATTGTATAAATATACTATTAAGGAGATGTGGAAGAAATTTATATAGTACAACGAAGCATATGCAAATTTGTTCTCAAATCAAAAACAAGCTGGGAATGTAGAGACAGCAATAAGGAAAAATAAATAAAAAATGGCCCATTCAATTCTGCTTTAAGACATCAGACATTAATAACAGTCCACAGCAGTGACATAAAAGGTGTATATAAAAAATAAAATTAATCTAGGAATGCCAGACTGCATATAAAACAGAAGACAAAATTGATCCTATGTTGCCATACAGGCAATAATGATAAATAAGCTTACAGTAACATTGTACAATAGTATAAACATTGAAGATAACTGCAGGAAACTGTATCCAGAAAACAGAATTACAAAAAGGCGGGGAAATGCCAAAAGCAGAAAGAGGAGAGGCCGTCCAAGGCGTGTATGTGAGTGTACAGATTAGCAAACAGTAGATCTGAGGAAAAATTCTAAAAGAAATCAGTTATTAAGGAGAAGAAAAGAAAAAAGCTGAACAAAATGAACGTTCAGCAAGAGCAGGGAGATGTAGAAAACAGCTGTGTGACAAAATTTATTGAGAAGAGCAGGACACACTGAGTGCTGTTGTGTGTCAAAAACAAAAACATCATCCTTCAGAGTGGCACACATATCAATTCTGCTATAGGCAGTATGATACACATGTGTCAATCTTACTCAGCCAAAACATTTCAATTCTGAGGAAAAGTGATGACAATTACATCTGCCCGAGCGCTGTTTCAATGGAAAGGTCGCAGTCCCTTTAGTACAGTACTCAACTTTGGGGGTGGGGGTCACAAAAGGAGCTTCCGAAAATGGCCATTTTCACTCACATCCTGACAAATTCACAACTACACCATTATAGCTGATTAGGAGGTCTTGTGCAAAAAAACCACTTCCTCCAAAGATCAGACCTTTTGCAATAAAGTGGCAGGAAAATGCACTGCGAATTGTGGGATAACCCTGGCTTGACACAAGATCCTCTAACCCGGGAAACAAACCAAAATGAATGCACAATCAACCTAACTGGTAAAATGCTTCTTTCATAGCATGTACTATATAATATTTACCAGCAGAAAGAACTCATTTATTCTGTATTCAGGAGCCAATTTTAATATTACACCTAGAAATGGTGCTTTTTGGGTGGGGCGGGGGGGGGGGGTTGACACACAGGTAACAGTGTCTTAGTTTGTAACAAATGTGTATCCTGAAGATCTGTCTTTGTCAGCCAGAATGCAGTTATAAATGCTACATACATCAGAAGCAAGCACAAATAAAGTCAAAAGAAAATATTTGCTATACAACGTAGCCTTACTAATCCAGTAATAATCATATACGCTGAAACATTACAGGCACAGGGAGAGGAAAATACTGCAGCTACAGTTTGTAAATGCACAAGGGTGGGGGGAGAAAATCCAGATATTTATTCCATTTATTGTGAACCTAAATGAAGCCTACTATTAGTAGAAGTAAAAAAAGGAGGTTGTAACAAAGACACCAGAGCAATATATACAAGGCAGTGGCACTTTCCCCCGAGTCTCCACTAGCTCCATAATAAAAAGCAAGCATTGCATTATTTAACACTATTTTAAATAACTGTCAATATGTATTATATTTGCCTGTTTTGTGCCTCAGGTAGCACCCTGGGGAGATGTCTTTTATCACTGCATCATAAAGTTGCCCCACTAAAGCTGCCACCTTTCAGGTAAAACTCTTGCCTCTGATTCAATGCTGAGTTTTTACTGTCAGAAGAACTTGGGCGGAACATTCCTTGCCAGGCTCCACCTCCATCTATAACATCTTTTATTTTGATGGTATTACAAACAATGTCCGCAACTTACAGAACAATAACCCTGGCAGAAAAAAGGAGCTTCCATCTATAACAGAGCAACGTATTTTGAAGTGGTGTCTTTTTTGTTGCTCTGCTGTCAACTCCTTTCACGGGTGTCAGAATATCTGACATTTCTGTGGATCTCAATTCCTTATGTTGCAATTACGGCAGGTCTTCTTTAAACTCTGCCCATCACGAAAAGGTGAGGGGATTTACAATTACTTCAAAAGTCAGACGCACATGCTTAAGAGGTTTAAAGCAAACCATGTTTTCTAGCTGAGGCAACTTTGACCAAAGTCCATATTTTTTAATAAAGCAGACAACTGAGAAAGTTTGCTTTATTATTGCGATCTGCCGAAAACCACAGTTCCTTCCCATATGCATCCTTTCCAGAAGTAGCAGTTATGTTTCCCACACAGCTGTATTTCCTGCCACCATCAGCCCATAATGACTGCCAGCTGTTTCTCACAGAGCCAGTGGACAAAAGTCTGACCACGGAGCACTCCAAGCATAAACCAGCTTTGCAATCAGGTAGTCATTGGCTGCCAGCGAAATTAATTTCCTCTTACTATCATGAGCTGCTTGACATGATTGCAGGTATATTCTTGGTGGGGGGAAACTTCACAGTGTGATGCTGCCTTCTCAACTAACCTAAGGAGAGAGAGAGAGATCCTGCTGCACCATGCAGTAATTATTCCACCTGCTTTCATCTCCCTGCTCACCATCCTCAAGGCAAGAGCTGCCACTGGATTTCATCTACAACAACATTTGGGGAGTGGGGAGGGAAGAATGGCAATTTCCTGCCTGGGCAAAAACGTCCGAAGAATTTTGAGAAGAGCAAGATGAGGTTTGGAAATTATCAAATGCCAATTTAGGAGCACATTAATAGAGGTTTTCGGTCAAGCTGTGTTGCGGGCATGCTTGTAAATAAATACCATCTGCCTCTCGCTAAAACTGGATGTCCACTTGGGAGTCCAGGGCAGGCCAAGCTGATTGGAGCTGCCGCTAATTTCTGCCTGTGGTTAAATTCAGAGTCAAACGCGGAGGTAGCAACATTTTTGAGGGAAATGACTCTGAATTAATGCAGGTGGAATATATTTCATGTAGGGATAGATGACTGAAGGAGGTTTCGCTAGCCCAAAGCCTTCACTTAGTAAGGTTTTAGGAGATGAGTTGGACTTCTGCATGAACATAGTACTGAGGAAATCAGATGCTAACTTAACATGGTGTTTACATACCCACTTCTTTAGCCAGTCAAGTGTTTCCCACAACTGCTGTGGGAAATGTTGCCCCTGGCCCTTTTGTCCAGATTTCTGGTCAAGTGATAAATGTGATAATATTTCCCCCATTACTTGGCAGGTTCATACAGACAACCACCTTACTGAGAGCCAGTGTGGTGTAGTGGTTAAGAGCGGTAGACTCCTAATCTGGGGAACCGGGTTCGCGTCTCCGCTCCTCCACATGCAGCTGCTGGGTGACCTTGGGCCTGTCACACTTCTTTGAAGTCTCTCAGCCCCACTCACCTCACAGAGTGTTTGTTGTGGGGGAGGAAGGGAAAGGAGAATGTTAGCCGCTTTGAGACTCCTTAAAGGGAGTGAAAGGCGGGATATCAAATCCAAACTCTTTTTCTTCTTCTTCTTACTGTGTGGTAATATTCACACAGTGAAGGAGGCTGTGGCTCAATAGCAGAGCATTTTCCTTGCAAGCAGAAGGTCACAGGTTTCTCACAGAAACTCCAGGTTGGACTGCAATGACCTCTGCCTGAAAACCTGGTGAGCTGGTGTCAGTCAATGTAGGGAACACTGTGCTGCGCAATTCTTATGTACTATTTGGTAATTGGTAGCCCAAATTTCTTCATTAGAATGATTAGTTCTAAATTTGCCCCTCTGCTTCTCTACCTGCTCCCCCACTCTGGCCTTGGAAGAATTTACTCCTTTGTCACTTGCAAATGCTTACGATCATTTTCAACTATTACTTTGGAGTGTTTTCAGTGGGGGTTTGGAACTGGACACCTGCCTATTTTCCAGCACCCCTTTACAGTATATGTCCTTTACAGTCCAGTGTGGTTGCTATAATGTCTGCAGTTGCTCCCAAGCCAAACCAGATATGTGAAAGGCCATGTGATTTGGTTTCCTGGCACGTTAGCAAACCATGCCAGCTATGGGCCTCTCAAAAAGGCCAGACATTACTTGCATGGTTTATAAAGATGTCAGGAAGTCAAAGCACTTTGAGCAGTCTTTACATGTACCTGGCCCAGCATGGAGGCAGTCATTTATACTGTAAGCAGCCCTGCGATCCTCAGGTGAAGGGCGGTATATGCATTTAATAAATAATATAGTTATAATCAGTGCTTTTTCTCTTAAAAAACGTTTAAGGGTACTCTCATTTTCTTACTCATACAGGCATACCTCGGGTTACAGATGCGTCAGGTTGTGCGTTTTCGGGTTGTGAGTGGTGCTGAGCCCGGAAGTACCAAAACGGGCTACTTCTGGGTTTCAGAGCTCCCGCACGCGCAGAAGCACAAAATGACGTCTTGCACATGCGCAGAAGCGCGACCCACGCATGTGCAGAGGCAGTACTGTGGGTTGTGAATGCTGCGAGTTGTGACCGTGCCTCCCGCATGGATCACGTTAGCAACCCGAGCGCACTGTATTGAAATACTGCCCCTCAATGAGGCCAAACTTAGATTCACAAAATGTTTAGGGGTATGCATACCCCTGCGTACCCCCAGAAAAAAGTGCTGATTATAATAATTATTGGGGGAGTGGTATCTATAACAGTAAAGGAACGGTACATATGAATGGGGTCCAAGAGCATTTCCTTTGAAGGAAAGGGAAAAAGGAAAAAACACAGCAGGCATTATGGTTCAAACTACCAAAGAACGAAACGAAACAAAGTGATTGCAAAACATTAGGCCTCTAAGAGAATACATGGCAGAGCAGGATAGACCAGAAAACAAATGTCATCCATGGAATGGTATTTTATTGGGGATTCCTGTTGTTAGGCTTATGACAACACTTTCCATTATAAAGGTAGAAGTTATGGCTAGCACAGACCCTCTATAACTGTTTTTGTTTTTTTCGCAATTCAGAACATTATTTTGCAAGATTGTGGAATGGGGGGGTGTATTATTTTTGGTTAAAATATTTCTATTAAATGTTTTAGATTTAGTGTTCACAAAGAGGGACAGTGGTTGGTCCCTCAAGTTCCTCTCAAAGAGCATTTTAATCATTAAATCTCTGAGCCTGTTTAAATCCAGGCCAGGTTTTTTGTGTGTTTTTTTTTAAGTGTGGGTACCATTTCTTAAAAAACTCACAGTAAGTGCATTAAATTATTGATAGCCATTAAACAGGGGAGGGGGAGAGAATTAAACCAGCTCTCAGGTTTTATCAATCATTAATGCAGTTTCCACTGGAGCATCTCACTGGGTAGATATTGCATAGTGCAGTACACAGAACACAAACCCAGGAGGCATGAATTTATTTTTGGCAGGAAGGGAAAGGGGGAAAAAACCACTTGTGGGCTCAAGATACAAGAGGTGGAATGGAAATTTTTGTTTGACGCAATTAACCCAGCCAAGAGCACATACACATGAACCTTTCAATGCAGGGCTAACAAAAGCTGAATACTCAACCACACTGAAAGTCATTTTATACATTATGTGACAGCAAACTTGGGTCTGTTTAAGACGTGCACACTCTGTGTGGAGCTGCGGCCAACCTTGTCTGTCTGATGAGTTTACCTGTATGACACATGTATTTGCAAACACAAGTTTTCCATATTTGGAAACAGACTTTTGGCTACCAAAAGTGGCAGAACAAATAACAAATTCACACACTTAACTGAATGAGACTTAATTTTGGTAACAGTAAATTGTCAAGCTCTTTCCTTCCACCTTTCTCTCTTCATCTCCTTAGGACAATTCACTAAGACAATGCATCCGAGACGCCATACACTTTCTGAGTTACACTAGTTAAAACTTAACTTTTGCAGTAATAATTACTCCAAACATTAACTGGTAATAGACTTTTGCTTCCACACTTGCCGAGGTAGCAATGCCAATCTCAATAGAGCTTTCTCGTTTACGTTTACAGGTAATGAGAAACTGGGAGCAGTACAAAGCAGCTGCAGGAGAAAGGGGGAGGGGGGAAGTAGTAGTTTGTGGTGCAGCAATAAAACTGTGAGCACATTTGCAAAGCTAAGCAGGCCAACCAGATATTCTCTGCAGGCAGCATTCTAGACCAGTGTTTCCCAACCTTGGGCCTCCAGCTGTTTTCAGACTACAATTCCCATCATCCCTGACCACTGGTCTTGCTAGCTAAGGTTGATGGGAGTTGTAGTCCAAAAACAGCTGGAGGCCCAAGGTTGGGAAACACTGTTCTAGACAACCTCACATTGGAAGGCCTATAAAGAGGCCTATAAGGTCTTTTGCAGACCCTCCAAGTGTCCCTGTTTTCCAGGGACAGTCCCAGATTTGCAGAAGCCATTCCAGTTTCTGTCCCGTTTTTCCTTAGGACATCTCTATTTTCATCAGAAAAATGTTGGAGGATATGGAGCCAAGGAGATAAGTATCTATGCAACCTTTAGAAGACATCTGAAGACAAGCTTGTATAGGGACTTTTTAAAATGTTTAATGTTTTTTCTTGTGTTTTTATATATGTTGGAAGCATATATAAATGCTTCCAATGCTTTTATATGTTGGCTGGGGCAACATTGTCAGATGGATGGGGTAATAATAATAATAATAATAATAATAATAATAATAATAATGGAGGAGGGGGAGGAGGAAGAAGAAATTTTTATTTTTATTGGAGAAATGTCAGAGGGTATTTTATTGGAGGACACAAACAAGCATCAAAAGGGCAGTGTAAGGTTGCAAAGTTGTTTTTTAATGCACAACTCACAATACACACCACTCTGACACCTTGTAATTATTAAAGTAAGGAAGAATAAGATACAAACTCCCACTAATACAGATTTTGTAGGGGTTGTGTTTGGTTTTTTTAGTTGGCCTTAAAAAGATATTGTCCTAACAAGGGTGATGGAGGAAAATGAGATCATTTTCTACTCCCTCCACAACAAAAAAACTGGACCTATTTGTTTGGCAGACTTAACCCACTCCAGAGGGACTCCTGAATCTGTGGGTGTCATCCACTTTAGCAAAATGGGAGAAGTTAGAGCCACTTTTAGGTTCCCCAATATAGAGAATGGGGAGCACAACGCTACATTTTATACATTGGCTCAGAATCAGAAGCGCAGATGGAAGCAAGGGGAAATACAGAGTGCATCAGAAACAGATTGGATTAAACAAAACGAAACAAAAACCACAAGTATGGATAAAATGCAAATCTTGGAGCCCATGCACTCTCTTAGCATATAGCTGTATCCCCCTAACTAGAAACATTCTGTAGAAACAATTTCAATTGCTCCCCTCAAATCTATATTTCTTACTTCTACCTGCATTCCACCCTCCTGCTGAGGGGTTCAGAGCAGTGGTTAGCCTCTCGCCAACCCTGTGAGGTAGGCTAGCAGATAACAACCGCTTGCCCAAGTCCTCCATGTAAACTTCACAGCCAGATAGGCATTTAAACACAGTCCTCTCAAAGAAAAGCTAGATCTGAGGGTCACTACAACATTGTGCATCTGTAAATCCACATCTCTCATGGCTTCTGCATTTTCATCGGAGTTTTGTGGTTGTGGGATACTTTATTATGTAATCTGCTGTATGTTGTAAAATATAATGCTTCCTCTATCTTTCTCTGGATGTATGAAGAATCGTGTTCTAAAACCTCACCAATCATCCTTCTGAACACACACCTGCCTTGTATCCAGATTGCTACAACAGCGGTGCCAGGAAGACAGGGCCTTGACAGACACTGTTGGCTATTGTTTCTCAGCCAACTGCACTTTGAACCTTTCATTGCACCTCACCATGCTATTTCATAAAGAGTATTTCTGCTACAGACTACTAGTCAGGAAGTGTGAAAATACAGAGAAACAAACGCAACATGAACACGTTACCATAACATTTGGCTGCCGTGCCCATTTTTCAACATTATGTCATTTAGGTAGTTGCAATACAAACCCGATTCCAAGATCAGAAAAATTGCCTTGAGATATCAGGCCAAGGTCCATCCATCAAGCCCAACATTCTGCCTCCAAGAGGAGCCAAGCACATGTCTTTAGAAGAGCAGAAGCTGGCACCCATAGATCACCCCTCTTTATTCCCCAGTGCATTGAATTAAGAGGTAAACTGCCCCTGCAACTGGAAGTTCCACTGTGCTATCATGGTTAATAACCATTTAATTCACACTGTATGGAGACACAGAGACAGATCTGAGCTTGCCACTGAATATAAATTCAACACAGATTACAGCTCCAATCATAGCTCCCTAACAAGTATACCTGTACATTAAAGGTAAAGGTACCCCTGCCCGTACGGGCCAGTCTTGACAGACTCTGGGGTTGTGCGCCCATCTCACTTAAGAGGCCAGGGGCCAGCGCTGTCCGGAGACACTTCCGGGTCACGTGGCCAGCGTTACAAAAATATGCTTTTCTCATGTACATTGCTTTAATGTAAATTGCTAAGCAATGTAATGTGTGAAGGGGTCTCCAGTGCCAAATAGTTTAAAGAGGTAATTCACAATAGGCAAATGACAATCAGCAAGCCAAAATTTGCACTCAACAAGTATATAGGATGAGTCTACTTCTGGTCTCTGTCACTCTCAAATGTGTTCATGTCTAAATCCTGTTCCATTTCTTATACTGTTCTGAATATGTTTCCTTATTTGCATTTTGCTGAATTTGTACCCTGCCCTTCTTCCTTCAAGGAGGTCAAACATAGCACAAGTGGTGTTACTCCATTTGTATCTTCCCAACATCCCTGGCAGGAAAGCAAAGATGAGATGAGAGTGTGACTTGTCCAAGGCCACCAACTGCGATTCATCATTGCACAAAGATCTGAAATCTCAGCTCAACATATAATAGTAATGTGAGTTTCACTTACATTATCACTGTCATCTTAACAATAGCCCTTCAAAACATGCCAATTTATCCCTATGTTGCAGGCTGAAGGGAGAACAGGTGGAGGCTCAGAGTCAGTGGTTTGTCTAAGGCCACCTATTGAGTTTGTGCTTGGGGTAAGGATTTGAATGAGCTGCTTCCTGCTTTACAACCTACACATGGCACTATGCTGTTCCAGTTCTCATCCAGACCCTGCCCTCTAGCCACTACATGACTCTGTCCTAGAACGACTGCAGCTCAGACTGCCAGATTCAAGAAGAGACAAGAAGGAAAGGATCCAGCTGTGGAGAATCTCCTTCCAGCCCAGCCGCTGAAAGCACAGGAGCCTTGTCCTCTGGGGAATCCGGCTATCTTAACTGCAATTTTCAATTTTTCCCTTACAAAGCAGTATTCCACATTATCATGGGACAAATTTAATGAAGCTTGTAGTCGTAGCAAGTCATAACAAGGACACAAGCTTTCCCCCCACCGCTACAAATAGATAAGTCCATGACACCTACTAAAAGGAAGCTCTGTTCTTGAGTTCTTTTCTGAATAGAGGATCATAGAATCACAGAATTGTAATGTTGGGAGGGAACCCTGAGGGTCATCCAGTCCAACCCCCTGCAGTGGAGGAAAAAGCTGCAGTGGCAGTTCTTGTAGCTGGACTCCATCACTCCCTTATTAGTTAAGCAGGGCGCCCTGCATAGATGCACCTAGTGCCAAAATAACCAGTGTGGCGTTGTAGTTAGAGTGCAGCACTAAGTCTTGGGAGACCAGGATTCAATCCCCACTCAACCACGAAGCCCACCTTGGGCCACTCACTCTCAGCTGAGCCTACTTCACAGGGCTGTTGTGAGGAGAAAACGGGGAAGAGAACTATGTATGCCAACTTGAGCTTGGAGGAAAGGCGGGATAGAAGAGCAATAGATAAAGAAACAATAAATAATGACAATAAAGCGTGTTTCGGGAGGAGGCAGGTGCTGGGCAGGGGGAGAGAAGGTTCATATTTAAAAGAACCTAAATGAGAGAGGAATAGTTTAGCTGTGTGCATGCCCAGCTGGAAGATGCTGGGGACAAATGATGGCAATTAAAGGCAGCATGCAGGCGCGAGCAGAGGACACCTAGCCTGAGAGGAAAGGGTGTGACACCAAGCAGGGCCTCAAGATGCATTGTGGGGAGACAAAAGAATGCCTGAGTGGAATGTCTGCCTCGCTCGCATTCCACTAAGTCAATGCCACAAGAGACAAAACTGTTATTTAATGACTACCAGTTCAAGATAGTGCATTTTTTTAAAGGGGAGAAAGAGCGTTGTTATCTGAAAGTGTGGATTGTGCAGTTCCACATTTCTGAACATGTGCAGAGGAGCAAACGAAGTTGGCAGTGTTTCAGAATAGATGGGGAACATGGAGGATCTATGGGGGGAAATGCATTGCTTGAGAAAAATTAGACCACGGGGGGGCCAACAGTTGTTTTGACAGCTCAATAAATCTCAAAACATGCACGCAACCATTCACAACTGCTGCAGACTTTGTGAAAGAAAGAATAGCCATAGGACTGAAGGAGACAGAACTGGGGGAAACTAACAGTGATGTAAGATAGCCTAGATGAGAGCACATAGGGCAGAAGGAATAAAGTAAAGCCATCAGAGAAAGACAGAGTGAAAAATTAAAAGAGGAAGCAAGATGGAAATATTGTGAATAGGGAAGAGGAAGGTAAAAAACAAGGCACTGACAGATAGATAAGGAATGTAAGACAGCAACCAGTATTTTTTTTATTTTGAAAAAAATAAAATAGAAACCAGTAACATAAAATTGTAGATATACAGTAACACCACAAACTAAGTTGTAGAAATTTTAGCAGAGAGTCATTAACAATTCTATATGGTTCTCTATGAGTATGATCGTGTATTTAAAAAATAATTTTAAAAATATTATAAAGAGTAATCAAATCAGCAAAGCAAATATACATAATAAATAGGAAAAGGGTGGGGGTTCTGGCAAAATACACAAAACATTTATTTCATTCACTGGGCTTCATTTCTTTTTACCTAGTTCCTTTCCCACTAAAAAAACCCCTGCATGTTTCATGGGAAAGCAGATCAACTAAAGTAGTGTTTCCAAAAGTCTGATACTTATGGCACACTTTGTTCATTTATATCCCAATATGCAGTACAAACAGAATTCCCAGATGGCTTACAATTAAGATAAAACCATAAAATGACCTGCAACCCAATAACTAAAGAAAACTCAAACTAAAATAAATCAGTTGTAATTAACTCTTAAAAATATATTAGATCACACAGATGCAAAAAGGATAAAAGTCTGGGCACCTGGTATATAGTAGAGTTCCACAAGTGAATTGCCCCCACCCAAACTGGAGATATCCTTCACACATACACTTGCAAACCTTTAGGGCAAAAGTAATCTGCTCACAGAAGTGTCTGCCCATTGCAAATTTCTACACAGTTTTCTATACCAGCTGCATCATTCTAACTAGAAAGTGGAAAGATCAGGGCAGTGATTCGTGCACAACAACAACAACTGGCAGCTCCCTCTGTGGACAAGCCATTATCTGTATGTGGAGTGATTGAATGATCCAATACCATGCAGTGTAGAGGCTAACCAGGAGGTAATACAACCAGAATAGGGAGTCATGCAGAGACAGTCGAAAGCCTCAGACTCATGGAATTTTCCTGCTTTCTTGTAGTACACTAGCAGTCCTTTTGTGGAATGTAATTTGGAAGTTAAAGGAACAGTCTCCAGGGTCAATCAAATTTCTTGTGAGCTTCAAAAATGCAGCTTGTCAAAAAGCGTGACAGCCTTGGAGCCAATCAAACGTTCAGCCCTTTCAGCAGCCTTGCCAAATGTGAACACCACTGTGCAGTTATTGTGACAAGCCGCAGCAAGGTGAGCAAGTCGATCATCTGGATTCACTCAGCGTGTGGGGACAGGCAGGAACCCCTTCAAGTTCTCACAAACAGTACACTTGGCATTATTTTATCTGCAAACCTCAGCAGGCAGTTTGCATCCATTCCTGCTGGGGGAGACCTGAGGGAACACCAGGGCAGGAAAGATCCAGCTCATGAAGCTTTGTGAAAGACTTTGCAGACCAATATAGTGAGTCGGGAATAAGTTAAGGAAACAGAAGTCCTGTAAAGAGAATTCGATAGATTGTCTCTAATATCCAATGAAGTATTATGAACTTCCCTAAACTGGGCTTCCTGACAGCCCTTAACGGAACATAGGGAATTTCTGCATGGATAGCACACGTTCTATCAGAACACTAAAGTCAAGGTGTATCTGCCTTTCCCTCCACAATTAAACAGCTACAGACCTGAAAAAAGTAGTGAAACTTGGAAGAACTCTGCTGAGCTCTGTTCCTGTGTAAATTCAAGGCATTTGTGGCATAGAAAGTTATGCTGAAATTTTAAAACTAGCAAATTATTATAAAACAAATAAGCAAGAATGTGAGAGTTAACAAATACCCTACAATACTGACACTATTGTTTGTCAACATTGCACTGTCAACATTGTCAACATTGCACGGTTTTGCTTCCAAAAATGTCAACTAACAAATGGGAAGCACACCAAATTGTTAACAAATTTCCCTGAACACACACCTAAGAGTGTACAGTGGTACCTTGGGATGCGAACGGGATCCGTTCCGGAGCCCCGTTCGCATCCTGAATGCAACATAAGACGCGACGGCACGTCTGCACATGCGCGGGTCACGTTTTGCCGCGTCTGCACATGCACGTGATGTCATTTTGAGCGACTGCACATGCGGCGAAGCCCGGAAGTAACGCGCTCCGTTACTTCCGGGTTGCCATGGAGTGCAACCCAAACTCGCTCAACCCGAAGCACATTCAACCTGAGGTATGACTGTAGATTGTTGGACTAACCGCAGCTTCCAGACCAATCCTAAGGGAGCCCGCCCCCCCCCAAATTGCCATAATCAAATATTTAGGTTTCCAATGAATGGACCACTGTGGCCACATTATCCCTGTCCAAAAATGGCTGCAGCTAGTGTACCAAACGATGCAGGTAGAAGGCACTCTTAGACACTGATGGCACTATAGCCTCTAGTGACAAAGATACCGTAAATCAATGAATACTGCTAGGCTAGGAATCTGCTCCTTCAGAGGGAGTGCAACCCCATACACAACAGGCAAATGGCCAGTTTCTTGTCAGGATTTAGTCTCAGTTTATTGGTCCCCATCCAGCCCACCACTGCATCCAGACACAGGCACATCCACTCTGCATTCAGATGTGACAGAGCTGAGTTTCATCAGCATACTGAAGAAATCATGCTCCAGATCTCCCAATGGCTGCTTCCAATGGCTCCACAAAAAAGGTAAAGGTAAAGGTACCCCTGCCCGTACGGGCCAGTCTTGACAGATTCTAGGGTTGTGCGCTCATCTCACTCGAGAGGCCGGGAGCCAGCGCTGTCCGCAGACACTTCCGAGTGGCCAGCGTGACGAAGCTGCTCTGGTGAACCGGCACCAGAGCAGCACACAGAAATGCCGTTTACCTTCCCGCTATAAAGCGGTACCTATTTATCTACTTGCACTTAAGGGTGCTTTCGAACTGCTAGGTGGGCAGAAGCTGGGACCGAACGGTGGGAGCTCACCCCGCCACGGGGATTTGAACCGCCAACCATGCGATCGGCAAGTCCTAGGCACTGAGGTTTTACCCACAGTGCCACCCGCGTCCCCTAATGGCTCCATAGAGATGTTAAATAGCACTGGAACAAATTCTTGCCCTGTGCCACCCCAAATAACACTGCCAGAAGGCCAATGTTACTCTCTCAAATTGGCCCTGCAGGAAGGAGCAGAACAACTGAAGAACTTATTTTGAAATATTTATTTTAATAATGCAATATTGAAAAAATCAACTTCTGTAAAATCTTGCACCTGCTTTCTAAGTACAAGGCTGGATATTAACCACCTGAACTAAAATGATCAGTTTCTGAACTAGCAAGGCCAATGCGCCCACCTATCACTCAAAACCTTCTTGAGGCATGTTTTTGTTTTTAAAATTTATCCAGCTTACCAGGGAACGAGGGGTGATTAGCAGTTTACAGCTTCAAAAAACAACCCCCATAAGCCACCAAGATTAAGCGTTTGCAAAGTGGGTTCAGTGGGGCAGACAGACACTTTAGAATAAAAGAATAGAGGTGTCTTTGAGCACATGTTCAGACCAGGAATTTGTTCTCATTATCAAAACTGAGCTCTCAGCCTTTCCACACACAAAAAACACCTGAGTTTTCTCTTCATTTCAGCTGCCAGAGAAACAGGCAGACTTATAGTTGTTGCTCTTCTCAAACAGTGAGAAGTCAGAAACCTTCACTGATCTGCTAGTCACCCAGAGATCTACTAGGAGAACTTGGATCTGCCTTATGTCCACACCTTATGCCCTAAAACCCGCACAAATCATCGTTAAAAGGGCTTTAGTACTGGACTAAATTCTCTGGTGGCAAAGACGTTATAAAACAGAAAGAACAGAAATGAGGTGAACAGGCTCACTGGACTTCATCTTACTCCAAGTTCTTCAGTAAAGTGTATTGATGCCCTAAAGGTAAAGGTACCCCTGACCATTAGGTCCAGTCACAGACGACTCTGGGGTTGCAGCGCTCATCTCTCTCTATAGGCCGAGGGAGCCAACGTTTGTCCGCAAACAGCTTCTGGGTCATGTGGCCAGCAGGTTCTGGCGAACCAGAGCAACGCACGGAAATGCCGTTTACCTTCCCACCGGAGGAGTACCTATTTATCAACTTGCACTTTGATGTGCTTTCGAACTGCTAGGTTGGCAGGAGCTGGAAAAGAGCAACAGGTGCTCACCCCGTCACAGGGATTCGAACCGCCGACCTTCTGATCGGCAAGCACTAGACTCTGTGGTTTAGACCACAGCGCTGCCTGCATCCCACCCATTGATGCCCTAAATTATGTCAAATGCATTCTGGTATACACACCGCACTTCAAAGATCAGGACTTTGTGTATGTACACACGTGTTGTATATGGAAAATGTATCCCAGTTCATCTGATTCAACTGAATGTTCTTCCTGTAATTGTCTAAGCAGAATTACCGGTATATATGTGGGGGACAATTCTTCTCCACCAACTTTCCAAACCATGCCTTTTTCTCTACTGCTTGCAGTGATTATTTCCCCTTTTGCTGCTTCACTGGCACTTAAAAAACAAAACACCTTTCTGGTGTGATTATGGCCGGTTGCTATTATGGATAAATCTATTTCCAGTCTGAATCACTTTTGCATGTCTTCACTCATAAATTACTTCTATCCTGTTTCAACAGAAATCCGAGTTTTTTTATTTTAAAAAAGCTATATGAAAATCCCTATTTTAATATGTATTGACACACATATTACAACACACAATAGCATTTATATAACTATATAATCTAAATACACAAATTTCCAAAAATGTATTTTATCCTTAAAAATGTGGATTTTTTATTTTTAGGTGGGAGTTGTATCACAAAATCTGGAGATGTGCAAAAGCTGATGGATAATTTTGTTCCAATCCGCATGCTAATTCAGGAGGTGTGTGAGAGGGTGCTTTGCTTCGGAATTAACAGAAACTGAATTTCTCAAACACCCAAACATTCCCAGGTCCCAACGCACCATTTTGCAATGGCACCGCAACAGAGATTCTCTATCCTTGTAGCCAGTCTGATTAATCTTTCATGAGACTGAACAGCAAGCTCCATAAAAGAAAGAAACAAAGCAAATCTTATTCTCATCTTCCTCCTCCCCCCACCTCCTTTTCCCCTACAGGAAAAACTTGACCTTAAAAAGCCTGGCCTGCTCAGTTATTATACTATTCCTTTGTCTTCCATCTCAAACAGATGAAATCAGATGCAATTCAAGGCTAATTCAATCTCTAATTACCTTAGGATCTTAATGGTCCTGATCTTATATGTTAACATTAATTTTATTATGTTAGATACTTCACGGATGTGCCGTTCCTTCCTAATCTGGATCAGCTCTTTGCTGTAATTTTTAATAAGAGAAAAAGCATCGGGGGGGGGGGGGAGAAACAGAAGAAGAAAAATGTCACATTAACTCATGACAACTTCTACAGACAGGCCATGGATGAAAAATAAGTGGCCCCATTTCTCTACGGAAGACAGGCTTGCTGTTCCTTGAACAAAATAATAGAGCAATAACTTAATACAACATTAGCTGTTTGGCTGTATTCCAATTTAACACACAAGGAAGAACAAGATAATTAAATAAAACAAACAGTGAGGATTTAAGCCAAGTGTCACTCCCCCTAATTCCAAAATCAGACTTTGGGGTAGGGGGAAGAGGTGAACATACACATAAGCACATAGAGAACGAAACATTCATTATCTTGACACAAGAGATACCCTTTTCATTCTGAATTTTGAAAGAAACTTTCAAACTTTCTTTCCCCAGAAAAATAACAAATGAAGGAATTGCAAAATGTATGCAAACTAAGGAAGATTCTGATGAATTTGTGTACATTTTAAATCCTTTGTGCTGCAGATTTTCCACTGATTGGAACAGTAAGGCTCCCTCACATTTCCAGGACTTCTGGTAATTTAGAGAGGGAAGGCACACTCAATCCCACTCTTATCTCCAAGTCCTAAATTTTGAGGTTCCATAATGTAGTAGCTTTATTATTTATTACATTTTTGCTGTGCTCTTCCTCCAAGTTCTGGACAAGGTAAACTCATTTTATCCTTTAAATAACTGCTGTTTCCATTTTGGCAAAGGAGCATGGACCTCACTGCAACTTGTTTTAACTTGAAAAGCTTGTCGCTGCTAACTTCCAAAGGAAGATATGTAGCTCTTTCAAACACAGGGATAGAGTGTATATAGAGAACCATTCCCTATGGAACCTACAAAGGTAATGTCAGAAATGTAGATCATGGAAATCTCTGGATACCAGGTTTACGACATCTCCATCTGGCTGGCCCCTCCAGCTTTCTTAAGCAGGTAAGCAGAAAAACTTATTTATTGCTTTTATAAACCCACCTTTTTCTCCAAGGAGTACATGGTTCACCCCCTCCTCAGTTAACCTGTGAGGTAGGCTATGAAGTTGTGACCAACCCAAGGTCACCCAGTGAGCTTTGTGACTGAGTGGGGATTTCAACCCTGATCTCCCAGATCCTAGTCCGACGCTCTCTAGCCTTTCTCAACCTGTGGGTCCCCAGATATTGTTGGACTACAACTCCCATCACCCCTAGCTAGCAAGGCCAGAGCTCAGGGATGATGAGAGTTGTAGTCCAACAACATCTGGGGACCCACAGGTTGAGAACCGCTGCAACAACTACACCACACTGGCTTCCTAGAGTACGTCTGCTATGGGGCATAGATTAAGTAGGCAAATAAATATGAGGGAAGCAAAATGTCACTTAGAGAAAGATCTGGGGGGGGAAATCCTTGAAGCTTGAATTTGTTTTATTCTGGATTGTTTTATTGGATGCTTTAATGTACTGTAAACCATTTTGAGATTTTTTTCTGTAAACTATAAAGCAGTATAGAAATGAAATGATTGATAATGATAAATTCAACTGCAAAAAGGCACCTGGACATTATTTTGTGGCAGCCATAACCTAGGTTTAAGGAGCCATTTGGCAATTAGCTTATATATCTGATTTTTTAACATTGGTGGTAGGGCAGAGGGCATGAATGCCAAAAGTAGCAGAGCCAGAGAAACTGTTACGCAGAGCCAACTAATTCTGGTTTTGCTCCCATCCTCCTCGCTGCTGAATTCTATAAAGGCAACACCGAGGAGGAGGAAACTATGTCGCCCTTTGGATGGATGGGTTGTAACTAAGGAGGCAGGCGGATGAAGGCTGGCTGATGGCAGTGCCTGGTTTGACCCAAATTCAGATTGAAATGTATACGGCAACAAATCTGATCACAAAAAGGTTTAAACTAATTGGGTTTTCCCTGATAGCGATGGTTATTCAACTCAGCAAGTAGAAGTACAATAGTCAACTTTTTCCCTGGAAGCCAAATGGTGTTATGTTTGGGAGCTGGAACCGATCAGTGGAAATATATTTCTTCAGCCACAATGTAATCGACCAGTTATACAAACCCACGGCATGGTTTGGCACAGCTGGCAGACACAACGAAGAAAGGAGCCAGAAACATAACAACATGGATATTACGGGCCAAAAGAAGAAGAGGGGGAAGCATTGGCCGAATACTTGAGGAAACTTGCCCAGCATCTGCCTTGGCTTAAGGCAGTGCTATTAGCTCCTCATTTTGGTGAGAATTAAAGTCACTCTAAATGGGTGGCAGTTGGATCAAGCAATTATTGGCTGGGGCTAAAGAGGCAATCAGTACTCATTGCTTTCCAGGCTCCTTCACCCTATGACTCATCTCTCAAAATATATGGAATATCCATGAAGCTTGAGGAAATAGGAGTGGGGAGAAGTGTGAGGTTTCCTACTGCAGGAGACACATTCTTTTAGAAACAAATCAGATTTTTAAAACTCAACCACCAGACTCGTAATGCAAATCTGCTCTGCAATGTGCCCTTGGCAAAAATCAGCCCTGATATATTCCACTACAGACTGTGAGCCAAAATATTAAAATATTTTATCCCACTGCTAGAACACAGTTCATTACCTAGAAATTCATGTTAGAACCCACAATTTTCCTATTCTGATCACCTGAAAATAAAAATGTCCATGACCACCCATTATACAAGCATGTGTCAAACACTTGTATTCAGTGCTTTTTTTCTGGAAAAAAGGTGGGGCAAACTCACAACAAAGTTTGCTTGTTTGTTTATTGTGAGACCAGTCGCAGTGCCACGCACCCACCCTTGACAGTGTTGAAATGTAAGATGTGACTCAAGCATTGATTTGGATTAGAAATGCCCACGACTTCATTGTGTACAGACAGAGGTGTATCTTTGCCTCAGGCATTGGGTGTATATCAGTTTGAACACCCTCAGACAAAAAATAAAAATTAATTTTTTTAAAGGTAAGGGAACTCAGTTCCCCCAGAGTTCTTGCCCAAAAAAGCTGCTTCTTTTATTTCAACACAATGGAAGCACCAATGGCTCACATCATTCCACTCATCTCTGCTACTCTGAGCCTCCTGGATATCTCTTGTTCACTCAGAAGATTCCTTCCCATTCTCCCTTGCTGTCCCTCCCCACTTGTGCTTGAAACTTCATGCTTCAAATGTCACCTCTCTCCCCATCAAATCCCTGAAATTTACAAATAAATGTTTCTTTGCCTTCATGTTCATCTCTTGCTACCCCCTTTATATGCCTCTCTTCCCTCTGACCACCATCACAGTCCTCATTTTTTTTGTCAGGCGGGGGGGGGGGGGAGCTCTCTTGTCATGTTTTGTTTCTGATATGCTATAAAACACATCATAAACACAGGATAAAATGGTATTTTTTAAATATATATATATACTCTAAGCTTTAAGGAATCCTCATGAATGCCAATATTTGTTAGGGGCAAAATTCAGCTCCACAGCAGTCCTTTAACAGAAAACACAAAAAATATAGAAAAGTTGTGCATTTGTGCCCCACTCACCCAAGTTTGTAACTCTAATCCACTTTAGCATTCTCTTCCTCTCACTTGCAAACACACACACTTTCTGAACTGCAGCTTGAGGAATGCATTTCTTTTATCTCAAACTCATGACTTCCAAAGTATTTAAATGACAGTTTGCTTCACGTTTGTACAGTCAACTAAGGGGGCTGTCAAGTTTGATGACATATTAGTTTGTCGCTTCTAACAGACATAGCTGTATGAACAGTTTAGCCGAGACTACATAATTTAATAAAAGTTATCACCTATTCTTCCTGACACCGACAGATATTCCTCATCAGATCTTTCTGTCTATAGCAGAGACAGTCGGTGACAGATAGGGAGTCCGTTTAATTCCAGCTCAAACACATTTCCCCAGTAAATACATTAGAAGGACATCCAGAGACCTTTTCAACTTTGTACAGAGAATTTAAGTGCATATTTGGTAGTTCAACTACAGCCAACTCATATCCAGTAGATCCAAATAATTAGTACACCAATTTTACAGGGTCACCTGAACAGTCTGATAGACCATTAAGCATACCAATACAGTGGTACCTCGGGTTACATACGCTTCAGGTTACAGACTCCGCTAACCCAGAAATAGTACCTTGGGTTAAGAACTTTGCTTCAGGATGAGAAGAGAAATCATGCTCCGGCGGTGCGGCGGCAGCAGGAGGCCCCATTAGCTAAAGTGGTGCTTCAGGTTAAGAACAGTTTCAGGTTAAGAACGGACCTCTGGAACGAATTAAGTACGTAACCAGAGGTACCTGCTGCAAAATGAGGCAACTGCTGCAAAATAGCTAGAAGCTGCAATCTCTTTGGGGTAATGGGCATGGTGGCATCATAACACAACAGGAGTTCACCAATGACAATTTGTTGTTGTCATCGGGATCTTCTCTAGCATCCAGTCCCCCTTGACACATCTCTCAGCTGCCCATCTGTAATATGGGGATAAGGATAAATATTCACCTACTTTCCGGGATGGGTGGTTCAAACACCCAGAAAAATGGTTATATAAAAGCTAAGACTTGTGACAATACTAGCAGAGCCATGTGAGGTGGGGGGGGGGGAGCCAGCGAAAGCCATAAGCCAAGCACTTAGTACGGCATTCTTTTATTTGCTTTATAATTTTCTTCCACGTACACACAGTTGCTGATTCTACAGTTCCAAAGGAAAACTAGAACAGATGAGAGGTGAATGATTTATTTTAGGACTGCAGAAGGAGCCAAAATTAATTTGCTTAAGACTAATTAGGGAACAGAATTAGCCTGTTCTCTTTTCTACCGAATCTAAAGTTTTCAGCAGGGCAATCTTATTTATTTATTGCACAGCTAAATTTATTGGATAATGGTGGCACTCTCCCCTTCTGCCTTCTTGTTACATATTTACCAGTTATTTTTTATAATGCAGATCAACTATGGATTTCTATTTTTGAATACGCTTGAGCATAACATTTGAAACGTGTATGAAAAATATGTATGATTTTAACCTTCAACAATCAAAACAAGAAATCGTCCAGAGATAGCTAACAGTGTGTCATAACTGATGGCACAGATGTATTTAAATTCTTAGCTAATATCCAGACTTCAGCTTATATAGCTCAATGTAGATGTTGACCCGGTGTGTGGCAGCTGTGAAGAAGGCAAATTCCATGCTTGAGACCATTAGGAAAGGAATTGAAAATAAAACTGCCAGTATCATAATGTCATTATACAAATCTATGGTGTGACCACATGTGGAATACTATGTACAGCTCTGATTGCCTCACTTCAAAGAAGATACTATAGGAGTTGGGGGGGGATCAAAAAAGGGCAACCAAAATGATAAAGGGGATGAAGCGACTCCACTGTGAGGAAAAGTTGCAACATTTGGGACTTTTTAGAGAAATTGTGAGTAAGAGGTGACATGTTAGAAGTTTATAAAATTATGCATGGCATAGGAATAGTGGACAAAGAAAAGCTTTTCTCCGTCTTTCATAACACTAGAACTCGTGGACAGCCAATGAAGCTGAGAGTTGGAAGGAAGATTCAGGATGGATAAAAGAAAGTACCGTATTTTTTGCTCTATAGGACGCACCAGACCATAGGAGGGGGAGAACCGGGGGGGGGGGATTCTTCCCGTCTCTGCTCAGCGCCCCTTCAGCGAAGCAGCAGGAGAAACGGAGCCCCTTCCATTTCTCCTCCCGCTTCGCTGAAGGGGTGCTGTGCAGAGGGAAAACTGTGCAGCGCCTCTCCAGCGAAGCCTGGAGAGCAAGAGTGATTGGTGTGCACCGACCCCTCCCGCTCTCCAGGCTTCAGGCAGCCATCTGCAAGCCTTCAGAGCGCGGTGGGAACTCCTGCTGTGCTCCGAAGACTTGCGGATAGCTGCCTGAAGCCCCTGGAGTGCAGTGGGAGTTCCCTGCGCTCTGGGGGCTTCAAGCGGCTTCAGCGAAAGCAACGTGAAGCCTCCGGAGCACGGGGGGAGCTCTCCCTCTGAGCTTCGGAGGCTTCGCGTTCCTATCGCTGAAGCCAAGGAGCCTGCATTCGCTCCATAGGACGCACACACATTTCCCCTTCATTTTTGGATGGGAAAAAGTGTGTCCTATAGAGCGAAAAATATGGTACTTCTTCACACAACACACAGTTGAACTACAGATTCAAAAGCGAATTAGACAACTCACAGAGCAGACGGCTGTCAATGGCTACTAGGCATGATGGTCACGCTCTGCCTCCACAGTTGAGAGGCAGCAACACTTCTGGATACAAGTCACTGGAAACCACAGTAGGGGAGAGGGTCTTGTGAAGCCACAAATACTTAGCCCAAATTCATTTCACCACTATTTCAAGAACAAGCATGAGTATTGGTAGAAATGCAAGCGCATCTCTGTAACGAAGTATCACTATTCTTCAGGCACACCACAGTTCAAGCGATTTTGAACTGGTTCCCACTTGGACAAAGTAAACCGGAAGGGAAAGAGTAGTGTTGTTTACTTATTTGCCTTGAAGGGCAGTATTTACACAGCACTGTTGATCTGTGAATGGGAGGGAAGTTAAGACATACTCAAAGTTGCATCACCTTCTGATATATAACGATTGCAGAGCTGTCCAGAGAGAGAGACAGAGAGAGAGAGAGTTTTCCAGTAGAAGACTACAGAGTTCAGCTAGTAGCTCTGAAGCAAGAAATTTGAATCAACTTCTGCTCCCTCTTATTGTGGCTGTTGCCCTTTGCACCCATGGGACCTCGGTAACTCTGTTTCTTATTGAAAAATTGAGGAGGCAACAACCTAGTTTTTCAAAATGAGCATGTGACTAAGCAGCCGAGATGCCAACCATATTGAAGGGTATGGAAAGTTCAGCCGGTTTGACACTCTACCATGTGCAAAGAAAGAAAGCACACATATATTCACAGCTCTCTACTGATGTCATAAGTTATACTGCTCACAGACACTGAAAAACTTTCCTCCCCGGTCCTTAGAAAAAGAAAAAGAAAAGAAAAAGAGCTCAGCTTAGGAACTTATTTCTAGTTTTGTAGCCATCACATTTTAGTGGCAACTGATCACACCAATCACTTAACTGGGTTTGCTTGGCAGCTTGGGCAAATATTCTGTGAAACCTTCAGAAGGCTGTCCTCCAAGCCGTCAAGCACCTTCATCTCAAACTTTTACAAGCTGATTAGGTTTTTAAAAACATCAAAGCACTGCCTCGCAAAGTAGAAAATTCTCAACCCATTTCAATCCAGACTGGAAGTGCCCAATGCAAGCAAATCTTGTCTAGAAACAGGAGTAGAGGCTTCAGGAAGAAGCAGAAAACCAAGGTGTAAGAAGTCATGCAGTTGGCAGAAGACAATGCTACCACCAAGTCCATTGCATTTTCTGCTGCAAGAAGGGGCACCCATATTTCCCGGCACTGTATACTGTAAAGCTTCAGGAAAGGGATTGGAGACCCCTAGAAAACAGTTACTTTTGGAATCAGCTTGCTTGTCTCTGTTCTTTACCACTCTGACATATTATTACTTTTAGTGCTCTTTATAATGGGTTAATTAACATTTTTTAAAGTAGAGGTTACTTGTCAAATGCCTTATTTGTTATTAAATTATAGAGCGAATGGACAGAACAACAGCTCAACAAAAAGACTAAACCAGGGCAATCCCACAGACCATAGCTACCTGGCTATGTATTCCATCCAGCCGGTAAATGAGCTGTGTTCCAACACAACCTGCCTTATCAGTATTTGCTCTTAGCAAACCGGCTCTATTTATTTTTCCTTAAACCTCCAGATAGTTGTCCCACTTTCCATCCATTTATGCCCTCCTGACCTAACCTTGCAAAAAAGGCTGTCATTTGATCTTTACAATAACTAACAAGCAAGTGCTAAACTTGGCCACAGGAAACATATATTCCCCGTCTGATTTCAACTGGTGGTACTTGTGTTCTTCTGTGACACAGTCATCTCTAAATTGGGTTAGATGGTGCACACCTGGATATCACTAACATGGCTATCAGTGCTGTGCAATTGAATCCTGATGCACACTCTTCTGCTGCAATGGTAGAATTTGACTGGCACCCAAAATTTGCCAGTTTACTCTGATATCTGTTTTGGCCTCCTCATTGAGTTCACCCTTCATCCTAGCCAACTCTACAGAAAGCTGCCATACCATAAGCTGACTTCTTGGTGGAAACAGTAAATTTTATAAACGAAATACCTTTCTGTCTTTCCACAGATGCTGAAATCAAATTATGAAAAGGAATAGTCAATTTGGAAGAAGAAGAAAATATTTTACTAAAAATAGAAACCAACAAAACTAAAGTTGTAGATGATGGTGATGATGATGATGATAAAGCTAAAAAGAAGTTAAGCAAAACAATGTAAAAAAGCAACCAATTAAATGGTTTTAGAAAACAAGTTTGCACCACCTAGTGAAAGGTAAGCAATTATGAGACCTACTTGTCTTTTTTACTGAGGCAGCTCTACAAAGCAGAATATTCTCCTCCGTACACTTGTTAGATCTTATATCTACACACATGCTTGCTATTAAACTATACTGCAAATGCTCAGTGATGTCAGTTTTCTGGGGGAAATAATTGCAAAACTTATCACACAGATTACAGTAATTTGCATCAGAAAAACTCCACATTGCACTGGAAAATTTTCTGGAGTGCGGGGCTAGCCAATGTGGTAGATCAAACAGGTAGATCATATGTGGTAGATCCCTGGTAGATTACAGGCTTCGCCCAAAGAAGCTCAAGAACAGGGGTCAGCAACCTTTTTCAGCCATGGGCCGGTCCATTGTCCCTCAGACCTTGTGGGGGGGCAGACTATATTTTGGGGGGGGGGAATGGATGAATTCCTATGCCCCACAAATAGCCCAGAGATGCATTTTAAATAAAAGGACACATTCCACTCTTGTAAAAACACGCTGATTCTCGGACTGTCCGTGGGCCGGATTGAGAAGGCGATTGGGCCGCATCTGGTCCACGGGCCTTAGGTTGCCTACCCCTGCTCAAGAACTTTGGCTCCCCTAAAAAAAGCTCAGTATTTTTGCCCCGCACCCCCACAAGGGGGTAGATCACTGCCAGTTTTGAACTCTGAGAGTAGATTGCAGTCTCTTGGGAATGGGCTACCCCTGTTCCAACTCCCAGCAATGTAGGAATCTTTTGGCCCAATGTGGGGCTTGAACCTGTTATGAGAATTGTAAGGTCTAAGATATAAAATAAATGTTCATAAATGTACCAGGCAAACATATACATAAGTATATAAACTATGTGTCTGAAATAGTACAGGAGAACAGTCATCACCATCCTGCCTTAAGGGTACATTTGTGTATGAATAGGGTGAGCCCGTAGGAATTAAGTATTTATCATCACAAAAGAATGGCCAGGGTGTCCAGGTAAACCCATTAACAGCCAGGAAACCAGGTTTCCTGCCAGACAAGATTCTGCTGTAGACCGCCCCTTCTGTGATATATGTATGATGTATTAAGGGGTGGTCTTGACCTACAGGGGGGCAATTTCAAAAGTCTATACAGTGGTACCTCGGGTTAAGTACTTAATTCGTCCCGCTCTGCTTCCGGGCGCCTGCGTGCCGGGCGGCGGACTGCTATCCGCAGCCTAGGGAGTCCTGCGGGAACTCCCGCAGGGCTCCCCAGGCTGTGGATGTCTGCCCGGCGCACGGGGTGCTCTGCTTCAGGGCGCTCTGCGCGCCGGGCGGCAGGCTGCTATTCTTAACCTGAAACTGTTCTTAACCTGAAGCACCACTTTAGCTAATGGGGCCTCCTGCTGCTGCTGCGCTGCCGGAGCACGATTTCTTTTCTCATCCTGAAGCAAAGTTCTTAACCCGAGGTACTATTTCTGGGTTAGCGGAGTCTGTAACCTGAAGCGTATGTAACCTGAAGCGTATGTAACCCGAGGTACCACTGTATAAGGGCTTGCACACCATTGTTCTGGGTTCCTCCTCCCTCCTGCGTGGGGGGGGGTGAGCACCCTGTTGCAACAGTTTAATAAAGATCAGGCTTACTAGCTGCTTTGCTTCTCAATATTCTCTGCTTGGCCTCTGTTATTTTCTCCTACCAATAGGGAACCTACATAGTAACTCTATACGGGCTCTTGGGTACCCCATAAAGAGAAAAGGAGCAGTATTTTCTTATAACAAACCCAAGACCCTGAGATTAACAGTCTCATGCTCTACCGACTGTGCTCTCCTGCGGGCTTGTATATAGCAAACCTAGCCAAAAACTTTGGAACTGCCAAGCTTGCCCAATACTGTATTTGCAATTGGCATCCATTCATTGTCACTACTTATGGAAAAGGGGGGGGGGGAGGAATCCACGGAAAAAGTAAGTGGTTCACCGACGTCACTGCAACTTACTGAGAAAAACTACTCTTTGCTATACTTTTATCACAAGGAGTTCAAAGCACAGCAGTGTTTACACTGTACACAAAAGCTTATACAAATTCTGTGCCAAGGTAATTCAGACAAATTCTGCAGTTCAAGACTGTATGCATGCTATCTTACCATGTTATTGTTTTATTTAATTTCCTAGTTACTGGAAGAGGCAGGGAGCTGTGCTCTACTCCCTGAAGCTCTGCTCCCAATTGCTAGAAGTTTTGTTCAGCCACCTGTTTGGCTTCTGAGATCACCTGCACAGTGTGGTGTAGTGGTTAAAAGCGGTAGTCTCCTAATCTGGTGAACCAGGTTCGCATCTCCGCTCCTCCACATGCAGCTGCTGGGTGACCTTGGGCCAGTCACACTTCTCTGAAGTCTCTCAGCCCCACTCACCTCACAGAGTGTTTGTTGTGGGGGAGGAAGGGAAAGGAGGTTGTTGGCCGCTTTGAGACGCCTTCAGGTAGTGATAAAGCGGGATATCAAATCCAAACTCCTCTTCTTCTTCTTAAACACCTACCTGAAGTCGTAAGGACCAAAAGCTTGCTTTGAAAGAAAAGGAAAACAGTTTCAAGAAACCGATTCCTCTGCCCATATGGTGTTCTTTTCTCCCTCATTTTTGGGCACACCTGTGGTACATTCACATCCCTGCTAAAGGCTTTGAACAGTGCAGGTGATAGATAACGCTACCTCCAACTCAGTTTATGAGGGCTGCCTTTCCTAAACACGGATACACAACAACCACTGCTAATTTTGAAATGAAAAAACTCTCCTGTGGGGAAACATTTGAGCAGCCCATTGGAAACACAAACAGCGGCTCTTCTTTTTAAAATCATATTCCCAGTGCTAAGCATTTAAAAAGCTCAGTTAGCACTGCAGCCACCCAGAGAAAACGGCAAGGAAGGCCACAAGTGTAGTGAGCACAAGACACAGAAGCGACAGAAATTGATAAAACCTTCATCACATGCCTGACACCCCATATATCAAAGCCCTAAATCTCATTCTCTGCTTGCCTCCAATTTCCATCAAAGCCTGCCAGCTGCACATTTATTGAGAAGTTTGTGGTCTGACAGCCACTGTATTACCAACATTAATGATGCATCAGTCTCTAGAATTACTGGGGAAACAGTCCAATTGATTTTATTATTATACACAGTTCCTCGCATTTCATTTTCTGGCGGCTTCCTACCACAATTTTTAGCAATAACCAAAACAGTTAAATAGCCAACATGCAATACATCAGGGCTCAAATTTGGTTACATTGTATTATTTCACTCCCTCATTTCTCAGCATGAAATCACAGGCCCATCCAGGCACCCCGGGGTTGGCGATGAGTTATTGGCCTACCACTGATTTACTTACATACTGCAGTGCAATAAAACAGAGCATGCTGATAGTTACTCTTCCAGTCTGGAGGTCCAAAATGGAACCTGTAGCTGTGAAACAGAGTTTCACAGAGTACTTGAAAACAGAGGTGGCCAAATATTTTGGGTCAAGACCCCTCAAACATTCAGAGGCCCCACAGAGGTCATCCAATCTCCTACAACAAAACCATAGTCCACTGATATTAGTAACCCACTAGTTTTAATAGCCTTCCCTACAAGTTTTTTACTGGCTCATATAACCTGCTAGAGGAGTAACAGAATTAGTGGCATACAGAGAGAGGGGGGGATGGGTGCCTAGCTAGGGATTCAAACCGAAGCCATTTTAGTTAGTTGTTAGCCAGTTGGCTAACAAATCCTGGATAAGAAAGGACTTGGTTAGTGTTAACCACAAGGTCACTGCCAACATATATTTTAAACACAATTAAAGGTGAGAGGGAGAATTTTATGAGAAGTGTGTGAACTTGTGGTCCACCTCTTAGCTGCGGTTCAAAGGTTAAAGCCATCAGATGTACACTATTCAGAGTCAGTTGACTATGCAATTCTCAAAAACTGTTTTAGAGTACAGGTTGATGCAAATTATATGATTCAACTAGGTCAGACAATTTAGTTTTTATTATTGCTGTAGATCTGAACAGCAGTTTCAGTAAAACCAAGTTAATAGAATTAGTGCAATGGGTATTATTTTTAAAGAAAAATGTGGCGAGTGGTTTTAGAAGCTGAATCATATGCAAATACAACATTTCCCTACAGATTTTTCTCCCCCAGTCACAGAAGTGCTAATCACAGCCTCTAGAAGGTAATGTGGGATGAGGGGATCTATTTCATCTCTTGTTTGTTCGATTTAACGGATGTGCTCTTAACTTCTTGGTTGTAAACTGCATCGTTATCGGTCAAGCAGGAAGTACAGATCTTGTTTCTTGTAAAAGCAAGCCAGTATAAATTACAAATGGTAAGAGGTTGCTCTGTGTGGCTTGAAATAAGAACTCGCTCTGTAGCATGTATATGGGAATGGAAGGAAGAGGGACAATAAGGCAGTGTTGTTGTTTAGTCGTTTAGTCATGTCCGACTTTTCGTGACCCCATGGACCAGAGCACGCCAGGCACTTCTGTCCTCCACTGCCTCCCGCAGTTTGATCAAACTCATGCTGGTAGCTTCAAGAACACCATCCAACCATCTCGTCTTCTGTTGTCCCCTTCTCCTTGTGCCCTCAATCTTTCCCAACATCAGGGTCTTTTCCAGGGAGTCTTCTCTTCTCATGAGGTGGCCAAAGTATTGGAGCCTCAGCTTCACGATCTGTCCTTCCAGTGAGCACTCAGGGCTGATTTCCTTAAGAATGGATAGGTTTGATCTTCTTCAGTAGTTGTCTTTAATAATAATGCTTCAGAGGTATGGCGGGATCCTGAAAGATTTCCCCTCCTCCCACAATTAAGCTTTCTCTTCTTCAAATCACCAAAGTATAACTCAGGAGTATCAAGTCCCCGTTTTAAATTGAGTTTCATTTGGTACCTCTTGAGATCTTTTTTAAAAGTGGTATTGCCTAGACAACAATTAGGCCTGTGTGTGATTTGAACTGATGCGAGTCTAGAGACTACGAGTGTTAGCAGCAAGTTGGATACAGTAGTTTCTAATTTCACTTTTGCCACTCAAACAGAGCACTCCCACATCTGCAGTAAAGGATGATAGTTCTAGTCTCCCTTACATGGTTGTTGTACAGACTGAGATAATGTATGTGATATGCTTTGACCACTTTAGAGTGCTATACACAATCCATATAAAATCCTACACCGTCCTCTGTAAAATCCTACATAGTCCTTAAAAACTGTGCAGGAACCCAATGCTCACTCTAGGGATACTCAGAGAAATTTCTGTCGTATTTGGCCTTCACCCCTGCCCCATGAGATCAAGGCTGCACATGCAATTATTCAATTTTATCCTCAAAATAGTATGGAGAGAAACAGCCTCACATCATATTGATGGGAACACTGGACTCCCCAGTCCAACACTTCTGTTTACTGAACTACCACTTGCTTTGAGTGTGGTCAAAGGAAAAGAAGCGTGGAAATGTGCAATGTGATGCTGGCAATGCATACTACAGTTAGAAGCAAGTAAAAAGATCAAGTGAATTATTATTACTAAGGGTACATCCACACTTTCATTTGTCCCATCGTTTCAAAGTCATGGGTCCAAGAGGGTTGCTTTTTTATGGTCCTGCCACTTGATCAAATTACAATCCATAGAAAACTTGAATGATGTTTTTTATGATTCAGCAGAAAAAAAGCAGATTTTCCCAGTGAAAGTGGCGGAACCAAAAAAAATCCTCTTGGACCCATGACTTAAAATCACTTGGAATTACAGGACCAATGAAAGTATGCATGGGCCTTAAATTTATATTCCCTGTCTCCCAGAGGTTCTTGGGAAAGGAGCTGTTTTCAGGAGAATGGCCACCGAAAACATAACATGCATTTCCATTCTGGAATCTACACTCGCCACCCTCCTCCAGCAGCTGTGCATATTTTTGAACAATATTCGCTACTCTTAACAAACAAACATTATTATGAGTATGGCAGGGTCATTTAGGATAAATATTCAGTTCAGGACAACGTAATCTCACACTCCAAATCACAATGAGACAATTTCAATATGAAATTTGCAAGAAATACGTGACAAACCAGTCAATTGCCCCAGTCCATCTTGGACATTTGCAACATCTAACAGCTGCCCACTGTCCAATCTAGAGGTACCAATTCTTAGGCACTACAAATCCTTCTGATGGAAGGTCTTCTCCTGTCGATCAAACACTAGCTGGAGCAAATTGATAAAAATCACCCTAAGTCAAATATTTTATCTCTCCTGTACAGCTGGAGTGGTGTTAGCCAGTCACATTATTGTTTTGGATTTTTCTTAAACGGGAAAAAAAACATAGAATGAGGCAGCCTAACTGCAAATGTACTTAATATTCATGAGATCCTGCTAAGCATCTGATGAGTTTCTCTCTTCCCCCTATGTTTGATTTATTGGATCTTTACCTAGTTCAAGAAGCAGCTGTATGGTGCCTTCTGTTATATGTTTAGCACACCGAGTACTATAGACAAAGGAATTTGAAACAACCGTCTAGAAACATAGCAGTGAAAGGCACCTGAAGGTTATCTCATCCAATCTGTGTCTTTAATTCTGGGTCCTTCCAAACAGTGAGCCCCCTGGAGCCCACAGAAATGGGGAAGATGACAGTGTGCCATGGGAGTGCCCCCAGCGACAGGACAGGTCAGTTGTAAAGATCAAGCAAATGAACCTAGCAGGGAGGGACAATGCTGCAGACCACATCTCTGGTTTATTACAAAGGTGTGTTTAATCATATTAACCACACCAAAATGTTGTTGTTAATAATGATGATGGTGATGATGATGATGGTTTAATTTATATCCCACCCATTTAGCTGGGTTTCCCCAGCCACACTGGGTGGCTTACAACGTATATAAACACAACAAAACATCAAACATTAAAAAACAAAATATCCTACACAAACCAATAAATCAATAGAAACCAATATTAACAACAACAATAACAACAATAATAAACAGTTTACAATTATACCCTAATTAAAATAACTGGGTGTCATTCCTCTTCTCCTTCAATGTTAAAATCTACTGCCTGAAATCTACTGCCTAGAGCAAAATATACATCAGAAGGCTTATTTTGGTCAGAATTGAGTATATACTTCCAAAGTTAACACTAAATAATTACTTCTGGTAAATGAGCACCATAGCTACCAGAGGGCCGTGGAAATTTGTGTCCCAGGCTTTTTGGATTCGTCTACCCATGTACTAGCTGAAACCAAATTATTGGTTGCCAGATGTTAAATATATTGGCATTTTTTCAGCTCTCTTACTCCACAACCTTAGAAAAATAAAAACTGTCTTGTGGGATCAGAATGTTTTCTCAGCATCCCATTTCCAATTATGACCAGCTAGATGGAAACCTGCAAGCCCACCATGAAAACAATAGCTATGTATTTGTGACCCCACAACTAGCATTCTGGGACATAATGCCTCTGCTCTATTGGTTAATCATTATCACCAGTTATTTGTCCAGTCCCCATTTAAAGTTCAGCCAATGGTTGTCACAACAACTTGCAGCAGCCAGTGTTAGAAAGCAGCCAGGAGCTAGGAGCATTTTGCAACTGGTGTGGATCCAATTGCGATCACACGGAGGTCCCTGGATGCCAGGTTGGTTACTGGGGAAAGCAAAATGTCACTTAGAGAAGGATCTGGAAAAATTTCCTTGAAGCTTGAATTTGTTTTATTTTGGATTGTTTTATTTGATGTTTTAATGTGTTGTAAACTGCTCTGAGATTTGTTCTTTCAAATATAAAGCAGCAGAGAAATGAAAACAATGAAAATAACAACAACAATAGATTGCACTGCAAAAAGACAAACAAAAAACAGCACCTAGACATTGCACTGTAGCGACCACAACCTATGTTTAAGGTGCCATTTGGCAATTAGATTACAGTGGTACCTCGGGTTAAGTGCTTAATTCGTTCCGGAGGTCCGTTCTTAACCTGAAACTGTTCTTAACCTGAAGCACCACTTTAGCTAATGGGGCCTCCTGCTGCCGCCGTGCTGCCGGAGCACGATTTCTGTTCTTATCCTGAAGCAAAGTTCTTAACCTGAAGCACTATTTCTGGGTTAGTGGAGTGTGTAACCTGAAGCGTATGTAACCTGAAGCATACGTAACCTGAGGTACCACTGTATATATCTGAGTTTCTAACACTGGTGGCAGTGAATTCTATATGTGAATTGTGCTTTGTGTGAAGAAGTATTTTCTTTTGGCTGACTGTTCTAAGTTTCCCATCAATCGATTTCATTGAACAACCTCAAATTCAAGTATTGTGAGTGAAAGAGAGAATATTGTCCCTAAATCCCTATCATGTCAATCCTTGATGACAATTCTTCAACATTTTATCCAATTCAGCTCTTTGATAAAGATTAAGAGTTTGAAAAAGTTAACCCTGATCCAGAGTGAGTGACCGATATGAGAGATTTCCCCACCCCCTTTCATTCTGCTTCAACCCTCCAAACAACTTTACAATTTACTACGCATTCAAGAAAGTTTGCACAGCCTTAATCTGGTCTGATAATCCGTTATTACTTATAATGGCAATAACAATTAGACTCCAGGGAATGGACAGGAAATAAGACCTAGGGGACGTATCATAAGCCAGTAAGAGTCCAAGACCCACATCCTCGAAGTTTGCAAGTGCAGAATGCTGTCATGACAACCACATGTGGAAGACACCATGTCAGACAGAAGACATCTTATTAATGACAGCTTATGTCAAACAAACGGCTTCTTAAGAAAAGCAGCTAATTATCTGAAGACATGAATTCTACAAGGATGTAAGAAATGTGCTCAGCACTACTTCCCATCAGTAGATTAATTTAAATCCATGTGACACTCCTATTTTCCATTTAAGTCATGCAATGCTATAAACACATTATAGCAAACTTGGAAAGCAGGTCTACATTTTAAAAAAAGGGGCAAGAAAAGAAGTTGCCACATGCTGGAAGGTTATTGCTGAACATGAACTTGCCATCATGGTGCATTGGGGAAAGTGTGGGGCACACAGGGGAAGGATGGACGAAGCCCCACTGAGCTAGCAGACAGCCCTTGTACTGGCTTCCGCTAGTGCACCAAGTTGCTTGGATCCGGGCCTAAATCTTAGACCACAGGAAGCTGCCTTTATACCAGCTGAGGCCTCTTCTCTGAGGCCTTTCATCTCGCTATCTTTTCTCCTTTATTTTCCAGTATTCTCCTGTGTATGACCTCCACACTTCAACTCAGCCCTCCTCAGCTACCCAAAAGTCTCACGCTCTTTTAATTGGTGCCATCCATTCTCCCTTGCTGCCTAAAACTCCCTCCTAGGTACACATTTCACATTTCCCACCTCTTCCCCCCCCCATCAGATATCTGAAAACTCATAAATGCTGCCAACTTTTTGGCTTCATACCAATAAAACCTAGGGGGCATGATTGGGCTGTTTTTATTATGTAAACCACCCTGAGATCTACAGGTATAGGGTGATATATAAATTTAATAAATAGTAGCAGCAGCAGCAGCAGCAGTCAAATGCACCTAAATTAAAAGCAGCATCTGCTCACCTTCATGGCATGCAAACCTGTACAGTGGTACCCCGGGGTTACAGACGCTTCAGGTTACAGACTCCGCTAACCCAGAAATAGTACCTCAGGTTAAGAACTCTGCTTCAGGATGAGAACAGAAATCCCACGGTGGTGGCACGGCGGCTTCAGGTTAAGTGGTGGTGCTTCAGGTTAAGAACAGTTTCAGGTTAAGAATGGACCTCCAGAACGAATTAAGTTCTTAACCCGAGGTACCATTGTATTTCCACCCTTCATGATCTCCACTCACAAACATTCAGATTGTAGCTCCTTGGGGCAGGGGTTTATCTTTTTGCTTATATTAATTGTCAGTACATAACTGATGCAATACTAATAAAAAAAGCTTGCCCCTTGAAAGTTTGGTGTCTCTTAACAAATTGATGGTATAGTTTGCCAAAACATGTCTAACTGGCTTGATTCAGAGACACAATAATATTGAGCAGAGAAACTGTAGTGTGCCATCGACCTCTGCAGCTCCTCTGCAGCTCCTTGCCCTTTCCTAGTGCTCTGAGTTTTGCTTAAGAAACCATGGTATCATTGTCAGTCTCCTGGGATGTCTGTACTTACAAATTAATTTAAAGAGCCCTTCCAAACCAAACTATGAAACCAGGATTGGACCCTGGTTTGGAGGGGGCCATAAACCACAATTTTCTGGTTCAGGCATCACAGTTTAAGAAACCACGATAACTTTGCTGAATCTGGGCCTTTGAGGGGAGGTGCCAGAGGAATGGGGCAAGTGGACACATGGCTGGTTCCTGGGCCAGAAAATTATGAAAGGGCGACGACCACATCTGAACCAGGCAATTATTCCCTGTAAATTTCAATATCAGAAAGGTGTCAGTGGAAAGCCAGCACTGCTACCTTTCTCCAAATTTAATCACCCTCTCATAAACCTCAGCAGTATCTTGAATAGCTTTCAATAACTGATAACGTAACATGACAGGAGACCATTATGAACTTTCTTAACCCTGGTACCAGTCTGATCTCAAACACATGTCCTAAAAGGAATTCAGGAGATATCTTGAGTTCCTTGCAACTTATATAAGGATAAGCTAACTTAAATCTACTCAACATCTGAATGGACGCCATCAAGATAATGGTGGGATAACTTTGAGACAGAAGGCAGAAAAGGATGGCCAATTTAGTCGCCTTCACTAGTATCACGTTCTTCAATTGTTAATGAGCAAATGGACAAGGTGGGAAATAGATAGTAAACTTTGAAATAAATTCTACAGAACAGTAAAACTATCCTTCAAAGTGTTGGTGCTGACCTTTAAAGCCCTAAACGGCCTCGGTCCTGTATACCTGAAGGAGCGTCTCCACCCCCATCGTTCAGCCTGGACACTGAGATCCAGTGCCGAGGGCCTTCTGGCAGTTCCCTCATTGCAAGAAGTGAGGTTACAGGGAACCAGACAGAGGGCCTTCTCAGTAGTGGCGCCCACCCTGTGGAACATCCTCCCACCAGATGTGAAGGAAATAAGCAGTTATCTTCTCTTTAAAAGACATCTGAAGGCAGCCCTGTTTAGGGAAGTTTTTAATATTTAATGCTGTATTGTTTTTAACACTCGATTGGAAGCCACCCAGAGTGGCTGGGGAAACTCAGCCAGATGGGCAGGGTATAAATAATAAATTATTATTTTTATATTATTATTATTATTATTATTATTATTATTATTATTATTATTATTATCCTTCCTACTGCACTGGGTGACTTTAGGATTAAAAACCATAGATTCTAAATGTTTTTTTAATTCTCAAAGCTCCAACAAGAATTTTACCCAGTGCCCTCAAAAAACCAATATCCACTCCACCTTAAAGACAGGTATTCCCTTCCCCCACCTCCATTTCTGGATTGGCTATTAGTGTGAGTTCTGTGGAAAAATTGTCATGCTCACATCCTATAGGCTTTTGAGAATAGTTAGGCATCCTTTCACTCTTTAGATCAAGCTGCATGTTATAGGATTTGCTGCCTATTTAAATTGTAATTTGGCTGTCTTAGGCAGCATTTATATATTCCATCACTTTCATTTCATGTAATAAACCTATTTCTCTATTACCTTTGTGTCAGAACTTCTTGTTAAGGCCAAACATATACACATAATGGATGCACATCATACTCTAGCAAAAGATCCCAAACCTCTTGGTAGTGTGTGCATGAATACACATGAGTGCTGGGCATGCATATGGATTCAGACCAGTGATATTTTTCTAGAAAAATGGTGTTGGAACTCTCCATGAACACCTCCCTTGTTGTCTTAGAATGGCAATGGCGCCCACCTGAGAGGCGCCAGAGCTGAGTTCCAGCAAGTTCCGGCTGAAAAAAAAAGCCCTGGTTCAGACACCTACTTTGGAACAACTTTGTGCTGGTTTTCTACACCTGAATGTAGGCATTCACTTTCACTGCTGTTTGTTACGGAGTGCAGAAGAGAGAGTGAGCAAGCTGCACTTTCAAAACTTGAACTCCTGAGTGGTGATAAATAAGGTTTGTTGGCAAAGTTAACTGCAGTCCTGGGACGTGAGCCAAATCTCCCTTAACAATAGGAAAAACACTACAACTCTAACATTCAAAATATTATTTAACTTGTAAAGCCTCCTTTGTTGCAGTCTCTGCTCCTGAATGTCAGCCGCATTCTGAAGACAAACTATTTCCTCTTAAGCACGTACAATATTGTCAGAGTTGTAAAGGAGCAGTAATAGGAGAACCAGGCACTTGAACCAGGCTTGGGGGTGGGGTGGGGAGGTGCTTAAAATGATTGCAGAATTCTTAAAAGCTGGTAAAAGGCTTAATCCTGTATAATGATTTACAAAGTGACAAGTAAAATAGATTTACAGTGACAGCTTGAAATGAGACCAACATAAATAAAATTACCGCTCACCCTTTTTATGGCTGGAAACATACACCAATAGGAAGGGTGCTACAGAACCAATGTAACCATGTCTACCCGCACTCCCACAAGCGGGATCAACATGGGGCAAGGGAAGTGGGGCCAGAGGTAGGGGGAGAAGGAGAGGGAGAGAGGAGAAATCTGCCAGCCCATGAAAGCTATTTCTGTGGGCAAAACACACAGCCGCATGCCTGTAGAAAACAAAAATCTGGAATTTAGCAATCTCTGCACAGCCCATTTAGATAAAAATGCATACTACGGCGTAATTACAATTAACCTGCTGCAGTGATTTGGGTTTACTGATCTGGTAACACTGCATACCTTGTATACAAGAGCAGCCCTCCTGGATCAGAGCAGCTGGTCCCTGCATCCTTTTCCTGGCAGAGACCAGTCACGTGCCTCTGCCATGATTTCAAGGAGGACATGACGGCAACCTTCCTTCCCCATCCTTTCTCCCCGGCTTCTGCTATGCTGTCTCTGAACATGCAAATGCTCTTCAGCTACCTTGACTAATAGCCATTTACACAGTGGCTATTGTATAAATGGAGCAGAAAAGCAGAGCACCAATAAGATCACTAATTATTACTTGGGCTGCAAGCTGTAATTAATACAGCAATCAATCAACTCAAGCGCTAATTGCAGATTTAAGTTCCCCCCACTTAAATCAGTGGGGATGACAACAAAACACCCAGAACTCTTGAAGTGCCCACCATTTTGCAAACCAGATATGCATGCCAGCTGCCTGCTCTCCAGGACAGTTGTTGTTGTTTGGTAGGGGAGCGAAGTGCCCTGGAGAGAATGGACCCTGCTTTCCCTTCCCTTTTATTATGTACCCAAAGCTAGCAACTAAACATTTTTTAAATGAGGTGTTTTAAGGTGCGAGAAAGAAGGCTCAGAATTGACAATATTTTATCCTCCGGGCCCCATAAGCTCAGGGCCCCTTTCCATGACAATTGCATTTGCTGCGGCTACCATGCAAAGCATGGAAAGTGTGAAAAGTCTGTGCACGTTCGGAACATGCAATGGGCATTCGTGAGGCAGCCCAGTTGGGGCTCCCAGGCACAGGTATATGTTTATTTAATGATTAAGCAGAGGGCAACTTCACTGTAGCCAAACATGGTGCAGTGGTGCACAAATCACTTTAAACCACAGCTAAGCTTAAAAACAGATTAAAAGTGAACGAGCAGCATGCAAGTGCTTTGGGCTAAAATGGTGACTGTTTTGGTCCTCTACCACTCATCCACTACCAGGAGTTTAGCCATGGTTTGGCATCCAAATCTGGGTTTATGGATTGCTTCCCCTAAAGAAGCCATGAACAGTAAGCCAAGAACAAACCTTGATTACAGATCGTGGTTTGTTTGGAGACACATAGACCATGAATGCTGCAAGTTCAGACATAACACCAAGCTAGAATATGGCATGTTTCCCAGCAGGAGGTGTGAAGCAATTGCAATTTAAGCCCCATGAACCAGCAAGCTGCATGCTTCCCTTTAAACTATAGCTATGCTTAGCTATGGTTTAAATATATGCAAACCTGGCAACTGTGAAGCAGCACACATTTTGAGAAGTCTAGCGAGTGACTGGGGTTCTTCTGTCGTGATCCATCATCTTCATCTAAAAGACCCGAGCCGAGAACTGAGACAAGAGTCAAGTGCCCATTTTTTTACCCGGGTTCTACTCCAGGGTGATGGCCAACATCTGTAAAAAGAAAACCTGGCAACCCAACTTGTGTATATCAGGCCTCCTGCGCTCCATGTTCCTGCCTTGCAAGATACATTTGCAGTTCCTTTGTTGAGGTCGCTGTCTCTCAAACTGTGTTTACACAAGTGCCAAGGGTGAGTTTTCTTCCATTGAAGCAAACTCAATTCAGCTTCCAGCTGTGCGGCAAAAAGCATTTAAAGGCACACTGGCTAAGAACCAGCTGCTCTTCTTTGCCTGCATTGAATTTCTGTCAGATACACTGTGTGCACAGCCAACCTCTCTGCATCACTCTGAATTCCTTCCTCTGGAGCCCTGGTCCTTCTGGGGGAGCTGACTAGAGAGAAGATGCTGCACTTTGGCAAGAAGACCATTTCTCCAGATTAATCCCTCCACTTTTACCCAGCGCAGAACAAGCAGATTTGCTCCCTCTTGCTCCCTACACAATCTCTGCCCTCCCAAGAACCTCACCTACCCTCTCATTCTGTTTTGGGATGCTACACTGTTAAGGTACACTGAATCTACCACTGGCGGAGGAAGAGGAGTGCAGGGGGAGTGCACCGCCCCCGGCAGCGCAATCCTGGTGGGGTGCCATCGCGGCTGTCCCCCTGCCCGCGCTGGGTGCCACGCCCCCGGGATGCACACCAGCCCCGCCCCCATCTCTCTGCCCCCCCCCCGGTGCCGGAGGATGAAGCTCCGCCACTGAACCCACTATTGCTAGAAAAGAGCCAGGGGCCAGTTATCACTGTTCAACAGGCTCTTTCCACATACATGCCCCCAACCCTGGAAAACAAATGTGGAGGGTAAGAAATGAATGAGAAAGCATACACACACCACACACACACACACTCAAGTCAGGAGCTCCAAATCCATGCATGCTTAGAACTATGGATCAGACCAAGTGTATATCTAGTCTAGGGTTGTGTAGTTTTGAAGAGCATTTGGCTGGGACCGAAGAGGTCCCAAGTTCAAATCCCACTCAGCCATGACCTTAGGTCATTCTCTTTCACCCTCAAAGGGTCGTTGTGAGGATAGATTTTGGCAGGGTGGGCGAGAACCATGTATTATTATTTACTACCAATAACAACAAGAACAATATTTCAATTTATTACTTACTCGTCACCCTAAGGTCACCCTGAAAATCTCAGAGGAAGGTCAGGCTATAAATGTAATAAATAAATGCATAAATAGTTCAGCAGTTTTCAGCTAAACAGATGACCCTGGAAAGCTCACAAGGAGAATAAGACAAGAGAAAGCCATTCCTTCTTGCTTGTGCTCAGCATTTGATAAAAGTATAGCACCTCCCAATATGGAGGCTGCAGTAAGCAGTCATTACTAATGGCTGCGGTTCAATCTATCCTCCACAAATTTGCCTAATCCTTGTTTAAAGCAATCTCAGCTAGGAGGTCATCACCATCTCTTGTGGCAATAAACTTAATATTTAAAATATGCATTATGTGATAACCAGCTGCCTCCTCCTCCTAAGCACCCCTTAATTTCCTTCCACCTCTCCCAGATTTATAGTCCAGTGAAGAGTGTGGGAGGACTGAGGCTGCAGAAAAAATAAAGGATAAGAGCCCCTGAATAATCAGTGGCTTTGACTCATTTATGTTGCAGGTTAGGAGACAGACCTATTCAAGCGATTACATTACTCAATATCCAAAAGCACTTTTAAAAAATCACAATAACTAACAATGACCAAGCAGTTTGAACAAAAATACATGTTTCTTAATTGAGAAAAAGCTTCAACTCGAGGTATTTTATCATCAGTACTGTATCTGACACACTAACGTGCCTTACGTTTTGAGTGCGATGTTATTAGTATGCCTGTGCCTATGAATGGAAAACTGAGGCTTCGGAAATGGTGATTTGCCCCCCTGAGACAACTCACTGGAAGGGAATGGTAGAATTTGAATCCAGGGGTACCTGATCTAATGCACTGTCTACTAAACCTCATTCGACCACAGAAAAACCACCACCACCAGGGGTAATCCTGTTCATGTCAAACACTGCACCCTTTGATTCAAACGTGCATATACATCCATAATGACTGTGTGAAGCAGCTCCATGAGACAATATGGAAATTCTGTGGCATTTGAGCTGTGATGACTCATTCACACATGGAAGCTGTTGAGTGATGATCAGCGATGTGTCAACAGACCCCCTAACAGGACCACTACTGCAGACATTCGAAACCACAGTGAGTACCTCCAGGCAGCCAGCACCGCTTGCAGACCTTCAGGCAGAGATTGGGCAGCCATCCATCTCTTGGGGATGCTCTAGCTCTGAATCTCCTGCATCAAAGCTTCCTGATTATGCTTATTTGAGGAAAAAGAAACCACCAGCCCCATTTTGGACATAAACACTAAGCTGGAGAACATGGTTCATTGCTCCTTTGCTGTCGCCATCAACTTGTTCGTGGCCATTTTAAAAAATGGACACCAACGTAATACTAAGTGGTTGCACGCATCTATATTATACAGATACACTTCTCCAGAAGTCATGTGGGCTGCAGCTCCTTGATGTATGGAAGTATACATAGGGAGAAATCCAGGTTTGCCTCTGTGGAATCTATGAAATGGACCTCTGCTGTATAATATTTCAAAATTCCCAGCACCTACAGATTTTCAGTATTTGCTTACTCCACAAACCAAGTGTTGTTTTAGCAATTACATTACAGCAGATGTTAGTAGCAACTCCCCTGGTTAAAAAACCCAAAAAACCCAAACTTTGATATATAAAAAGGTTTTAATCACACATTGTGAGAACAAAAATAACACCCTCATTTTAAACAACAGTGAGATTTGACTTCATTCAATCCACGTTTTCAATTCAAGAATTTCTGAAACATCTTAAATGAAATATTTGCCAAGAGCAAGTTCTTTCTATTTCTTCAGCCAAGGCAGGTGCATCTGAAAGTTAGGTGCTTATCTATAAAGCATTCTTTGTCTTTTAAGAATATATCTGAAGCCACTTAACAATCCCTGTTGCGGAGGGGGGACCAGAGTCTTTAACTGGGGGGGGGGGACCAGACATGTACTTCCAAAAGTGAACAACGTTTAAACGTAAGCAATAAAGTTGTGCATCTGAAAAATTGCATCCCACACTCATCCCCAAAAGGTGCTCTCAATTTCTCACAATGTATCACAAAAGAATAATTAAGATGTGCAACAAAAATTCAGCAATAGATGCAGCAAGCTTTCTGACCATACTTATAAGAACGTCGATCACATCCATCTCTCTCTCTCTCTCTCTCTCTCTCTCTCTCTCACACACACACACACACACACACACAGTGGAGAAGTATAAAACCTGGGGAACAAAGTGTTAGAAACAGGATATATAAGCTAGGCACCAAATGGCTCCTTAAACCAAGATTACAGTCACCAAAACGGAACGTCTAGTTGCCATTTTGGGGCAAGACAGCTCTAAAGCCTTGTTTTTCAAATGATGGACTGGCTGTGGTTGACTCTCAGTCAAACATCTGGCTAGTTCAGATGTCAACACTGAGCTAGGTTAAGAACTATGAGAACTTAAAGAAGAAAGTTCACTTTACCCAGGGACAGTTCACCTATAGACTGGCCTATTCCTACAGGATGTGATACGAGTGTGTGAAAACAGTCCAGATCCAATGATCCCCAGGCATGCACCTCCAAATGGTGGAGATGTCGGGCACCATCCTGGCACCCAGGCATCTTCACTTGGTTGCAAGTGGCCAATAGCCAGGTCCAAAATGCGCCTGGCAAATTTCAAACACTGGGAACAAAACACTGCACTGTGTTCACCACTCCACTCCCTAGGTGGCTCTCTTGCTTCCTTGCTCGCTCCCCGCTGCCTAAGCTCCAGAGCATCACAGTCATGAGCCCCAATGTGGTAAGTCAAGTGACAGAAAAGGAGGCTGGGCATAGTGGGGAAAACAATTCCCTAATCAACTTTGTCATGTCCTGATTTTGATGCCTTGATCTTCAGCTCCCATGCTGTCTGGCTGAAAAACGGACAGAAGGAAGTCATTAAGTCTGCTTCCTTGCCCTTTACTCACCCTTCAGAGCAACTAGGGTGAACCCGATACCCATCCTTGTATCACTTCCCCTAAGTGTGACCCTCTAGCAGCCCCTCCCTCAAAAATTAGCATTCAGCTCTGTGTTACTTCTTTTCAGAAAGATCAGGGCTATGTGCAGGTTGCAATTCTGGAGTAGTGCAGAAGCTGATACACAGCGCAACACTAAACATAGATTTCAGTTTCCTGGGAATCTTAGCTGTCTTTCTTTTCAGAAAAAAAGGAGCAAGTTTCTGGACTTTGTGGTAGTTAAGTCATGCGTCTTTTGAAAATTTGTGTGAGTAGCGCCTGCTGAAATCTCAGAAGCCTGAATAATGTCTATCCCCCCCCCCAGTGGTTGGGAGAGGGCTTTCAGGGCCCTTGATGTTCCCCCCACGACTGGCAAAATCAGAACTAACCTGGATGCAAAACAGCAGAAATGGAGGAATGCATTATGCAAAGTTAAGAGACATTATACAAAATGTGCTTGATTTGTATAATTTATACAGGGCACAGAGTTCAGGTTAAGTTTATATTGCCTGGAATTAGAATTTTAAATTTATAGCGCAGACTACACACAGCCCATGACTAAGATGGAGCCAGGAATGCAGAGCCCTCTCCATCTGCAGCAGGAGGGCTGCCCCGGGCATGTACCTAGGCAATGTCAAGGCCATGTTCATTCCCTGCTTAGCATTTAAGCACTGACATTTCTTCTTTACTCTTGACGTTTCTGTTTCAGAAGCAATAAGGGGGGGGCACCAATATCATTTGCTCTTTCCCAGCCACAACTGCACCCTGACCAAATAATTGAAATGCTGGGACAGGTGGACCTGTGGCCTTCGAGATGCTGTTAGGCTTCTTCACCCATCATTCTTTGCTCATTGGCTATGCTGGCTGGGGCTGATGCAAGCTGAAGTCCAGCAACATCTCAAGGGCCGCAGGTTTCCCACCCCTACAACAGAACTTGCTTAGATGTTCCTGGTGGTTTGTGCCCAGACAGCAGAACAAAATACAAACACACACACACACACACACACACACACACAGAGAGAGAGAGAGAGAGAGAGAGAGAGAGAGAGAAGCTGTTTTAAAGATAGCTGAAAACAATCCATAATTGCCCCAACTGCTGAGAACTGTTTTCTACCAGCTTCCTAGACAATCATCTGAAATAAGTTTTCAAATGAAAAAGAGTCTCGATTTAGTCAATGCACCTAATAGAAAGGAAACGCCACCATTAAATGCACCATGAGTAAAAATGAAAGTCCATAATCCTGTAGGCACACCACATCGAGCCCCAAAGCAACTGCACTTCTCTTAATTGCCTAGCCGTGACTGGCTGTGCGATGGGGAAAGTCACCTACATGTGCAGGGAAAGGTGGTTTCTGAACAGATCAGAAGCTAGAGCAATAATTCTTACCTGGAAAGTGCTGTTTGCAGCTGCTCCGCGATTTGTCAGCACACACACCGCTCTCTCCTCATGATTTATGATGTTCTATCCAGCACTGAACCTTCTATTACTATTCTCATTTATTGCCTGCAGCTGTCACTCTTATCGGCAATTCCACAGTTGGTTTTGTAGGTGAAAAATCAAAAAGGTATTTAGAGCACACACCCAGAGACACCGTTTTAATCAAACCAAATCGGCAGGCTGCATTAAGTGGTGTGAAGGACTTGCAGAGTGCAGCCACAAATTTGGGCAGACATTAAACACAAGCACAGCAGCCAAGACTGTGCAGCCTCGGCCTGGAAGTGCCCAATTCAAAACTTGTTAGGCGGCTTTGGCAAGCCACAACAACCACTCCATCAAGAGATCCGTCAGAAAGGAAACAATGGTGGTCTCCCTTACAGGGATGTTTTAATGATTACTGGGGAAATGCTGTATAAATACAGCTAAAGATCTCCATCAAACAACACTATACGCACTTCAATGTGCAAAAAGAGCAAGAGCATTTCCTGTGTCACGTAGATTGAAAAGGAAGTGCTCTACCCATCTGAAGTCTATTAATATTGATAATAAAATTTCAATAGCATGTTTAGAGGGTGTTTCACCTGTAACCATCGTTGCACTGATTCTCTCTAGCTATAAAAAAGCACAGTGCATTTGCAACTGTTTCCACATCCCTAAAACAGCTACAGAAAAGCAGGTTGCTAAGAACTGCCATTTTCTCAAGCCTAAGAGCGGCATCAAAAAGCAACTTAAACAAGCCCACCCGGGGAACAGGCCACCCAAGGAAATCACAGCAGCCAATAAGGATTTGAGCCTATGATTCCCCGGCTTTGGTGTTGTGGGTGGGCAAGCGGCAACCGTGCCACAAGGAATGCATGGAAAGAGATATTGTGGCACACCTGGGGAGGAGGAGGAGGAGCCCATGACTGCCCTCAGCATGGAGTCAGGCCTAGGGCTGCCATACATCTGGATTTTCCGGTGCTTAGTCCAAGCCTCCTTGCTTTTTCTGTGGGACATCAATCCTTGCTCCCTGGAGGCAAACACCTTATACTGTATTACTTTCATGGCCTCAAAAGCTTATTCAAGCTATACTAAGCACTGTAATCAGTGGCCTGGTCCATGTATAAAGTTTAACCATTGCTTAGCATTGTGCACATGAGCTGAAAGGAGTCACCACAAAACTGGTCATGCAGAAGGAGGAGAGGGGAATGGGGAACATGTGAGGAGAGCTTTGGCAAAGTTTAGTTTCATTTCCCCGGAAACCCAGCTTGTCATTTGGTTTCGAACAAACTCTGGTTACTTAAAGAAGCCCACTTCATAAACCATGGTTTGACGATAGCTTGCTGAGAAGCAGAACAGAGTACCTTTTAAACCAGAATTTCTGGTTTGTATGCACCAACAAGCCAAGTTTCATGGAAAGTGAAATTTAACTCTGCTGAAGTTATCCTTCCAGCTGTGTGAGGAGAAGGGACGGGGGAGCATGTGAGCCCAAGACTCACAGTGGCTCCTTTGCACATGAAACACTAAACCATGGTTTAGCTTTACATGCTAACACAGTCAGTGTGTCTTCATTTCCTCTTAATTACTAATCTTTGCTATACCATCATGTGCATACCTCCCGTTTGTTGCCTGCTAAGCATCTTCATTTCAAAAATAACATTTTGTGATAAACATTTTGCCACAGTCCTAAGCATGAAATCCTAAGAAATCCTAAGCATGTTCACTCAGAAATCAGTCTTGCTGTGTTCAGTGCATCTTACTCTCAAGTAAACAAGCATGGGATTACATGGCCATCTGCTTAAATGTTTACCAAAAGTTGTTTTAAATAATGTAAATTAACACAGCACTAGAATGTGCTTGCCGCGTTTCTTGTGCTCCCTATTCTAGTTACTTAAAAACAACAAAAAGAGAATCGCAAACACCTGCCAATCATTACATTAAACTAATATGGGCGTAGGAGGACTTCAATATTGCCAATCTGACGGCAGGGGGAAAAATCGTATTTCAAACTAGACTCAGATAGAAATACAATTTAACCCATGAGTAGAACAAAATCTAACTTTATTCCCTACTTTGCAGCCTATTGCATTTACAGTTTAAAGTGACACAATTTTGCTATACTTCTTGAGTGTGTGCGTGGAAAAAGACCAGGCTACTAGCCACATTCATTATGAATCCAGTGCACTCTATTCATTTTTTAAAAGGCATTTAATCTAATATTCCATATTAAATTTAAAATATTACAAATTGTTACATCACTAAGGGTGAACCAGAGAGGTGAGGGGACAGAAAAATCCAGGCTGGTGTGGGTGTTCCCCAGCAACACCACCATCTGCCACCCAAGCCCTCACGTCTCTGCAACTAAATAAAACAAAAATGCACCACATTCATGAATGCACTACTAAGCAAAATGGGCTTCTGAAGGCAGGTTCACCCCACTTGCTCCACAGCCAAATGCACAAACTGAAGCCAAGTAAAATCTCTGTATTTGAGGCCACGTGAAAATTCTGCTTGTGGTAGCTCATTAATTCAGGATGGCCATCTCCGGAATATAATGTACATTTGTGAAATAGCCCTTAGTTTCATACTGAGGGGTTTCAGGGTTAACTTAGCGAATGATACGGTTTCCAAACTCCGGAACATGACAGAGGGGGCCCTTAAGGTGGGAGCAAGCGAGTTCTGAGCATTTTGGCTTCTGGGGTGAGAGCAAATAAGGCTGCTTTAGCCAGTCGCATAAACAAAGAGACAGGTCCTTGCCCCAAGAAGCTCACAATCTCTCAAGCAGAAGCAAGATAGGGCTGAAGCCTCGAAATGAAGGGCACCCATTCATTCTAGCCCAACCGTCTTGCAGCGAACTTCACACAAGACAACCTTTTAGTCTCAAAACAAGCACTAAACATGGAGATTTTTATTTTTTAATGAGCCAGGATATACATGAGAAATGGGAAATCAGAAAACAACAGAATAGCCGAGTGTCCTGGTGGTTAAGCAAGTATACCAGCAGCCAGGTATACAGTCAAAGCACTCTTTAAAAAAATCAATTCCAATTTTTATTCTCACATTATTTCTCATCACAGCAGGGAATGCAACCTCTGTTGCCCCTTTCTGTTTCATGAACTGTTGAGTAATTTTAAAACCAGGCTCAGTGTAGGGTACAGAATAGGCCTGTTTTTTCACAGAACATGCATTGGCAATGCATTACTAAGCTACGGTTTAGTGTTGTGGGCCTGAACAGAGCCTTCTACTCACATACACTCTGCTCCCCCAGTGCTGAAGAGGACTTTGCCTGAGTTTAGTTTCACATCCCACTAATCCTGTTTTGGCATATCAGAGGAACCGATCTCCTGGTTTAAGACCAACTACAGACTGTTTCAAAGCATGCCAATTTTAAACTATGGTTTATGAAGTCAACTTCTTCAGCTGTTCTGTATCAGTAAAAAAAAAAAGTAAAGGTAAAGGACCTCTGACAGTTAAGTCCAATCATGAACAACTCTGGGGTTGCAGCGCTCATCTCGCTTTACTGGCTTCCGGATCATGTGGCCAGCATGACTAAGCCGCTTCTGGCAAACCAGAGCAGCGCACGGAAACGCCGTTTACCTTTCCACCGGAGCGGTACCTTTTTATCTACAGTGGTACCTCAGGTTAAGTACTTAATTCGTTCCAGAGGTCCGTTCTTAACCTGAAACTGTTCTTAACCTGATGCACCACTTTAGCTAATGGGGCCTCCTGCTGCCGCCGTGCCGCCGGAGCATGATTTCTGTTCTCATCCTGAAGCAAAGTTCTTAACCTGAAGCACTATTTCTGGGTTAGCGGAGTATGTAACCTGAAGCGTATGTAACCCGAGGTACCACTGTACTTGCACTTTGACGTGCTTTCAAACTGCTAGATTGGCAGGAGCAGGGTGTTCAGCAGGGACCAAGCAACGGGAGCTCACCCCGTCATGGAGATTCACACCACCGACCTTCTGATCGGTAGGCCCTAGGCTCAGTGGTTTAGACCACAGCGCCACCCGCGTCCCACTCTGTATCAGTACATGAGGCCAAAAAGTGAGGAGGAACAGGAGTGTGTGTGTGTAGAAGCATAAGCTCCACCCACAACCTTCCTGCCTTGAACAAGATGAGACTCCTAGGTTCGTGAGTTTGATCCCCACGCTGGGCAAAAGATCCTGCATTGCAAGAGCTTGGACTAGATGGTCCTTGGGGAGTCTACCATTCTATGGTTCTAAGGTGGCTTTGGGGCATGTTAGAAACTTTACCACAACCGGAAAATGACTAAAAGTAGTCAACAAGCCCACTTTTCACAAATGTGTCTACCCCATTCCCTTTTAAAGCAGTCTAGATTAGTTGCCTTATCCACCATGAATTTGTCTAATCCTATTTTAAAGCCATCCAAATTAGTGGCCATCATTGCATCACCTGAGAGTGAACTCTGTAGTTTCCCTATGTGTTGAGTGAACAAGAACCCTCTTTTCTCTTTCCTGAATCTTTCGACATTCAGCTTCATTAATGTCCCCAAGTTCTGCTATTATGAGAGAGTGAAACCTCTCCCTAACCAGTTTTTCCACACTGTATATAATTTGATACACCTCTGTCAAGTCCCTCCTTCTTCACCTTTCTCTAAACCGAAAAGCCTCAAATGTTGCAACCTTTCCACAAAGGGAAGTTGCTCCAACTCCTTGTCATTTTGGTTGCCTTTTTCTGAATCATTTCTGACTCTACAACAATGCAAGGCAACTAGAACAACACACGATATTTGAAGTGCACTTGCACCATCAATTAGTATAATGGCACAACAAAGTTTTATTTTCAACTAAGGGGGCCTCCATTACTGCACAGCTCTATAATGTCTCTCTCTATTTTTCTCTGAAATCTCTCCCCCATTCTAGCCCAAGGAAAGCAGAGGTGCTGCTACGTTGGCTCATAAATGATAAATTTACACTTCGTTTCTGAACCAGCTAGGCAGGATTCTCAGCCTTCCCTGGGCTGTGGAGAGATGCCACTGGAGCTGTGCAGTGGTGCAAAGGCTTAGCAGCATCTCAGCACTGAGGAGGCTGAAGATAGCCTGCAGATAGTTGTTTGGGCCAAAAGCACCATTTCCCCACACAAGCTCTCAGGAAGGAAGCACTGCGAGTCAGTAGTCAAGATATCCTGGCCTGTCTTTTTCTAGGAGCTTTTCAACAAGGGTAAGCCACACGTCCCTACCTTCGTAAAGCTGAAAGCAAGGAGATTATTTTAACTAGCTGCTTGAACTTACAACCAGCATCCACTCACAAGGCTGCGAAGGAAGTTTCAGACAGGTGGGACAGACAGATCAAAGCCAATATCAGAGGCAACATTGCAATAGAATCTGTACAATGTGCATTAGGTTATCCCTATCCTTGGAGCTTAACTTAAAAGTCACAGAAGCCTTCAGAAAGAAGTAAGCAGCAATCAATGTGCACCAGAATAGACAGATTATATTTTAAGAGGCCGCAACAAATGGAGGAACATTAAGGGACCTATCACTCAGGCATTATCTGAAAAGAGCTCCTTTGTCAAACCTTGCATAGACCCATCACATGACCAAGACCTTATAACTTATGACCCCTGTCATAAATTATTGCAACTGTTAGCAACTGGTATCCTTGGGCAGCTGCCAGCGCCTTGGTACATTGGCAGAGTCCACTGCTAATTCCTGCCCTGGTTTCCCTTTATTTTTTTCTTTTCCGGGGGGGGGGGGCAGAATGGGCAGTGCTAGGCAACCACAGCTAGCCCCCATTTACTTTTCTCAATGTGGCATTAACTCTGGGGTATTGTGGGAGATTTAACTGTGGCATTGTGGGGCATTTAAATAGCAGCTCGAATTGGCTGCCTGGTGCACTGAAGTCAAGTAAACACACAAGGCCCACTAAAAAGGGGGACGACTAGGAAGTACTTTGCACAGAGTTCTCCAGGACCTAGGGCTACCAGCCAATTAAGTAATTTCTATTGAGTGCCTGCATTTTAACCAATTAAGCTTTTAACTCTAAGTGTATTGGCTTATATCTCACATTTTGTTCAGTACGTTAGCTATCTTCAGTACAACAGTACATGTCAGTAACAAAGTCAACCTCAAAAAACAAGTATGCCTTTAATGCAATGCCCCACCTGTTCAAAATGTATTCTCAGATATTAAAGTTGGCCCCCACTGATTATGATACTCTGAAGCTAATTAATCTTCAGCCCAAGCTAAATATTAATAAATTCCACTCTAAAACTACCTATATATATATATATATATATATATAGAGAGAGAGAGAGAGAGAGAGAAAGAAATTTCTACACCAGGGATTGGGTTGCCAATCTTTTTGGGGGGACCATGGGCATATTTGCAACCTGGAGAATTGGCAGGCAAGAACACATTGCAACCCATATTCTATTGGCTGCAATGCAATGCTTTGTACAGGCTGAGCTACACTTGCCTACCCAACTTTCACCCCCACAGCTTCACATGTGGTTCAAGTGTTAACCCAAGCATTAACTCTTGCTTTGTGATGTCATTGTTGCTAGGGTGCCAGTGTAGGTCACAAATGGCCTATAAGCCAATGTGACATCAGCCAAGATCAGCTAGAAACCATTACTCCTTCGGTGGGTGAAGAGAAAGGCAGAGACTTAAAAATGAGAGAAAGGAGTTAACAGGTCAAGAAGGAAGGGATTGTTCAGCTTGCTCTGGAAGGAAGCAGAGAAGGCAGCCTAGTTCTCACTTAACCTGTTTTTAACTTTTCTCATTTGGGACTGTAGGGGGGTCTCATGTAGCTGAATACTCTTATCCTTCACATATAAAACTAGTGTGATGGTGAGAAGACTTAGGTTGCAACCCTTTCTCCTGAGAAATTAATCCTCTGTGTTTATGGTTCCCCATGGGTTTCCATGTGCAAGAGGCTCCATTTACAGTGGTGCAGCTTAGACTAAATTTACCCCTCAGTAAGAACTTGGTGGAGCAAGGAGGCAGAACAGCAGGTTGGACTGCAGAACGAATTAGGGGGAAGAAGTTGGGAGCACTGCTTGATCTTAAGAGCCCTGGCTGGCAACTGGTTTTTAAAAATAGGAGATATATTTTCAATTGTGCATTCAGTCAACTGAGCATGAGATAAAGGGACAGCGATATTGGCTACGTTTACACTTCACTGCATGCCAAGCACAGGCAAACTTCTCTTTGGACCACCCACCCTGCAGCAAGCAGTGACGCAACATCAAATTCTGAAATGCAGGCACTCTTCATGGCAATTCCCATAGCCACATCCCTTCTTATACAACAAAAAAGGGAAGTTTTGAGCAATGTAAAGTTTGAGCAATAAGGAAGAGCAACAGGATTGCTGGGAAGACACAGGGGAACATCTGCAAACTAGAGGCTATCCTTACCCGACGTAGCACTTTTAAGAACTTTTCTTCAGAAATCTTGTGAACCGGTGAGATAAAGGATTTTCCACCCTTTCTCCCCACTGTGTTTGTGGATACGTCATAAGAACGGCTTCCATGGGGATTAATTTAGACCATTTCCGCTCTGCTAAGCGTCAGCTGATCTGCTCAGCTTCTTTGGTGGGTTTCTCTCCAAGAAAGATTGGCAAATCCTGCTCAGGGACATGACATCATAAACCACACTGTGAAATTAAGTGGTGACACTCAGTCCCTGCTCTCCCACACCACGGAGTGTAAGCTGCAGCAGAGTCATTCCACCTCTCAAGTACTCATTATCTGGCATTGCCCAAGGCTTGGCTCATACAGGAGAGAGAATAGCTGAGGCATTGAGAGACATTGACAATGCTTCTTGCCACTCATGCCCAGCCCTTGATTTGGGTCTTGGAGGCCCTTCGAGGCTCTACCAAATAGTCTGTTCACTCGGGGGGGGGGGAGATAAGTCAAATTGTTTTTAGCCTGTGTCATGACTTTCAGAGCTTCTTGGACTTGGAAGGTACCAGTTGCCTAGTCCCCTCCCAATCAGGTTCTTTTGCTGGGAACACGTAGTCCTGCCACATTTCTGCATCAAGTATAATAAGATAATTCAATTACTCCCAGTGCCTCATATGAGATGACCATAGATTCTCTGCATAAATCACTCCTCTGGACATGCCTCCTCCCACATGGGCCACACATCTTGAACAGTGACCCAGGAAGGAGAAGAAGAAGAGGAGGAGGAGGAGGAGGAGTTTCGATTTGATATCCCGCTTTATCACTACCCTAAGGAGTCTCAAAGCGGCTAACAATCTCCTTTCCCTTCCTCCCCCACAACAAACACTCTGTGAGGTGAGTGAGGCTGAGAGACTTCAGAGAAGTGTGAGTAGCCCAAGGTCACCCAGCAGCTGCATGTGGAGGAGCAGGGAATCGAACCTGGTTCACCAGATTACGAGTCCACTGCTCTTAACCACTACACCACACTGACTCTCTTTTCATGCAGAAACTCCATGGGGCAGGTTCTTCTGAAAGCGTGCAAAATCCATACCGTTACACACTCTAAATTCAAACATTTTTTCAGGTATTAAGATATCGAGTGTGCCTCCTGTATTAATTAACATTCCCCATGGGAAAAACTATCTGCATCAGTGTTCGTGGCCAAAATGTTTAATAGATTCAAGCATCTACATCAAAAGAACAATGTCAAAGAGGTTACAATGGATATAATAACTAATGACACTAATGACAAAATAAAAACAAATAAGTCACCAAAGCCAGATGGCATTCACTCCCAAAGCTTTTCCGAAGGAACTCAAATACTAAAGTGTATATATTGTAACAACACAACAAAAATCATTCGTCTCTTTAAAAAAAAACCTTTGACCTTTCTCAAAAGGAGCCCAAGGATGTTTGTTGTGTTCAAAGTAATATATTTCGTAGGGATCCTGGAAATAGAAGGAAATAAAGTGCAAAAGGATACAACCTAGGATACAGAAAGTTGCTGGTGGGGTTTATACCAGCTTTCATTATCCCAGGGAGGAGATTTTCGGTTGGGATCAGATATGAGAAACCAGGTACAAATCTCTACTCAATTATGAAACTTAGGGGTAGACAGGAACAAATCACCCTCACAATGGAGTGCAAGACATTGCTTCTCAGAATTAAGTCCCCCTGCTATCAATGGAGCTTGCACCCAGCGAAGTGAGTGCAGAATTGCAGCCTTAGTCCACCTGTCACGTGTGTTGAGTAGATGAAAAGAAGTACCCCAAGTTCCATGGACAGTCAATGTATAAAAATATAAGATAGTGTAAAGCTCACAGGAAATAAAAACCAAGAACTGCATGGCCTGCAACAGTGAAAAGGGCAAATTCAGTGTCAGGAATTATTAGGTAACAAGCATCATAATGAAGTCAATGAGGTAAGTGGGTATAGTGTTACAGCCTAAAAAACCACAGCAATTTTATTTATTTTTATGACTACCTTGCTATGTTTGTAACTATATAATATTTTTCATATTGTCAGCTGCCTTGAGCATTGTTTTAATTGTGGAAAAGCGGCATACAAATAAAATTATGGTGATGATGATGATTTACTTTCAGTTTAGAGATTCAGTCCACTCCCTGCTCCGAACCCTGCAATGTGACTAAGCAGGACATGATAGAGGTTTAGAAAGATATAAACAGTGGATGCAAAAAGGCTTTTCACTCTCACAGCACTAGAACATGGACTGGAGTCATCCAGTGTAACTGACTGACAGTATAGGGATCAGGAAAGACAAAAGAAAGTGCTTCTTTGCACAATGCACAATTAACTTACAGAGTTCAACACCACAGGATGTAGCAATGGCCACTAGCTTAGATGGCTTTCAAAAAGTATTAGACAGATTCGTGGAAGATAGGCCTGGCAATGCTCATTAGCCAAGATAATTAAATGCAACTTCTGTGTTTGGAGACAAGTGTATATCTGAATAGTTGCTGCTGCAGAACTCACAGAAGGCAGTTGTTGTCTTTATGGGAGGTCTTGACCCTTTTAGACCACAAACCTATAACTTGCGTACCTTGGAGTAAAGCTTCATTTTGGGCTTCCTCAAAACATCTGACTGGTGAGAGCTGAAAACATTATGGTGGACCTTCGGTCTGATCCAGTAAAGCAATCAGAAGGATGAATGCCAGATTTAAACAGCTTTCCAGATTAATATATTTAGAGCTTAGCTTAAGATGTTATGCCAAACCATGGTGTTTACTAACCATAATTTATTTTTCCCTACTCAACAATCCAGCTTCTAGGTTCAGATACCTCTAAAAGCAGAGTAGTGGTTGTAACTATGGTTTGTCAATTCAGACAGCATAACAAACCATAGTTAGCACAAACCCTAGTTTACTATTCTGGTTTGTCCACTGAATGAAATCAAATCATCATACTAAACTATTAAGCTCCCATAAGCCTAGCTTGACATGTTTTCTCAACTGAGCTGTTGTGATTCCTAAAACAGTCTGAAATTTCTTGAAAGACTGATACCCTCTCCTGCTTTGGAGCAAGGGGATTCCTTGGCTTCTGTGCTGATGAGGCTCTCAGAAAAGAGAAAGAGCAGGGAAGGTGGAGACCAGACAGTGGAGAAGCAGGGTCTTGGTAACTACCAATTTTAGATTGGCTACTAAGGCCAACCAAAAGTTGCGGAGTCCTCATTTTAGCAATAAAGGTGGACAAAATGTAGAAAACCTGAATGTGACTGGAAAAGTGGAAGAAGAGGCAGCTAGTTATGTAGAGAACAAAATGAACAGCAATTCCTTCCCCTAAACCTGCTGTTTAAGAAAAAAAACTACCAGGTTTATGTGCATCTCATAATATAAGATTAGAATGACAGGGCAGTCGTGATATAGTCAATACCACAAGTCTTGGGGCATTTAACCCACTCAGGCTGTAACTGGTAGGGAGGGAAAAGTGTCCATCTGTCCCAAGATACTATCCTGCTCTGGGATTTCCTCCACCACCTCCCAATTTAAGGTACCTGCATCTTCAAAGGGGGGCCTTCCCCATAGATTAAGAACCATTAGATGAAGACACACACACAAAAGTGTTACTTGTGAGGAAGAATAATGAAACATGCAACCTTGATTTTGTTACTTTCTGGGCAAGAGGTATTATATTAAAAATCCTCACAAACAAAAAACTCAGCAGCAGCTTTGACAGTCAAATACTTTTATCAAAATAAGAAGCCATACAAATCTTTGTACACTTATTCTTATCAGCAGAAACCAACTGTCATAACTTTCACAACCAGCAAGCAGCTCTTCATCTTTAAACGTTTCTGAAATGAAGTGTCTGTTTCTGACCAAAAGCAAACGGTACTCGTCTTACATAAGTCATTAACAACACGGTAACATTATCTTTGTCATACATAAATTATAGTGCATCTTCAAGGTAAGACAAGCTCCTTTAATTTGATTGCGCTTATTCCATCTTTACACACATGCTAAACGTTTCCTAAAATTATCACAAGATAAAAATGTCTGCCAACATCCATCTTTCTGAGCTTAAAAGAAACAAACAAACATTCACAATTCATTATGTTTGGCAGAACTACCACACACCCAACCAAAATCATGTTGTCAGACCTATTTCCCAGGCAGCAGATGACAGGGGTAAAAACAGGAAACAGGAGCATGTATTGGTTTCAGAGCCCAAATACCAAGCCTGACTTGGAAATATTCCTGACCTGACCTGGTTTATTGGAGGAAGGAGAGTTCCTTGGCAGTTCTCATCTTTTGGCCAAAGCAGAATTGGGACACAGGCTCAATCTCTGCTCAGGTCACCAGTTCAAGTCCACGTTGGAAAATCTGCGCAAACTGAGAACATGTGCAGAGGTTACTGCACATTGCCTGGTCTCCAAGTGATGTCCAAGAATTAGCATAAGAGTATCAGGTAGCATACTTGTAACCCAGTCAGGGTATACATCCTCACATCTTAGGAGACATGAATTTTGCCCAGCCAGTATGGAATCTATGCATATTATTTAGGCCAAAGGAAGCTAAGCTGTGATGCTGTTGTACTCCCATGAGCCCTGCCAGCATAATCAATCGTCAAGAACAATGGGAGTGGCGGTCCATCCACAGGTCAAGACACTCCCGATCTGGGGAATGTACAAAATACATCTGATTTCTGTACATTCTCCACCATCCACTAGTTCATTTAACTTCAACATTTTCAGACCCAAGACCTACTTATAACCCAAACATGCATGTGGGAACCTATTAATCTTTTACCATATATTTGCATGGTGGTAGTGCTCCTGTTAGGGACGCGGGTGGCGCTGTGGGTAAAACCTCAGCGTCTAGGACTTGCCGATCGTATGGTCCGCGGTTCGAATCCCCGCGGTGGAGTGAGCTCCCGTCGTTTGGTCCCAGCTCCTGCCCACCTAGCAGTTCGAAAGCACCCTTAAGTGCAAGTAGATAAATAGGTACTGCTTTATAGCGGGAAGGTAAACGGCGTTTCCGTGTGCTGCGCTGGTGCAGGCAGCTTCGTCATGCTGGCCACGTGACCTGGAAGTGTCTCCGGACAGCGCTGGCCCCCGGCCTCTTAAGCGAGATGGGCGCGCAACCCCAGAGTCGGTCACGACTGGCCCGTACGGGCAGGGGTACCTTTACCTTTACCTTTAGTGCTCCTGTTGCGACCCACCAACTGAAGACCAGTGCATTAGTGGCTTTCTATACAGTCTGGACAATTTGAAACATTTCTTGTTCGCATTTCAGTCTATATATTAATATTCCTTAATATGCCTATGTATATCATTACTAAAATACTAATCAAAAAGACAAATGTATAAGGATAAATTAGACTAAAGATTGTTGCCTGTCTCATGCTACACATTATTGCCTGATTCATGGGAAACATTGTTTTATGCCCAGGAGGAGAAGAGAAGTATCTGCTTCTGATTTTAAACTAACCACAGTGTGTTAGTGAAAACAAGACAGAATCTGAATATCAGGACGCCCGCTTGGTGTCTCCATCCCATAGGTCTGTGGAGTGGATGGCCACCAGAGACGGGGCCTTCTCTGTGGTGACCCAATGGTTTTGGAACTTCCTGTAGTTCAGATCTGTAACACATGAGGGTTTGGGGAAGGTCCTAAAGACTTGAAATTTTTCTATGTTTTTAAAGGTTCTTGTTTTTATCTGTAAGCTGTCTTGAGTCCCATCAAGGAAAAAGGCATCGTATAAAGTTGTTGTTGCTGTTGTTGTTGTTTGAACAGCAGGAAGCCTTGATTTCCTGCAACAACAGAACTGAGTCCCTGTGTTTGTGCTTAACCAGTATTTTGCTACTTTTAACAATATTAATGGGATACTTCATTAAGGTGCAATTACATGATGTTGTTTTGCAGCCGGCTTGTTTCCAAACTATGATTTGCTAAGAAATAGTTATGGTAGAGTCCGTTTTAGGATCGGGGGGGGGGGGAATCAGTGTAGGATCACCTCTCAGTCCCTACTTTATGTTAGCCTTTCAGGGAGCAATGAGTGTCATGGACAATGGAAAGACAAAACGTATACCCTTCCCATTTCAAAACGAATACAGTGTCTGAAAGATTGGTTGTGATTCCCACAAGGTGGCTAGGCTGGCAAGAGCAAGTACTACCTGAATGTTTTCCTACTCCAGCAAAGCAGGCTTGGAGCAAACAGTAATGTCTCTGACCTTGTAACAGATATCAAGTGGGGAGGAACTGAATGCTGCCTCTGAAAGGGAGATAAGATTCCAGTGCCAAGCAGGGAGCAAATCACAGAATGGGTGGTGTGTGATTTCAGCAAGCCAGGCTATAAAGGACTGCAGAAAAGATGTCCTCGTATGAGGACATCTGTTTTATAAATCAGCTTTCCACCAACCCCCGACATAAATGTTTAGCTGGGGGAAAATCAAATTCCTTATGCAGACAAACTGTCAGGATTGTCAGCCATGATCAAGCATCAACCACAAGCCCTCCTCACAAAGACTCAATATCTGCAGAAAACCATACAGGTCTTCTAAAGCCCAAGAACCTTTGCCCCATGTACCGTCACCACCCTTTCTGGTCCCAGTATAAACTTCTTCCCGTGGGCAGACTTTAGCCTGATCTATGCATACAGTGGAAGTGAGGAACTATAAACCTAGGGTGATATAGTGGACTGTGCCACTTCAGACTGCAGTGTTTTTTCTCTCTTTTATTGCAGCATTTTTTTATATTATTACCATTATTGCCTGTCCAGAAGAATTCCCTGAAAGCAAAATTAACAAGCCCAAATCTCCCAAGACAGCAAGGAGTACTCTAACACAGCTATCCCTCTGCTATGCTAGTCCCGCCCCGCCCCCCGGCACTTTAAAATCTTTCATTCCTAAAGTCAGCAGAGGTAGCAAACATTTAAAAGTAACAAAATCATTCTGATTCTTACTACAAAAAAAGCCCAAGCAGGCCAGCACTGTGTCCATGGATTACAGCTCCTGAGGGTATCGCTGATCCTCTTCAAGGAAACCATGGAGAAAGAAAGTGAGAACTCTCTATTGTTCCTGTGTGTGTGTGTGTGTGTGTGTGTGTCTGCTGCGCTAGTTTCCTCCTTGGAAGAAGATACTGGAGTATTGAATAGCAACATTGCAATTATTATTTCATTTACGGCATCCACTTCCATTCTAAAGTGGCATAGTCTGTCCTACCCTGCATTCTGCTGCTTGTGTAACGGAGCAAGGCCATTGTCAGCACAACAACACACCTATTTGCAGGCCTGCAGGCCACCAAGCTGACCACAACACCATAGTATTGCTTGGCCTGTTCATGAAAACCTACCCCCAGTCACCCACCCAGTTTCCCTCCAGTTCTATGAAATAGCAAAATAAGATTCATTAAGGTGTTCTGCGGGGAAGCATGAAGCTTAGTGGGACACAAGATGTGCAGGCATGACCTCCAATCTTGAATTTGCATATTTGCATATTCCTACAATATCTATGCAAATTTAGATTATTCCCATTTTACGAACTTCAAACCAAGGCAGATATACAAATGGACCAAGCCTTCCTAGTGGTGCAGCAACAAACCCAATAGCACATATGGTTCAAATTGGATGGGGGACCCCATGTTGAGATGGTTGCGCTGCAGGCCATTGAACTAGATGACCCTTGAGATCCATTCAATTCTACAATTCTATTATTCTATGTGGACCTCATTCATATAGAATTATTATTATTATTATTGATTTAATTTGTATACTTCTCTATATCCACAGGTCTCAGGGCAGTTCACAATATGGCAAACCATCCACTTCCGATCACAAACACAAGCTCAGGCTTGAATGCAAGGAGAAGAGATTAGCAATTTCTGGTGCTGGGTTGTGGCAAACCATAGTTTCCCATTTTGCCTAAACCTGACAAACTATGATTTGAGCAAAAATAGCTGCTTTGGGTTTCTGCTTTCTTGGCAAATTGTGGTTTCCCACAAATCAGCATTGGAAGCTTCTTCTCTCCTTTTTGGGAAGGAGGAGAGAAGAGCTTAGGGCACAACACCTCCAAATCTCACAGGCTCTGAATTCACTGCTGCTCGTTTGAACAGATTCAGCAGCATCACTATTAGGAAGGCAAGTTTATCAGTTATTGTTAAGGAATGGGGGGGGGGGGATTTCCTGCCGAACATTGTACTTGGGAAGAAAACTGACATATCGGTTCCTACACAGTATGTTTGATTCCCCCTTCTGCAGTAAACAGAGCAGTCTTGGTGGGAGGACAAAGTTGATGAAGTGGACAAATGCAGGGAGAATTGTCTATATACAGTGGTACCTCGGGTCAAGTACTTAATTTGTTCCGGAGGTCCATTCTTAACCTGAAACTGTTCTTAACCTGAAGCACCACTTTAGCTAATGGGGCCTCCTGCTGCTGCCGTGCTGCCTCTGTGCAATTTCTGTTCTCATTCTGAAACAAAGTTCTTGACTTCCGGGTCAGCGTCATCGATTAATGGCAGATTCCCTCTGAGTCTCGGAGGGACTAGCTCCGTGGGATCGGGTCTTGCCACTGCGGCGAAGCGGGGACCCTTTAAAAATCACAGGCGGGGGAAGCCTGTGAACGTGAGGACTCGGCGGGCACCATTTGCGCACCCCCAATCTGCAAAGGAACCCCTTTAAGGGCTCCGGAGCAGGATGGGAGCAGCGCGGTGCTGAGAGTCGACTGCTTCTTCCGCGGAGCGAAGCCGCACAGCCATGATCGGAGAGCGCTGACTTTTTCCTGGGACAATTGGATTACAAAGTAACTACTCGTGAGTAGGACTAAAAATTGGATTTAAAAGGACTAAAATAAGCTAATTTGAGACCGAAGCGGGAAGGTATAAACAGGAAGTCTGCCTTCCTTTCTTGTAAATAGATTAAAGCAAAGAGACTGTAAAGCGGAAGCCTGGAAAAACGTTTCAAAAAAGGCTCAAATCCTAACATCAAGAAAGTGGTCTCCCCTCCAAATTGCAGGAGTGGAGGGGGGGAAGTCTGTGGCTTAATTACCTGCAAAATAAGAGGAAAGGGAAGCTAAAATCCGCTGCCTTAAACCTGGGAACGGACTGCCCTTAGATAAGGAAAGCCGCTCAGTGGAAAGCCTATCGGTAAGCAGAGGACTTTTGACAGCTAGCTCTGCAAAAGAGATACAGTGTTTCTGGACTTCTCCTGGTTTTAAAGTAACTTTTTAAGTGGAATGAAACTGTTATTTTCTTTTTAAGTGAATTGGGGGACTTATTAGGACTATATTTGTACCTTAAAAGTTGCAAGTTCTGGCTATTGTGTCCCCCTAGAGGAGGTTGACATTGTTACAATAACAACTGGGTTGGAAAATTCCTTTTCAAAACAACCTTTCAAACCGTGGGACTGACCTTGGATTCTCATGAGAGTGTTATGGCAAATGGAAAAGCAAAATTAGAGCCGGTGCAAGAAAAGACTACTAGGTCTGGCAGGCAATACCGAACAGACACTGCACAACAGCGAAGGGCCTCAACATCTGGTGCAACTGGAATACCAGGGGTTGCTCCCCCACAGGTTAAACCAAAAGTTATGTCATCTGAAGATGTTTTGGCACATGCACTTGGAAAAATTAATGAATCTTTGGAAAATTTAGCCAAGCAAGTAGCTGAGACAAATAAACAAGTATCTGAAGCATCAGTTAAAATTGATCTGAATACTACAAGCATTAATAACTTGGGACAGAAGGTTACTACCAATACACAATCTATTGAAAAATTATTGCAGGAATCTGCTTCAACCAGAAAGATTGCTGAAGAAGCAAAAGACATAGCAACTGCTACTCAAGAGAAGATACCACCAGTATATAAGCAATTGGAGGACCACGGTTTGACATTGTCTATGATTGAATTGAAAGATAAACAAAAGAATTTAAGAATTAGGGCGGTACCAGAACGTGAGAAAGACAATTTGGCTGACTTTCTTACACAGGAATTTACAGATTTTTGGCAACAGGACTTGGGGAAGGAAGAATTTAAGATAGTGAGTGCATTTAGACTTGGAAGAGGACAAAGGAGGAACAAGGTGAGAGACTGTTTGATTACTTTTCGATCAAAGGAGGAGAGAGACAAAATTTTGAATTTGCACTATCAAAGGACTTTGGAGATTGATGACTCAAGAGTGGAGATATTCAAGGATATCCCAAAACATCTTTTGGATTTAAGGCTTAACTACAGTGACCTAGTTGCCCTGCTGAGAAGTAACAGAGTTCTCTTTAGGTGGGAATTTCCTCAAGGACTATCCTTTAAATATAAAGGAAGAAAGATAAAAATAAGATCAGTCAACGACAAAGACAGGTTTTTGAAAGACCACGAAGAAGATTTACAGAAAGAAGCGGAAGTCGGAAAAGAGCCAAGAGCATTGGAAAAAGGAATACTAGACATAGCAAACTTATCCTTTGGATTACACGGCCCAGAGAAAGAGACACCACCAACAGAACAAGAACAGACACTTGGAGCAGTTGGAGGTAAAGTGAAGTAACCCCACCATGGCTCTGCAACTTTTAAGTTGGAATTGTAATGGCCTTAACTCCCCTCGGAAGAGAAAAAGTGTTTTTCACCTATTAAAAAAGGAACAATTGGACTTGATTTGCCTACAAGAAACCCATGTAACAAGGCTACACAGGAAAATACTCATTAACAAGAGATTGGGACAGGAGTTTATTTCATCGGATAAAGTTAAAAAAAGAGGAGTTTTGATATATGCAAAGGAGAGACTATTACCGAAATTAATTTTTAAAGATGAACAAGGAAGATTTTTGGCAATTGAAATTCAAGTTCAAGGAGAGAAATTTCTGATCGTAGGAATTTATGCACCGAATGAGGGGAAATCTGAATTCTTTAAAAAGTTGCATGAGATTTTATTGGACTATTTGGATTATAACACGATTTTGATGGGGGACATGAATGGAGTAGTATCTACAAACATGGACAAGGCACAAAGGCAGGTAGCCACCAAGGATGGAAGACTACCTAAAACCTTTTTTGAGATGACAGACAATATGGATTTAGTGGACATTTGGAGAACGAAGAATTCCTTGGGAAGACAGGGAACCTTCTTTTCTGAAGCCAAGATGACATGGACTAGAATTGACCAAATATGGGTAACTAGAGGAATGGCACCAAAGATAAGGAAAGTGGAAATCTGCCCAAAAACTTGCTCCGACCATAACGCTTTAAGGATGGAGATGAAGCAAATATCATCCGGCTCCTTCAGATGGAGGATGAATGACACATTATTTGGAGATGAAGAAGTCTATAAAAAGGCCCAAAAAACTTTGAGAGACTATTTTGAAATAAACATGAACACCAATGTAGAAAAAAGAGTAATTAATTAATTGTAAACAATGTGGTGACGGAAGAATTTAAGATAGAAAAAGGGACACGACAGGGGTGCCCAATCTCTCCATTGCTTTTTATATCGGTCCTGGAGGTTTTGCTGAACATGATTAGTTGGTTAAAGGTATACAGGTCGGAGCCAAACAGTACAAATTGAGAGCATTTGCAGATGATTTAGTACTGACGTTACAGGAGCCAGAATCTAGCATTAAAAGGGTTTTAGAACTAATTCAAGAATTTGGTCAAGTGGCAGGATTTAAACTGAACAAGTCAAAAACTAAGGTTTTAGAGAAAAATTTAATACCGATTGAAAGAGAGAGGTTTCAGAATGAGACAGGTTTAACCGTGGTCAAGAAAGTGAAATACTTGGGGATTAATATGACAGCAAAAAATGGGAACTTATTTAAAGATAATTATGAAAAATGTTGGACGGAAGTGAAAAAAGATTTAGAAATTTGGTCAAATCTGAAGCTTTCCTTGTTGGGTCGAATTGCAGCTATAAAGATGAATGTTTTGCCTAGAATGTTGTTTCTGTTTCAAACATTGCAGATTGTGGACAAAATGGATTGTTTCAAGAAGTGGCAGAAAGATATTTCTAGATTTGTCTGACAGGGCAAGAAGCCCAGAATAAAATTTAAGATATTAACTGATGCAAAGGAAAGAGGCGGATTTGCCCTGCCAGACTTTAAACTTTACTATGAATCAGCAGCATTCTGCTGGCTAAAAGATTGGCTGCTTCTTGAGAACACAGACATTTTGGACTTAGAAGGTTTTAACAACGTTTTTGGTTGGCATGCATATTTGTGGTACGACAAGGTCAAAGCACATAAAGCATTTAAAAACCATATTGTCAGGAAAGCATTGTTTAATGTTTGGATAAGATACAAAGATTTACTGGAAAATAAAACCCCAAGGTGGTTGTCACCAATGGAAGCGAAGGCTCAGAAAAAGCTCAATATGGAGGCCAAATGGCCGAAATATTGGGAAATTTTGGAACAGGAGGGAGATAGACTAAAACTGCAGAGCTTTGAGAAACTAAAAAACAAAGTGCGAGATTGGCTACATTATTATCAGATAATGGAGGCATATAATTTGGACAAGAAAATCGGCTTCCAGGTGGAAAAATCAAAATTAGAAACAGAACTGTTAGAACCCAAAACTAAGATTTTGTCAAAGATGTATAACTTGCTGTTGAAATGGAATACTCAGGATGAAACGGTGAAATCTGCTATGATTAAATGGGCACAAGATGTTGGACATAACATTATGTTTGCTGACTGGGAACAGTTGTGGACCACAGGTATGAAATTCACGGCATGCAATGCCTTAAGAGAGAATATTATGAAAATGATATACAGGTGGTACATGACCCCAGTCAAGCTTGCAAAAATATATCATTTGCCCGACAATAAATGTTGGAAATGTAAAGAAACTGAAGGTACATTCTTTCACCTTTGGTGGACGTGCCCAAGAATTAAGGCTTTCTGGGAAATGATCTACAATGAAATGAAAAAGGTATTTAAATATACTTTTCTGAAGAAACCAGAGGCCTTCCTTCTGGGCATTGTCGGCCAATTGGTGCCAAAGAAGGACAGAACGTTTTTTATGTATGCTACAACAGCAGCAAGAATACTTATTGCAAAGTATTGGAAGACACAAGAACTACCCACTTTGGAAGAATGGCAGATGAAGGTGATGGACTACATGGGATTGGCAGAAATGACTGGCAGAATCCGAGACCAGGGAGAAGAGTCGGTGGAAGAAGATTGGAAGAAATTTAAAGATTATCTACAGAAATATTGTAAAATTAATGAGTGTTAGAATGATGTTGGATTGAAATTAAGTGGTTTCCAGCTGTAATGCTCTAAGAGATATGAAAAAAAAAGGATTATAAATAGGTAATAATATAATGGTAAGGATTTGCTGAACTAACAACTTGGGGTGGAATACAAAAAAGGGAGGTATGAGGAGGTGAGGGAAACAAGTTAAAAGAAAATAAGTAATTGAAAATGTATGTGTGTTTTTCTTTTCTTAAAAAGTTTCTTTATTCTGTATTTCTGTTATTCTGTTTTTTCTTATTTTATTTTTTTGTAATATTATAAAAAATCTTAATAAATATCTTGTAAAAAAAAAAAGTTCTTAACCCAACCTACTATTTCTGGGTTAGCAGAGTCTGTAACCTGAAGCGTCTGTAACCCAAAGTACCACTGTATTAACCATGAGAGTCAAGACGCCTGCCAGCACCTTCAGAGAGAAGACATTCTACACATATAATTCTTGCGCAAGATAGCCAATATTTGCCCTCCTGATGCTGGAAAGCAATTCCCATCAGCCGAAGGTTGATGGGAGATGCAGCTCTAAACATCTGGAGGATACCACAGTGGCTATCCCTGTTACAGGGTTTAAGAATATCAGAAGAGGCTGTGCACTGAATTTCTCCTGTTGGGGAAAGGACAAATTCTGCTGTTTGGAGCAGGATCATTCTAGTAGTGGCACTGCAGCTGTGGAATTTCCTCCCCAGGGAAACCCGCCAGGCTTTCACTCACTGTACAGTTTTAGGCAGCTTGGAAAAATGTTTTTGTTCACTTAAATCTTTAGTTCATGAATGCTTTTATTAGGCTATGTTTTTGCTATTTGGGCACCTGTATTTGTTGATTTTATATTCATCTTCATGTTTAGCCAGTTATTGGTTTAATCTGCATATCCTCTTAAGAAGGCACATGTAAAAAAAAAAAGGATTGTGAGAAAATTAAGAGCTGATTAGTGTTCCGTACTGCTCTTGCAATTACTTGGACACATGTTTTATTTCTTCTGTGCTGTAAAACACTTATTTGCTTGTTGGGGTTTTTTTTTGGGGGGGGGGTTGTATGAGACCAAATTTCAGAATCCACCCCTCCTACAACCAGTGTTCCTTGAGGAAAGCGTTGCCTAAAGTTGTATTCACAGTTAGGAAGCATTTTTACCATACAACCTAACTCTGATCTGAAACAATTTCCCCCACTGCTTTTTTCTCCTTCACTTGATGACAGTAGTAAACAAATCTGCAGACTGAGCAGTGGTCTGGTGAGCTTCCTGAAACCCAAACAGAAGGAACTCTCTCATTCAAAGGAGTATAGTACTGCAGCAAACTTCAAAGATTTCTCTCTGCATTCTTGGCCACTCACCTGAGGACCCCTTCATGTAACTAGAACAGCTAAAGGAAGCTGTAGGAGGCTCATGCTAACTTCTAGCCATGTCAGTCCCAACGCCATGCCCTTTCACATACAAGAACAGCCATGGCTTGATTTCCCTTTTTTGGCATGTCACTGGAAGTCTAGCTGTAGGTTCACAATGCCATGCCAAAAAGCTGACCCAGGCTGTATTCAATGGCGGTTGTGTGCACACAATTGCCTCACCACAAGCTGATGCCACTGGGAGTCAGTGTGAGTAGACGGGAAATCATTGCTGCCAGAGGATGAACCCATCATGTGAACACCATGCAGTTGTTAAGAACATAAAATCCCAAACCCCAACAAGCTTTGGATAACCAGTGCTGGCTGCATTTTTGTCCCACTATAGATGGTGCTGGAGTAGACACTTGAGAGACCTGTGGACTGAAAGATCAAACCAATCCATTCTGAAGGAAATCAGCCCTGAGTGCTCACTGGAAGGACAGATCCTGAAGCTGAGGCTCCAATACTTTGGCCACCTCATGAGAAGAGAAGACTCCCTGGAAAAGACTCTGATGTTGGGAAAGATGGAGGGCACAAGGAGAAGGGGATGACAGAGGACGGGGTGGTTGGACAGTGTTCTCGAAGCTACCAGCATGAGTTTGACCAAACTGCGGGAGGCAGGGGAAGGCAGGAGTGCCTGGCATGCTCTGGTCTATGGGGTCACGAAGAGTCGGACACGACTAAACAACTAAATAACAAGCAACTCCACAGATGTGACTAGATGCAAAGGAGACGAGAGCTTCTGTACCATTAACAACTAAGTAGAAGAGTATTTAATCAGGTGCATCTCTCTGCCCACACCTGGGCATTACAAGGCACACCTTCCCACCCCAACTTCTTTTTCATCAACTATTTCTCCATGCTCCTGGCAGCATATATGATGTGACCCACAAATGATCCTGCAAGGTATGTCAAGCTGAGCAATAGCAACTGGCACAAGGTGAGCTGCATGGCTGAGAAAGGAATCTGAGCCCAGGTCTCCTTGGGCTGACACTAAAGTCACATCCACACCATACATTTAAAGCACTGTTATACCACTTTTAGCAGTCACAAAGAATACTGGGCACTGTAGTTTGTTTAGGGTGCTACCCTCACAAAGCTACAATTCCCAGCACCTTTAACAAACTACAGTTCCTAGGATTCTCCATGAAAGTTAAAAGTGGTATAATAGTGTTTTAAATGTAAGGTGTGACATAACTCTTAAAAGGGACAATAGCCCCACTGTCCTTTGCATCTGATCACCCAATATGGGGAGATAGGGAGACAGGGCATTTCCCTCCCTTCTTAGCCAGAGATGTGACCAAATCCCATTTTAATAATCTAAAGCAAAACTCACCTCTACAGATTTCCCCCAATGAAATTATCTTTGACAGTCCCAGGGAAACCATAGATTCATATTCACAGAGTGCAGAATATATAAGCACATTCACTTGGTCAATACATTAATACGAAGAAGTCATTTTCTGCTGTCCTCTGACCCATATATTTTCACCTAAACTGAAAACAAAGCCAATCAAATTAGCTCAAGTACTTTTTTAGTCATTGCACTCACTCAATTCATTAATTGTATATGTACATCAAAGTGCATACATTTCTTTATGTGGGTAAAGTTACGTCTTTCACCTCCGACTCCCAAGAGTTCCTAGGGTGCCACTCAAAACAAATGCAATGCAATCTTCCACTGGTGGGCCTTTAGCAGAGATGGCAACATGTTTTATAATGGTTGTTGTTCTGCCTCTGCTTGCAGATTCTAATTAACTAAACTGTTGCAAACTTATTTATCTTAATGAACCATTTAAGATGCCAAAAATGTATGTGGGGTGGCGGGTCCATTGAAAAACAGCTTGGGCGTAGCAGCTACCACTACATCTAAAGAGACTTTTCAAAACCTCCTGACAACAGAGACCCAAGCTTAGGAATAATAAAATCCAAAGAACCCATTTTTGAGACCTATGATACCTCCATCTTTCTGGTCATCAAATGTCAGAGCTCAAAACCCCACAGGATTACAAAATTTTGACAGCGGAGAATCATTCAGTACAAATAAAGCAGGTGTGGTAAGACCAGTAGTGCCTCATCCCATTATTGTACTGAGAGAGTGAAAAGTATATATGGTCCCAGGTTTGCATCAATGTAGCTATCCTATTATTTGAAACACATAGTAAAACTGCACAAGACCTTACAGTCTCGCTCCACAGGGCTTCTACTGATGCAATCCCCCTCCTCCCCTCTCAAACACAAGTAGTATCACAAAAATCTTTGAGAACTCTGGCAGTGGAAGAAGAATTACATCAAGAGCAAATGTAACACACCGGAAAAAAATTCTGAGTAGAAACATATGTAGCAGAATTTTACTACTTAGAATTCCATAGTAACCCCTCTTGGGTGGGGGAGATGATCCACAGAAGACACTTGTGTCTTGCCTTTCAGCAAGATACACAGCATTATTCATTTTGGTTTGCCCAGCGTGATCTTAAAAGTGTGCACAGGCTTAAATCTTGCACAGCAACAAACTTAACACACTTTTGTTGCTTATGCAGCAACAAACTCCTTTTGGAGAAAAAATTCTTTCACGGATGCATATTGGACACACTAAGCGATTCTCAGTTAATACCAAGCTCAGTAAAGTTTTTTTTGGCTTTTTTACAAATGTCAAGTCTTAGGGACCACGAGCACTGCAAATCAATGGGATTCTCTCCTAAGTTTCCTCATCAAGTAAGACATTAAAGTCAACTGCCCTTTTACAACAAAAGTAAAATCTTCCCTTCATTTAAAAGACTGTCTTTGTTTATGACAGATATCCAGATCTGGCAACTAAACCCTGGTTTCCACAGAACTTTGGTGTTTCTGGTGTTGCTTTCTGCCTTTTTTATTTTTAATTTTTTGCTAGTGGGGGGAACAGGGAAGAAAACCTGAACAAAGACTTGAAAGAACCCAAGCTAATTTCTAGGTTTTAAATCACCAAATGAGCCAGTAAAGCAAATGAAAACAGCTTGTAGTGGCTGGAAATTGTTTTTAAAAGTTTTGGGCCCAATCACTAAATGTAGTAATTATTACACTCATGATAGACCATTCTTGTTTAAGATCCCTCCCCTCAAGAAGATTCAAACCTTACACAGCTTTTTAAAAAGTGTCTTGCAGCCCCTCCCCCAATAGCCTCCATACTCTGAAAAAAACGATCAACCAAATGCTTGCAACCAGCCTGAAAGTCACACGTGCTCCATTGCAAGACCTTGCTTTCAATGTGTCTTTTGTTTGATGGCTGGTGTTTCAACATCCTCGATCTGAACAGAAAAAGGTCAGCCCTAGTCTTCTGGCATTCATAAACCTGAATCAGGCCCTGCCAAAGGAAGATTGATGTTGTAGTAAATTTGCCTTGATCAAAAGCAGGGACAGTTGGAGGCAGAAACCAACTTTGCAAGATGAATCTCAATTCTCTCCTAAAGGGAGAGACAATAATGCTTAGAAGCATGTGGTTTAGCTAGACCCTTCAACAAAACCTTTCCCTCAGTGATATGTGCATATGTAGATTTGGGAGGGGGGAGGAAACATCTACAGCAGATTTGCAAATAGGTCTACATTTTTCTTTATAAGCCAAACACACAGACCTGTGTCAATCACTTATAGCTTAAAAGGAAAGTAGTGAGGAGAAGATCTTTCTCAAAACTTTCCTGCATGGTCATAGCCACATTTTTTTAATAATATAAATAAGAAGTTTCTCCTGTAGAACTTTAATTTTTTTTAAAGATGCAGTAACAAATACTTCACAGCAGCCTTGCAAACATTCACTGAAGTTACCAGCCTGTCTATAAACATATATAAACATTCCTGCCTTAGACGTTTGTGGCCAAAGAAGAATGAGAGCCAATCTTTAAAAAGCTTCCCTGTCTGATCGCTTGGAGGCATTTCTTACTCACCAGAGGCATTTAGGCAAGTGGCTATTTACAAGCCTGGGTACACTAACTGGGGAAGTAATATAACTTAAACCACCCATACGTCAAGCCGCTAGTCCTCATTTTTGATGCTTTGTTTGTTGCTTTATTCCATTTCTTTTTCCTTTTATGATATACATCCTCACAAGTACTCTTTGAGAAAAGGTAACACTTTGAGGGAAAAGCAGCAGAAGCCAAGAGACAGCAACCTAATCCAGCAAGTCCACGGCTGAGCTTCCACTTGAACCTTGGTCCAACTCTAACCCTTTTAAGGCTAGCACCAGGCTGGGCTTCCATTATCCCAATAATCCTCCCTTGTAAACTCCCCCCACCCCGCCCCCGCCCCCAATATCTAAAAAGTAATCATTACAACTTGGTGGCGGTGACTCCATCATTAACCTTTCCAATTCCAAAGGCCAAGTCCCATATTGCAGTTTAAAGGCGAGCTATGAGTTGCTAAACACGCTTAAAAGGAAAAAAACTGTCAGCTGGAAGCCCCACTTATCTAGAACTTGGGGCGCCAGAGCTTTGAACAGGCTTTTTGCCCTTTCAAATTTGATAAGCCCATTGCCTCACTGAGGCACACACTTGTATTCACGGTGCCTAAATAGCCATTTCATATTTGAAAGAAAGCACAGCTAGGTAGCACCCCAAGACTATACCCAGGCATTCATCTCTTCCCCCACCCCTCTACTCCTATTCCTGCTCTCTTACTGTCTCCTGGAAACCTTTGAGAGGGCATTTGTTCAAGCTGCCAAGTTAAATCCTCCACTCTCATGTCAGTCTGGGTGGGGGGAGCAGTCAGAACACCCAGCGTCTCTTAGGCCTGTTGAAGTCAACGCACAGATACACACTATTACTTTGGCCCTGGAGAATCATTAAGCCCTTTCAGATCAGTAACTAAAGACCAACATGTATATACAGTGCAGAAAAGCAGACTGTGGTGATGACAGGAGGCTGAGACTTTAAAAACTGGCTACCGTCTCAGTTCCCTCTGTGACTGCAGGCTTACACATTTCCCAGCTGCACAGGCTGTAGAACCACAATCAGGCAAAGAAAAGAAAATATTGTGTGCGGTTGTTCTCTTCCTCCTCCTCCTCATTCCTCAGTTATTTAATGATGCTCATAATTATTAAGACAGAAGAAGGCAACAGGGATCTCAGAAGGTCTCCCTCCTACAACCAAAGTTAGCAGCCAAATTAGAACCTTCACACGTGCGCCCAACACACACCTATATCCAAAAAAGTTTTCAGGGCAGGCGAAGAAACCCGACCAAGGAACTTTTAGGTCGCCTCCCATTATCTTACTTTGGAAGCCGGCCTAGGAGACCTGCCCAAAAAGTTCGTGGCCAGGAATCCGAGGCTCAACTCAGATGGCTCCTATTTTTAATGTTTACATTCCTCAAGTGCCTTTTAACTGCCATGTTGCTTTTCGGGTTTTGTTTTTTCTTCCTTGCAGCCAGCTATAGCCCAAACTGCTCTCCCCTGAAAACGATTCCCTCGTTCCCTCTCCGCGCGCTCACCCTCGGTTCACAGTACCAAGAAAGCAGGGGCTAGACGCTTCTCTCCCCACCCCCCCCCGCCCGCCACCTTCCTCCACTGGCTTCCTGGACAGATGAACGCGAGAGGGAGGGAGAGACGGGGGAGGCAGAGGGAGGGAGAGGTGGGGGGAGACCCTCCCCGCGCGCCCCTCCTGCCCGGCGAGAGAGGCCCCAAGTCCCAACTGGCTTTCAGAATCCAGACACAAGGAATTTGCACTCGCTCCGGCTTCCCACCGCCCGGAAAAGAAGCTCGGCGCCCCCTCCTCTCCACCTCCCACCCACCTTTCTTACATCTTCCCCTGCAAACCCTCCTCCGGATCGATCGATTAGGCTCTCGCCGGGGAGGATCTTAAAGGAATCGCCTTTTCTCAAAACCAGTTGGCAAAAGTAAAAAAATAAAATAAAAAGCCGGCCAGGAGGGGAGGAGGGAGGCAAGGAGGGAGGGCAGGGAGAAAGGACAACAAAACAAAACCCCGAACCAGAAGCTCTCCGGATTATTTGAAACCTTCCTTTGTTTTTAGGGCGCAAGATCGCGGCTCCAACCCCTGCCAGTCAAGGGGGCCGAAATTATGAACGTGGTTTGGGCTCTTCAAACTTGAGACGCGCGCACATAAAAAACACCTTTTGCAGATCTAGATGTATATAATTGTGTAGGTCTCCTTTCTTTTGCACTCATTCCGACCCACCCACGCTCTAACATGCGCACCGCTTTTCGATTCTTTTTTTTTTTTAATAAAAGCGACCCCCGGTAATCGTCTGGCTTCTTCACGCCCCCCCCCCGCTCCCTTCGCAATCGTAAAATAAAGCAAGATATTAATACAGCAAACTAAGATTCAAGTCCATCCGCCTTTCCCCCAGGATCTCCCGGGTTTTGCCTCTGTCTCGCGAACCCCCCACATTGCCCAACGTAGAAACACAAGCTGCCCCTTTAAGAAGTCTTCACACTGTTTTCCTGGATTTCTTCTTCTCTGCCCCCCCCCCCCGCACCCGCGCCGCCGCCGCTTCCAATCTTCACACTAAACATAAAACATATCTATGGATCTCGGTGTATTTCCTTATCTCGCTTTTACTTCCATTGTTTCTACAAACCTTGGCCGGAGTAACCCCCACTCCCCTCCCCAAAAAAGCACAAGGCGATGTAAATGAACTGAGAGACGAAACTTACCTACAGACTGGGGGAATGAACAAGGCTTGCAAGAAGGAGGAAAAAAATCATACGGAAGAAAGCAGGCAAAGCAAAATATTCCCTCTTTCCAGTGGATCTGCTGCAGGTCTGGTTCAGGTGGCTTTTAAAATTTTACTTTTAAAAAATCTCTTATTTCTTGCCTTTAATATATGTCTATATATATAATCTAAATTTAAAAAAACCTCTCACAGACAGTGAAAAGGAGCTCAGTGTTAGTGGGAGAATAAGTGAATCAACTAGCAGAGAGCAGAGCAAGTTGAAGTGTCAAATTACATTGGCTATTTTATTACCAAAGGGCCCTGCTTCTGGCTGTTGGCAAAATCTGTCCCAGATTCCTATCTGAAAGGGAGCTGTCTCTCCTCGAAGGAAGCTTTTTCTCCCTGCATGTGCCTGTCTCCTCTTCCCCCCCCTCCCCGCCACCCCGCTTCCCACCGCACCTTCTGACCACCTAAAGTTAAAATCTTTAAGAGCCAAGTTGAACAACGCAAATAATTGTCTTTGGAGATTTCCCCCTCCCCTCCCCGCCACCCTCATCAAAGGGAAGAACTTCCTGTCGAGAGAAACGGAGCGCGGAGCGCACACCATTGCCCGACTGTTTATAAAAATTAATGAAGGGGGTGTGTGTGGAGGGACACACACACACACACACACACACACACACACACACACACACACACACACACACACCCTTTTGCAATTTCCACCCCCCCCCATAGAAAGACGTCCATAATCCAGTGCACTTTTAAACTGGCAACGCTTCCCAGTCTACACGGCCATTTAAGACCATTGTTTTACTCTCTGCGTGTGAATGGAAACCAGTGCGCTCTAAACATTTTGTATTTTGACACGGTTCTTGCGCGCGGTGTGTGTGTGTGTGCTTTATAGATACATTATAGGGGGGAGTTTTGTGGGTTTTTTAAAAAAAAAATTACTAGAAAACCAGCAGCTTTATCCACGAGCCCTGCACGGTGTGTGCAGCCTGGACCTACTTACTAGGAGGTAAATCTCATTTAGGTGTAATAGGGCTTCCTCCCAGGTAAGACGACCAACCCGTCGTCCCCCCCCCCCTTTCTATCCAGGAATTTAACCCACTTGAACCCAGCTGTGATTTACTTCTGAATAAGCGCCAATAAAATCGGAAGGGGGGGTAGCCAATGGCAGGAAACGCGTTGACTTTAAATATATTTTTTTCCTCTTTAGGAAAAGTCCGATCCTTTAAGCGGGATTTGCAAGACGCCCAGCACAGAGAGGCGGAAGGAGGCGAGGATGTCCCTAAATCTGCACAACACCCGGATCTTCCTCTGAGAAGAACCGGGAGCGGGGAGAAGAGGGGAGTGGAAACCAGATCCCGGGGGGAGGAGCTGCGTGTGTGTGTTTTAATAGCAGAGCCCCGGTAGCGAGGAGGCTGCTGGGTCTCGATGTTAATTGAAAGAGAGGTTTGTGGATGTGCGCCTTTTTTTGTGAAAATCTCCCGACTACACAGAGCTCTCGCTGGGGCTCCCTCGTCCTCTCTGCCTTTCAATTCGCAACCCGATCCAATGCCTCGTTAGGCGGCGGGGGAGCAGGCACACCGGCTCTTCTCTTCCTCTCGCCCTCCACCCCCGATTTTTAAAAGTATTTTTGGCGCGAGTCCCCTTTTTTGCAGCAGCAGCCCGATCCCAGCGCACGTTTTCCTCGAAAGTCAGCGCCGGGTTTTTTTTTAAGTGGGGCTTGCTCTCTGCCCCCCGCCCCTTACGCGTTTCACACACAGGGCTTGCATACAAGCTTAGGCGCACAATACCACCATCAGGCTGCCCTGAAAAGCTGGCGGATTCGGATCAGCGGAAGAAGCGAGGAGTTAATGAGCTCCAAATGGGGGGATTCCAGCCGGGTCTCCAATAGATTGATTTAGATGACCACGCCAAATCGTCCTTGTCTTCTAAGAGCCCCGATCCTACTTACCATCCCTTCTCTCCCTAGCAAAATATTTGCAGGCCTAGCAATGTTTTACGACGAGCTATTAAGAAGTCGAATATATATATTCCACGCCCGTCGAGTCCAACGGGGCTTGTTAGATTATGCAATTGAAGAGAAGCGATTTAAAGAGGGCCCAGGCTCCGCCCCGTTTCTCTTGGGGGAAGGAGGGAGGAATTGATTTTGAAGCAAGTGGGGGGCGGGTTTGGAATTATACACCCAGCTATCCCGGTTAACAGACCCGGGGCCCGGTGCATCCTTTACTCGAAAGTAACAGAGCTCAGGGCCAAGTCCTATTGAACTCAAGGGGCCTTACTCCCGGGTACGTGGGGTCCGGATCCCAGACGTGGGTCTCACGGTGGGTGGGCTTACTCCGAGGTTCAGATTCGCAGCGTTCACACTTGGAAGGAGGCCCAGAGCTGCGGAGTTTTATAGTGCTCTTTATATGATCCGTCGGGACTTCTGCATTTAGGGTACATCTTGGCAGCGCTGCGCTTTAATTTCCGCAGATGGGTCAAAGAAATCTCGATGCGTCTTTTCAATCCTCTTTGCAGGGGGTCCTTTAGAGCTGCCGTCGCAAACCTAGCGCCCCCTCTGCCCGCTGTCGCGGACGGAAGTTGTCGTCCCCAACATTTGGAGGGCGCCAGGTTGCCGACGGCCGGATTTCCCCATGCTCTCTGACACCGCATCCCTTTCCCCTCAATTAAAGACGCCTTTAACCGATACAATCTGACTCCTCTTCCTTGGCAACCCCCCTCCGCCCCAACCTAAGTCCTCTGCACCCCTCCAAAATAATGCCCATTTAAAGAGTTGGATGCCACCCGAACCGAAGGAGAGCGCCTGTTGATTTTATTTTTGTAAGAGTTACCTACCCACGCAACAATCTGATGTGCAGCCCGATCCGGTGTTTATTCGGAAGGAGGTCCCACTGAGTTAAAAGAGATTTCCAAGTGAAAAGGCGTAGCGTTATCTTTACTTGGCAGTAAAATTCACGTCACTCGGTGGAACCTCCGGGCAAACAGCAGGCTGCATATTGTGCTCTGAAGGGCTTGAATCTAAGTCCTGAGTAACACCGAGATCCTTACTGTTGTTAGCTAGAAGTTGAGCCCCATTGAGTAGATTAATACTTATGATCAGGCTAGAAATCTACTTAAATTCAAATATTGAGATCTATGGAGGAAGGGCGGTATACAAATTTAAATAACAACATTTCAGGAAAACTGGGTAGTGGTTCTTTATTTTCTCTTCGCCTCCCAACTATTCATTCACCCCAACGGCCCTACGGTGCAGATTGCTATGTTCCTAATTAACCCTAATCCCGAATTCCCAAGACCAACGCCAGTATTTCTGCCTCCCCTTTGCTTTTGTGAAGGGGTGTCTGAAAAGCCATACACCAGAAAAGAGGGCTGTGTGTCTGTCTCCGTGTGTTATGCTGTGAGCTCTTGCAGGACCAGCGGCTGAGTTAGGACTACGCAGGTCTCCTGGTCTACACAAATAAAGAATAAATACTGCCAGCAACTCAACAGCTTCCATCATGTGTGAGTGATACACGAGGGCCTTGGCTCCGTGGAAGAACATCTGCTATGCATGCAGAAGGCAGTCCCAGGTTCAGTCCTCAGCATCTCCAGGGAGAGACCCCATCTGAAACCCTAATGACCCACTGAAAAAAAACTAGAAAAAAATCTAGATGGAGCAGTGGCCTGACACGGAGGAAGACAGATTCCTAGGTTCCTATCCTGTGTCTGTTTACACCACAGCAAGTTTTGCGGACCTCAGTGGGGCTTAAAAGGTAAAGGGACCCCTGACCATTAGGTCCAGTCATGGCCGACTCTGGGGTTGCGGCTCATCTCGCTTTACTGGCCGAGGGAGCCGGCGTACAGCTTCCGGGTCATGTGGCCAGCAGGACTAAGCCGCTTCTGGCGAACCAGAGCAGCGCACAGAAACGCCGTTTACCTTCCCGCCAGAGCAGTACCTATTTATCTACTTACACTTTGACGTGCTTTCGGACTGCTAGGTTGGCAGGAGCAGGGACCAAGCAATGGGAGCTCACCCCGATGTGGGGATTCGAACCACCGACCTTCTGATCGGCACGTCCTAGGCTCTGTGGTTTAACACACAGCGCCACCCGCGTCCCTATTCAGTGGGGCTTACTCATCACTAAATAGGCATTGACTTGCGTGCACTCAGGAGTGCCATCTTGAATAAAATACTGGGGGGGGGGGCAAGGAAGCCCTGCCCCGCATAATTGATCATACGATGAGGTGCACACACACTATTTGGATGGCAATGTCCATTAATGGGGAGGGGGGAGCTCAAAGATTTCATTGGGGGTGCCGAAGGGGCCTCTGCCCCTAGGACTTGGCTCCTATGGCAGTCCCAATGGTGCCAGGGGTTCTTGCCTCCAAGTAAGCACGTAAGGAGCTGGGCTGCAATCCTACAAATTTACTTAAGGGCAAACCCCCATTACTTTCAGGCAAACATGAACAGGATCGCTTTCTGGAGGGTTGTCTGGGGTGGACAGGCTTGCCTCGTTCGACAGTAACGCGTTAAGGGTGTGCGCGTGTGTCCTTTCCACCCACGAGGAAGGCTAAGTATCTTTCCCTTGCCCTGTTCCATCCTTAAAGCAAGGGAAAGTTCCCCGATGCTAACTGCAGCCTGCCACGGCTCCGATCCGGATTTTGTGGCGCTGTCCCGGGCTCCGCATTTTGCAGGCAACCGCCGTGTCAGATGGAGAGCTCTGAATAACAAAGACAAGTTTGAGAGCAGCCGCAGCCGCAGCAGCAGCAGAGCTGGCTGAGTGACGTCAGGGAACAATGCCTGTGCCAACAGCTTTCCCTCTTCGCCACACACGCACACACTCGCACACGCACACACAGCAGCTCCTCCTCGGTCACACAAACAGGGCTCTGCTCTCGGAGATGCAGATCCTTAAAGGGACACTGGCCCTTTATGCCCCTCGGCTCTCCAAAGAGGAGCTTTTTTTTGCAAGCTCTTCCCACCTCCTTCCCCTTTATTTAGCCAGCCAGTTCAGCCTGGCTGCTGTTCTTGCTTTTAATCTTTTGAATCGCCACCTCGCTTGCCACTAATAATGCAGGCGAAGTTGTGTGTTAAGTGGGGACATGTCCCCCACGCCCAAAGGAAAATACAGTGGAATATTGTTTTCGTCTGGGTGTGTGTGTGTGTGTGTGTGTGTGTGTGTAGACAGCTGCTTTTTCATATGCCTGGTTAAGATGCTGTATTAAGACATAATTACAGATTGGTTGTTTTCACCATTAAATAGATATTTAAAAGTTCTCAGTCCTGCAACTTTCCCCAGACGTGATGGCTGAGCTTTAGAGAGTAAACTCTTTCCAAAGAACTTGGTGAGCCTAAAAGTAATTCTTAAGTAATTGATTTCCAGAGGGCCAGCCCTGTCAGTCTCTCGCAACAAAAGCAACAAAGAGTCTTGTGAGACCTTAAAAGACTTAGCAAATGTTATTCTGACATAAAGCTTTCAAGGACTGGAGTCCACTAGTCCACAAGAATTTAGGCAGTAATAACATTTGCTACTCTTTAAGGTGCCACAGAACTCTTGCATTTGCCAACTAATTAAGTAATTAATTGTTTAATTAAAAAGTAGCCTGAAACCAAATAATTAGCTGGGTACTTCAAATTAATATGTGACATCTGCCCCCACTGCTCATTTTGATAAACTGCTTTGAGGTTTTATTGCAATTGTAGAGTCACAAAATTGTAGAGTTGGAAGGGGCCCAGAGGGTCATCTAGTCCAACCCCCTGCAATAGGAATCTAAATATCTTTTGTCAAATAAATAAAATTAAATAAAGTTTGGACCTCATCACCCCTTTACAGCTGGCAGTGTACAAAGATAACAGATGCCACAATGCGCAGAATCTATTTTTTATTTTTATTTTATTATTATTATTATTATTATTATTATTATTATTATTATTATTATTATTAACTACGAGCTGTTTTGATGACCAAGTGAAAAGGTGGGATCTAAAATAAATAAATGAAATCTCCCTGTTAGGGTCCGAACTCTAGAGCAGCCTCCCCCAATGTGAATAACCTCCAGCTCTTTTGCACTACAGCTCCTATCCCCCCTGGCCATGGGACACACTGGCTGGGGCTGATGGGAGTTGTAGTCTAAAAAAGCAGGTTGGGAAAGGCTGCTCTAGAGCTATGTAATGGTGGCTCCCTGGTCTGCCACTCTTCTGAACAGGCCTTCCAAACATCCCTTGCCTACTTACTTCCTGCCAGCAATGCAAAACCTCTCCTGGCCCCTAGACCTTGTGTTGCATTTTTTGACCGAGTCCTGCTTTCAACTTGGCGCCACCTTTCCTGAGCACCATGCTCCCACTACCCGTTGTCCTCAGAGCCACCCTGTCTCTGAAGCAGCCCACCCGGACTTTCCTTTCCCTCCACACATAACATAGACTCAGTGGTGGACTTTGGATTTTCAAATTTCAGCGGCGCCCTGTGCGACATTTTGGTGCCCCCTGCCTCTTGCACTTCATTCTGCATCACTGTTGTGACGTCAGCACCCACTCTTGCCAAACCAGTTGCGCTGACAATTTTCACTATGTGGCAGTTTTAAATTGTTCTTAATGTTTTGCTTTGTTGTTGTTTTTTAAAAAAAGATGTTTACTTATTTTATTTTTACTTGTATTTTTTTGCTGTGTTGTTTGTCCGCCTGGGCTCCCTGCAAAGGGTGGGATGGAAATTTAATAAGTAAATAATAAAGCCCCATCCTGGTCTCAAGTGCTATGAGAATTCTTCATTCACTCACTCACTAATTCATTCATTCATTCATTCGTTCGCATCAATTCTCCTCCTGCCTCAGTTTCCTCCTTTTGCCCTCTACTGGCTCATTCTTTTAAGGCACTCTCAGCAAAATACCTTCCAGAGGCCCCTTCATAGGTGCTGCCACCTGTGGAGAGGAGGTGCCTCCTGCTTCTCCTCCTTGCTCTTTGGTTCCTCGCCCAGAAAGGTGGTGGATGAACAAAGCCAGTGGACTGCAATGAGGAGGAGAAGCAGCCACCATTGCTGCCTTCCAAACACATTGGAGGAATCTTTTGCCCAATGTAAGCAGCGTACAGAAAACCAGTGTCTAATATAAGCAATGCACAGTTGGTAACCCTTTTACCATCTATGGAAGACCTATTCTTTTCCTCATATATAATCAGTTTTTAATGGTAAATGCAAATGGCATTTTGTGCCATTTTACCATTTTCAAAGCATTTGCGCGCAGTGCCGCAAGTTTACAAGGTGATTATTTAATGAGCATAGTGCTTAGCAACAAGTTCCAATCTAAGAACAAAACTGATACGGTTAAGTGCCTATTTCCCCCTACCCATCATGTTTCACCTCCAGCATGAAGCACTCTTGTTGATTAGCATGGCAGACTATGTGCCTTGCTGCTGGGGTACACAGATCTATTATGGCACAGATAGATGTAACTCTTATTCTGGGTTAATCTGGAATGACTATCTTGATTATTTTTCCTCACCTTACTCATATGACCTAGCACAGTGGTTTTCAAACTGTGCTCCTGGGAGCCCTTGGGTTTCTCAGAAGTTAATCAGGGGTTCCTCAAAGAGAAGACCAGGGATGGTGGTGATTGGATTGACTGACTGATTACTAGTTCCATCCAGCGTGAATTACAATTCTTAATAGGATTCTGGGTACAGTATGTTCTATGTTGGTCCCTATCTAACTGTGCGTGCTATATACCATTTAATAATGATAATAATAAGGATTGATTTGAATACATCAGGCCAGCCATTTTAGTGAAATGGCCTATTGGTACATTCAAAAGTTTTAAAGCACTAGTTAAATGAGCAAGTTTTCATCATTTTCCTTCCTAGTATAGTTCTTTATAACACTATTACAGAAATCTAGTTAGTTGGAGGTGTCAATCTCTAATTTTAGGTGATTTGTCACCTGTCTTCTTATCCATTTAATAAATTAACTGATTTAATTTAAATAAATCTGCATATTAAGAAAACTTCAACATAAATGCCCTATTGAGATATTTGAGGAAGTGTGAAACAATGTACAATTAGGCTAATTAATGCTGCTACTCATTGTTAAAAGGAATTTTCAAAGTATTTTGTTCCCTATTGAAAAAACACACCAGAATCACAACAGCCTCCAAAATGACTATTAATCTCAGCTCCATTAGTTCATACTGAAAGAATTGCACTGGCTGCCAGGTGCTGTTTTTGCGGATAAAGCTTTATACATTTTTGGACCAGGATATCTGAAATATCATCTCATCCCTTATATACCCAAACTGATCACTGCACTTCAGGTGTGGGCCTTCTGCATATACCATCTTATCAGGAAGGCTGTTCCACACAATGGAGGAATTGGGCCTTTAGCGGTGGCACCTATCCTTCCATTAAACCTCTCGCAGAAGGGGCAACAAGAGAAGGGCTTTAGATGATGAATCCAGGGTCCGGATATATTCAGTCTGCAAAAGGTGTTCCATTAGATGCTGAGGTCCTGGGCCGTATAGGGCTTTGCAGGTTAAAACCAACATTTGTAATTAGGCTCGGAAACATGGGCAGCCAGCACAATTACGCTAGAACTGGTGTTAGTCAAGCCATTAATTGATCAGAACTTTAGAGGTACAATCTTGCTGGGCTCACACACTGAATGGAGTGTATGATGCTGTCCTACATAAATCAGTCAAGACCTGTACTGCGGGGGCATTGTACTGGCAGGGCCATCTCCTCACTGCTAAGTGGAGCAATACCCACCAAAGTACTCATTATGTGGCAGGCTTTGCTGTGCCTCCCTTACAGATACAGTGGTATCTTGGTTCTTCCTGCACTCAACTGGAAGCCGTGTCGGACATTTGGCTTCCAAAAAACGTTCTCAAAGGCTTCCAGGTGGAAAAATCAAAATTAGAGACTGAACTGTTAGAATCCAGTACTAAGAATTTGTCAAAAATGTATGATCTGCTGCTGAAATGGAATACACAAGATGAAATGGTAAAATCAAGTATGATTAAATGGGCTCAGGACATTGGTCATAACATCATGTTTGCTGATTGGGAAAAGTTGTGGACCACCGGGTTGAAGTTTACGGCGTGTAACGCCTTAAGAGAAAATATAATGAAAATGATTTATAGGTGGTACATAACCCCAGTCAAGCTTGCAAAGATCTATCACTTGCCTGATAATAAATGTTGGAAATGTAAAGAAAAGGAAGGTACATTCTTTCACCTCTGGTGGACGTGCCCGAAGATTAAGGCATTCTGGGAAATGATTTATAACGAACTGAAAAAGGTATTTAAATATACTTTCCCCAAGAAACCAGAGGCCTTTCTCTTGGGTATTGTCGGCCAGGGGGTGTTAAGGACAGATACAACTTTTTTTATGTATGCTACAACAGCAGCTAGAATACTTATTGCAAAGTACTGGAAGACACAGGATCTACCCACACTGGAAGAATGGCAGATGAAGGTGATGGACTATATGAGCTTGGCAGAGATGACGAGCAGAATCCGAGACCAGGGAAGACAAGCGGCGGAAGAAGAATGGAAAAAGTTCAAGGACTATTTAAAGAAATATTATAAAATTGGAGACAGTTAGAATGATGTTGGATTAAAACAAATGGTTACTATCAGTAATGGTTATGACAAAAAGAATAAGGGTGATTAGCATAAATTTATAATAAAATAAGGTAAGATTTCGCTGAATAATTGTAAGAATTTGGAATACAGAAACGGGAAGTAAGAGAAGGTCGAGGAAGTAAGGTTTAGAAATTGGGTTATGAAATGGTACTTGTTTTATGTTTTATTATTGTTGAATGTTTGTTCATGTATGTTTTGTTTCTGTTATATAAAAAATTGTTCAATAAAAATATTATAAAAAAAAAAAACAAAAAACGTTCTCAAAACGGAACACTCACTTCTGGGTTTGTGGCATTCGGGAGCCAATTTGTTCAGGAGCCAAGCCGTTTGACTACCAAGGTACCACTGTACTCCTAGGTTCATTCTCACACAGGAGAAATCTACTCTCAGGCAGAGAAGGTGTACACCCACGTTCAGAAGTATGAGGGAGCATGAGCTTGCAGAGGTTTGTAGGTGAAGTGTGCAAGGTTCCACCTCAACCTTGGAATGAAGAGCCAAACAGTGATGCTCCATGCCTGCTCCATAGCTGTGAACTGGAAGGGGAGGACCATGGGGTAGTTCCACACTATACAAGATTTCACTTCATCTGCTAATAAGGATGCCCAAGTTCAAGACGAGAGGGTTCTTGTACCTTTAACAGTTGTGTAGAAGAAAGAGGATGATAGGAAAGGAGGGAAGCAAAGCTTTGCTGACCGCCAAGAGCTCAGAAATAAATCCTATGCTTACTTAATCTAAAGGTTTTTTCCTCCCTGGATTCAAACATGAATATACAAGTACCGTATTTTTCGCTCTATAGGACGCACCGGACGATAAGACGCAACTAGTTTTGGGGGGAGGAAACAAGAAGGAAAAAAAATTCTGAACCCCAGAAGCCAGAACAGCAAGAGGGATCTGGCTTCTGGGATAGCCTCTTGCTGTTCTGGCTTTGGGGACAGCCTGTGAAGCCTCCGCAGGGCAGCAGGGTGCCTTCACCCCGCTGCCCTGCGGAGGCTTTGCACAGCCATCCCCAAGCTAGAACAGCGAGATGGAGCGCTGCGCAGTGCTCCGTCTCCCTGTTCCGGCTTTGGGCTTAGCCGCGCAGCCTGCATTTGCTCCATAAGACGCACACATACTTTCCCTTACTTTTTAGAAGGGGAAAAGTGTGTCCTATAGAGCGAAAAATACGGTATATGGGTGGCCAGGCGCGAAGGAGGGCAGGGCTCCTGCACCTTCCACAGTTGTCAAGAAGATGGGAAGTCAGCTGAAATTCCTGCTTTGCTGCAATTATTAAAAGTGCAGGAGCCCTGTTGTCTTTTGAATTCAACCACCTTACTACTGGTTAAAGTTTGCAATCCTACTCCTATGCTGGATGGTTCTGCAAAGTTTGTAACCTAGTGACAGCATGCCAGTAATTTATGGATAGACCATATCTGATTCAGGTTCTCCATCAATGTTTTCAAGAGGCCCCGGGAGTGCTGGGATAACACTATCACAGCAGCCAGATCTTACTGAAGTATAGTGGCTCCTTCCCTTTTATTTTTACACTTCATTGCCCTTCCTTTGAGATGAATATAAACCCCAATAATTTTACCCAGCAGTCCAGAGATTAAAAAGATGGATACTGTTTAGTCAACGTGAGCTATAAATCACTGCCTTTGGTGCCCATTATTAAAGCGTGGGATGAATAAACCCAGCCTTCTTAAGTAAGTGATGATGACATTGTACCCATGCAGTCATTTCATTATAATAACACAGATGATATGCCATTAGCATCTCACCTTAATAGCATATTAATTTGCAATTAATTTTCTTTTCTTATTGAACAATCAACTTGCTAATGAGTCACAACTTTAAGGGAATGGCTCAACAATTCTGCAAAGACTTCAACTGGGGAACTTGCAGGTCTGGTAAGTAAATGGTTGTTTCTTAGATGCGTTTATAAGACTAGATGGCACACTTTCACTTGGTATTTAGTAGGGATGGGTGACTCTGTCCATTTTGGTATCTTTCTGTTTCTCATTTTTCCAGGCCTAGGTTCAGTTTGCCACATTTCCACATCATTTATGATTTTTTCTTTTTGAAATCCTTATGAAAATTCAACTGCATTTTAGTATACCGTAAGTATCTTCTAATTTACATATTTTATATGCAATTTTGCCTAGTAAGCATTAGGAGAAATTGCTTTGCGCAAATATGTGTAACATTCTGGAATGTTAGTTTGTTAATATATGCATTGTTATGAACACGTTGCCTCAGTAATCACATTTTTCTATACTCTACGTGGCTGGAAAACAGCTCTGCAAAATTTGGAGAAGTGCAGATTTTAATGGATGGATATGGGGTTGCTGTTGTTGTTCTCCTCATATTCTTTTGGAAAGTACAAATTAGGTAGTTTGCTTTTAAATACGCACTGCATTGAATTACTCCCCTATCCCCAGTACATAGTCTAGGAAAAGTTAATCATGAATGGCTGCAATCATTTCTACACTTACTCAGGCTCAAGTCCCAATGAAAGTGTAAGAATTGCCATGCTGAATCACGCCAAGGAATCATCCAGTCCTTCACTCTGTATCTGACAGTAGCCAGCAAGGTGTGTCTTGGTGTTCATAAGCAGATCATGAAGCTGGTGGTCTTTGTGCCTGGAGGTTCCATTTAGCTGTCCTGGCTAGCAGCTATTGACTCCATACCCAATCCTTTGAAAAACAAAAACAAAAAACCTATGTACCGTATTTTTCGCTCTATAACACGCACCTGACCATAACACACGCACAGTTTTTAGAGGAGGAAAATCTGTAGGCATGCCACCCGTACGCATTCCCTCCATAACACGCACAGACATTTCCCCTTACTTTCTAGGAGGAAAAAAGTGAGTGTTATGGTGCAAAAAATACAGTAAGTTATTGGTTATCCTCATATCTTGTGGCAGTACATTCTGTAAGTTAGGAAACCCATGTTAATTAAATCTCATTCCACAGTCTTCAATGGGAGACACAACACAAACTTAAGCATATCTACTCAGAAGTGAGTTGCCCTCAGCTGGACTGTGCCTAGAATTTAAAGATGATGATAAGGGCAATGAAGCTGAATGTTGGAAAACGCAGGACAGAAAGAAGGAGGCATTTCCTCTCTCAGTTCATCATATGTCATGATGACCACCAATTTGGAAAGCTTTAAAAGAGGATTTGACAAATTCATTGATGGTAAGGCTATCAATAACTACTAGGCATGATGGCTCGGCTCTGCTTCCATGGTCAGTGGCAGTCTCTTTATCTGATACAGCATGGCTCTTATGTTCTCAAGGCAAAGCAAACATTTTATTGTTTATTTTATTGCCTGTCTTGATTCTCATTCTGAGTAGTATGAAGCAGCTGAATCTACCCACCATTTTAATATTCCATAATGCATGTGATACAGTGTTGTTATGGTGCATTGTGGGAAATTAAAATGGTGGCTCAAAGCAGCCACGTGGTGCTGCTGCAAGTGCTGTTGACGCCTGCTGCTGTCCAATGGTGGCAAGTTAACCCGCCAGGGCTCAGTGATGGAGAAGACAGCTCCCTAGAAGACCCCTTACCCCTGACTACCCCCTTCCCTTCCCCTCAAACCTAGATCCAGCCTTGTTTATATTGGAGCAGCAGATGATAGCCACAAGGGATAATAAAACCTGTAACCAGGGACAGACACATCAGAACAGCTTTCCTGAAACAACACTTTTAGGGAAAGGGGCAATTTAGGAGTCAATGTAGTTGCAAAGGCAAATCAAAGGTTTTCCCTTGCAAGGAGAATCCTTGCTAGGCCAGATCAACTGGCTTTTACAAGGATCAGAGGTCATCTCCGCAAACCAATCCTGTCTGAAAGATTGTAACCGATAGCAGTGTCTGCAGCCAGCCTTTAGCCAGTGTGCAGGCTTCAAATGCACCGCACTACTAGTGGTTCAGTAGTGTTCTGTCGGTGTGGTACGACTGAGGCCCTTTTGAGTAAGCAGAGACAGACAACGGTGCCAAATCAAGCTGCACTCTGCGGTGGGTCTAGCCACAAGGGGACCCGGCTGATTCTGCTAAACTCATTTCTCTCATATAACAGAAGACAGATTGGAATCCTTCTCCCTAGAGAACGGTGCGTTAAACCAGAGCTTCCCTTTAACCTCTTCCCCCCGCCAGCCACCCCCTCTAACCAGCTGCAGTCTTAAGTTATTTGTTTGGCTGTGCACACTCTCATTATAATGAATTCTGGGCTTGTAGTTACAGTGAGTAAAGTCAACTGCACAATATTCTAGCTTTGGCACAATGGCTATTGCTGCAAGCCGACAAACATTTGCTAGGAAGGGAGTCTCACTGCATTCAGTAGTGGAACTTATGGAAGAGTAGCCATGCTGAGGATCACATGTCAACCATTCCTGAGGACACCCTCACCAAGACTTGAGGAGGATACTAATTTCTTGGCACTCATGTCCATAGATGCTAATTTTCCATGCATGCTTGACTGCATTACAAGTATACTTGGGTAGGGATGGGGGAGAAAGTTGATTCAGCTTACATTTAAAGGTGTAGTTCATGCTTTCCAAAATAATATGTGCACTGAAACACAGCCATCCTTTGAAATGTGCACATCTCTAAATTCTGTAGTTCTTTGGTCAAGTAATGTGCATAAAAATGCATATACAAGGGTAAAGAGTGCACAACAATGTACATATTAATGACAATAACCTGCATTACATTATGGGAAATTGCTTTGCAAAAATTATGTATGATGGGCAAAATTAATTGCATACAAAAATGTGTATTTTAGGAGATATTGGCACTATAATGCTGATGAATTTTTATGAAGATTTTATAATAATGATATAATGATAACTTAAAATTCACAGGGGACAGGTGAAGATCTCAAGGGCACTGCTGCACCCATGACTGCCAGTTATGATTACACACACACACACGGCCATCTGACTGGGTGAGCCCTGCCCTAATATCTGGTATCTTACCCTGGAAAATCCTTGTTTTTATTTTGTCTTTTGAAAAGATTTTTGGGGTGCCTTTTTAAAGCTTCAGCTCATCATCATTTGGGTGTAATCTTCGACACCTCCCTTTCCATGGAGGCGCAGACTGCAGCTATAACAAAGGCAGCATTTTTTCATCTCCGCCAAGCTAAGCAGTTGGCTCCTTACCTCTCTCGCCCTGACCTAGCCACTGTGATCCACGCGACGGTCACCTCCAGACTGGATTATTGTAACTCGCTCTACGTGGGGCTGCCCTTGAGACTGACCCAGAAACTCCAGCAGGTGCAGAATGCCACAGCAAGACTCCTTACGGGGTCCTCGCTGCAAGATCACATTCACCCGGTGCTATACCAGCTGCACCGGCTCCCGGTGGAGTACAGTATCAGGTTTAAGGTACTGGTTTTAACCTTTAAAGCCCTATACGGCCTAGGACACTTGTACCTATGGGACCACCTCTCCTGGTATGTCCCACAGAGGAACTTGCGATCTTCAAACAAAAACATCTTGGAGGTCCCAGGCCACAGAGAGGTTAGGCTGGCCTCAACCAGAGCCAGGGCTTTTTCGGCTGTGGCTCCGATCTGGTGGAACGCTCTGCCACAAGAGACTAGGGCCCTGCAGGACTTGACATCTTTCTGCAGGGCCTGCAAGACAGAGCTGTTCCACCAGGCCTTTGGCCAAGGCACAGCCTGACCCCCTCCTTTGGCAATCTTCACAGAACTCTAGCCCAATGGTTGCCATCAATTTGATTTGAATTAATTTTATAATGAAATGATTTTAGAATGTTGTATTATTTTATTGTTGTTAGCCGCCCTGAGCCCGGCTTCGGCTGGGGAGGGCGGGATATAAATAAAAATTTATTATTATTATTATCATCATCATTTCAGATTTCAGTCTTCTCCCTCTTCCTCTCCTGCATGTGTATGGCTGTAAAGGTATACATGCAGATACAAAATGATGGGGCACCGCTTCCTTTCCTCCAACCCCCCCCCCCAATAAGTGCTGATCTAGTCAGTAAACATTGCAGTAAATGAACATGAACAGCAGGCAGAAAAGCTTCAGCAACGTGTAACAGTGGGAGGAAGGGAGCTCAGCCTGTGATCCTTGGTGTAAGAATACAGGCACATCCCTATTCCCATCTGTTAAATGTGGGGGGGCGGCATGTATGTAACAACATTAAGCAACAGTTCAGGACAAAAAGAACAGGCAAGTATCTGTTACATTTACAGGAGAACTTTCAGAGCCTGATTAACCTAATCTGAAAATACGCTTTGTTAACAAGCCTGTTCTTGTGCACACACCAAAGTGTCAGGTGAGCTTTAGTGACCTCAAGAGTCAGAATTTTCCTTTTAATCTCTCCCAAATTATGCAATCCAACCCTACATGTGACACCAAACCAAGCAGGCCCAGCCCAATCTGGCATGTGATTATTAAGAGGACAGACAGTGGAAGTGAATTACAGCTAAAGAGGCCTTGTGGTAAAGATCATCTCATTCCAGATAACCACACACACACATACACACATTATGATTCAGCAGCAGCAAGAAAGCCAAGGAAAATATTAGAACAATTTGACATGTTTCTTTTTATTGAACTACAGATTTAGTTCACAAGGAAGGTGTCTGTGGCTATGTTTTCAAATGCATGCCACAATAAGCATCATGATTCAATTACTTTTTAGATTAAATAATGGTCTAAAATATGAATAAACTAAGGTTGCCATTTTTTCCCCCTGAGAATATCCCTGTGTATTTTAATAGATATAGAGCGGTCAGAAGCTTCACAGGTGAAGCACTTCTTATCCCTGCATCTCTCTTATGGTGGAAAGACATATCTGTTTAATTTCTGCCGATCATGCGGCTTTTAAAAGCACAAGGTCCCTGCCAGGAGTAACGTGAGACAGTGTGGTGTATTGGTTAGAACAGGAGTCTCTAACATTTTCAGACCCAGCCCCCACTTTTAACCCAAACAGGTATTTGGGGACCCATTTCTTAATCTTTTAACATAGATTTGCATGGGGAGAGCAGTGGAATAAATGGAATGTGGATGCGCCCCTGACTGAGGTCTTGCCTTCCTCCATGTTCCTCCTTACTTGTCTTCTTTCTATCTAAAACCCTCCGAATATTGCAGTATTTCCTTATAAGGCAGTTGCTCCATCTCCTCAACCATGTTGGTTAACCTTTCCTGGACCTGTTCCAGCCCCACAATATCCTTTCTCAGGTGAGGCAACCAGACCTGTACACAGTATTCAAAGTGTGGTCTCACCATAGATTTGTATAATGGCATTATGATATTGGCAGTTTTCTTTTCAATCCCTTTCTTGCTGCTCCCTAACAGGAAATTACGGTAGTCTTTGTCCTAGCTTCTGCACACTGCGTTGACATTTTCATCGAGCTATCCACCATGACCCCAAGATCTTTGCCCTGGTCAGTTCATAACCTATGAAGTTAGGAATCGTTTTTGCCTCAATGCCCATCACTTTGCACTTGCTCCCCCTGAATTTCATTTGCCATTTTGCTACCCATTCCCCCACTTTGGACAGATTCTTTTGGAGTTCCTTGCAATCCCACACCTTCAATTCAGAGTAATTTTTGATATGCTAACATATATATATATATGGGCAACCATTTGGCTTGATAAGGTTGATTACAATTATTCTAATTGGGTGAGGTTTTTAAATAAAAGATAAGCACATTGATTCCCCCCAACCAATTCATATTATTCTAAATTATTATGATTTAGAATAAATCATGGGTTGCTACTTCAGATTTCTCCACTGTCTGCCAACAACAACAAAAATGCAGCTATATTAAATAATGTTGCTTTATTGTTGGGAATATTTTTGCATTACATATATATATGCCAAAAACCCCATGTTCGTGACCACTGAATAAGACCGTTTGATCAAGACACATTTTGTTTTTTAAAAAATAATCTATGTTTCGGGGTCTTATGTTTATATTTGTTTTATAAATCTTCTTTTTCATATTGGCAGCACAGCATTTCATTTTTTTCTGATCCCAGTTTGCTTGTTATCGCTATGTTTTGCTTAACCAGTTTTGCTTAATTCATGGTTATTGGGCATAAATTCATCTCAGCAAATCAGCTGTGGGTAAAGCCAGGCACAAAGGACCATTGTACCAATGTATTTGATACCCAACTCATGATGAGGGTTGATTTTTCTTATTATCTGCGAGGCCAATCTATGTTAGCAAATTGCCAACGGGGTGAGTGCTTTAAATATTATTTATGAAAGGACATGTTCAATCCCCTCCCTGCCATAAAGTTTACTAAAGGATTATTAGGACTCTATTGTAGCTGGTAATTGTGTAGGCACACATGATAATTGCATGTATTTGCACTAATTATGTAAATGCACAATAATTACTTAAGGGCTTTCCATGGTAGATTTCTGGAATATGTATGGATTTGTCACTGGAGCGGAGGGGATTGTCATGGAATGCTGGTAAAAAAAAAATAAACCAAAAAAATGGGATGAGGGATGGGTGGACATTTAAGATGTTAAAACAGTTTTAAAGAGATAGCACTGTACTAATGAAACATTTGGCTCTAGAGATACAGACTGCCCAGTTCTGTTTCTCTAGAAAGTTGACTACAGTTTTCCACTAAGGCTAATTCACATGTCTGCCACTTTTGAATCTTATCAGGCTCCATGTGGTTTGATTTCATTCTGGCCTGTTTCATCCCAGCTACTGCCAATGATTTATTTTTTTGCACTGCCACTTTAAAAATCATAATTGTTGGTCACTAAATGACATTACTGAGGCTCTGCTACACAGCCATAGCTGAGTCTAGAGTTGGTGCAGTGCCAGGGCTAAGAGAGGTCTGTGGTGCAAACCTTGCCTCACACTAGCTGGTGATGGTATATCTGACATATGGGGACAGTCATGCTGACCTACTTTACAAGGTTGTTGTGGAGATGGTTGAGATAATGTATGTGAAGTGCTTTGGACACTAAAAATGCTATGTAAACAACAGTGTCATTGAGATCAGGTGCTAGAAGGGAAATTTCCTGGAAGATGATGGTGCTTCTCCTTATGCTGGGGCCACTGTTCTTTTAGCACCCAGACAACACCCCTATATTGTATGGAAGAAACATGCAAAAGATGGGGATGGGGCAGAGCACACATACAAGTTCAGTTGTCTCATCTGCACATTGTATTTCAGTGTACACCTATGTCTGAATGTGCACATCTTAAAAAGGTAAAGGTACCCCTGCCCGTACGGGCCAGTCTTGACAGACTCTGGGGTTGTGCGCCCATCTCACTCAAGAGGCCAGGGGCCAGCGCTGTCCGGAGACACTTCCGGGTCACGTGGCCAGCGTGACAAAGCTGCATCTGGCGAGCCAGCGCAGCACACGGAAACGCTGTTTACCTTCCCGCCAGTAAGCGGTCCCTATTTATCTACTTGCACCCGGGGGTGCTTTCGAACTGCTAGGTTGGCAGGCGCTGGGACCGAGCAGCGGGAGCGCACCCCACCACGGGGATTCGAACCGCCGACCTTTCGATTGGCAAGCCCTAGGCGCTGAGGCTTTTACCCACAGTGCCACCCGCGTCCCGTGTGCACATCTTAGGTATACCTTAAATTAATGTATCACGTGAAATTTCCTCTGCATTGGCCCTATATAAGAGAAAGGAACGAGCGAGTTTGTACACCTGTCATTTACAGATGTTGCAATATTCTTTCTGGAGGGAAAAAACAATATTTTAATGCGGAAAATGTCAAAGTCATTTTACGCTGAGCGTATCTGTTCTTCAAATGAGTTATGTAAGGAAATGCTTAATGGCCAGAATTCATTGGAAGTGTGGTTTGTGGTTAAGCCTAAAACTGGGAGTTAAGCGATGTGGGCACTGGGCTTTTCTCTGTAACATGCTTTTTTTAAGACCGTGGACAAGACCCTTCAGATAACCGCATATGTGCCACATATGAGCCTAGTAGTTTTTAGTGGGGTGATAAACATATGATTAGGTTCCACCTTTCACCACAATCTGAGTATTGCAAGGGTAAGACACCTATTTGGATGGCCTACCCCTCAAAGCTTATGGATTCAGATGACATCTTTGGGGCATTTTCCTTCTGACATGTCTGCTGGTTCTATTGATGCCAAGGTCAAATTCGGGAATAGGGAAACAGCCTTGGTGGTAGTTACAATGAAGTTTTACTCAGAGTAGACCTGTTGAAATTAATGGACCTAACTTCATCATGTTCATTAATTTCAATGGATCTCCTCTGAGAAAAATGTAGTTGGATACCACTCAGTAACTCCTAATGTCCTCTCCCAAATACTAGGCCAAGTTTCCCATCATGGCAATCCTGGATAACAGCTCACACCCACTTTGCTCCTCTACAGGCTTTTTAGTTCAGCATGAGACAGCAGCTAATCCAAGGTTGTCCGGACCTGGGATTGTGGCTGTCTCTCAACCACAACCTGTAACCATAGGAAAAACAGATTAAGGACGAGAGACCGTGGCCATAATCCTGGCTATGATAACATGCTAAGTCAATCCCTAGCTTAGTAGCCACACTACACTGACCTAAAAAGCCCGGGGCATGTGTGTGTGCAAAGTGGCTGTCATCTCCACCTTAGGAACCAGTATGTTCCCCTGTTTGCACTTAACCATGGCTTGGTTTAGTAGGATGTGCCAACATAGCCACAGAGTTCAATCAGTTTCTAGTTTTCTAAGGATAGTGACTAGAGTGCAAGTGGCAAATAAACCCTTGAGATTAAAGCCCTTTTTAGAGCCTACTCTGTGACAAAAAAGTCTATTTCTCTACCAACATTTTACCACTCAGTTGGGCTCATCCAGACTTGGGCTTGAGTCCCGTGCCCCACCACTTTCCCTTGGAAAACCCACTCTTTAGCAATAAATTGGGAGCAAACATCAGTCCAGAGAAAACCCAATTGATGTTTGCTCCAAATCAGTGGTAACGATTGGGTTTCCCCAGGGGAAAGTGGCAGGGCAAGGGCAAGTATGGAAGAGGCGAAGTACCAGCTAGCATGTACAGTGGACCCTTGAGTTACGTACCGTTCTGGATATGTAACTTTCGGGTTGCGAACGTGGGCGCAGAAGCGCTCTATCACGCCATGCGTGTACACAGAAGTGGTGCCTCCAGTTACGGACTTTTCAGGTTAAGTACAGACCCCTGGAACATATTTAATTCATATCCGGAGGGTCCACTGTATAGCTTTTCTAGGCAGTAAAAAGTCTTATTATGCTCTGGCCTGCAGAGGGAGTTGGTGGAACCTCCAGAACAGGCTTCCTCAACCTCGGCCGTCCAGCTGTTTTGAGACTACAATTCCCATTATCCCTGCCAACTGATCCTGCTAGCTAGGGATCATGGGAGTTGTAGGCCAAAAACATCCGGAGGGCCGAGTTTGAGGGAGCCTGCTCCAGAAGCTTGCACTGATCAATTGCAAAATATTGTGCAGAGATGGTTGTATTTCCCTGCTGCCTTCTTAGGGAAAGCTGTTGCTTCCCCTCAACCTTTGCAGAAAGAGAATTGGAGCAGAAAGACCAAGGAGAAATTTTACATTTCGTTTTCTTCCTTAAGAACTGCCAAAACACATAAATAAGTGAAATCAAATCATAATAACTCTTTCACTGAATTTTTTTTTAGTTACGCTGAAACAAGGTAACAAACAAAACAAACATTATTTTGTGAGCTGCATTGTAACATAGGAGACCATTTTATTTCTTGCTATTTTTGATGCTATTGCTTCTTGCAATAGCAAGAATAAAAAGAAAGAAAACCAGGCAGCTCCCTTGAGGGTAATTGATGACTTCCTGAGTTTTTGCACTTCTCCACTCTGCCTTCTCTAAAATTCTTTTGAGGGAGCTTTCTTTTTTAAAGCTGTCACATGGTATATGTGGAACAACATATCCAACAAACATGGATGAGGCTATTAAATGAATACTGTATATCTTTTTGGGGGAAAAAATAAATAAAAAAATATTTTAATCCTCTTCTGAAGTAAGAGGCAAGGGTCATATTCCAACAACATAGTGGAGATGGATGTAACATTTGTAGAGCATTTGGGGTGGTTTGAAAATGTTCTCATTGGTAAATGTACGTGCAACTTATATTATTATTAGTGGCAATACAATGGAGCAGGCAAACCTGTCTATAATATTGGGTGAGGAAGGGTAATAGCCAACATAGCATTCAACTTGTTAAAATGGAAGTGTGAAGACAGCTATATATTCCAAGTGTGTCAGGAGTGGTTTGTACACTGCATTCTGAGGAATTTGTTTCCTGGGCAAAGAAAGTGTGTTCAAGCCATTTCCATCCCATTTAGAAATTTGTATCTGTCTTCACCCGAAGCTTGTAATGAAAACTGTAGAGCCAGAAGGAAACCAGGCTCACACCATGGGTGAAGAATCTGCAGAGAGTTTTCTTTAAATATCACATCAGGCCTCACCCCATGGAGCTAAGCATGGTTAAGGAGTCAATTGAAATCAGTGGGTTTAACCATGCACAAATCATTCCTGGATGTGGCCATGGTATGTTTATGTATTGCATATACATTTAGTTTCTGCCTTTTGTGCCTCTTGAAGTCTGTAATGATTTTATTGCTGGCTGCTATTTTGTGTGTTTTCTTCCATGTAGTTCACCAAACCAAGGTGCACACTTCATGCTATCTAATCCAATTTGACCTTTGTCCTCTACTCCCAAAGGAGGAACACCAACCTAAGCAAGCTTTAATATGCTTGCTTTTTGTTTGAAAGAAAGAAAGAAAGAAAGAAAGAAAGAAAGAAAGAAAGTGCTGAAGAAAAGAAAAGCTCTTTGATATTATGAGATGGAACTTCATTACTGTGGATTCTTTGAAAGCAGCCACTGAAAAGGCTAGGTGTACATGATCTTCAGCATAGAATGTTAAGTCTGAAGGATCTACACTTACTTTGAGATAGGCTGTATGGTCCTGCCAGATAAGTACTGGGTTGGTATAAGTATACCTAGGTTTGATGCAAATCCTTGCTCAATCTGGAGCTCATTGGTTCAAGTCTCCTTCAATTATCTTTCCCATCTGCAAGTGGAAATAACAACTACAAACCTCAAATAGTTCCAGTGGGAAGCCAGCAAGTTAGGGGTGGCCACAAGAGTTCCTGCAAAGAATATTGGGAACTGTAGTTTAAGGGTGCTTGGGATTATGAGGGCTAAACTACAATTCCCAGGGCGGGGGAGGAGGAGTCATGTGCACTAAATATATGACGAGTACACAGCCCACGTCTCCTTGCTTTCCAGGCATGGTCTGTGCTTTAAAGTTCTGTGTCCAAGCGCTTTGGAGCTTTTCCTGTGAAAGCCCACTCTTTAAAGCTGACTTGGAGCAAACAGCAATCCGCAGAAAACCTGAATTGACCTTTGCTCCAATTCAGCTTTAAAGAGCAAGTTTTTGCAGGGGAAGCTCTGGAGCAAAAGAAAAAGGGGGCACTTGGGCCCAGAACTTTAAAGTGTGGACCCGTGCCTGGAAAGAGTGAGGCAAAAGGTAAGTGTGGATAAGCCCTCATATCACCATGTTTGCTGTTCAACTCAGACTTGAGAGGAACTAGCCCCATTGTATATCAGGGGTGTGTGTGTGTGGAGAGATAGTCTCTTCCTTTAAATTCCTGGGAGTTTACCTCAGTGAAGACCTCACTTGGAAAATCAATACAACTCAGGTGGTTAGGAAGGCCCAACAGAGACTCCATTTCCTCAGGGTCTTGCGAAAGAACAATGTCAAACAAAAATTCATGATCTCCTTCTACTGGGCCACAATAGAAAGTGTCCTTTCATACTGTATAACAGTGTGATATGCTGGTTTGACAGCCACGGACAGGAAGTCCCTACAGAGGGTGGTGAATACAGCACGTGACATCATGGGCTGTCCTCGGAGTTCACTAGATGACATTGCAGGAGACCACTGCCTCAGGAAAGCAAGGAAAATTCTTAGGGACGACTCACACCCTGGCTGGCACTTCTTTAATCTCCTACCTTCAGGCAGGAGATACAGAAGTATAGTCAGCCACACCAACAGGTTAAAGAACAGTTTTTATCCGTGGGCTGTTGGGCTGCTGAATGGAAAAAAATGGTGTAATTGACTTCTGAGCGTGAACAAGACTGAGTGTATGGAGGGGGGGGGGCTTGTTTAATTTCACTGCACACAGGTGGTGTAGTGACAATAAAGGTTTATTATAATTATTATTTATTATTACTTGGCTGCCAGGTCACATGACCAAGATGAATGGGCTTAGGATCCAGCCTAAGCACCCCCTGCCCAGTCCCACCCCCCGCCCCTTAGAGCACTCATTTTCTAGGGCTTATGCCAGCAAGATCTGCCTACCTTGGTTCAGCTGGCTGTCTTGGCTGAGCTAGGATGAAGGAGTTACATCATAGTATCTCTGGCCAACCAGGGATATGGGGCCTTGTGCTCAGCTGCACCAGGAGTTGGCCAGATCCTAACTTGCTCATGCTGGCAGATATTGAGTCTGGATGTCCAGAGGCTTATATGTGGAGTGGTGGCAGTACTACCCAAATTTTGGAGCTGAGGTTGACACTTTACCCCCTTGCAGGCTGGAAGCACACAGCAGGCTCTTTGACATGGACCTTTTAAACGAGTTGCCGACATCAATCTCCTCAAGAATGTTTTTTATAACATGTTGTTTTAAAGCTTGTGCTCTGTTTTTATCGTTGTAGTGTTTTATTGTTACTGTGTTAATTTTATTGATACTTTGTTTTGTTGAAAAAAGTGTTGAAGACCAGACTATAAATTCTCCAAGTAAACACAATTAAAAACTGCTATCTACTCCATAGCTAAGAGATATTGTGCATCTACCGGTACTTTTTATCCTTGCAGAATACTATCAGGTTAATTATCAGCAACATGAAACCACTGAATTATACTACAGCAAGAGTTTAAACCCTATCACTTTAAACACTATCCGAGACACAGGATTTCAAGCACATTACATGTGTGAATTGCCTTGCCAATGCCAGGATGGCAGCATCATCAAGAATTGTTCTGTGAATTATCACTGTTAATTATATAATTATCACTGTCCATATGATTCTGAATTTCAAACCAAGTGTACATATACCTATAACTCTGGATTACACATCACACATTTGATTACTATGGTCTACAAAAACTTATGCCATAATGAATTCGTGAGCCTTTAGGGTGCCACAAGACTCTGTTGTTTTTTGTATCAGGTTAGTCACCTTTATTCCCATTTTACAAAAACAGAGATCAAGAGAGATTGATTTGCCTAAGGTCAGTAGGAAAGTCTATGGCTGTTGAGATATGTATGTTTCTTCCCAAGTTCTACACTCCAGCCACTGATTACATCCCACCTTTCAGATCCAGGAGATATCTCCTGTTTCACTTATAGATGTGTGATCACTGCTGGTATGGAAGCTGACCTCTGGAGCTGGTCTCTTGAAGCAGCAATTTCTCAAATGACTTCTACAAAACCACAAATTAAGAAACACAAAATAGCTCTTGTTATAGAAAAGCTAAGGCGTGATCATATAGGTACTACTGGCCGGGGAGGGCGGGGAAAAAATAAAATTTATTATTATTATTACATAGAGGGCATTGCAACATTTTAATTGGTAGCACAAAGAATAGAATTTTAAACCCTGTCTCTAATGATGTCATGTTCTTTTTCTGTAGCTACTGATGCTGCCTTTCTTTAGAAGCATCTAGGATGCAGAAAAATAATGATTTCAATGATACTTTTTGGTGATCATCATCACCAGAACCCCAAGTCATGATTCTCAAACAGTACTGAAATATCCAGTCTAAATATAGCAGACGTTTTACTACCATGCCCCCCCAACAGAAATTGTTAAGTGAAATATCTACTGCTATAACAATACATCCCCCTTTGCAAAATACACATAACTTACACTGCTTGATTTCTGTCATGTTCCTACATGGACAGATTATTCCACACCCCAATGATTATACCATACCACCCAAAAATCTCCTCCAAGGAAGTCTACCAATTCTTGAGCAGGACTCAAGAACATGTAGTATGATCTGACACTGTTCATTTTCTGCCACACACACCCACAAATTTATATGAGGCACTGAGCTGCTTGAGGCAAGCTGATACCTCCATGTTATGACTGACCACACCTACAGTATGGCTGGAAATGGTGCAGAGTGTTGGTACCAGGCCTAAATCTGAGGAAGGAGCAGGAGAGAGGAGGTGGTCTGCCGGCCACAGACCAGCCAAAGCACCTCTTCCTATAGGTAGCAATTCCATGGCCAGTTTTAGAAGATACCCTTGTCCTACCTTCCCATGGGCCTGGATTTCTTGGCTGCAACCAAAAAAAGCAGTGGACTGAAGTAACCTTGCTCTCAATGAGTCATCTGGGGTAGATTTATAGCCAGCCATTACAGAGCAACTTTCCACCTGTGATTGCACAGATGAAAACAGTGACATTCTTTTGTGCTTGTTCCAACCTAATTTCACCCCACCCCCCTGCACATACTATCAAATATTGCTGAAGGCTCACGGTTGTATTTATTTATCTTGCAAAACCCTGTTCTGCACTGATTTAAAAGCAAACACAGCAATTATAAGATCAAGCAGCAGCATAAATAGTGATGTTCCCAGCAACCCACTTCCTTATTCTTCCTTAACCTGAATTTCTTGCCCTATATTTGATTTCACCCTCTCTCACCTGTAGTACAAACTCACCTTTCCCCACCCAAATCCGAGTTTCAGGTTAGCACAATCAGTGGTTCTCAAGCTGCCCACCCCACCACTTGAAAATTGCTAGGGATCATGGTGGGCCACTTAATTAATATGTTTTGTTCTACAGTGGTACCTCGGGTTAAGTACTTAATTCGTTCCAGAGGTCTGTTTTTAACCTGAAACTGTTCTTAACCTGAAGCACCACTTTAGCTAATGGGGCCTCCTGCTGCTGCTGCGCTGTCGGAGCACAATTTCTGTTCTCATCCTGAAGCAAAGTTCTTAACCCGAGGTACTATTTCTGGGTTAGCAGAGTCTGTAACCTGAAGCATATGTAACCTGAAGCGTATGTAACCCGAGGTACCACTGTACAAATCAAGTCACATACATAGTTCATGTTTTAATAACCATATGACCAGGTACAAATATCCTTTTCAGTTCCACAATGTGTCCCTAGACCTCTTGAGCAAAGCTTGCAAACGCCCTGTGGTTTGCAGACTGCAGTTTGAGAATATTCTAGTTAGAGGTTAAGTTGTTATAAAGAAGTCCATATTATTTGGAAAGCTGAGAATATATGCATGAGAAGATATATATTTTAAGTATGCATTGTTAAAAATTATAACCCCAGTAAAATATTTAGAAAGACAGAGGGTGTTTAACCCAAAGAACAGAAATATGGCTGAAATCTGAGACACTGTCCTATTTTTTCTACAGTTCAAAATGTGCCTTCCCTGCTGCAGCATGTGAAATAGCAGACTGGGTTCTGAATGGTGAGCTAGTTGTGTTCAAGAAGGTGCAGTTCCATGTATGTGAACAAGCAATAAATGTGTACTCAGCACTCAACTTGGTGAATTATTCTAGATTCCACAGGGAAGGGGCTGAAATTAGAAGAAAGGCAACACTAGAAGCTCTTAATTGCAAAGAGAGAGAGAGAGAGAGAGGGAGAGAGAGAGAAGAGGAATAGTAATTTACCAAGGAGAGGTAATAATAATAATAATAGTAATAGTAATAAATTTTAATTATACCCCGCCATCCCCAGCCAGAGCCTGGCTCAGGGCAGCTAACACCAATAAAATCACAGTAAAAACATATTGGGGGTGGGGGACAATTTAAAATACAGGTTAAAATGCAATTTAAAATGCAGCATCATTTTAAAAGTAGCCTATAAATCAAGACCATAAGGGGGGGGCGGGGAAACATAAGGGTCAGGCTGAGTCCAAACCAAAGGCCGGGCGGAACATCTCTGTCTTGCAGGCCCTGCAGAAAGATGTCAAGTCCCGCAGGACCCTAGTCTCTTGTGACAGAGCATTCCACCAAGTTGGGGCCAGTATTGAAAAGGCCCTGGCCCTAGTTGAGACCAATCTAACCACCTTGCGACCTGGGACCTCCAAAATGTTGTCATTTGTGGACCTTAAGGTCCTCCACGGGGCATACCAGGGGAGGCGGTCCCGTAGGTACCAGGAAGCAGTAGTGGAGTTTCATGCTCTGGCACTGGGGGAGGGAGGAGAGCAGGCGGGGGCGGGGCTGCCACACGTCCTGGGGGCATGGCACTCAGCACAGGGGGGAGGGAGCCATGATGGCACCCCACCGGGATCGTGCTGGCGGGGGCGGTGCGCTCCCTCTGCACTCCTCTTCCTCCGCCAGTGCCAGGAAGTTCCTGATTATGGGCCCACTTGGAACAGGTCTTAGAGGTGACAACAAAACGGAATTGCAGCTGAAAATGGCCACCAAGTACTGGGTTTCCCCTCCTCTCCATGTAATATTACATGGACTGTTTCATGAGACTGCCAGCCCCACAGCAGCTGTTGGGAAATACAGTCCATGAAGATACCACGTCACACATTTCCATAACTACATGTTATGGTGAGAAGATGGGAGAACATGATCTGGGAGACGTGCTTTTCACACCAACCCTGTGTTCCCTCTGAGGCACATGGAGAGCTGTGGTTCAAACAAGGAGACACTGGATTTCACAGCTCTTTCCAGACAAATTTGCTCCCTCTTAAAGATGCAATTAGGGAAAACAATGGAACCAGCCCTAATGTGACCACTCTTTCACCTTCCTCACTGTTTATCATCTAACATCTTTAAGCAAAATTAAATTCATTCATGCAGGGAGTAAGAATATACTTGCGCTCTCTCTCTCTCTCTCTCTCTCTCTTTCTGCTCCTGTATTTAAATGAGGCCACACCTACCCCAGCTATGCAGGCAATTAGTAAGAAATTCACACATTATCCTGGCATTTACTTGGAAAAAATCATGTACCATGAATATTTGCACTATGACTCAGAGACATACCCTAAAATATTCGGTAGTATTTGTAACAATTAGCTATTGCTTTTCCCTTCTAGGAAACGAGAAGATATACAATAGATAGCACTGAAGTCCCTTTGCCTTTTTAATTCTGGATTTTTCTCTCAGCTTTTGTTTCAAGAAAGGGGAAAAGCCAATTCTGCGAAAGAGAAATGAAGGCAGAAAAATAAATGGATTTTGCTTTTTATCGTTGGAAAATTAAACATTTACAAAAGAACACCCCAGGTTTCAATAATGAAATCAAAAGATGTACATCTATGGGCTGAACTGTATGTGATGCTAAATGTGTTGCTTGAAAATCAGGTGACCCGATACTAAGGAGGACATAGGTACCATGAGCATCTACAAAGTAAGATGCAATTGCCCAAATACCTAGACAGATATTAAAAGATATAAAAAACCTCTTATACTTTAAAAAACAAACCAACCAACAAACCTATTTTCATTAATCAGAAACAGTGACAAAAGCCGCAATCTTATACAAATATAGTTGGGACATATGCCCCATTAAATTGAATTGAGTTTGCCTCTGCATAGACATGTATAGGATTGCACTGTAAGACAACCTAATGATGTAGAAAAAATTGGCTCCTTTTCCCTTATGGGGTATCCAAGAGCCCTCATAGAGTCCTTAAGTGGGTTCCCTATCAGTAGGAGAAAATAACAGGCCAACCAGAGAATATCGAGAAGCAAAGCAGCTAGTAAGCCTGATCTTTATTAAACTGTTACAACAGGGTCTTCACTCACCACGTGCAGGAGGGAGGAGGAACCCAGAACCATGGTGTGCAAGCCCTTATATAGACTATTGAAATTGCTCAAGACCACCCCCCAAAACATCAGACATACATCACAGAAGGAAGTGGTCTACAACAGAAATCCTGTCTGCCAGAATACCTGACAACGGCCAGTGATTGCTTACTTGGGTAGCCTGGTCATTCTTTTGTGATGGTAAATACTCCTAAATCCAGGTCACAGGCTCACCCTATTAATACACAAAGATGCCCTAAAGACAGGTAAGCAAAAGACAATGGAGAGGCTTTCCCATTTCCTTGCAGAGAAAAAATTGAGGTCAATTTGGGAGAGTCAAAATGGTTTCAGGATTGCTCTCCCATACTATTTATGAACATTTATTTTATATACAGTGGTACCTCGGGTTACATACGGTTCAGGTTACATACGCTTCAGGTTACAGACTCCGCTAACCCAGAAATAGTACCTCGGGTTAAGAACTTTGCTTCAGGATGAGAACAGAAATCGTGCTCCGGCGGCGCGGCAGCAGCAGCAGCAGGAGGCCCCATTAGCTAAAGTGGTGCTTCAGGTTAAGAACAGTTTCAGGTTAAGAACGGACCTCCAGAACGAATTAAGTACTTAACCCGAGGTACCACTGTATATGAGACCTTAAGTTCTTATAACACTAGTAATGAAGAAGGCATGGCTGTTAAGAGAGCTATAGAGAGAGGGCTTCAAAGTCTCATTCAACCACTGACTCTCCCTTTGTGACACCCAAAGAATCTTCTGCTTTTATTGCTATGGCGATGGAGGGGCAAATCATTTCTGACTACACTGGGAACCTAAGATCTGTTGCGACAGAACCAAGGAATTAACAGGCCAGGTTCTGACTAAGCACACTGGTTTTCTAATCCACCGTTAATTCCTGTGAGTATTTGTGTACCAAGATCTGTGAGAGTTCATGTGTGTAGAAATAGCCAGCACCGCAGGATTCTTTCGTTATTTGGATACTCCCTCTTAAGTCAATAAGAAAATCTTCCCTGCAGTTTCACCCAAGTACATTTTTTGGGGTTGGTTGTTAGTGGGAAAACACTCATTTTGAAAGAGGAAATATTAAGCAGACTTGAATCGTTTTGACCATACAGCATTATGGCTGTCAGTCATTTAGAAGTTTTTTATCTGATTAATTATCTGTCTCACCAATCGATTGTGTAAACAAATATGCACATTACCATATTTTAATATTAATTCTGGTTTGAGCTATTGAAAGAAATGCAAGGTAACTTATAATTTAACAAAACAGAAGCTACATTTTATTACTTCCCCATTTATTTTCTATTACAATAGCACATGAAGAAAATGGCTGCCAAAAATAATAGTCTTTAAATCATAACCGCACTGATTAAAAATTGCCCTTGATGATTAAAACTACCTCAACCAATTAATCAACTAAAACTTTGGTTGCTTAATCTACCAATTAACTGTACTAATCTTATCCATTAATTTTATCTACTAAGGTTCACACCTTGTAAATAACACTTTTGATTTTAGAACTGATAGATGGATCAGGTGGTTACTGTGTTTTCCCAAAAAGGATAATGTAAAGGTAAGTTGAATGGCAGCCAATACTTTGAGTTCATTACCCTTTCACATTTTTTTCGCAATGTCAGGAACATTCAGTGGGGTCTTGGACTTGGGGGGACACTGGGCAGAGTTTCAGCTTGATAACCACCACTATCTTGCTCTACTAAAGGAAGGGCAGGGGACTGCAGGGAGACCAGCCACACAATGAAATCAGATGAAAGTGGGCTAAATAACCCCCACCCCTACTCCTCTAATTCAGATTTGCTTACTTAGCGAACAGGGATCTATTCTTGGTGGCTAAAGATGGTCCTGGCTCCCAATTATGGCAGAGCTAGGACTGACACAGTCATAAGCTCCCATCCAATCATCTTGTACAGAACTCATATTCTTTTCAGATAAACATTTTGGCTATGTACACCTCACCCATTTCCCCAAAGAATCCTAAGAACTGTACTTTGTTAATATTTCTAGTCAGATATAGGTTGTACCGGGACCTGCAGTTTCAGGAATGTAGTGAGCTGAGACAAGTTCAAACAACTGATGCCCAGTTAAGTTCAGTAAATATTCAGTATGTGTATTTAACTTGTGTGCATTCAGCTTTACATATGTGCCCCTCACCAAAAAAGGTGGAGTGAAAAGTGGTGAGGTTTTGGAGAAATGACTTTGGCTATTCCACCAACCATTGAACCTAGTGTGTTTTGAGTATACGGTGGTACCTCAGGTTAAGTACTTAATTCGTCCTGGAGGTCTGTTCTTAACCTGAAACTGTTCTTAACCTGAAGCACCACTTTAGCTAATGGGGCCTCCCGCTGCTGTCACGCCGCCGGAGCACGATTTCTGTTCTCATCCTGAAGCAAAGTTCTTAACCTGAAGCACTATTTCTGGGTTAGTGGAGTCTGTAACCTGAAGCGTATGTAACCTGAAGTGTATGTAACCCGAGGTACCACTGTACACGATTTTTGCTTTCGGCGCAATCCCTGGGACGTAACCACTACGTAAGTTGGGGACTTACTGTCTACATAAGACCAGCCCAATGACAAGGTGCACTTGTCAGCCATGTGCCAAAGCAATCTAGAGGACAGTGTGTGTTTGAGGTTCCCTGGTGACAACTTATTTTGAATTCCAGCCTCAGCATTTGAAGGTAGCCTGGTTGCACAGCCGCCTTTTCTTGTTGTAGGATGACATAATAGCAGATTTAATGAGAGGACACTTTCTCTCTAATGACCTTCACAACACTTCACCCCTTCTGTAATGTCAGTGGAACTATGTCGGTCTTCAAATATTACACAATGCCAACAGTTTGGTAACATTTAGCTAATGGTCAGAAAGGAGGGATTCACAGATATTCCCCAGAGGTTTTGACAAGGAGTGTAAGGCACTCACAGAGCATTTAGTTTGCCTATTTTAGCACACTCGTATAAATAATACATATACATATGGAGGTTTTCGAAGAAGCAAAAAGCACAACTGCATGAGGTGAATTTAGGCCCTCACCGAATGCAGAAGGCTAAAATCTAAGCAAAACCCTTCTGTTCTTTCATAGGTAATGGGATGTAACAAGATTTTTTTACAGCTGGAACTTGCTGGAACTCAGTTCTAGCACCTATCAGGTGGACACCATTACCATTCAAAGAGAATGAGGGAGGTGTTCACAGTGAGTGCTGGCACTTATTCTTCTAGAAAAATAGCACTGGATGTCACAGTTCTGAGGGAAAGGCCTAAAGGCATACTCGGAGATGATTCAAGAAGTGAAACAAGTCACAGATCAAAAAGTTAAAGTTGTGAAGTGACCATCTGAAGCAAACACTTGGTTCAAGCTTGAGGATTTTTGTTTCTTTAAAAACTTAAACCCATCTTATTTCTTGTTTGCCTTGTCTTTCTGTTTCAGTGATGGGGAACCTGTAGCTCTTCAGATGTCGTTGGACTACAACTCTCATCATCTCTGACCACAGGCCCTGCTGGCTGGGGCTGATGGGAGTTGGAGCCCAATATCTGGAGAGCTGTGGATTCCCCAACCCAGAAATTTAACAAATATTTTTATTGTTATATTTGTTATATTTATTTGTTATATAACAATAAATTTTCTGCCTTTGAATGGTCTCCTAAAATCTGCTGCTTGGGGTGAATTACCTCACTCTGCCGGATGTTACAGCTGGCTATGTTTTGCATTTTAGCTTTGTTAAGTTTTTTTTCTGAGTAAAAACTTCTATAGACAGGAATTATAGACATCCATATGGCGCAGAGAGTCTTCTGTGGCATGAAGTGTGGACATATCCTTCTGGGGATGAGGGGAAATATTTTGGAGTTATACAAGATAGCATTGTCACGTGGATACAGCTAGGCTCTGAGTCTTATTGGATTAATAATGCTTACGTATTGTGGTAAAATATACAAGCTCAAACTGTGAGCACAAATCAACAAATAGTGTGACTCAGAAATCAACCAAAATCAAAATCAACAAAATACCTTCCCAAATAGCCATTCCAAAGAAGGCAAAACTACAACCTCAGGTTATTTTCCCCTTAGATACCAACCTTGGCTGCATACATATCGTACATTTAAAGCACATTGAAAACAAACACATCCTAAAATAATCATGGGAAATGTTGTTTATCCCTCACAGAGCTACATTTCCCAGCACCCGTAAAAAACTACTGTTTCCAACATTATTGGGGGATGTGCTTTAAAGGCATGATGTGTATGCAACCTTTTTTTTCTGGCACATACGAAAGACTCCTGCCATCTTTTAATTCTTTATTTATTAAATTTATACCCCACCCCACCCCTCCTCCCAAAGAAGCATAGGTTTTTGTGGGTGGGTTCCTACGAGATATAGGGACGCGGGTGGCGCTGTGGGTAAAACCTCAGCGCCTAGGACTTGCCGATCGCATGGTCAGCGGTTCGAATCCCCGCGGCGGGGTGCGCTCCCGTCGTTCGGTCCCAGCGCCTGCCAACCTAGCAGTTCGAAAGCACCCTCGGGTGCAAGTAGATAAATAGGGACCGCTTACCAGCGGGAAGGTAAACGGCGTTCCGTGTGCTGCGCTGGCTCGCCAGATGCAGCTTGTCACGCTGGCCACGTGACCCGGAAGTGTCTCTGGACAGCGCTGGCTCCCGGCCTCTCGAGTGAGATGACAACCCTAGAGTCTGTCAAGACTGGCCCGTACGGGCAGGGGTACCTTTACCTCCTACGAGATATTCTATTTATTTGACATTATAATAAATTTGCATTCTTATGGAAGGGACCCCGAGGGTCATCTAGTCCAACCCCCTGCAATGCAGGAATCTCAGCTAGATCATACTGAACAGATGGCCATCCAATTTCTGCTTAAAAACCAGCAGTTGATGCTAGTAAATAAATGCACAGCTGCACACATGTACACACACATATACAGTGGTATCTTAGTTTACAAACTTAATCCGTTCCAGAAGTCTGTTCTTAAACCAAAGTGTTCTTAAACCAAGGCATGCTTTCCCATAGCAGCGGGGAACTCAATTTGCACCCAACAGGAAGCCAAACTTGTTCTTATTCCAAGGCAAAGTTCACAAACCAAAACACCTACTTCCAGGTTTGCACCTTTCTTAATCCAAGTTGTTCATAAACTAAGCTGTTCTTAAACCAAGGTACCACTGTATATAGATATTCTAAAGACAACACAAGTCCCCAGTGCTCTCTCACCCAAAGGAAACTAAAACCTATGGTACGCTTGGTCTTCCTGCTATTCAGAGAAGAAAAGACTCAATAACAATATTCACACCAAGAATATTGGGTCATATAGTATTCGTTGCTGGAATTCTAACAACTTGACATTTCTACTTGATACATATGATGATGCTCAAAAGGAAGGTTCTAGAAATACTGCCAGCAGCCCCAGGCTCTCTCCATCACAGCTTTTCAAAGCATGCAGATAGTAACCACCTCTGGGTGAAAAGACGTCCTTTCCACATTTGAAATAAAGTATGAAATAACAAATTTACTGTGTTGCAAAACAAAGGCAACCTGTTTCAAGTTTTCTACATTTCATTATTTTTACAGTGCAGTCTGATGCATGTTTACAATCTCACTGCATTTAAAGGGTTCTACTAAACAACAACATTCCCAGTCAAGTATCCCTAGGACTGCAGCTTTCAATGTCCAATTGAACAAACCACTGCTTTGATTTGGGCAGGCTCCTTTTTCAGAATTCATCCTACTCTAATCTGTGTTCTTCCCTGCTTTCCTGTGAGGCCACCTTTCCAGTTTTCCAATTTCCATTTCTTTCTGTACAATGACCTGGCTGCTAGCATTTCTGATTGCTGGTATATAGATGAAAAATGCAGGCTAATGGATATAGTTATTGTGGTGAAAGCATCCCACTTAGCTTGAGCCTGTTGTGGTGTTTCACAGTTGATGTTTTATTTGTTGTGTCCTCTGCTGTCTCCCACACAATAGACACCAAGAATGATACTATCTCTCTATATAGTTTGTTTGCCTTATAGTATAGTGATTTTGTCCTGCAGTGCAATCTCTGAAAATCTAACAGACTACGGCCAAGGTAGGAGTTCTGCTGCTCTCACAATTCAGAAAAGCAGGATGTCTATATTTAAGTTCCAAGTTAACTCTGTACAATGGACTGCAAAATGTGCAAGAACCCTGAAGTAATGCCACATCAATGCTTTTTGCATTGTGGAGTGGTTTGGAATCACCTGAGTTTTGTTACAATCCTTTTGTATGCAACATGTGTTACTTTGGTTGCAGCTCAGGGAAAGGAGCAGACACTGGCCTTCATTGCACGCTAAGAAAATGATTTATGGTTAACTGAGAATCCTGTAGAGCTGATTTGTTGCACCCTTGAAGCATTCCTGAAAAATTAAAGGACTCATGTTTCACAGTTTAAGAAAATTTCAAATTCACTGAGCCCCAAATCTCCGGCGAGTTTCTGCTCTTCATAGAAAAAGCCACACACAATGGCCTCTTTTCATCTGCCTTCTCTGGAAGACTCTCTTGGAAACGCTTGCTACTGCTAAGGAAAGCTGTATGACTGGCCTCAGCTGAGATCTTGCCCTCTCTTTCTGGTGAAAGTTTATCCCCCTTGACCTGCTGGCTGGCAATTCTAGGAACCTTAAATTGAAGTGCAGAGGAGGTAAGCTGCATAAAGAACAGCCATAGGCATGGTGGACGGATCCTTCCTGCTAAGGATCTACCAAAGAGGCCCAGACAATTCTGATTTTACTCCATAGTCAGCTGTTTTCTTTCGACTTTTCCTGATAGGGAATGAAAACCAAGCTCTGCAGAGCAGGCTTGGGCTCCAAGTCTGACTTGGCCTCTGTCTGCTTCCACTGCTGCTTGGCTTCCTCTCCCTTTCCTGCCCAATTTAAAACTGGCTTCGCATTTCACACAGGGTGATGACACTGCTCTGGCTTGCACTATTCCCGATACCTCTCTCATGCTGTGCGCCTCTAAAATCAGGAACAGAAGTCCTCTACAGAGAATTAGGGACAAAATGTCTTCAAATGTTTTCCATAAACAAAAGAAGGAAATGATTAGCTTTAAGGGATTAACCAGTCTTTATGCAGTATGTATGTATTCAGAAGATCTGGAGTTTACTTGTGCCATGGAAGCAGGATGAACCCAGAAGCAGACAAGCTCTGAAATCATTTTCTAAGATTCCTGCATTTTCTATTTTGCAGGAGGGCCATTATGCTCGTGTCCTGCTTGCAGGCTTCTGGTTGGCCACTATATGAGCAGGATGCTACATGATCCGACAGGGCCTTTCTTGCTTTTGAAAGTTTATGCAATGGGTTTCAGTTGAAGAATTAGAAGAGGAGATGTCTGTTTGAAAGATTTGGGGAGTTGAGGGCCCGATTCTCGACTGAACCTCCCTAAACCACACAAGCCTCCATTCTTGATTTCTGCTCCCTTTCCCACACTTTCCATGCTGTTTCTGATTTTCTTTATGGACTAAATAAATGATTTAGCAACTGGGGTAGGGCTGAAATGGAAGGGTACAGGGGTACCAACTTGAATAAAATATTGTGGGTGTCCAGGTCAGTGCTGCCCCACATAATCAATCACATTTGTGGGGGCCTGGCTCACTCAAATATTTTATTGTGGGGGCCAAAGCCCCCTCGCCTCTAGTAGCTGACTCCTATGGAAGGCTATGTCCTATTTCCTGCACAAGTTTGTCCAACTGGCCCTGGAGTCATTGTATGGAAGTGGAATGAGCAACAGTATCACAATCCTACAAGTGATGACCAGTCAGATCATTTCACGCCCTTAGAAATGTTTTCTGTAGCCTTTGTAGCAAATATTTTCTTTTCTCATGGTTTACTATTCTGCTCAATGCATGTAACATTTGAGTGCTCATGAAACAATTTAGCAAGCACATGAAAGCAAGGAACCTTCTCTTGCATAACCACCACCAAGATAAGTTAGAGCTGCATCATGAAACAATCTGATGCATTTCTGAATTTTCCAACAGCTTTTGCCCAAGGCGACTGTTAAACTGGGGACACAGGAACAATTTAGTCTTTTAAAATATTGTTCTGAACTATTCCAGAAGGTTAGTATAGGGACATCTAGGGATGTGCCCTTCTTCCTGTCTCTCCAGCTAAAAATTCTAAGGGGCCCTTGAAAGTTGTTCTTCCTCTCTATCTCTCTTCCAGACGACCAGCAGCTAGCTGTTCTGAATATTGTTTGTTGTGTTGTTATATCACTTCTGAGTGGCTCCAGCAAATCTTACAAGTTCTTCTAAGATCTGAGGCTCCTTCAGATGACCTGTTTATTGAGCATTCATCCTGATTTGCTTGCACAGAGCTTATACGGAGGGTAAACTATGTCTCATCTTCACTGAGAATTCATTCAGATTTGTTTGCGGAGATGTTATATGGTGATGAGCATTCATCCTGCATTAATTCTGATTTGCCTGCATGGCATTTATATGTCTCCCCATTAAACATTCATTCATTCCACATTTTTCAGAGCATTTTGCCAGCACTTTCCCAATCATAAAAAGTTTATTTAAAAAATAAGTAAAAAGTAGATTTGTTGCCCAAGGGAGACAGAGCACTTTCATCCACTTTAATTGTGCAAATCTAAATTCCCAGGATAGTGCTCGAATATTTCCTGCAAAATTCTGTCTGGTAGTGACCCTAGACAGCTTGTGCATGTGGGGAAATAAGATAATATAAACAACTTTCATCACAGTTCAGCCTCCATATTTCCATCATGGTGAAGGGGCTTGCAACTAAGGATCTGCCCGGAGAGAAAGATAAGCTATCTAATGCTTGGGTCCTAGTGTTGATGGTGAATCTGTTTCTTCTTGCTAAATCTTTTGTTCAAATCCTGCTTCTGGAAAAAGGTTCTCCATGTCTTCCAAGTTCTAACATCTGGTGCAAGCAGTACCAGGCACTTACGTCATCAAGATAAATAATTGTGAAGAGCCCTCGGAAGGAAGTTGCAGCATTCATGCTATGCTGGTTGTTGACAGGTTCTGTGACAAATTGGGAGAAAGATAAGTAGAATGATTTATGATGAACAGGTGATGACTGCTTAAGAAATGAACGGACCATTTCTATGGCATGGACCACTTTTCTGCATGAGAGGCACAGGTAACTGAAGAGGTGAGTTATGTAGCACTAAATCAGACTCAGTTGTGCAACAGATTCAGTACTGTGATTGCAGTGGGTCTTCTAGGTGCCTGTGGTCTCTGAGTCTTTTCACATTCAAAATCCACATTCCATCAGTAAGATATATAACATTCCTTCCTTAAGAAGACCCCAAGCTTGTAGAGTAAGATGTGTGATATATTATTAGAAAAGCTGCTAGTGATGGCTTATTATCTGTTTCTTTAAGAAATGGTATACCCTGCCTGAGCAATTACAAATTCCCTAAGCTGCTTACATTTGTTTTAATGACCACAATTTCTAACTAGAAAAAAAAATCCTGTTAATACTAAACATCAGAAAACAAAACAACAGCAAGTAACGCTGGAATGGTAAAATCAGAGGCAAAGTCTCAAACTGGTGCTCAAGAAATTAAAATGTATTATGATGGAGGTTATGCCCGGGAGAGAGCAGAATGCACTGTTTTCTTCTAATGACATAAACTGTGGAAGTTCATGTATATAGCATGTCTGTTCAAAGGTTGTGTCCTTCAAACCCATGTGTTCCGATCAGTACAAGAGGTGAATCCAAACTGCTCCTGTTTTTTAATACTGTTATGAGTTTGTGGGGTGCCTGGACTCCCCTTCTAATTCCTGGACCCTGCTTCTCATTTTTGGGTTCCAGACACTGGATTTAGCATGTTAAAGTATAAGCCAGGAGCCACCCTGGTAATGGCCCGCAAGGATGTGTGGCTCTATGCCCGAGGGCAAATGGAAGGAGTCCCTCTTTCAACTCAGAATTAGTTACACAGACAAAAGCCTTTGAAGGAGTTTTAGGGTTGGAAGGAGGGCAGTTGTTTTTAGGATTGCAACTGAGGATGCTGTAAGCTAGAGAGGGAAAATGGCAGTCTGTTAAACGCAGCAAGCTGAGCAAGGAGACAGAGGGCCATGGCTGATTTCCCCAAGACTGAGGCCATGGGAAAAGCAAGAACCTCCTGGAGTGTAATGCTGTGAGCCCCTCCATCATAGGCTCAGGTTGGAGATATGTGTATATAAACCATATATCATAAAGACACCACAGTCTCCTCTGTGCCTTATTTCCAAAGGAAACACAAACCCTTGGTAAGCGCCTTGGTTCCTTTGGAACCTCACACCACTTGGAGACTGGGGTGGCATGTAACAATATTTTCAAAGAACAGCCATTGTATTCCACTCCCAAAAATCCTTGGTGCAACCTAAACTCTGTTTTGCACCCAGCACCTGAGGTTAGCCACGTGGCAATGATGACCTCCTCTGTCATGGCATCCCAACTCTGGGACACTTTCCTAGTGCCTAGTTTCGTCAAATGTAGGGGCCTGGAAAAGACTTTTTTCAAAAGAAACAATCCCCAGGCTTTCGATGGCTACTTTATATCGGCAACATCTGAGCTTTTTTAAATTGTATTAACTTTTTGGTGTTTGCCACACTTTGGGCTTCTTTGGGAGGAAGGAGGAATAGCTCAGACTCCTATTCATCTCAGAGTCATTGCTTTGAACCCCACTTTGGGTAAAATATTCCTGCATCGCAGGGGGTTGGACTAGATGATCCTTATGGTCCCTTCCAATTCTACAGTTCTTTGAGTCTGTGAAAGTCAATAAGTAACAAATACATAAATGTCCACATCTGAGCAGGCGTCTGCTTGCAAGAGTATTAAGTTGAACATGGACACATTCCTATACACCAGGGATATGGTAATCACCCAATGAGCAGACATGTGCAGAATCACACTGTAAGTCAGTTGAGGGTTGTGCTAATAAATCTGTGTAGTTTGTGTAAAATTCATCAAGGAACCCATTCACCTTTAACAGCACATTTTGAGCCCGATTTCCCTTCTTCCATTTCTGTCACCCACGCTTCACATCCAGTCAGCTCCACTCCATATGTATGGTTTAATAAATAAATATTTATACATGCTAAATAGGCTAGAGAGAGAGATGATAGGGTTTTGTTTCCCCCAGAGGAAGGGTGTTCTGAAAGTGGGACTGTTGTTTTCCCTGTTCCCCTGGTTGCTCCTCCATGCTGCCGGCTGCTCAACTAACGGTGGCTGCAATTCTGTGCACACTTATCTGAGAATAGACCCCATTGAATGCATTAGACAGACTTACTTACAAGCTGACAGGCATGGGATTGTGTTGAAGAGTGAGGCATTCATAGCTGGCAGGCTGGCTGCTGGGGCCTCTTTCCAAATGCTGGAAAGGGAAAAGGCGAGGCTTTGAGCTAACAGGAAGTGGAATCTGGCCCCGCCCCTTCCCAGAGCCTGAGAAATGATATCAGGAGCCATTTTACAAGTCCAAGTTGACAACTGCAGATGGGGGAAAATCTTTTTGCAGCAGGCTAGATAGACTTTGCAACATTTAGCATGCTGTAATTATGGCTCAGGGACGTGGGTGGCGCTGTGGGTTAAACCACAGAGCCTAGGACTTGCCGATCAGAAGGTCAGTGGTTCGAATCCCTGCAACGGGGTGAGCTCCTGTTGCTCGGTCCCTGCTCCTGCCAACCTAGCAGTTCGAAAGCACGTCAAAGTGCAAGTAGATTAATAGGTACTGCTCTGGCGGGAAGGTAAACTGCATTTCCGTGCACTGCACTGGTTCGCCAGAAGTGGCTTAGTCATGCTGGCCACATGACCCGGAAGCTGTACGCCGGATCCCTCGGCCAATAAAGCAAGATGAGCGCTGCAACCCCAGAGTCAGTTATGACTGGACTTATTGGTCAGGGGTCCCTTTACCTTTAATTATGGCTCAGTTGGTAGAGCATGAGATTCTTAATCTCAGGGTTGTCGGTTCAAGCCCCACATTGGCTGAAAGATTCCTGCATTGCAGGAGGTTGTGTCCAAGGAAGGTCCTAGAACAGATAATTAAACAGTCAGCCTGTGAGCATTTAGAAAAGGATGCTGTGATTACTAAGACCCAGCATGGGTTTCTCAAAAATAAGTCATGCCAGACCAATCTGATTTCCTTTTTTGATAGAATTGCAAAGCTGGTGGATCAGGGAAATGCTGTGGACATAGTGTATCTTGATTTCAGTAAGGCTTTTGACAAAGTCCCCCATGATATTCTCGCGAGGAAGCTGGTAAAATGTGTGTTGAAAGAGGTAAGCGTTCGGCGAAAGAAGAATGGCAGACAAAATAAATGGACTACGCAGAATTAGATAAAATGACAGGAAGGATTCAAAACCTGCGGGACCAGAGATTCACAGAAGATTGGAAGAAATATGCGAACTATTTGAAGAGCAACTGTAATCAACAAATTATGCTAGTAGGACTACAAGAAGTTTTGTAAGGAGAAATGTATGAAGCATTGCAAAGTAGAGAAAGAATAGGGATATTAGTTATGAGATTTAAATGTAATAGTGGAAGTAAGAAATGTACATTAAGTGAATAGATTGGAAATTTTTCAGATGTGATTGATGGAAGTCGAAAAAATGGTATAAGACATGGAAGTATGTTTAATTATTGTTGAAAATGATATGTTGAAAAACTAATAAAAAATTTATAAGAAAGAAAGAGGTAAGCATTAGGTAGATTTGTAGCTGGTTAACTGACCAAATCCATTAATGGTTCCTAGTCATCCTGGAAAAAAGTGAGAAGTGGGGTGGCCATCTGTCAAGGATGCTTTAGCTGAGATTCCTGCATTGCAGGGAGTTGCATTAGATGACCCTTGGGGTCCCAACTCTATGATTCTATGATTCTAGATGACCCTCTAGTCCTTTCCAGGCCTACAATTCTATGATTCTATGCTAATGTGATTGTTATTGTTCTCTCTCTCTCTCTCTCTCTCTCTCTCTCTCTCTCACACACACACACACACACACACACACGATTTTAGTTTGCATTTTTTTGCTGTCTTTATATTGGGCTATTCTGCCCCTTGTAAACAGGTTTTCATGTTATTTCAGAGACCCGCAAAAAAAAAAAATTTGACCAGAGGTGAAATGGAACAAAGGAAATATGGAGAAGAGGCCCTTTAACAGTTTAAATAGAGGAAACTTGTTTCCTTGCTTTCAGAATTTTCATCCTTTTTCTCCCTTCATATGATTCACTTACATGGCCTTGGTCTTTATTTAGTTTGAGGCCACAGACATTAATCATCCAAACTGAATCTTCCTCACCATCAGCCATTACTTCAATATCATCTGTAAAGATCAACTGAACAGCCATTATCATTTGGTACTTGTAAAATCTACCACAGTTATGAAATAATAAGGGAATAAATGCTTGCCTTTGGGTGGAATCCAACTTTTATCTAAAGCGATCTGCTACACAAGAGGGAATCTGCAATTTTGTCAAAGTCCTTCAAGTGGATTAGGTCTACCAGTATTTTCTGATAAGGTTACTGTCAGGGACTCTGGGGCTTGAAGTGTCTAAGGCTGTGAATTACTATGAAAAGTCTGTACTAAGAACCCACTTTGAGTACAGAAAAGACTAGGGGTGTACAATAGTGCCCCTCCTTGAAGTGATTGGCAGGAAGTATGAACCCTCTGGACTGGACTATAATATACAGTGGTGCCTCGCAAGACGAAATTAATTCCGCAAGTTTTTTCTTCTTGCGAGTTTTTTGTCTTGCGAAGCACGGTTTCCCATAGGAATGCATTGAAAATCAATCAATGTGTTCCTATGGAAACCGCCTTCAGACCAGGTCCGGGGACAGTCTGTCCCCCGACCTCTTCTGAAGGCTGGGGGGGGGGACAAGGGCTTTTCTTTCCACCGCCAGCCTTCAGAAGGCTGTTCTGACGGCTGGCGGTGGGAAGAAAAGCCCTTCTCCCCACCTCCCGCCCCGCAAGCTCTGGGGACAGGAGGGCTTTGCTGCCGACCGCCAGCATTTTAAAAGCCCCCGGGACAGCGGAGACTTCTTCGCTGTCCCGGGGCGATTTTAAAATGCTGGCGGGTGGCAGCGAAGCCTTCGCTGCCGACCGCCAGCATTTAAAAAACCCCCGGGACAGCAGAGACTTCTCCGCTGTCCCGGGGCGATTTTAAAATGCTGGCGGGCGGCAGCGACCTCTTCTGAAGGCCGGCGGTGGGCGAAAGTCTTTGCTCCCGACAGCCAGCATTTTAAAAGCGGTCCAGGATAGCGGGAAAGCGCGCTTCCCTGCTATCCCGGACCGCTTTTAAAATGCTGGCGGTCGGCAGCAAAGCCTTTCGGCCCCCACCGGCCTTCCTGGACCTCTTCTGAAGGCCGGAGGGGGGCGAAAGACTTTGCTCCCCACCGCCAGCATTTAAAAGAGGTCCCCGGAGATTTCCCTATGGGCTTTCTTCTTGCGAAGCAAGCCCATAGGGAAATTCGTCTTGCGGAACGACTCAAAAACGGAAAACTCTTTCGTCTTGCGAGTTTTTCGTTTTGCGAGGCGTTCGTCTTGCGAGGCACCACTGTAAACACTAGGAGCCTAATGTTCTGCCTTTGGCCGCACACACACACCATACATTTAATCCTGGGAACTGTAGTTCACCCAGAAAGGGCTACAAATTCTAGTACCCTTAAAAATTATAGTTCCCAGGATTCTTTGGGGGAGCATACATGCTTTAAATGTATGGTGTCTATGCAGCCCTAGTCTGAACAAGAGAACAGTGCTTTCTGCTTGCTGCGCATTAAATTCTAGCAACTAGCTCAAGTCACCTCACAGACCCTGAGTTGGAGACCCCCCATGGCTAACAGGCCATACATGGCCAGTCATCTATTGATGCTATTATTTTTATTATTATTATGTTATTAGTAAATGTAATAGCTGTAGTAATGATATATAGTACATTATGTAGAGTAACTTCAGCAAATGCTAGCTCCAAGGAACTTACAATCTAAATTCAAATGGCTGGAAAGGACGATAGGATGGGGCAACTTGGCGTCCTTTTAGACAAGACTTTTAATGTGCATTTGGGGCAATTTATGCTCTTGAGGATATTGAGATGGTCATACACGCTTCCACTTTTAGATTTGTGCCCTCGTGTCTTTCTCAATGGTCACATGGCATCTCTTGCAATCTCTGTGGGGTCTGTAGTTCCTCCTCAACCACAGCCAAATGTTCCATTTTTTAAAAAAACTCACTTTTGTTGCGCTACAGTGCTAGGGTGTCACAGCAATATGATGACTTTTTGGTATTGTTGCCACTCCCACATTCATCCAGTGGATGACGTTTCAGTGGAAATGAATGGAGGCTTAGCACAGAAATCACATATTTGTACTTTTTTAAAAAAGCAGGGTGGGGAGAGGTTGCGCTAGGGCTCTTTGCCGCATTGCTGCTATCAGAGCTGTCCCGCTTTCTTTGCTGCTGGATCAGCTGGTGTTTACAGAGCTGGCTTGCAGGTAGAAAAGAGGAGGAGTGAGGGATGTCATTGGAGTATGGTGGTAAGCTAATAGTGAAGGCCATGTTGCATTCCCCTCCTCCCATCTTTGTTCCTTCCTTTGCTCTTGGGGCTGTGACTGCACCTTTGCCTGTCTGTGGGGTACATGGAGAGAGGAGGAAGAAGACTAGCAATAATGAGTGGCAGCAAAAATCGAAGGATTTTTAATCTTTGTTGGAAGCTGCCCAGAGTGACTGGGGAAACCCAGCCAAATGGGCGGGGTACAAATAATAAATTATTATTATTATTATTATATTATTATTATTATTATTATTATTATTATTATTATTATTATTATTATTATTATTTTTAAAAATCGTGACAGTTTTTAAAGTGGAGTGTGCGGTCCAGTTCCTGACTGCATTTCCTGCCCCATCCCTAAAGTGAGGATCCCTCCGCAGCCTCCACTTGGTGTATTCCACCTAGAATAACAGCTATTTTCCTTGATAGAAGGGAGAAGTAAGGAGACAGTTATGGGCAGTTCAGGAAGGCAAAATGCATAGGTGCTACGGCTGATGTTTAACATCTGTTAAGCCTCCGTGGTGTGCTAAGCACCATTAGTTAACTAAATTTTGCCCATGAAATTAGGGGTTCAGCTGCAGACTGTAGAAAACCCCCAATTACAGAATCAATGATAGAATAACACTCCAGGATCATGGCTGGGCCAGCTATCTTCATGAATACATTCATGGCATTTCTGGTTGGGATTAGAGCAAGCTGGTAGTAGGAGGACAGTGGCTTTAATGTAACCACCACAGAGCACACCAAAGATGTTCTCCTGACTTTTCACCCTGGCTAAGCTGTACACTATGATTCAATTAGATCTCTTACATTGTTCACTGACTTTTGGTAAATTACACCTTTGATTTCTGGTCCAATGAAAAGGTGCTAATTACCTTTTTAAGTGCTCGTTTAATGTTCTGCGGTGACATAAAGCATTAGTGCAGCAGACTTGCGTGCAGGAACCTTCCAGAGTGTTCTCCCCCACTGCTTTGTTTAATCAGCCTTTTCCCATTTCTGCTTTCCTTTTCTCCACCCCTTCAAGGCCCCTACGCGGCTAGCTCTTCTGCAGATGAATAAATCTACTATATTGTTTGCTGAAATTGGCTGTCTTTTAGCGTAATGAAAACAGAAACAGATCAGGGTAGCCTGGAAGATTCTCTCCCATTGTCACATTCGGTATTTTACTTCCTGCATCCCAATTGCCAGTATTTCTGCATCCACCAACTCCACACAAACAGAGTTTTCTTCAGCAAATCTTGCTGAAGTCACAACTTGCAGAGTCTGGATAACATCCACTAGATGATAATGTAGGTTGCATTGTGTTTCCCCTGCTATATTACTCACAGGCATGTCAATAGAATTTGGAAGGCTGCATTTTTCAAAGCTACTAGATAAACAGGCACTCCTAAACTTATTTCCTTTTAAATATCCCGTTTCAACCAACAGGATTTGCTGCCAAGGAAATATGCTTAGAATGGTGCTGGGGCACTTCTATGTAGATTACTTTGTAAAGTGTCTTATTAAGACTGGTCCAGATTTTCTAGCAGGATCTGCAAGTATGGTACAGTGATATTATGTGCCTTACCAGATAAATCCTTGTTGCAGGAAATACTTATCCTGCGGCCTCATCCGCAAACATATATTTTATTAGCTGGCAGATCTTCCTGCAAAGAATCCTGGGCCTTGTAGTTTGGCAAGGAAATGGGAATTCTGTTAGTAATCTCTAGCTCCCTGTCACACAAATTTGCTACTAACCTCAGCATTACGTATGAAGAATGACCATTGTACTAGCTTATGTCTGTAGTATCAACGTGCCTAGAGGTACTTTGTGTTGGCACTCCTATTTGTTGGAGAAGCTTACATCTGGAATTACACTGGGGCTACATGTAACATTGACCTCATCAGAGTGTTTAAAGCCATGCCACCTTTTTTGTAGGTGCAATTGTTCAGGAGTGTCTAACCCCTGAGCAAGGAAAGGATTCTTACTAAGGCTGTGTACACTGAATTACTGGCTTAAAACACAGGTAAAGGTAAAGGTACCCCTGCCCTTACGGGCCAGTCTTGACAGACTCTAGGGTTGTGCGCTCATCTCACTCTATAGGCCGGGAGCCAGCGCTGTCCGCAGACACTTCCAGGTCACGTGGCCAGCGTGACAAGCTGCATCTGGCGAGCCAGCGCAGCACACGGAACGCCGTTTACCTTCCTGCTGGTAAGCGGTCCCTATTTATCTACTTGCACCCGGGGGTGCTTTTGAACTGCTAGGTTGGCAGGTGCTGGGACCAAACGACGGGAGCGCACCCCGCCGCGGGGATTCGAACCGCCGACCATGCGATCGGCAAGTCCTAGGCGCTGAGGTTTTACCCACAGCGCCACCCGCGTCCCACAAAACACAGCTAGGTGGCTCTTTTACTCAATTTGGATCAAAGCACTGTTTTGGGGGGGGGGATGCATCAATATGCAGTATTTCACAAGAAGCAACAGGACAAATATTGATTGTGGCTAATGGCACGTGTATGCCACTTCCGAAACTGGCAATGGGAGTGCACTGGATGAGGAGCAAATGGGTGTGCATGCAAAGCCTAACTTCCACTCTGCCTCCACCACATCCTGAATTCTGTCCCGTTTCCCCCTTGAGCTGGTGGAGCCCCAGTGGTATTGTTAGGTTGCTGTATCTCACCTCCACTCACTACAGGTGTACGTTGAGGACAGAATCACTGTGTTACTAACTGACAGCATTTGATAAATGACATGCAATTGTGTTTTGGCAGCTGACAGTTTACGAGATTTCAAAGTTGATGCTTGCCAAAATCAAAGCCTTCAGGAGGTTCCAGTGGAAAGCTTTTGAATTTCAGGCTGTCAGGCAAAATGTCACATGCAAAGCCTGGCCACGTTCCAAATTTTGCCATTCACATTTTAAGTAAATTTCCATTATTTTGGAATACTCATTTCAGATTCAGTATCGGGCACTAATGGCATTTTCTCCTTTTTGGCAAATGTCTGATGGCCAGTTTCCCAAAAGCAGGGATCTGACAAAAGATGAGGTGAGAGAACAGAAGCCAGAATCCTGTTGGAATCATGGTGGTACATAAAGCAGCCTGTAGAAACTCCAGGGCTCCCTTCACTCAACAGACATTCCCAGCACATGACATAGATGTAGTTTAAACACTGGTTTTTTATGCTTTTAAGTACAATAGCCACTTTTATTCAGTTCTATGCCATTTAGGACCTGTCTGTTTAAGTGTTCATCTTCCTCCATACAAATCTCACAGGTCTTCCACAGGTCTGCCTTCCAACAGGGCAAAATTTCTGATAGCTGCAAAACACTCCCCCCCCCCCCCCGAATTAAAATTGGAGCTGTACTTCACTCTTCCTGCACCTAAGCCAGCATTCCGAAATCTGGTGCCCTCCAGATGTTTTGGACTAAAATTCCCATCAGCCCCAGTAAACACATGCTGGCTAACTGGAGAACAGCAGGTTGGCAAAGGCTGCCCTAAAGTGTTCTTTTAATATGCAAGAGCAAGAATTAACTGCCTGTGGAGGGAGTTGCTCTGGTGCTCCTGTATGAGAATTACCGGTAGTTTCTGGTTCCATATCCTGGTTTTTAAGTGTGAAGAGCCTTGGGAATAATAGTACCTTTTCCTTTAAAATCTTCTACTTTTAACTTAATGACTTCCCCTCTTGCCACATACAAAGCATTCCAGGGTGGAGTTTCCCTCACTAGCCTGATCCCTCAACAGAAGAGGATAATCTTTTCCATTCACACCTCTTAATTCTACTTACCTGGGCTGCTGGAAGTAACTAATTGTTCAGTTCTTCTATGTAGGTGATGAAACTCATGTGACTGGAGTGTAATGAAAGATCCCCCTGGTGATACTGGTCACTTTTGCCTGTTTGATTCTCAACCCTGTCTCTTCACTCTCAGGGCATAAACATGGGGCAGAGTAAGGAGGCAGTTCAGGAATCAGTAGTAGGCCCCGTACCGTGTTTTTATTCATCCCGCGGGGGGGGGGGAGTTATGGGGTGGACAGGCAGGGGGACAAGTGGTATAACAATGAAATAAATAGCATTTTGACTCACACTGTTAAAGCTGAGCATATGCTCCATTTAGTAACTTGGGAAGGGACCATTCTTCTGCCAACAGTTCTGTGAAGAAAGGCATCTATAAATCTACGACCGGACAAGAGTTCAGTAGAGCTTGTGTATCTACAAATATGCATGCTGATGTTCTTTCCATTAGATTTCTTTTTAAAATTTACTCCAGCTTATTTCATTATTGCTTCTAAAGAAGATTACATTTGTCCTAGTTTGAACTTGGAATATAATTTTAGTTTAATTTTTAACTGAGCCACAGCCCTCTGCTTTTTTTTTAAAAAAAGAACTGTCAGATTGTTACACAAGAACTGGAATGGCTCCCTTCAAACTTCCTTTGCTTTCATGCCTCCCTTTCCTTCCCATAAATTTCCACTGTGACTTGACACAAGGTTTATTCTGCTGGTGAAGCGGGGGGAATTCCACTGAACTGCGGTGGAATCTTTGAAATATTTTGGTATCTGGGGCATTTTTTTTCTGGATAAAAATTGGAAGCACACACTACACTACCCCATACTTAAAAAATAAAATAAAGTACACACATATTGTCTTGATTAGCTCTCAAAACTATAGGCAGGATACATCCTTCTTGTAACTGCCCAGATAGCACTGCCTGCTGGTGTTTCACTGTCCTTTTGTCCTGCCGCAGCTCAGGGATATTAATTTGCTTTCTGAGCAATGGTGATGCTTCAGGGACACTTCTGTGCCTGTCAGCTGAAGTATTGGCTGCATCAAGGAATCCTGTGTGTCCTTACTCTATTTCTCAGGATGATGTCAATGCTCATATGCTGGCAGAGAAAGAGTAATCAATATGGTATTGGGCTTCCTTGCATCAGCAGTTAAGAGTAGTTGTGCACCCAGCATAGTGGCTTTCGATGCAATCCTATACGTATCCGCACAGAAATAAATCCCACTGAGTTCCATGGGACTTAATTCTAGGTAGGTGTGTATAACATTGTGGCCTTCATTTTTCAAGGCAGCCTAGTTCCCCTCTCTTGGTACACTAGTATGTCCTAGCACATAGTTTGGGAATCACTGCTTTAAAACACAAGGGGGAAGAAAGAGGGAACCATGAATTATATAATTGTAGAGTTGGAAGGGACCCGGAGGGTGCTCTCATTCAGCCCCCTGCAATGAAGAATATTTTAAATTATGATGTATTTTAAATTATGATGTAGCTAAGTTAGTTGAATGTTAGTCCCATTGAAATCAACAGAACTTAGTCATTTCTGTGAGAACTAATTTCAACTAACTTAGCCTGGATCTATCCTAAAGTACTTGGGTCATTTCATTTCCCTCTTTCTTTCCCACTTCCTTTCTTTACTATCCCTCTTCTTGACTTCAGGGGAGTGGGAGGAAAAGCTGTTTGGCTGTTTGTTTGTGTGTCTGAGAGAGAGATGTGTAAAACAGAGAAGCATCTTAAGGAAGTGTTAGGGCATGATTGGGGAACTTGCTGCCCTCCAGATACTGGTGGACTACCAACTCTCAGCATCGCTGACCATTGGCCATGCTTGGTCAATGAGAAAAGATCAGCAGATCATCAGTCATCAGTCAAGTACAGATATAAAGTTAGTGACTTATCTTAAGAGTACTGATTTATGCAGAATGACCTGCTTTTTTAATTCTGTACTGGCTAGTTTCACGAGCTAGAGAGAAGACACCAGGGAGGTGACAAAGGGCCAGGGGGAAGTGCCATAGCTCAGTGACTTAGCATCTGCCTTATATTTAGAAAGTCCCAGGTTCAGTTCCTGGTGTCTCCAGGTATGGTGAGGAAAAATGCTTGTTTGAAATTCTGGACAGCAGCTGCCACCTAGAGTAAACAATATTGAGCTAGATGGAATGATGGTCTGACTCAAAGTATGACAGTTTCTTATGCCCCTGTGTCAAGCCTGTTAAGAAGGGATCTTGAATGGCTCTGATAGACCTGGAGGAAATTGCCCCTGAACAGAACAGAACCAGCAGCCTTTCAAAAACTGTTGGGACCCTTCTTGCTCCTTCTGTTATAGTACTTGGATCATTTCTGAACCAGCTTCTTCAATACCATCATTTGGCCATCAGGGATGAGGACATTCTAGCTCAGCAGAAACCAAGCCAAGCATTCTCTTGACTTGCAAGCCGCCATGGTAGTGACAGGAGGAGGAGGTGAAGGTAGTTATGATTAGATGGGCTCAGGACATTGGACATACCATCTTGATGAGTGAGTGGGAAACACTCTGGAAAATAAACATGAACTTTGCAGCATGCTACCATTAAAGAAAACATGTTAAAGATGCAATATAGTTGGTATCAAAACTTTCAAATATATATAAAAACATAGCAAACAACTGTTGGCTGTGCAGGGAAGGTGAAGGAGATACGTATCACATGTGGTGGACATGCAGAAAGATTAGAGAGTTTTGGAATCTCATTTATGATGAGCTGAAAAAGATCTTTAAGTTAACCTTCTTAAAAAAGCCAGAAGCCTTTCTGCTTGGAATTTCAGGTAAAGACATTCCAAAAATCTAAGAGAAAATTGTCTATATGCAACAGCTGCAGCCCGAATACTGATCGCAATGAATTGGAAAGGGGAGAAAGTTCCAACCTTATCAGATTGGCAGTGCAAATTACTGGAATATGCGGAAATGGCGCAATTGACTAACAGGCTAAGAGGTAATACAAGACAATCATTTATTCAAAATTGGGATATGTATAAGAGATATCTACAGAATAACAGCAGTACAATATCTGTGGCAGCATTTGAATGACCCTTGTCTAAACGAACTGTTAAGAAACAAGAAAAAAGGTAGGAATTGTTGTAAGAAAGTATTAGAAATTACAGAAAGAGTAAGGTAATAATGATAAGTACATTCATCACCAGAAAGGTTATATGCATCGGGAAATGATAAGAAGTCTATTCTATGTTAGCAAAAAGATAGGAAAAAAGAGATTGCATAAATTTAATTTACATTTAATTTTTGTAAACATATATAAGATTATTAGTACATGATTGTTTTCATCTTGGTATATTGTGTATATTAACTACGAATTTCAATAAAGTATTTAAACTGGGGGGGGGGGGGTGGAGACGTCTGGGCTTGGCAGCCAGTCTCCAAGTCAACACCTCCAGCCTTACAGGCCCCAAGGAGATGTACTTTGCCATGGAGAGCTTATGCTGATTTACGGACCAGCACTGCTTGCCTGGGTGCCTCTCTGCTTCTTTATGCTCAGCATGTCTCTTTATAAATAAACAGTTATCGTAAAAACAGCACACGTCTCCAGTGCTCTCTCCTCACAAGGAAACTAAATTCTGTGTAGCACTGCTTCTGAAACTTCTCACTGCTTGGGGAAGGAGGGAGTGTGTAACACCATTATTGCAAGAGACAATGTGGCCTGTTAGATTTCATTCAATTATTAGTTGAAAGGGGAAGCCTTTTTTTAGTTTAGGGTGTGCATTTGCCACAGAAAAGAAGAGATGAAGGCTGTTTAGACCCTGCAGGAACCAGCAAATATTCCTTTTAATAGCCTATATGAGGCCCCACAAGTGGAGCTTCCTTTTGCCTATATTTAGAAATTGCCAGTGCACAGAAAGAGCATAAATGCTTGTCCATTGTCTGTTTCGTTAACATAGTTATTTGGATGGATGCTGGATCCATCTGTTGTGCTGCCTGCTGTCTTACTGTTTAAAAGGCTGATACACCACACATGGCTCATAGGAAAGGAGCCCTGAGAGCCGACAAGGCTTCAGTGCTTATGTCCCATTCGATTATCTTCATATGAATTAAACCATTTCCAGAAGGGAATGCATTTTGCTTTATTTATTTATAGTTTGATTCTGTGCAACAATGAAATCTGTAGCTTGTTGGAGCAAGGGAAGAAGAAATTCCACCAGCGAGGTCTCCGCCACTCATCTTACATGCAGGACAAATTGATTTTGAGGATGTTGATGCTTGTCAGCGTTACTGTTTTAGATTTGTGGCTATGTGTCCTGCTTTCGAATGCCATCTATCTGTGACTTCTATTGTGTGTTTTCAAAGGTGTCTAGTGCAGTAGAGAAAATGAGCTGCTATGAAAATAAGAATGCTCTGTGAACTCCTGGTTCAAATCTTGCTTCATCCCTAATTCACTGGGAAGCCTCAGACGACCGCCATCTCAGCCTTAGAGATAATAAAACTAGTCTATTTTACAGGGCTGTTGTAAGGATTATTGGGGGCTTGTGAAGTGATTTGTGTGTGATTTGGTCCCTGTGAGTGATGGGGGGGGGGAGCGGGAATTACCACAGGGACCCTCCTTGCTTTCTGTCACCAGCACTCATAAGCCAGATAAAATAGATTATTAGTCTGGTAGCTTCCCTTGTGAGGAAGTTGCACAGAATGAGTGCTGCTACAGAGATGACTGCTCAGAGCTGCCAGCCTAAATTTAGGTGGTCAAGCAGGGCTTTCTACAATGATTTATGGATTGCAGGGGCACTTTATGGGTCAAGAGATTCCTTCTAGCACCCTGGCGGCGGTCCATTTAGGGCTTTAAATTTAAGAACCAGCACCTTAAATTGTGTTTGGAAGCAAACTGATAAGCAGTGTCAATTTTATATAGGGTTAAAGGTAAAGGTAAAGGGACCCCTGACCGTTAGGTCCAGTCGTGACCGACTCTGGGGTTGCGGCGCTCATCTCGCTTTACTGGCCAAGGGAGCTGGTGTACAGCTTCCGGGTCATGTGGCCAGCATGACTAAGCTGCTTCTGGCGAACCAGAGCAGTGCCTGGAAATGCTGTTTACCTTCCCGCCAGAGCGGTATCTATTTATCTACTTGCACTTTGACGTGCTTTTGAACTGCTAGGTTGGCAGGAGCAGGGACCGAGCAATGGGAGCTCACACCGTCACGGGGATTTGAACCGCCGACCTTCTGATCAGCAAGCCCTAGGCTCTGTGGTTTAGACCACAGCACCGCCCGCGTCCCATAGCGCCACCCGTGCTATGGGTTAATGTATTCCAAACATGTTCCAGATCATATAGACAAGACAATGCACACAAGACCTGCTCTGACAGTTTACCAAGCATAAGTAAGTCAGGGTCAGAACCTCCTTCCATTAACCTCCCCCTTCCATGCATTCAGTAAACACAGATGGTCTTATGCACAGGGTTATTCTTGGTCTACCTTGTTCCAGGACGCTGCCTTCAAGCAGCTCATCAAGCTTTGTCCAGACCATCAACAGATGTAAAACCTCTATAGCACCACTGACTCTCAGGAGCTGTGCCAATTTGCAAGAGCTGTAAGCTAGGGTTTGACCCAGGATCTGAGAGCAAACGTGCCTGGCCTGCTGGTTTCAATGATCCTCAAACTGAAGCCACTCCTAAAAATCAATTAGACAGCACTTTGTTTCTTATCGCAGTAGCAGCAACCACAGCACTCTCCTGGAAATGGGAAGAAAGGGCAGAGGCAAATAACCACAGAACAAAAAGACAGGGGGAAAATATATAATCTGGGATAATCAGTGGACTTTCTGGGATCCCAACCGCAAATCCTTTGACAAAATACAAGGAGACAGAAGGGACTTGGTTTCAGATGGAAAGTCAGCTAAATAGGTGAATGAGTCCCCTTTAAACTGTCATCATTAATTTGAGCCAAACTTAATTTTAAAAAGCTAAACCAAAACAGCTGGATCTAGGAAGTGATGCTGACCTCTGCACTGGCTGTTTTCCTGTTCTCCGCTCAGTTGATCATCAGCTTCCACTTAAAGCAGACTAGAGGAGCCGACACACTAGCTAGAATCTGTTATTTTCTGAATATTATTTTTTGACATTATCAGCTTTAAGCTAACTCCATTTCCTGAAAAGGAAGCTCTCTTGAAGTATCCTCTTTATTGGTTCAGCTGAAATATTTAGGTTCCAATCCAAGAAGCATTATGCCAAAGCCAATGCGATGCCATTTCACCAAATGGCTGGAATGAATATGGAAATGTAGTCATAGTTGGAGAAGAAGCAGTACCTTTATGACATCAGCCTCCATTCACCCAATCCCTGCTCTTTTCTCAGATATCTTTTCCAGGCATGCAGAGTGGCTCTGAGTTGAGGGTGGACATCCATTAAGGCGGAAACCACCTTCTGCACAATGTAACACTCACACTGTGGGTTGTTTACATTTAGCAGAACATATTTTGTAAAACTGAGCCTGGTTGCAAGGAAGATGCAGAACACAAAACTTCTGCTAGGCAGGAGACAGACAACCATCTGGTAAAAACTTGCCTTTAATACTACTACTACTACTACTGTGGTACCTCGGGTTACATACACTTCAGGTTACATATGCTTCAGGTTACAGACTCCGTTAACTCAGAAATAGTACCTCAGGTTAAGAACTTTGCTTCAGGATAAGAACAGAAATCGTGCTCCGGCAGCACGGCGGCAGCAGGAGGCCCCATTAGCTAAAGTGGTGCTTCAGGTTAAGAACAGTTTCAGGTTAAGTACGGACCTCTGGAACGAATTAAGTACTTAACCCGAGGTACCACTGTACTACTACTAATAATTTAAAAAACAGCTCTGCCCCAACAGCCTACTACCTCTCCTGCAGAGGTGGAGACTAACTGTTAGGCTACTGCATCCTTTCCTTTGTGATTTGTTTAATACATGGTAACATCCATTTAGGGCTACTAATGTCGCATGGAGCTCCAGCTCTCATTCTTGTCATGCTAGCATGCTGCTGCTTTAGCACAGCCTGAATTTGGAGAGGTATTACAACTTGCATACCTCAACTACTCCATCTTTGAAACTCAGTACACACCATCAGGTGAAATTAGGCTGCAGTTCAGCCTGGTACCTAGCTGCACATACAGCTTATAAACATCTATTTTACTATAAATATAATTTTAAATAAACAAGATATAAATAAACAGTTCAAAAAAGAACACCTCCTATTGACTACTCAGTTCCTGTGGTAAGACCCAATCAGTCTTACCCCATTGTGTTAGCACTCAATAAAAGAACTGCTAATTATTTTAGTAAGTGCAAGGGCCAGCATTTTTTAATTGCTTTCTTGATTATAAAGAGAAGCATGACGGCCTATCATTAGAGCAGAGAGGCATTGACTATATCAACACCGAATTTTTATTACATCGCAAGTATATAAAACAAGAGCTTTCTGTTTTGGTACTGTACGCTTTGCACCATATCGACTTACTTTTATTGATCTTTAATAAAAAATGTATAAGTTGAAAGTGTTTTCCCAAACGGCATAAATTAATCGTTATTGCTCCACAGAAAACAAGAAATTGCACTGCAGTAATTAACATTTCCTGGCACCTAATCTGAAAGAGCGCATTGCAAGAAACAGGCCTCAAGGTGTTGTGGAAGTTTAAGAATGCTGCCAACACTAGCGTATGCCTGTTCACCATTCTTATCCCTTGATGCCAAGATCTTTTTATATAAGTGGGCATTTTTGTTTTTGTTTTTAAATGCTAGTACCCTTCTCAGCACAAGCTCATTGTCAGTGTTCAACTCAGCTCAGGTCTGGGAGGCTCACCCCAATGTCCTTAGCCCTGAGGAGTTAGCTAAAGAGCTCAGGAAGCCAAGTTGGCTTTAATAATCAGTTAGGCAGCAATAGAAATGTCAATAAGAGTGAGACATACTGTACAAAGCAGAAGGCCATAGGAGTGTTGATTTGAAGACATCTCATACTGCAGGTTTTCATCTCATCTAGGGAGCTGATATAGGGAGCTGGCTGGAAGCCAGCTGGAGCCTGACAAGGGTCTAGCTGGATGGTCAGCAAGACTATATTTCTTTGCCCTAGGCTACCAGCTTCTAAAATCTAGGCTTTCATAGCAACCTGAAGGTCAATAACTACTGGTTGCAATGTTGTTGTTGTTGTTGTTTAGTCATTTAGTCGCGTCCGACTCTTCGTGACCCATGGACCAGAGCACGCCAGGCACTCCTGTCTTCCACTGCCTCCCGCAGTTTGGTCAGACTCATGCTGGTAGCTTCGAGAACACTATCCAACCATCTCGTCCTCTGTCGTCCCCTTCTCCTTGTGGCCTCCATCTTTCCCAACATCAGGGTCTTTTCCAGGGAGTCTTCTCTTCTCATGAGGTGGCCAAAATATTGGAGTCTCAGCTTCAGGATCTGTCCTTCCAGTGAGCACTCAGGGCTGATTTCCTTAAGAATGGATAGGTTTGGTCTTCATGCAGTCCATGGGACTCTCAAGAGTCTCCTCCAGCACCATAATTCAAAAGCATCAATTCTTCGGCGATCAGCCTTCTTGATGGTCCAGCTCTCACTTCCATACATCACTACTGGGAAAACCATAGCTTTTACTATATGGACCTTTGTTGGCAAGGTGATGACTGGTTGCAATAGGAACCAACTAATAGTCCTTTAATTATCACCACAAAAACAAATCATATACATTTCCCCCTCTTTTCCAGTGGTGACCTTGAGTATGAAATCATTGAGGATGTATCTCCAGCTTTGATACTTTGCTGCCATCCAGCCTGTTCCTCTGATAAGATGCTATGCACCCTTTCCTTATTTCTTTTCTACCTCACCTCTCTGGGTTTGTGTGTGTGATTGCTTTGCTTCAAGCCTTGCTACTCTGTGAGGCAGAGCAATTTCTTTTGGTTTCCATTAGCAATGTGCAATCTCTACTCCACTTTACTTCTATCTGGGCTACTAATTATGAGCTTTCTCTGAGAACGATTTTTTTCCTTTAAAAAAGATCTTTTCTGAGAATTCTAAATTAGTTCATAATTTTCTGTCACATGCATATTCTTGAAGCGTTGTTAGTAACATCAAATGGTCTTCTGGCAACTTAGACCAACAGCTTTATTCTGGCATGTTCATTCAGGGTACATATATGTATAAACCAGAGAAAAGGAACCTTCTAGATGCTGGACTACAGCTCCCATTATTCCTGACCTTTGGCCATGCTGACTGGGGTTGATGGGAGTTGGAGTGTAGAACATCTGAAAGGCCACAGGTTCCCCATCCCTAATCTAAACTAAATATAATAAACACTGTGGCCCATCTGCACTGTACATTGCATGGGCAATGGTCAGTCTGATGGGACTTGTAGACCACAAAATATAGAGGGTACCAGGTTGGGGAAGTGTGCAAATAGCTCAAGAGGAATCAGTGCTAAAGCTGACATCTGTATGACATTCAGTCCTGTCCCAAATATGTTTACTTGGGTATCAGCTCCACAAATTTAACTGCAGCTTACTTCAGCATATGTGATTTCAGCATCAGAGTAACCATCTATCTCTTCAAAGGCAAATTAAAGGCTGTGTATACTTTTAAAGCATATCCAAAACACATTCTTCCTCTCAAAGAATTCTGGGCACTGTAGTTTGTTATGGCTTGCTGGGAGTTGTAGCTCTGACGGGTAAAATTATTTCCCAGAATTATTTCAGGGAAAGAATGTGCATTAAAGGTCTAATGTGAATGTGGCCCCATGCACAACATGTCTTTAAAAAAGCCCATAGATTATTTCTCTATAGGGATATGGCATAACCATTCTTAGTATGAGCTGTAGGAAAGGAGAAACTGGCACAAACAAGGTTTAGTTACATCAGGATTAGATCACAGTATGTTGTAGGAATGCAAGTGTGTCTATTTAAAGCCCTAAATGGCCTCGGTCCAGTATACCTGAAGGAGTGTCTCCACCCCCATCGTTCAGCCCGGCACTGAGATCCAGCACCGAGGGCCTTCTGGCAGTTCCCTCATTGCAAGAAGTGAGGTTACAGGGAACCAGACAGAGGGCCTTCTCGGTAGTGGCGCCCACCCTGTGGAACACCCTCCCTTCAGATGTGAAGGAAATAAGCAGCTATCCTATCTTTAAAGGACATTTGAAGGCAGCCCTGTTTAGGGAAGTTTTAAAATATTTAGTGCTGTATTATTTTTAACACTCGATTGGGAGCCGCCCAGAGTGGCTGGGGAAACTCAGCCAGATGGGCTGTGTATAAATAATATATTATTATTATTATTATTATTATTATTATTATTATTATTATTATTATTATTATTTGAAAACAGATGAAAATGGATGTTTGGGGTCCTAGAAATGAGGGTTGTATCCACACAAAACCCATGATGTTGTGGGTGGGCGTATTCCCTGATCACAACCACCATTCATTCATCCTGGGTGAATGTGCAAGGAAGAAAAGGCGCAGATAACCTGATCAAGTAGAGAGAGTCCAAACAGGTATGGAGTAAACACTGTGGACAGAAGGATCTAGAATCAATCTAAATTGAATGTTGAGGACGAGAACAAACAATTCTGGATGGAGGAAAAATGACATTTTTTTGTGCTACAAATGGGTTAGTGTGAGCACCACCCTTGTCATCAATTTCATGAAGAATTCTGCCCAAGCTTCAGATTTAGGATTTGAATTGGAGCAATTTGCCAGAGGGTCAAAATCCAACCATACTGTGGTACAGTATGTGCGTCTCTCATTACCCTTCCCCTGCCATATTTTAGTGGATGCACAGCTGTAGAATGACTTACATTATTTCTCACTTCTCTTGTGTCATTAACCAAGAGGAGAGTATAAGCAGAGGGTGGGTGGGGTGGGGAGATTTCTGTCCCCACAGAAATCTTATTCATATGTTTTATTATATGCTGTAGCACGGGCACCACTTTAGTTTAATGGCGTGTTGGATGATGGTACAAATTTATAGCTAAAGGTTTACATCACAGACAGCTGGAATGAATAACAATAAATTAATTTAAAGTGCTAGAAAAGTGCTCCCCATAGTATATGGTGCCTATGTGCTCCAGGCCAATAATTTATAAATGTGTGTCTTTTATAATCCTGATCTAAAGTCTTGAAAGCAGCTAGTTAAAAAGCAGTCACATGATATAAATTATTTTTTATTAATATTTCAGTTGTGTGATAAGGGTGGGCACTGTGGCCAGTAGCATGAGGTGGCTTTCATTTATGGCCCGAGCACTTGGAAGCTTGTAACCAAAACTCAAAGATATCAGCCATAGCTATGCTTCAACCACCATTTGCCAATGAGGGATGTAGGTAACATACTAGGCACCCAACCCAGCACAAATCAGTTGTGCTTAAGTCTCCTTGAAATGAATGGGAGCTGCACAAGAGCAAAGGGGAATTTTCCTACAGGGTTCTCCCTCACAAAATATACACGAGTTCAGATGCCGCCAACAGCTCAAGCGGTAAAAAGAAGCAGCTTTAAGGGGGAAGTACTATGGGGACGCGGGTGGCGCTGTGGGTTAAACCACAGAGCCTAGGACTTGCCGATCAGAAGGTCAGCGGTTCAAATCCCCGTGACGGGGTGAGCTCCCGTTGCTCGGTCCCAGCTCCTGCCAACCTAGCAGTTTGAAAGCATGTCAAGTGCAAGTAGATAAATAGGTACCGCTCCGGCAGGAAGGTAAACGGTGTTTCCGTGCACTGCTCTGGTTCACCAGAAGTGGCTTAGTCATGCTGGCCACATGACCCGGAAGCTGTACGCCGGCTCCCTCGGCCAATAAAGCGAGATGAGCGCCGCAACCCCAGAGTTGGTCACGACTGGACCTAATGGTCAGGGGTCCCTTTACCTTTACCTTTACTGTGGAGAAAATGTATAATTCTCTTTCTTGCTTAAGGACATAAGAAGAGGCTGCTGGATCAGGCCAATGGCCCATCTAGTTCAGCATCCTGTTCTTACCGTGGCCATCCAGTTGCCTCTGGGAAACCAGCAAGCAGGATTCAAGCACAAGAGCCCTGTGGTTTCCAGCAACTGGTATTCAGAAACATTTCTGCCTCCAACAGTAGACAACAATTGCAGATTGCTGGCTCCCAGTTCCCGCATGGTTACACACATTCTGCAAATGCCTGTCTATCCTGTTGTCAATGAGCTATCCATTGTCAATTCTGAATTCAGTGAACTGGTTTGCAGAAGATGAGCAGCTGATAATGGAATTGAAATGACAATTCTGATGGCTTTGCCCATGAAAGAACTGCAGCTCAAGACAGGCTGAGATCCTAAGTCCAATTCCATCCTTATCCTCTTACCAATGTTTACTCCTTAGTAAATACTATTGATTTCACTGGGACTAATTTCCAAGTAAATATGCTAAGGCTTGCAATGTTACCCAGTGACGGGTTTAATTAAAATCAATGGATCTCTTCGTTCCACCTAAATATTTTTGGGATCGCGGTAAAAAATTGAACATAGAGGCACAGCAAGTAAGCTGAGGAAGATACAACTGAAGGTGATTTTGACTTCCTTTAAGAGGAGAGCATCATCTCTCAAATGATGTCACAGGATTAGAGAAAAGTCTTGCCTGCAGGCAAACAAATGCGTGTGGAAAAGAGTGGCAGGAATAGAGGCAAGCCAGAAATTGGCAGCTTTTAGAATGAGGTTGAGTTGTTGTTGCTCTTGTTATCATCCTAGCAACCAAATGCTTTCAGTTAAAATTCTAGAGAAAGGATGACTAGTGCTTGCCGTTCACAATGACAGACAATGTGATGTGGTGGTTAGAGCATCAGACTGGGCCTGGGAAGACCTGGCCAGGGCCAGCTTCAGAGTTGAGGGGACCCAAGGCAAGATGTTGTCTGGTGGTTGTTCTACTACAGTGGGTTTGATGGAGGCCCAGGGACGGGAATTTACTTTGGTGGACACAGAAACTCCAGGTAGTCATATTTTTCCGTGACAGTATTCAACTAAATAGTTCCACTAGTGCAAGGATTAGAACTAATGTGATGGGGTCCCCCCTCGTCCTGTTGTGCATGACCTGTCTGTCCCTAAATTTGCTCCAGAAGTTTTGGGGAACACCTAGAATCAAATCAGGGGGTGCATGGGGGGGAGGAGAAGGGAAGAAAGTTTCATTGCACAAGGTGAGATTCTTGCACCGACAGAAGGTTTTGCTTAGTGTTGCACTGAACACAACCCATAGTTGTTGTCTGGAACATAAGGGGGACATGGGGGTGGGGACCGGCTTCACAATGTTCTGGAAGCTGAAAACAAAGGTGGTGGCTGCCAGGACCTGGTAATGGTAGGGCTCAGGGCAAGCATTAAGGGTTGGCTCTACCTGGGTTCTGGTGTGACAGCTGCTGCCCAAGAATGCCTGGTGCTGATGCCAACTCTGGCCTGAGTTCAGATCGGACAAGGGATGTGCATTTGTTTCTTAAGAAATGAAAACGTGAAACAAATGGGGTCCATTTGTTATTAATTAAGAAACAAATGCCAGAGTCATGAATGAATTCAGAATATCTTCTATACATTCATTATCCTTTTGGAACACATTCTTTTCTCCTCTAGAAGCTGGGATAGGTCAGTTGAAGGTTACAGGAAGGAGGGAGAGATGGAGTGGGGACAGAGGGGATTGGCACCGTAAACTGTTGAGCCTTAAACTCAGATACGTTCCCTTGCAATTAGTTGTTAGTTACTTGTAGTTTGTAGCTTACCAATTCAGATACTAGTTATTCTAATTAATATCTGTGTGCTTTTTTGACTGCATATAAAATGTGGACTCCCTTACCTCTCTGTCTGAAATTTGACAGGTCTGATCCTTTTGCAAGTCAGCAAAATGCCTGAAAATATAATACCAGTTGGAGGGAAAACACAGCACTTAAAGGCAGCAGAAGAGCAGCCCGGTCTCCCGTTAAAAGCAAAAGAAGAATGGGAATGAATGGGAATGATGAAAATGAGTGTGGTTTTTATGGACCGAATGAGGTTTCCAGTAAATGGACAAATGGAATAATGGAATAGTTCCCCCTCAATCGTGATTCCTATAAAATCCTCACTTGCTTACTCTCAGTCTAATCTACCTTAAAGGGTTGTTGTAAGGCTTAAATTAACAGGGGAATAAACTGCCCTGAACTACTTGGGGGGAAGGTGGGCCAGAAATACAGTATAATACATAGAGGTAGGGGAAAGAAAGATTTAGTAATGTTTCAGTGCACATGCCAGGAGAGTGTGCATGGCCGGATAGGACTGATTCACACATGCATGACTTTCATATTTCCTTAGATACAATGCTTTTCAATGGAGTTCATCATGCATTTGGCTACCAAGATATTTATTTATTTTAATTGTATTTATTTGATTAATATGCAGACCACCTTTCATTCATTTCAGATCACAAGGCAGTTCACAATACAGTAATGGCAATAAAAATAGTACAGTGGTTCCTCGGGTTAAGTACTTAATTCATTACGGAGGTCTGTTCTTAACCTGAAACTGTTCTTAACCAAAAGCACCACTTAAAGCACCACTTTAGCTAATGGGGCCTCCTGCTGCCACCGCGCCGCCGGAGCACGATTTCTGTTCTCATCCTGAAGCAAAGTTCTTAACCTGAAGCACTATTTCTGGGTTAGCGGAGTCCGTAACCTGAAGCGTATGTAACCTGAAGTGTATGTAACCTGAGGTACCACTGTACATATAAACCCTTAACCACTGAACGTTAGATAAGAAAGAAAGAAAAATGCAATACAGATAGCCCATCAATATCACTCAAAGGCCTGGTAAACAGGTGAGTCTTGAGATGGTGATACAAACCCAATAATGAAGGTGATTGATACATCTCCAAAGGGAGGAAGTTCCACAGCAGGGTGCCCTCACAGAGATGCCCCTGCCTGGAGTCACTGCGTAATAGGCTGCTCCCCTGGCAGAACCACAATAAAGGTTTTGAACTGAGACACTAGTCAAGGGAAGAGAAAGCAAGTGGATGTATAAATCAGGTTTATTTCTGTTTCAGATTTTGATCTTAATTATTACTTTAGACATATCTTTGTTTTTCTAAGCATTTTTTCCTACCCCAACCATTTTACACATCTAACAAATGCATAAAGAATCAAGCAAGCAATAACCCACCAAGAGTACTCCCTAGGCAATTTTATTCCCTTTAGTAAAAATTTGGCCTAGTTAGGATAAGTACTGCACACTCAGTGCTTACTGTGTGATGCTATTGCTTTGATGGGTCCGTAAGACCCATAAAATCTAGCATTAAAAAACACTTTGTTTTGGAATTTCATAGACTTATCTGGAAATTCAACTGTCCTTTCATTTTGCACATCTTTGTACTCCTACATGCAGGTGCGGAAATGACAGCGAAATCAAAATATTCAAACTCTCCATATTACTGTCTTAGTGTTTCTCAAAATGTGGCATTCAGGTGATCCTTCCAAAATGTAATGAGGGAGAGTGGGAACAAGCACATTAGCTTTACCCCACCCACACCCACCTCCAACAAGTTGGAGGGACAACTTCTGAAGAAGAAAACCTGGGTTCTCAATTGCATGGGAAGCCTCCCCAAGTAGACCAAATGGAAGGGGATGAGGATTACCTGGGCTAAGGTTACCAGATGTCCCTGTTTCCTGGGGACAGCCGCTGTCCCCTGCCAAAATCCATCTATTTAGTAGAAAGTTGAAAGTGTCCCAGGATTCATTGGGGGAAAAAATCTGGTAACCTTAAGGCTGAGCGAGCACCCTTACCCTCCCTCTTTTTAAAATATCTCTGCGCCTTTTTAATTTCAAAGACTATTCAGTACAGCTGATAGTAATCGTCACAAAACAGTCACTAAATAATAAAACAAAATGAACCTGAACTGAAAAGTACCAACACAGATAGAAAACCGAAACAGCTAAAAACCTGTTCTCCGTTCAATACAGCAAATGATCAATACCATGTCCACAAAGGCCTTCCTAAACTGCCATGTTTTGACTACTTATCAGGAAGCCAATTGTGACGGAGCCCAGTGGACTCAGAAAAGCCATTCCACCTCTGGTGTGCAGCAGCCAAAAGGATAGAAAACTACCAATCAGAAATGCTAAAGTAATGGAATGCCTGCATTGGCAGGTGCTTTGGACTATATGACCTTTAGGGCCTCTTCCAATCCTATGCTTCTATAAAGGCCCCTTTCGCATCCTTGCTTGTCAAATATCAGATGATGGGAGCGACAGAGAACAAGGCCTCTGATGTAGACCTAATTATACAGGTATGACTATATAGGCAAGATAAGTTGGCCTCAGGCTATTTAGGGTGTTACAGATAGAGACAAGTGCTTTGAAATGGACTTCGGAACAAGCTGTCTGCCAAGAAAGAAGATACAAGTTGAGGTAATGTATGTTACAACTGCTCACTGGAAGGACAGATTGTGAAGCTGAGGCTCCAATACTTTGGCCACCTCATGAGAAGAGAAGACTCCCTGGAAAAGACCCTGATGTTGGGAAAGATGGAGGGCACAAGGAGAAGGGGACGACAGAGGACGAGATGGTTGGACAGTGTTCTTGAAGCTACAAACATGAGTCTGACCAAACTGCGGGAGGTAGTGGAAGATAGGAGTGCCTGGCGTGCTCTGGTCCATGGGGTCACGAAGAGTCAGACACGACTAAACGACTAAACAACAACAACAATGTTACAACCAGTGGCGTAGCATGCTCCCCCCCAGAGGGGTGGTTGCCCTCAACACAAAATTGTTAGGGGCGCGAAATTTCAACACCCAGTGCTGCCTCAATACAGCTGAATGCTTCCATCGATGGGCTTTGTTGAAAACAGCTTCTCCATACGAACCAGGAAGTGACCTCTCCAGACAATGGAATAACTCTTCTTATCTCTGTGGCATTAGGCAGTCAACTGCACATGCATGCTTTGTACGTTTTCCTCCCTCCCACCCCACCCCCTCTTTGCAGCCCCGGGGAACTGGCAACCCATGCTATACCACTGGTACCAACTAGTCTGCTCCTGTTCATATTTTGACAGTGAGTTTTGAACCAACTGACATTTCTGAATACCCTACAGCTCTATGGAGTCCAATCTGGATGTTTCTGAAACATGAATGACCAAAGTTAGACTGGCATTGGTAAAAAGCCACCTTTGGCCACCACTGCCACTTAGCCATGCAAGAACATGTATGTCATTCTGAACTCATTGGAGGCCGCTTATAATATGACCCCTTCCCCTCAAGTCGGGAGATGGTGTACCTTTGAATAGCAGATAGTGGGGACCAGAAATGTTGCCTTCTGGCCCTGCTTGTGAGTTTTCCAGTGGGCCCTGCTGGGAGCAGAATATTGACCTTTGGCCTGATCCAGCGGGCCAGTTTTTATGCAAACTTGTGTTTGTGACTGTGGAGCGAGGGAAAGGGGAAGCGCGGGAAAAGGAGAAACAGCATATGAATGGGAATGTGAAAGTAAGGGAATCTGAGCATGTTTGTAACAGTGTCAGAGGAAACAGCCAGGAGAGGCCAGGAGGGAGGGAGAGGATGTAGGAATGATGGGCTAATAGAATGACTGCAGTGACAGTCATGCCACACAAGAATAGTCGGCATCAGGGAAATCAGTTAAAGCTGTATTGATTCCCTTTAGAGGTGAGAGAAAACAGACACAGTCAGCTGCCAGGGAACGGTTTTGCACAGGAGCTGCACAGCCTCTCGGCTGGTTTTCTTTTATTAATGATTTTCCTTTCCCCAAAAAGACCACCGACTTAAAAATAAAATGAAAAAGAAGCAGGCCCCACCACCTGCCCCCCTCTCGTTGCCCCTCTCCTTTTAGTAATAGGAGATGCAATCAAAGCAGGCCCAGGGAAAAGGAAGTAGTGCATTCAGAAAGCCAACTGTACCCTCCGGCAACAGAGGAGGAAAGGAAAGACGGATAAAAAGAGCCAGAGTTAAAGGGGGAGAGAGGGAGGGAGGCGAAAACCCAGCCCTGGTGCTTTCTTCTTCTTCCAAGCAGCGTTCACCTAATCAGCTCCAGAGCGCTCAGCTCACAGTACTAGGAAACAGAACACATCAAATCCATATCACTTCCCTCTTAATGGGGAATGCTCATCTCGCCAGTCCTCATCGGAAAGCTTTTTCCTTTCTCATCTTGAATATGCACATGGAAAAGAAATTAGGCCAACCCTTTTTATTTCACAGCACAGTGTGCATGCGTATGTGTGTGTGTGTGTGTACATACATACACACCTCAACATTTTACAGATGAAAACAGGGATACGCTTAGGTACTTGTATCATCCGTATTCTGCTATACTAATGATCTCCCTCTGAGCCCTTCAGCACCACACTTAGTCAGACATTGCTGTCGGTTCTCCTCTGACTACCGTATGCAAAGCAAACCTGCCAACATCTCACAAAGGAAAGCGGGGCAACTATTGAGTAATTCACACAGGTCTAGTCCCACACCGCAGATCTGAGCCCCCACTCCCACCTGCTACACACATTACTGAAAGCCTTTTTTTTTATGTCTGTATGTTGTAATTGTTTACTCTGCAACAGCCTATCCTGCTGTGATAGTAAACTGGCTGTAATAATTTCCTTTTTTATTAAAAAAATACAGTTTATGAATGCCTAATAGAGTGTTCAATATCCCAGTGGAGCTGACTGCACTTACCTCAGAATAGCTGCAACTCAAACACATCCAGTTTGTTCTCCAGCCTGGTATGTTAATATTGGTCTCTCCTGACTGCTGTTTTTAGGAGTGTTGTTTGTTATATGCTAATTTTTAGTATTTGGATTTTGGATTTTTATTGACAGTATGTATTTTCATTTTATTTGTATTCTAGCTTTGTGATTGTTATGGGTTTGTTTTTGTATTTTTACATTTGTATACAACTTACAGATTATTATTATTATTTCAATATTGTGGTCTATAAATGGATTAAATAGATAAATATTTGAAAATATTGTATAATGTATTGTTTTGTAAGCCACCTTGAATTCATTATTTGGAAAATGAAAGGCTCTTAGATTTTGAAAAACAAAAAATGAACTGAGCAAACAGTTACTATTTGGACAGGTGATTATGGGGAGGCTTGCAATTTTTTAAAAATAAAAAGGCATCTTTATATCTTCCACATTTAAGCACTTCCTTTGTGATCTGGATTTTGTGATCTTTGAAATTTCTGAGTTTGGGTAAAGTTGTGATAGTTACATAGACAATCTTATTAATGTAAAAAGAAGTGTTTTACATAATTTCAGTTTATAAAAAATTGCTGTGTCAAGTCTTACAGTTGTATTTTTGGTACAGTGGTACCACGGTTTTCTAACGTCTCTTTTGACGAACATTTCAGTTTTCAAACGTAAACCTGGAAGTGAATGCTTTGGTTTTCAAACACGCCTCGGAAGTCAAACATGTCACGCGGCTTCCGCTGAGTGCAAGATCCTGAGACCTAGATGTCGGTTATTGAGTTTTCAGTTTTTGAATGTTTCAGCACCTGAATGGTCTTCCAGAACGGATTACGTTCAAAAGCCAAGGTACCACTCATCAGTTGTTGCTCTCATTTATTGACACTTTACTTATCCAGTTTTGTTATGATTTGTGTTCCTTTCATGCTTTGTCTAGAAGAAATATTGTTTATGTAAGGGGTTTCTTTTTAAAGAAGAAAAAATATTTCACTGATGTTATTTATAGGTATTAATATTTTATAGTGATATAATATAGTACCATGATGAAAAACCCTCTGCTCAAAATATCTTGAATTCCTGCAAATTCTGGCTGAAACAAAGCCCTGAGTGTAGCTGATGGGTCTTAAACCCATGGCGACTTAGGGACTTCCCCTGCATGAGAAGACATGCTCTGGTAAATTGAGCAGTTAAGACCAATGGCGGGTCCAGCAGTCAAGAAGGTGGTTTCTGCATGTGCTATTGAGGGAAATGAGGGGCAGATGGGGCTCATCAAGGTGGGAAGGAAGTCCACCTAGGAGATGGAAAACTGATCCTGAACGTCTGCTGCCTTGCAGTTATACCCATTCATGAGGAAGACTTCAGAAGTAAACCCTGAGGAACAATCTGTAGCTGCTGCCTTGTCCCTTGGGCAACCCAAGACCCCCATGCACACTGCCCAGGCATGCACCCCAGAGATGTTTTTGCTTTGTTTTGTGCAGCAGCCCTTTTGGTGTGTATGACAGCTGGCTGGCATCACTGCTCAGGGCAAACAGGTGGAGACCAAGCCACCTCTGCCATTGCGCCGCAGGACAGCTGCCGTGTCCCATACCTGCTGCAACTTCATCAGGCTGCTGATAGGCTGCCACGGCCCCTTTAACCATTCTTCATTGACTGACTAGTATGTGGCCGAAGCTCAGTCCCTTATGGTGGCTGCAGCCCTGACCAGTTCATTTGCAATATGTTGCACACAGCATAATGTTGACTTGTGTTTTGATGTAGAATGCTGGCAAGTGTTTTAATCTCTTTTCAGGTTACGTTGATTTTAGTTGTCTTTTGAATATTTTAAAATATCTGTTTTGACCGTCTTTTATTGATAATGTTGTGTGGGGTTGCTTCTTTTTTTTTAGATCACTTGGATGCTTTATTATAACCAACTGATATGTACATTTTGTTAAATAAATAAGTGCAATGCTTCCTGATCCAGGGCTTGCAATTGCCTACCATGGATGGCTGCATGTTCAGATCCTAAAAAGGAGCAAATTAAAGGGATAAAGCCAGAGCCTCATTCAGCAACTAACCATGAACTTAAAAACCAAAAAACGAAACAGGTTAAGCTGCTCCCTGGTCTCCACTTGTTATGCATCTCAGCTGCTTATGAGCCAAGACAGTGACAAATGAGAATCAGCAGTTGAGGTGGGGTCTAGCCACATGGGATCAGAGTGGGTTAAATAGCACTTGGCCTATACTTTAGCTCTTGCAGAAGAAAGTTGCTAATACAAAGTTCCTTAGGGCCAGATGGGAAGACCCTAGAGCCCCATAGCTACTAGTTATCTGCACTGAATTTAGAATGGCCCCACTGACTTCAAGAGAGATTGATGTGGTTTGATCCAATCCTGTCTATTTGCCACTGTCCTACTTTCACTTTACATGTACAAACATGAGAAGGAATTCTTATCAGCTCCGAAACATTTTTAATTTGGGTGCCAGTTTTTAGAACCAATACCTAATTGTTGACAATTCTAGTTTCCAAGGCAACTAAATAATCCCTGCAAACACTGGGAGGGCAATCCTGCTCTTATGGCAGAATTCCCACTCCCTTTGGCGGCTTTAGGAATTTATCCCAGGAAACCAAATGTACATGTGATGGAATGCTGTTAATTTTAATAGCATCGAACCCAAGCTGATGCATTTAGGAAATGGTTGTACATACAGGTAGGTTCCTAACTTCAATCTCATATGAGGCAAACGTCTTTAGACAAACACTTCTCAAAGATTCGCTGCAGGAAGAAAATTTCTGCAATCCTCTCATTCACTCACAAGCATTTACTGATTTCAACACTTCTCCCACTTCAAATCAGTTGAAACCCATAGCTGATGTAGAGTTATGGCATTCCTCCATTTAGGAAAAGTATTATCTGATTTGATGCAAATTATTATTTTTTATTATTTTTATAATATGATCAGTGTACACAGCACTTTATGAGGTAACGTAAGCAAAAATTAAATCCCCAAGAAGCTTACTTTCTCAGTTTGGGGTTTGTGTGAGGTGTTTTTTTTGTGGGGGAGAGTGTTTGCTATAACAGAACTCCTTCACTGGGGCAAAACAACAACAACCACCCTTGGAGCTCTCCTTCAAAACATTTACTTATCTCAATAAATGCTCTGCCAGAATTGATACTGTGGGACTTGATATGCAATCATTTTAGATTTATAACTATTTATGGCCACATATTTCATTAATAAATGCAACACTCCAGTTCATTGTTAATTGAAAAATGAGCCCGTTACTTATTCTCATTTGCAAAGCCAGACCGAAATGGCAACAACCGGAACTTTGTTTATACCCTGTGCTTCAAACAATTATATTTAAAATCTTAGAATATTAGTCCAGATATACAGGAGAACTATCATTTTCGGAGCCTCTCAGTTTACCTTGACTATAATCCAGGCAAAGAAAACACTTTTGATTTCAGTGTGTTAAAGATGTGCTTACCTATTTTTAACTGAAACCAAGGAGACTTGCAGCACAATCCTATGTATGTTTAGGCAGATGTGAGCCCTTCACTGTGTTTAAGTGCTGCCTATGGGTTTACAGCCTTAAATGTGCTTCATTCTAGTTGCATAGTGTCCTCTGCTCCTGACATGTAGAAAATTGTATTGATTGCTGCACTTTGGTCTCACCCTTACCCATCCTTTGCTATAATGTAGATTATTACCGGCAATTAGGGTTATGTGGGTGTGGCTTGGTTTCCATCAGTCTGTTAAGTCTTTCCTTCCTTTTGTGTTATTATTTTTAAAATATATTGTTAAGAACAATGCAATTGAGTATCTGTGGGCTGGGATCACACCTAATTTGTAAGTAAGAATGTTTTGCATTTCCCCTACTATTTCCCAATGTGCAAATTACTGCAGCTCACCTAGTGAATTTCCACAATTACTTAGTATTGAATGGGAGCAAAAAGTCTGCAGACTTCTTCATCTTGGAACAAGTGGATAAGAAAGCGTTTAAGTTTTAAGGATGCTCCCAAGAACAAGCATATCAACTATGCAGGGGAACTGCAAGCCATCTTTCAGGGTCTTACAATTTCATTTCAGCAGGCATTGCTCATCTCTTTGCTGCCATAATTGCTAGAAATTTGCTTTTTAAAATCTATTGCTTATAGAAGATTTGTAAATGCAAAATTGTTCCAATCCCAGCCAGGTTCCTGCCATGGAAGTGCAAGGGTTTATGTTTCCTTGGGAATATACTGAATAGCTGAAAATGCCTACTACATAATCAGTGAATCAGGATGCTTAACTCAGTCAGAGGGAAGGTGTTTTGGCCCAAGATGTGACTCAAGGGAAGAAACGTTTCCTAGATCATCCAAATGGTGCGTGAATGCTATTACACCCAGGTCCTGCTTTTAGGGTTCCCATAGCCACTTTGGCGGTCGCTGTAAGAATAGGATGCTGGACTAGATGGGTCTTTGGTCTGATCCTGTATGATTCTTCTCATGCTCTTAGAGCAGAACTCCTAACAAGTCACTTAAATAGCACAGAGGGATGCCAAAGAGAAAAGACCTGATGACATTTGCTGAGCAAACTGAATGAAAACTGTGTATAATCTGAGGAGAAAGAAACTGAGAAGCTTTTGTCTTTCTTGGATCAGGCTTTGTACATAGGAGGGAGACATTCAGCTAAACATCGTGTTATGAATTGGTGGGTGCTAGACACCCTAAATTCCTGGGCCTAGTAGGTGTTTAATAAAGGCTAGGAGTTAATACTGGGTGCCAGACCAGTATATATTGAGCCAGTGTGTATTAAGGTAGCCCCCTTTGTATTAAACTGTATGCATGATACCTAATCCCCCAGAACTGGCAAATGTTAAGAACTAATTAAGCTAGTCTAAGCTTCCTGTGTCCAGGAAATTGCAGTTGGAGTCCAATAACATTTGGAGGGCCACATTCCCCAGCTCTTTCCTAGGCCATAGGTTGTTTTCCTTAGACTTATGTAACTAATTACCAGCTTATCCATCTTGTTGCTGTCCTGACAAGTCTTACAACACCAAGTAGATCCACCATTTCAACATATTCTAGTGTTCATTTTCTGCCTTTGAAAACACAATTTTTCTTTGGCTGGGATTGGAGCAGAGGATAAGATGGTTCATAAGACATTGAATTTTTGTTTCCCCTTTGTTATGAAGTAACAAAGCTATTTCTGCAGAAGCTAGCTCTTTGTCTGTAGGCAACATCACAATGGTCAAGGTGATAAAGTGCCTTCCTGAGGAACCACTGTTTGAGCATAGTGCTAAAGATTTGTGGAAGGACAGCACATCCTTCTCAAATAATGAGTTGTCCAAGGCTGCAGCAGAGATGAGTCCTCATTTATGGAACTCCAGGCATTTCATCTCATACTAAATGGCATTTCCCCCCGTTCATAATATACCTATTTATTGTTGCCTGGAAGGAACAGCAACACTTGTACAATAATAACCTCTTTTCTGTTTCTGTTGATTTTTCTAGGTTCCTCATGCCCTAACCATGCCAGGTCAAAGGTGGAAGGACAATTACTCCCTCTTCCTAAAACTGATTGGTGTCCTCCCAATGTTGCCAAAGGCTGTCCTAGAGTATAATTAAGTGCTATACAGTGGTACCTCAGTCTACAAACTTCATCCGTTCCGGAAGTCCATTCTTAAACCGAAACCGTTCTTAAACCGAGGCATGCTTTCCCTAATGAGGCCTCCAGCTGCCAGTGCCCTTCCACCATTCGAATTCTGTTCTTAGACTGAGGTAAAGTTCTCAAACCGGGACACTATTTCTGGTTTTGCAGAGTTCGTAAGCCAAATCATTCTTAAACCGGACTGTTCTTAAACTGAGGTACCACTGTACAGTGGTACCTCGGGTTACAGACGCTTCAGGTTATGCAATTTTGGGTTGTGCACTGCGCCGAGCCCTGAAGTACCAGAACAGGTTACTTCCAGGTTTTGGCGCTTGCGCATGCACAGAAGCACTAAATCGCACTTTGCGCATGCACAGAAGCGCTGAATCGTGACCCGGGAGTGCAGAGACGTGGCGCTGCGGGTTGCAAACGCTGCGGGTTGTGAACGTGCCTCCCGCACGGATCATGTTCGCAACCCGAGGTTCCACTGTATAATTAAAGGTTGTTCTACACATTACACATCAGCAAACCTTGGTTTTCAACAGTGTGTGTGTTTGACAGGGTGTGGTAGTTAGTCCTAACTCTTTGATGAGTGCGTTTAACTTTCTCCTTCACACTAAACAGCTTTAAGTGCACACCTAAAAAATTCTCAGTGAACCAGTCCTTAGTTAGACCAATGGCCCACTACATTTTCAGGGGTGATGGTAGTTGTAGCTGGGCACAGTTTTCTCACCTCTGGTTTAGCTCCACACAAATGTGCTACTCACTATGCTTTCAGTTCCCCATATTGCCTGGTAGGTGTGTTCAGTAGCTTGCAGCCACTGTCCATGGTTTAAACTCATTTAAGTAGCCATCTTCAAGCCAATAGTGTTTTCTTTCCCTATTAGCAAAGCAAAGACTAGAGAAACCATTACTTCCTCAATTAATGACCATGATACAACACAGTTTACAGCAAACATATAGCTTACTTTCTCCCTACATTACATACAGGCAACTCCCAATTTATGCGGGGGTTACGTTCCAAGGCACCACGTATTTAAGTGAATCTGCATATATTTGAAACACCACTGAAAAAGTCTGCAGACACCTTGTTCCGCCTCCACCCTGTCCCCCCCTCCATTTTGTGACCTTTTTGGGTCACTTCCAGGTTTTGCCTGATGCATGCATGTGCAGCTACACACATATCGAACTTGCCTAAAACAGTCACTGCCTGTATGTACATTTTATTTTAAAAACAAAACACAAATAGCTAGTTTGGTCATACAGTTGTTGTGGTTTAGTCTGTTTGCCCCTTTCTTCGGGCAGGTAGCTTTGCAGGTAGGCCCCGGACCTCCCTGGCAACCAGCCTATCACAGGCCAGATTGTATTCCTGCTGCCAAACGGGTCAACAGCGGCAGGAGTAAGGGGGCGTTCCCCTGGGCATGGAACCAACCGACCAATTGCAATCAGACCCGCTCTCTGAAACATATGCTGGTCAAAATATGTGAGTGGTTTGGCGGCGAGCCATTAATGCCTCGATTGGCAGATAGGCATTGGGTAAGCATAGTCTTGGTTGGAGGGGAGGTTGTAGCCTCTACCTGCCCCTCCACAGGTACGGGGATCTTATTAAAAGGATTTAGGAGGAGTAGCTTCTGTCCGATGCCCAGATGGGGGCTAGGGCCATACCACTCCTCCTATGGGAACCACTTGGGGGAGGCCCAGATTTGATGTAGGTCATAGGGCGTGTGTCCCCCCCCCGCTTCACCCTTCAAAACACTCCCAGCAGACGGAAGGGAGTGACATGCGCAGTTGCTTACCACAATGCCTATGACCAAACCTCATATTTGTAACCAATAAAGTTGTGTCATTATTTGATCCTTTTGTGGTGTCTAGTTATTTACATCTTGGGGAAGAGGGTGGTCATGGGGCCTCGATACGCAATATGATTGCAAATGTTTCCTACTAATTATAAATGCAATTGATGCTGGTGCTGTTACTGTTGAGACTTTTTCCTAGATAACACATGGCTCAGAATTGAATAACCAAGGTGCTGCTCTGCATTAGTGTTCTGGTGCTGGTCAAAATCCATAAATCCAGCAATATGTCTTCCTGCCAACGAAAACAAGGCCTCTGAAATCTGAGCAATGCTGAGGGCAAAATGCTATTGTGCAGAATAGAGTTAGAGATCTGACAACTTTGTTTTAAAAAGAGGTATGTCTAGCATTGAGGATTTGACAGCAGTTTCTAGTCCTCCTGCATAAAATCACTCACCAGTGATACAGGAACAAAGTGTGTGGGAAATGAGTAGAGGAATGCACAACCACTAGCTATCACTCACTAATTGCCAAAGGTGTCTACATCCTGATCATCTGTGAGAAGAATACACCTCCAAGACTTGGTCAAATGTTGGTTCCCAATAATACAGAGGTTTGTCATTCCTGATATACAAGGGGTGGTGTTGGTTCTCATAACTCATAGTGTGTGTGCATCATGTTGGTATCCAGTCTCCTGCTCCCTTTACTCTCTAGTTATAGGCATTCTGTGTCTGGTGAGTTAGAGGCCAAGAGGTCCTGTCTCAATGCGGCTGCATCATCAGTTCCTGCTTTCAATTAAGCACAGCTATTTGGTTAGTAACCAGCCAGATAAACAGGACATTATCCACTGATATGCAAGCTAGGAAAGCTCTTCTCTCTGCCCCATGGGAATAGGTGCAGTAATACCTTGGTTTACAACCATAATTTGTTCCGGAGGTCTACTTGTAAACCAAAACAGGTTGTAACCCAAGACGCGCTTTCGCCAATGGGGCCTCCAAAAAAAATAAAAATTGTTGTAATAAAGAAAGGGTTGCAATCCAAAAAAAGGGACACACACTTTAGGGTTTGACATGGTTGTAATCCAAAACAGTTGCAAACCAAGGTACCACTGTACAATTTATATGTTATTAGTTTAGACAATGTAGTATGGACAGCCCAATCACCTTGCAATAATAATCTAAAGATATGAAAGATGTAGTTTAGTATCTATTTTCCTCCTAGGACTCTCCCCCGCAACCCCCCTGAGTAATTTGCATAGCAGCATTTTTAAAGGAAGCCATTATGCCCGCTGCTTACTATTTTTCTATGGTTTTGAAGCTAAATCAACAATGACATCAAAAGTTGAGACACACAGTTGTAAACATGTACCTAGATTCTGTGCAGAATGGCTCTTTCTAATGTAGCTTGGCACTTGATAGTCATGATGAATAGTCATTGACAACCAGTGGCTACTACCCTGAGCTCTAATAACATGTGTCACATCTTACCTGCTGTTTGGCTGGGGGCTGCGAGAAACAGTTTTTGCATTTTGAATGTAAACAAGAGAAAACCCAGCATGAGATTGCAACTTACTTGAAAAATGTTGCTCAAAGCTTTGTGGCTCGCAAAAGCAGCCTGCCTGGGATATTGTGGCACTGGACTGATGTTGCTTTGGGATTAAAACTGCCTATAGGTGTACAAGGGACGCGGGTGGCACTGTGGGTTAAAGCCTCAGTGCCTAGGGCCTGCCGATCGAAAGGTCGGCGGTTCGAATCCCCGCGGCGGGGTGCGCTCCTGTTGCTCGGTCCCAGCGCCTGCCAACCTAGCAGTTCGAAAGCACCCCTGGGTGCAAGTAGATAAATAGGGACCGCTTACTAGTGGGAAGGTAAACGGCGTTCCGTGTGCTGCGCTGGCTCGCCAGATGCAGCTTGTCATGCTGACCACGTGACCCGGAAGTGTCTGCAGACAGCGCTGGCCCCCCGGCCTATAGAGTGAGATGGGCGCACAACCCTAGAGTCTGGCAAGACTGGCCCGTACAGGCAGGGGTACCTTTACCTTTACCTTATAGGTGTACTTGCTTCCCATCTGCTACACCTGTATATTTGTAAATAAGGTTAACTACAAAAGTCACAATTCATATTTTCTCCCCACAAGAAGATGATTTGATACAAAGCTGCCCTGGTATATCCTTCTAACGAGGCGAACTGCAAAACAAAACTAGAACAGCAAACCTCACACTTTGATTAAGAAAGAACGGACAAGGGTTATCCATCATAATGTCAACTTGTGGAACTGCTACTCACAATCACATACACTTTGGAAGCAGAGGGAGACTGCATGGGGCCATTTATCCAGACAAAAAAATTCACATAGATTGCAGCACATGGTGACACCTGGCCTCCCACATGCCATTAGCCCTACTTGTGAAGGGCAGATATGGAGCCAGAAAGGGCAGCCCCAAGCCCCTACAATAGTAATTTAATACCGGTTCCCATAGTACCTGATTAGGGCTTTTGTAGCCAAGGGAGCTCAGTCCTAAAACATACTGATTGGCATTCCCAGTATCAAATGAACTGAGATTATATTGAAATGTGACCATTGGCAGGTGCTAAATGCCTTTTGCCAGAGATGCAGGGGTAGAATCACGGCTGTGTCACAACCAGGGCAACTTTCAATCTGGTATTGGATGTCAAGTCTGCATGTCATTCTTGCTTTCCCCCCTTAGCTTTGTGCCTGTGTTAGAAGTACGACAGGCAAGATGTGCCTCATACTGTACAGAGGTCAGATCCGAGATGCCTTAAACTAGCACCAGACCTGCCGCAAAGATACAGGGCAGACATGACCTGTTTCATTAAAAAGGCCTTTTTACATGAATAATGTAGGATTAGTGGTTGTCTCAGCTGGTTGTCTCTGCGACTGCTTCAGAGACGAAAGAACCCGAACCCCAAATCAGGTTTGGGAAGATTACGCTTTGTGGTGAGGGAGTGACAGGGTTCCTTAGGAACAAGCGCTTCAGTGTTTTCATCCTCACTGAATCATGTTTTCTGGTTTCTGACACCACAAACTGTTTCCTAATAGCCTGGCTACATCCCTCGTAGCTTGACAGGTTTAGCAGATTAGAAGTGAATAAAAGCTTTACTTAGAGAACTGCTCCAATGGTGGTGATGTCACTAGCTTAGAGAAGAGAATGCTACCAGGTACTATCATTTGCTTTTTCCTAGTGCTCCTTGTAAATGGAAAGGGCAGGATCAACACGGACAATTAAATACTGAATCAAAAACAAAGCACTGAGAAAAAGTGTTAAGCTTACTCAGAATTCTACACGGTGTCCACATTTTGAAGAAGGAACGGGAAAAAGGGAGGCAGAAACCCATTTAAAAGGGAACTTTTAAAAAAGAAAAGAAAAGAAGAGAGCGAATGGTCCAAATGGCTTGTTGAGGCAACTTAAATGACGACAGTGGACTTCTGCCAGGAGATAACATTGGAGCAAAGTTTAATTTTCAATTCCAAGGCATACTTTAGGACAAAATACATTAAGATGATGTTACTGCAAGAACATAATCACTACCATAAAAGCTTCTTCTTTTTTTAAAGTGTCTGTAAGAAACCTCAAGGACACAAAAAAATTGAGGTTGTGGGAAGAGAGAATGAAACTGAAAATTAAACCATTATTCTAAGCTTATGAGAAACCAGGGATGCACTTATTTTTCAAACTGGAATTTCCTTTTGATGTGCTGCAGTGCCAGCTCTAGGAATGAGCATGATAAATAAAATAAACTTACAAGTATGCACCATGGCGAGCCACATTCTGCATAAGGAAAAATTTAATTCTGCGACTTCTGTAAATTATGAAAATTCAAACCAAATGTTCACAATTTCTTGTACTTTGTGCAGTTTATTTTCCTGCTAGTCAGGCAGAGAGGCAAGTAACCACTATACAAAATACTAATGCCTCAGCCTCTGACCCCTGGAAATCCTTCTCTCTCTACCTTCTGGCTTCTGAAGATTTTACTATGCATTGCCCCCGTGCACTGTAGTCATAAAAGCACTAGAAACTTCCTTTTAAAAAGAGCTAAGTTTCTAAGGAAACTGAACTACGTAGACGATGTCATGTTCTGTGGCTTTTCTTTGCTCTTGCAGAATTTCAGTACTGTATATGCACAATTCTGAATAGATCCTACTTAGAGGTAGCTTTCAGGGTGCTATATGGGTGGCACTAAATTCCGGAGCCCTAAACAAATTATTTGGTTTACATGCCACAGTTGTGCCTCTGGAACTCCCATAAGTTGTTTTTTTTGAGGGAGTGAGAATCAAATCATGTCTAATTCATGTAATTCATATTGTATTCAAAAGGATTTGAATACTTGAGAAAAAGGTTACCTTTCCTGCCCTGCCAATGAGTGGTAACTGATATTGAAATAAACAAAGCAGCTATCTCATACCTTAATCTAAAAATCCCCATACACATTGAAGTTCTGCCAATATATACATTCAATAAATTGGTTTAAGGAGAGATCACTAAGCAACTAAACATTATTTCACTGGTTGGGAACCCTAAAAAGTAGCTACTTCCTGTGGCTTTGCTCTCAGGCCTGGGCGCTGCTTTGTTCATCAGTGGATAGTGAGTGTTACCCAGGAGAGAAAAGGCAACTATCTTTTCAGTGTTCAAAACGTTGGCAGGTATGTGGATGTTCTCCAAAATGCAGGATCAACAGCAGATGCCTGAACATATGGCAATGCTCACCACATGTAGCCTGTCTCCCATGCCACAAATAGTAGAAAGAGAGATTCTGAAGAGGCAGCACTTTGGAGTTGCACAAGCTCCAGGGATCCCTGTTTAAGTAGGGACAGTCCCTATTTATTGCTACCTGTCCCAGGTAAATCACAGTCTGCTTGAGAAAGGACATCCTTTTCAACATTTTGTTAGAATGGAATGCTAGAGCCGCCATTCTTGGGGCTTTAGATACTTCTCCCAGATTTCTAGATGTGAATCTGAGTGAGTGAGTGATGGATGCATCTTACATCTTATTTTATGATAAGAATGCATGTGTAAAAAAGGGAGAAACATTTCATCATCTGCTTCTTCTATGACCCATCTCCTATGTCCTGATCAAAAAGACTTCCTGCTGCAGCCCTGCTACCCATTCAAAATGTCTAAACAGTGGATTGGTAGCAGCTGTGTAATAATGGATGCAGCCCCAGCCTTTGGATCAAAAGGGGATCTATGATGTGCACAGGACTGCAATGCAGTTTCCAATCCACCCAATTGGGAATTTGCAAGTGTAGTGCCTCTGTTGAAATCAAGATGGGGCCTTCCATGCCTCTTGACTTTGCCCTCAGGGCTCTCCCCAGATCACCCCCCCAACCAGGCCACAGCACTTTCTGCATCAGCTCCTTGAGTGCTATTGCCTGGTGGTAGGAATGTGTCATTGAACTCTTGCTTGCTTGGAAGGATAGAGATGTGTATGTGTAGAAACCTCCCATTTCTGCAGTGCTGTAATGTTATCTGTACCAAGGTACATCACATTCATTGCTGTGCTCATTGTTGCCTTTGGCCTCTCCTAAAACAGGTATGTGGCCCCTGGAAGGTTGCCTATGAGGGAATGTGGCCCTTGGTTCACCACCATGGTGCTCCTGTTTAAATAAATAATATTACAATATTTCATTTTATTTTATTCGGATATGGAATAAATAGCTTTCATCTTTCCAGTAATGCAATGGTGCTCTCTCTCCTTGTCCAGAATTGTTTAACTGTTGTAGCAACCCCCACCACCAGGCCTGCTGAATCTACAAAGGTTTTTCTGTTTTCTCTTTTCCCCCTTTTGATCAACTATTATATTTGCAGTGATCAATATGGGGAAAACGTATCTGCATCTTTTGTACGACATCTCATTTGCATGACGTTTAAAATCATATTACGAAACATTTTCTTTATGCTTGCTGGGGTGCAATGTCACTGAAATAAGGTCTCCTTTTACAACTTTAACTCCACTGAACTTCTCTGTGTAAAATATACATGATGAAATGTATTTTGTCTAGAGCATACACATGCTAGCTACCATTTCACACACTGACATGAGCATGGTTCAGTTTGTTGACTACATATTACAAGCTGCTCTTTTTAAAACACTTTCTTTTTAACCTGAGGAACAAATTCCCTCTGCTTTAAATTGCTGCAGGAAGAGGCAGGTGAAAAACAGATTTCAGCTACAAGGCCCAGGCAGTAATCTCTGATGTGAGCAAGGGATGCTACAAGTACACTACTAGTGTGTACCTTTTTCATCTGTGAAATATTAAGCACTTAAAGCATTCTGCACCTTGGGAAACAGTTCCTCCTGCTTGTAAAACTAGGCAGTAAAGGGAGACCATGAGGACTCAGGACCAGATAGTGCTGTGCACACACAGACACACTCACACCCATCTAAGAATCAAATGATTAGGAACTAAAATATATGCCAATCTTAAGAATTACAAGTCGTGCACAGAAAAAAATTCTATTACACCTCAAATTCATATCCAGTTATTCAGCTAAAGCCAGGTCACAGATGTCCTGCACTAGACTAGAGTCTGCTTTTGCTAATCCAGTATTAATCTGCCAGTAGAGCTATGTTGGCTTTATTATTGGTAGGGCCCTAACGGAGAGACTTGGTTGCTCAGGAAAGCCAAAGCCAAACACATATTTGCTTTCTGATCGATCCCAGTTCTCCTGATGGGCTGTGATGGGGGTATTCTCAGCATTCAAAGACCCTCAGCTCAACTACCACTGCAGTGCTCTGCCAGGAGAGGGAGCTGGGACTCTGATATTCAATAGCCTTTGATGTTTTCTATGCCCATAATATGATGGTGCTTGTTATGATCATTGAGTGTTCACAGATGTGCCAGGGAAGATTGCCAGATTTTCAGAAGACCAGTTCCTGAATGCACAAAGCTACAGGGAGGAACATTTCCTGAATATTTTGTTTGCCAGCTGGGTTGCCACCCATAACCTTTTGGCCGTTATATTTTAGACAGTCCACCCAGTTGATCATGGATTCTGGCTTTTTTTTATTACTGTGATAAACTTCATTGTATTGTTATCTTTTGTAAGCTGCTTTGAAAATCTTGTGGGCTGGAAGTGAAGGGCACCTTTTTAAAGAAACAGATTAGTAAATAAATTAGTGTTTTTCTTTCCAATATTTTTCCTTTTGCAACAACAAGTCATGATCGTATTTCTCAATACATAGAAAACACATGATTGTGATACAGTCTGCCTATATTTATTTGTGCAGGCACAAATTTCAATTCATTCTGCCATTTCTGTTTTGTTTTTTTAATGTATATGAGGTAGAAATACAAAAACTGTAGGGGCAGCAAAGATGCTTGAACAGCAAGCATGCTTGAAAAATAAGGATAATTTGTAGAAATTATTTTAATGCAATTGCTTTGAAGATGAAAATTGCTCTTCAGGATAATAGGCCACAATGATCACTAGGTATTAGTGACCTGTTTTCCAACTCCTTATTTAATAATTAAAACTAAAACAATGTAATCCATGGTTATACTCTCATCATAATAAGCCCCTTGATCTTGCCCCCTGACATGGTGAACAGCTAGACTGTCCATAATTTGTCATGATAAATGCTGGCAACCTTGACACCAACTGGGAAGAGGAGATATTTGAACATCTACTAAAATAAGCAAATAAGGAATTAAAACTAGCTGGGGCTTTGTGACATTATAGAGATATCCAAACCTAGTTCAGTTTAGTCTAACTAAGAGGTTTGGGTGCATACTAGCAACTCCTGATTCATCTCTTGCCTCACTCAGGTAACCTTAACAGGTAGCCTTAGGCCACGCACTTTTGACCTATAAAAACCAGAATGGTCTGGACACAGCATACCTAACAGACTGCTTTCCTGTCCTTTGTCCCATTAGGGAAGGGGCCATATCTCAGCTGAAAAGCATCTCCGTTGCCTGCAGGAAGTTCCAGGTTCCTTCCCTGGCATTCCAGGTAGGAAAACTCCAGAGAGCCACTGTTAGTCAGTGCAGACAGCACTGAGCAAGATGGACCAATGGACTGATTCCGTATAAAGGAGTTTCCTATGTTCCACAGCAGCCCCTAAAGTGAAACAAGAGCATTCCATACATTCACTGTGTTACGAGAATATTCTGTGAACATAGGTTCCCCCCCCCACTAGTCACATGTTTATGCAGATCTTTCACACATTCAGGTACAGTGGTACCTTGGGTTACATATGCTTCAGGTTACATACGCTTCAGGTCACAGACTCCGCTAACCCAGAAATATTACCTCGGGTTAAGAACTTTGCTTCAGGATGAGAACAGAAATCGTGCTCCGGCGGTGTGGCAGCAGCAGGAGACTCCATTAGCTAAAGTAGTGCTGCAGGTTAAGAACGGACCTCCGGAACGAATTAACTATTTAACCCGAGGTACCACTGTAGATGCTGGTATATACTCTTGTGCAATAAGACAGCAGCTTCATAACCCACACAAAGGAAGTGGGCACATTAGGATAAGCTTTGTTCTGGGCCAAATCTGAGAGGCATGTATTTGCCTGGTGGCGTGTGGCTCAACTGAGCTGCAAGTGGGGAAGATTCGCCCACACCTTGGATTCTGCAGGAACCTAAGAGAGAAAGCTCTCCTGTGGACTGCCACAGGGGGGAGAGGGGGAAGACGTCTTCTCCCTTGGGTCTAGTTACAGGTAGGTAGCCGTGTTGGTCTCCCTTTGGTGTTCATGTCATTTTGTCTTATGGGCTTCTCGCCCACCCGCCTTCAGGTCAAGGCCTTGACAGAGCTGGCACTTGGTTGGGGTTTATTTGCCTTTCCCTCAGCAAAACCTATTGCTTTCTTTTGTTAGGCAGAATAACATTGTCTTTGTATAAAGGCAGAAATGGCATTGGGCAGGATCAACATAGTAAAGGTGGACCCCCAGAAGCGGTCTGAGAGGAGGATTGGCCATGAAGAAGAAGAAGAAGAGTTTGGATTTGATATCCCGCTTTATCACTACCCGAAGGAGTCTCAAAGTGGCTAACATTCTCTTTTCCCTTCCACCCCCACAACAAACACTCTGTGAGGTGAGTGGGGCTGAGAGACTTCAAAGAAGTGTGCCCAAGGTCACCCAGCAGCTGCATGTGGAGGAGTGGAGACACAAACCCGGTTCCCCAGATTACAAGTCTACCGCTCTTAACCACTGCACCACACTGGCTCTCACCCATGGCATCCCAGAAGCTTGGGCTGGGCTCTGACTGGCTGGAATCCTCACCCTGGTTGCCCAGTGAGACCCTGAAAGCTTGCCTTGCACCACAACAGGGTTCAGCACTAGCTGACTCCCATGGAATGCATTTGGTGGGGTCCATCCTCAGCAGATCCCATTCCACCAGCTTGGGGTGAGTTTAATGAGGAACTGATCCTGACCCTACTGCTATGGCAACCCTTATCCCGCCTACTGCGTTCCATAAAAGATTTGGCCTGATTTCATCCCAGCTCCTGGTGTACTGCCTGATCATATGCTGCTCTTCTGGATCACAGAATGCGCCTGCCAGGGCTAGCTAATAGCAACAGCTGCATTGCACTTGTGCACTCAAATGCACATCAAAAAAGAGAGGGCATTTTGCAATAAGAAAAGTAATAGAAAACTACAGTGGAAAATGCCGGATAACAACCATTTCATGTCAACATCATATAAACTCCACTTAATTTTGTGTGAAAATAAATTGGGATGATTGTTCAAAATGTGATTTGTTTGGAAGTGACCACAGAGAAGCATTATCGCTGGCTGCTCCAAAACTGTAGAATTTCTTTCCTTGAGAGATCTACAAAAGTCTAGGCTTAAGTATTTTTCATAAGTGCTCCAAATCCTTTAAGCTGGCAATTTGTGACTGGGGTAGAGTATTTTAAGTTCTGTTTTTAAGGTTTATATTCACAGACACTGACAGGAAAGCTGTGGCCCTCCGGATGTTATTGGATTCCAGTTTCCATCAGCCCCATCCAATGTGGTCAGTGGCCAGAGATTATGGGAGTTGTAGTCTAACAACATCCAGAGGGGCACAGGTTCCCCATACCCATGTAAAAATGAAGTACTACCCAACCTGAGGCTTCATGCAGAGGCAGATTTAGGGGAGCAGGACTGGTTCAGTTGCACTGGGCATAGAGCCTTGGGGATGCCACAATTATGATGTAGAATGGGGGGTGAGGGGGTGCAGAATTTTAGTGTTGCACAGGGTGCCACTGAAATTTGAGACTCCAAGGTCTGCCACTGCTTCCTGCATTCCAGGGGGTATAGGTGTGGCTACTGATCTAAATAAATGAAATGAAGGAAGGACTAGGGAATGGTTTAGAAATAATCGATTTTATCCTGGGTTGAAGGTGGAAGTAGATCTCTGCCCTCCTCTCCACCCAACCTCAGTAGAAAAGAACGATGTGAAATGTGTACTCACTATCCCTGGAGCTTTCCTTACAAAGAGGCTTAGGATAAAGAATGAACAACCACAATTTCCCATGCTAGAGTTATGATTGCATATGCTTATACTAACTAACAATTTATTACAGTCAGGAGATATATTGGCCCCAGAGGCCTTTTCCAATCCCAGAATCACCCCTTCTTCCTGATGCAGAGTTCCTGCCAAATCCCAGTGCAGCCAGAGGGAGTCTATGTAGGATCTTAAGAGACAAGAGGAAACATGTACTCACTAGCAAAAATATTAGTGCTAAATCATGCTAGTGAAACCATGTTACTTAATGTAATTCCTAATGCAACAGCTTTTCCTGGTTTCAGTCTGATCCCTGTGAGAGAAGACAACAGGTTTCAGTCTTCTTCCTTTCTGCTATTTTAGGAGGAAAAGGAGATAGCCCTAGAATAGCTTAGGTAGGGTTACAGGGACATCTGCCCCAGACCCCATCTAGACAGGAATATCACATATTTTATGGCATATATGTTGACAGTTATTAAAATAATACTCTTTGCATACATCTATAAAACAGATTAACACATGAAACAAAGAATAGCAGCAGTCTGCTTCATCAATGAAAAATTTGAATTTCAGCAGCAATATCTTAAAAGAGCAGAACTATTCCTAAGAGGCTCAGTGCCAAATTTTGCTACTGGGAGTTGGTTGAAGCATGGAATTAGAAGTCTTCCATTTTTAGCCTGGTTGTATGTTAAAGGAGGCTGCTAGCCCCACTGATAACCTTGAGAATTTTGGTGAAAATGTCTGCATATGAATATTTTGCATAGTCTTATCCATATTGTGTTTGTGGCAGGGGAGCTCCTTCCATTGATTGACTGGGCTGGGGTGGTGGTGTGAAGTATTCATTTGCTCAGGGGATTCAATAGCTTTCAGTCCTCTGACAGAAAGGAAATTTGTTGGTTAGACTGGGATTGAAACCTTACACAGGGGCAGGCTAAAGATGGGGAATAGTTCCTGGGACACAGAGCCAAGAGACCCAGAATAAATGAGACATGAGGTGATGGAAATTAACTGAGAAAGAGTGATCTGAAGGAAAGATAGATGGTTTTAACAAAAAGGGCAGAGGTGGCCTTTCAAGGACCACATGCCAGTGGTGGGTGGGACCAGAGGCAAAAGTGGGCAGAACAACGAATGCAGATTTAGCCCTTGTACAATGGTCTCGTATAGTTAAAGCCATAGTTTTCCCAGTAGTGATGTATGGAAGTGAGAGCTGGACCATAAAGAAGGCTGAAGAATTGATGCTTTTGAATTATGGTGCTGGAGGAGACTCTTGAGAGTCCCATGGACTGCAAGAAGATCAAACCTATCCATTCTGAAGGAAATCAGCCCTGAGTGCTCACTGGAAGGACAGATCGTGAAGCTGAGGCTCCAATACTTTGGCCACCTCATGAGAAGTGCAGACTCCCTGGAAAAGACCCTGATGTTGGGAAAGATTGAGGGCACAAGAAGAAGGGGATGACAGAGGACGAGATGGTTGGACAGTGTTCTCGAAGCTACAAACATGAGTCTGACCAAACTGCGGGAGGCAGTGGAAGACAGGAGTACCTGGCGTGCTCTGGTCCATGGGGTCACAACTAAACGACTAAACAACAACAACAATGGGCTAGTTTCTACATGCACTCATGCACTCATGCACCTTTCTTGATCCTTCATCCAGGCAAGAAAGAGGCATTATCAGAGTTCCAGGATCCATTCCAGACAGGTAAAAGAATACTCAAAGAGGGTGCAAAGTAGGGACAGTGAAGAGAGAGGCTGTGGCTTGAGGAGGGCCTAATAGAAAGGCCTGGAGAATCACATTCAGTCCTTAGACAAGAGGTTTCTCACTCTTGGACTGCACCAAGAAGGAATTTTGGAATGACTTCACAAAGATTAAGGTCAGAAAGGGTGATCAGCAAAGAGAACAAGTCTGATTTAACATGGTTAAAAGCCTAAACCAGAAAGAGAAATTTTGTTAGATGGAACTTCCACCATCAGTACAGCACTGTGACTTGGTAACCCCACAAGGCAATGCCTTCTGAAGATGCAGGGAGTACATTTATTTAGTTTGAAAATAGAATGCCACCTTTTTACCATAACTGGTATTCCCGGGTTCATAAAAACACTAGGGGGGGAAAGAAGCTCTACATAAGTAACAATCAAAAGAGCAGTTAAAATGTTAAAAAAGCATAAACAAAAGCCAATCCTTAGCAATGTATTTAACATATTGACTTGAATCTTAGTAGCCAGACAGTTATTGGCTGCAGGGTTTTAGGTATATTTGCTACTGTGCCCTGAGCAGATCAGGAAAGGAAGGGCAATAAGCAGGAGTCCAATGGACCCTTTTAACAGACTGTACTCCACAATTTAGGGGATATCAGGTGGAGGCATGGCACCTACTTAGAACCATGGCTCCTTCTACACAAGCTTTTAGGGCTTATGGGGATATTCAGTGGATGGGAGTTGCAATACTGAAGAGTCTAGTTCATCCCACAGCAGAAAAAAAACTATTTCTTTGTTGCAGCTACATCTGTACACACCTTTATTTATCTTTCATTGGTTGGAAGATCAGTGTGGTATAGTAGTTAGCTCAAAGAAACCTAGGCTGAAATCTCTTCTCAGCCAAGTGTGAGTGACTTCGGACCAGCCACTTTCTCTCAGTCTAATCTTCCTCACTGGGTTGTTGTGAGGGCACATTTGGATGAGTGAAAACTATATGTGCTGCCTTGAGATCCTGGGAGGAAAGGTAGGTAAAGGTAAAGGGACCCCTGACCATTAGGTCCAGTCGTGGCCGACTCTGGGGTTGCGGCGCTCATCTCGCTTTATTGGCCGAGGGAGCCGGCGTACAGCTTCCGGGTCATGTGGCCAGCATGACTAAGAGGCTTCTGGCGAAACCAGAGCAGCACATGGAAATGCCATTTACCGTCCCGCCGGAACAGTACCTATTTATCTACTTGCACTTTGACGTGCTTGGATATAAATAAAACAATAAACTGTAAAATATCTGATTTGTGTTAGTTTACTTTTAGGCAAGTGCTTCAATCCAGTTCATCATTTGGCTGCCCTTTCTGTATTTTTTCCAGCTCTGTTATATCCATCCTGAGATGGGCCAGCCAGAACTGTGTGCTGCATTCCAAACATAGTTGCAATTGAAATGCAGCAGTATTATGCACATGTGTTACATATCAAGAGCATGATTTAAGAGCACTTTAAGAAAAAGGAGCCAAGTCAAGCATGCCTGTGAGTCTGTGCAAGTTTAGGCCTCTGACAAGATTTACTGCTAGAACCCTGTTGGCTTTGGGTGGGTCTTGGCTATTAATACCTCTGATTATTAACCACAGTAAACAATATAGCCAATTGTACCGAAAGGAAAGGATACTTGATAAGAGGACTCTTCTGTTGGGACAGGAGACTCTGTGTCTGCCCCTCCCCTTCCCCTTACATGGGAAACAAGCAGCAGAAGAAAGCAAACACAATGTGCTTAATGTACTTTAAAGAGAGTGCAGTGTTGTAGGAGAATCCTCTTTACATAAAATCAAAGGTGTGTAACAGGAGAGAGAGAGAGAGAGAGAGAGAGAGAGAGAGAGGGAGAGAGAAGCTTTGGATTTTCTCTGTCAGTGACAGCTTCATGTTTATTTATTTGAGCAAAAGGAGCGGATACCAAAGCAAAGACGTGCTAATTTTATTCCCAGATCAAATAAAGGAACACCGAGCATGTTCTCATCAAAGTCAGTGATTACTTTAGGGGGAGCTAATACAATGAATGTTATTAAATGAAGCAACCTCTTTAAAAGGGCATCTCACATTAAGGATTTTAGCATAAGTAATATTTTGTTGTGAAAGCTTATGCAAGATGAAGCCTTCAACTGGAGGGATGGAGAACCCTGTCAGCTTTGAGAGACTCTGGGTGCTTGCCTGGAGCGCTCTGATCCTAGCCAGTGTTTTTCCACTGTTTACCAGGCACATGTTAATACATCTTTGCAGATGGATTTTCCACAGCCAAGCCAATCAATCCTTTTACAAATGGACAGGACTTAGCAGTGCTTCTTCCTGTGCAACACACATAAACATTGCAAATAATGCTTAGAGAAACAAACTATTTTTAAAAAGCACATAGACAACCCCCCAGGCTGAGACAACTCTACTACAGTGTACAGTTTGGGTCACCACACCTCAAGAAGTATACTGTAGGTCCTGGAAAAGGCAACCAAAATGATCAAGCTGCCAGATCAACTTTCCTATGAGGGAAGGTTGCAACATTTGAAACTTTTAAAACATCAATTCTGACAGGCAGATGGAAGCTGAGATGGTAGGCTGAGACTGCATTTAAACTTTTGACTGTGTTAAACAGATGTTAAAAAGGGGGAGATTATGGGATCTTATGTTTTTCAGCACTGTTTCAAATATTTCACATTATTCCCTATGCTACGTGTTGTATAGGGTTATTCTCCCTTTAAGACAGCCAACATTCTGCTAACTCCATTGTACTGCTGTAATTCCATTGCTGCACTTGAAGAAGTAGGTTATAACCTATCAAAACTTAGGATGTATTTAAATATCTTTAATTCACTACTGAATTAATGCTTTTCATTTACACAAAAAGGCTTTTAATTGTCATACCAAATCTTTTATTGATATGTTTAGGTACTAACTGCTGCCAGATATGAAAAAATGAAGGAAATGATTAATAAAGGAAGACGACAGATACAAGCTGTGTATAACAGACCACTATCCTGCGTGGAGCTCCAAGAACACTCTGTGACTTCATCAGTGACTTGGATCAGGGCAAGCTGTGTGTATGTGTTTTGTGCTTCCCTTGTGTGCCAGAAGTATCCTTAGAGCAGATCCATATTGTTCTTTGTCTTCCAGAGTCTTCCAGACCTTACGTTTTACTCCAGTATCCATAAGCTTGGTAACTATTGTTTTGTTGAGGTGACATTTTGGAAAGAATGCATGGATCCATGAGTGAATGTGTGTGTGGAGATGATGCCCATTTCTGACCTCCATTTGCTGATAGCTCTTCTGCACAGGGGGCTAGATCTTAGGGGCTAGTGAAGGCAATTTCAGCAAAGTAGAAAGGTTTGCTCTTAAATATGTTACAGAAATGACAGGGGGGCACATCTTTAAAGATATTACAATGTTACAAATATTATGCCTGAATGTATCCTTTCAACTTGACAACTCAGTGAAGATACTGTGCTTTATAAATTCATATAAAATCAGTAGTTTGACCGATTCTCTTCATTCCAACGCCATTTTAGCCTTAGAGAAAAGGACTCCTTTACCTTTCTCTCCCACCATAATCCATCCACAACACCCCACCCAGGGAGTGCCCAAGGGTGGCAATCTCCGAGCTGATAGCTGACCATAAAATCCCAAGAGATCATCCCCGGACTTGCCACAGGACAAGGATATGTAAAGAGTTCTATTGTTCTTTGGTGATAGGTACTTGAGAGGTGTTAAGAGACTTGTATGGACATGTTTGCCAAGGCTGAACTAGTGTAACCCCTGTCTACCCCTCCCCTTTTGTGACATGTCAGTGATGCAAAGATGATGTATCAATGATGCTGCACGAACTGTATTCTGGGTGATTGTGGGAAGTTTTAAAAGCCAATGTCACCCCATGCTTGGGGTTCTTACTCCTGTGGGGACCTGTTGTGCAACAATAAAGATAATGGTCTACTGGCTGCTGTTTGCTCCAAATTACTTGGCTGGAACTTCCTTCTTTTACTGACCACATGGACCCGCGGGGGACTTGGACCCCGACGAGCTGGGCTGTTGAGTTTTTCCTTAGCAAATATAAGAACATAAAATAAAGTCCTGATGGACCAGCCCAAAAGCTCATCTAGTCTAGTGTTCTGTCCTCTCACAGTGTTCAACCACATGCCTATGGGAAGTCCATAAACAGAATATGAGGGCAATAGCCTTCTCTTGCTTATTGGTGGTGTTCAGAGGAAGACTGTCTCTGATTTCTAAACCACTTAAATATTTAACAATCTCTAAGCAGTATACAAAAATACCATATAAAAACAATAGCATGGTTTCAGAAAAACAGAGATGCAACATAAAAACGAGTAAAACACCACTATAAAAACAGAAATTCAGTATTATCAGAGTCCAATCTTACGGGCCCAAGAAAGCCTGGGGGAAAAGATATTTATTTACCAAATGTTTGAGGCAAACATTTTTAGAGGCAGGGATTATTATGTATAAGAATAAATTATATGGAACAAGCAAGGATGGATTAAAAACAATATTAGCTGGCAGAATGATCGCTTTTCAGTCTCTTACTAGTATGTATTGTATGAGGAGAGAACTCACACTGGCAAACTACAAGACAAAAAGCTGTTGTGTTGATTATGAGAAGAAAAACTGGGTCATCAGCTGACACAGTCAGGTGATGCAACTGGAAGAAGGGCTCAGAAATCCCATTCTTTTAATGCCAACACTTTGTATAAAAGTAAACTGTATTTTCAGCCTCAAAGAAATACAGTACATCTGCCATTCTAACCCTCTCTCATTGCACTACATCCTAGAAGCAAAACTTTAAATAAATGAAACAGCAGCAAAGTCTTTATGACACCATTTCTCCAGCAGATCCAAGTGTTGTCCAAAGAAGGATTACTCTGATTAATCTGGTTTCGCAAATAAGGAGCCAAGGAGTGAAGGTGGCACAATGGAAGCAAAGATTCCAAACCAAGATTTTCAAGAATGTGTTCAATAGTTTTACCACTAAGCTAAGCTTCAACTTAGTTTGGAAGGCTGCTATCTTCTCTGCTGTGACCTTTGATGGAAGTCAAGACAGAACTGATTTCTTATATTGTAAAATCCCCTATCATCTTATGGTGAAGGGCAGGCAAGAAATCCAAATCATAATCATAATGTAAGTGAGGCCAACCTGATCTCCCCCTTGCCATAATGTTATTCCTGGAAGGGAAGACCTCTCTGTGGCCCTTGGTTCCCTTGTCAGTCAGTGGTCCTGATGCTCTTCCTGGGAAGGAGGGAGGAAACAGATGGAAGGAAGGAAGGAAAACTACATTGTGGCAGGAAATGGAAAGAAAATGGAGGGAAAACTTCTAGTGTTGATGCAGTATATCGGATATGAATCCTGTTTTAATTTAGCTAGCAGCACAATATGCAGCAGTGTCTGCATTTTTGTACGGTCTGTTATAATTTGGAATGGGGGAAAGCCTTCTGAGTGTGTGCCAGGCATATACAAGAGCCGCACTTCACTTCTCAAGGAAACCTCCAATAAACTTGAGAGTTCATTAAGAAGCTCCAGGATGGACTTTTGTGTGCCAAATTCTTTTTGAACTCTGGGAGGTTGCATTTCCCTGCCATTCAGGAATTTACTACTATAGAAAACATAATAACCAACCTATTGTAGCTGCTTCTTGCGGATCCTTCTACACATTGTACTAAAGAGCTGTGCCAGTGGGTGTTATTGTAATATGTTTATTTACAAACATGCAAGTTGAACTGAAGGAGCAGGCAGACACCTAGCTTGACAATGCTAGTCTTTAAAACAGCATCAGCCCTCCAAAAGCAAACAGCATGCACTAGGAATCCTGCCGTCAGCTGAAATAATTTTGGCTTCTGTCTCCTTTGGTGACTGCCTTCCAGTGCCCAAACCCCCATGGAGGTGGAGCGAGTTACAGTTTTCTCTAGCTAGTAGCCATTAGCCCCTATAGCTATTAATGCACATTTAAGCAACTTACTTCTAGCCATCAGTGTCCATTAATAAAGCATATTTAGCTATTAGCCAGACAACAGCCTAAGCATATCTCTGCACTTGACATTAGACAACAGCATTTTCATTACAGTATTATTTCATGTTCTCATTTAACTGGTGTGAAATCCCGGGATCTGCTTTCCCTGTGAGGAGAGATTACTGGAAACTTGAGACATTTTTACTATATCTGTTTGTTTATACATATCTGAGATGACCAGGGATGCACCCATTCAGGTAAAACTAGTCTTGCAACACTTAGTCTCCCTAGGAAGCAATCAGACTCTGGTTTCTTCTCTCTTCTCCAGTCTGATTAGAACTGGACGACTCTTTCCATTAGCCTCCATCTGCAGCCCCTACCCAAGCAATTGGCACTGTAGCCACTGACTGTCAAAGGCCAATTAAAACTAGCATCTCCAGCTACCAAGCTACACTGAAGCCTACAAAGAAGGTAATCTGGTTGCTTTGCAGGTCCCACATCCATTTTCCTGAAATACACCTGGGTGAAAATGAAAACCACCTCTCTCTCAATCTCATTCCTTCTCTTTCTCTTTACACACACACACACACACACTTCCAAATATGAGCGAGTCCTAAGAAAAATGCTTTTCATACACATCCTTGGTGAAAGGCAACAGAGGAAATTATACATTTCTCTTATTTTTGGCAACATACTACAGTTTTATAACCCAGATGACTTTTTCAATCAAGAGGTTTGACATATGATTTTAATGTAATCATGAAAAAGTCCAGTGATTCAGCAACCTGGGAAAGAAAAGAAGGGAGGGAGAAAGAGGATGGATACAGTGGGAAAACATCCAAGTGAGGCCTCAGAGGGGTAGAAGTTATAATAGAATATGCATGATTAAAGACCAAGAGATGTCCAAATTTTTAATTTTATTAAATTTAGACACTGTGAAATTATGAACTGGAGAGGGAAGCCTCTAGCAAATTACAAGAGATAAAATTTATTAGCTCTGATTTATAGTCCATCCTGTCTCTTAAGACTGCCTTTACATGTTACATGGTTGATGCTCCTCCTTTGGCTGCTCCCACGGGGCTCATGGTAACATATATTCTTCTGCCCATGTGGTCACAGTGGGTTGCATGGTGATTGATGACATATTGTGCTGATGATACCAGGCTGAGTTGATGGCAAATCACCAGTGTGCTTCATAACCTGGCAATCAGCTCTAACTACACAGGTAGAACAATGCAGTTTCCAGGGAACAGTTTGAAGGCACGAACAAGTCCAAGGGCTTCCTAGGTGTGGGAAAAGTGAGGTGTGGACGAGCCCTAAGGCTGGTCATCAGTGCCTGGACTGAAGATTACCATGGTAACCCTATGCAGAGTACCTTGAGTTTCATGGAAGAAAGGTTAGGACATAAATATATTCAATCAATATTTGTTACCAGGAGTGGCACAGGAGTAGCTATGGAGGCAACAATCATGTCATGTGTAGACCTACAAAGGTGTAGTGAATATTTCCTAATCGTTATGGCAATCCTCTCCAATCATCTTCAGGTTGTTATTCCTCATATGTTGTGGTTATTTCCATTTTACAAAACTAAGGCTGAACAGCCCCATTTTTCTGCACAGCTACTCAAATGCCCATAATTGTGATGGGAGATGCACATGTGTGTGGAGGGTCTATATGTTGTGGGGACTGTTGCAATGCGCATAGAGACACGATTGGCAGAGTCTGGGCCACTTCTCAGGGGTGAAGGGCAGATATGACTTTCAAGTACTCTCTTACATCCATTCACTTAGACTAGAGAAAATAAGTACATGTGGTGGCCATAATAGCCTGTCTGAGGAGCAGAGTCTCACCCCCCACATCCCAGAATTCAGCTCACCTTCTTTGTTCCATAGAACGTCTTGGAAACCAGTCTAGCCCAGGCTTATATACCTCCACTGTCAGTTTTGTTTCTTGGTCATGAAGTGAATATGACTCCTTGGGGAGCTGGCTTTTCTACAAATTGTTTTGGGTTTGCATTCCTTATGGAGCATCTCTCTTGTGTCATCCACATTCCTTTCTGTGCTTCCATGTCTAACACACATTTTGTTTTCCTCATGTTTCTGCATCAAATTATGCCATGGCAACTGCATTATCCCCTTGGGAGGAGGTTTGGAGTTAGGTTTGTTTGTCTGTCATTCTCCCAAAGGGAATTCCTCCCCTAAAAATTCACACAATAGCTGCACTTTTGTCGTCCCCCCTCCACTTCGGCTATTCTAGTATTGTTGTTAATTTGTCTACAACCAGTAGTGTGACTATCTCTGAAATTTGTATTTATTAGGTTTTTATATTTTGCATTATGTAATAATGCAGTTCAATATCTTGCTGCCTAGGTGCCTAAAAAGATGTGAAATAAATAAGTAAATTGTCCTCCTGTATGGATGCCAACAGTGTTGCTTGTGGAAAGAGTGAAATGTGTCCCTTAGTATAATGTCTTAGTGTTGTAACAGCACTCCAAAGCAGAGTTCCTGGGATTTGTTCCTTATTGGGCAGAGACATGGCTTGAAACAATGCAAATCATGGATATGATGTCCCAGATGGGCACTGATCCATGCTAAGCAACTAAAGCAGGCAAGGGCTAAGCCTATGAAATGACATTCCAGTGGGGCTGATTAAAATGTAATACACACACACATCCCAAACACACAAAGGACATTGGCATAGACTTCTGGGTAGCAGTACGCTTCAGCTCCTACTGTTAGGGTCTCACTGAGATGTGGCTAACCCTGGCCCAGGGGACTGATATAACCTCCGCCTCCAGTACAATTTTTTTCCTGATCCCCAAAGATCCTAGTATTTGGGCTGCAGCAGGAAAATGTACTTTTTAAAAAATTGGACACAGCCCTGTGGTGCTTAGAGAAACCTCTCAACCCAAGCCAGGACTCTGATAGAGATGCAAATTATCCCCTCCCTGATCATCAGAGCAATCATTTGATGAGCTGGGAGGCAACTATAACCTACTCCTAATTTGCATGGATCAGAGGAAGAATGAGCACATGCAAATGTGGGGTGGCCATGTGCATTTTTGGTAACACCCACTGGTGGCATGTAGCTCAAAGAGGGATAGTCAAGAGTGAATGTAGCCCTTGGTCCAAAAGTAATGGTTGCCCCCACCTGCCCCAGCCAGGATCTAACTGATATCATAATATAGAGTTTTTCCTTGTCGTCCCATGTGGCAACAGGTGATGTGGAGTGATGGCTAGGGAATTGCTCAGTGTCATGATGTCAGGGCTCAAAGTAAGCTAAGTTCAGAGGGGGAGAGGAACTTGACATGGGAGTGTCATTTTGGGAAATTGCCCTGTATTTCTGATAATACGTTTCTCCACTCATGTTTAGCAATGAGACTAGAGAGATTAATGGCTGATTCAGGATGACACGTCTTAAGTTCATAAATTGGTATAAATATGTTAACTTGACTGGGCATGTGTTAAGTGGTTCCTGTGTTTATTGTACACTTTGGGTGTTCCCTTGCCTCTGTCTTTGCTCTGAAGCCTGCTCTTCTCTCCACCTTGCCTAAATGACAGCTTGCGTGCCACGTGAGGTGTTTCCCCCTCTTTATGAATGGAGCTATTGCTCTGTGACTCATAGGTAACGGCAGTGGGTGGGGGAAGACTACCCCTTTACCCAAGAATGTGCTAAAACCTTTGCAGGGCAGTAGCAATGGAATAATGTGTTCAATTTAATAGCTTCACATCACAATCTGCTACGGCTAATCTGGCACATTTGCAACACCACCAAAATTTCTGCCCAGACCAGATTGATATTTGGGGTAGCCTTTCTATAATACTTGTCTTTTACCCTCATTAAGGTCTTTCTTTCTTTGGTTTTGCATCAATTCTCCTCATATCTCCCCCACTCCAAAACAAACAAACAAAAAACCACCCAAGCATTCATCCAAGAAAGATATTGGTTGCTCCAGGGTCTTTGAGGAAGTGTTGTCAAGTTCTCTGTTTGGAATCCTAGAGCCTCAGAATTCTCAGGCTTGGCTCTGCCCTCTTGTGGGGAAGCAGAGAGCAAGTGGACTTTGGAAATGTCCATCACAGCCTTCTTCTGCAGGATCCTTCTCTTTCACTCACAACAGCAGCACCCTAAGTCACCACAGAAAAGTTCCTTGGAGGAGTGCAGCTTAATGCTTTGTCAAAACCTGACCTCCAATTTCTCCAAAGTTTTGTTCTTCTGAGAAAAAGGCTTCCATTTCCTCCTCATTCTACCTGAAAAGTTCTTTAGAATTTCAGTTTTGAGTTTATCTTATTGCTGGGAAATGACTGTGGGTAGTATGTGTGCATTTTTCTTTTTTTGTAAACATTATCCAGCACTTTGCAACCTTTCCAGGTGTCTACACTCCTGAACTGAAAAGATTTCCTAAAAACTTACCTATCTTTCTGTCTCTCTTGTACACACTCTTGCCCCCCAACAATCAGGAGAAACTAATTTACAGGGTGAAGCATGTGACTGGGGGAAACACTGTGATCTCAGAATTACTGACAGAGAAGGAAGGTCTTTGGGTGCTGGGCGGTGTGCCCCACCTTCACCAAGATGTGGGTCTGTGTCCAATAATCCTTGCCAGAAGAAAGCAAGAGCTAGGCTTCGTCAGAAACACTCTTAACTTGGCCAGTGGGATATTTGAAAAGAATTTGTAGGTTTTAGCATTGAAATTTCCCCCCTGCAGGACGCTGAACCAAATGGGCCATTGGCCTGATCCAACAGGTTATTTTGCTGTTACTACAATATCTTTCTCTTCTTCAGCCACCCCCTGCCCTTTCTGGACTATATGAGGTTCACTGCCCTCAGGGAGCTCCTTCCAGTTTTTAGCCTGCTCCACACATACCCCTATCTATAAGCCTGTGGAATGATTTAATTCCCGCCAAACAGACAATTTGGTCTTCCCACAGAAGGCCAAATATTTTTGAATATTGAATATTTTTTGTGGTCAGCTTTGGACATTCCAAAGCAGCACATCAGCTGAACCAGTTGGTGACAGAGGCTTCACAGCCATAAGTACAATTTCCCTATAGTTATAGGTAGTTATATGTATTCCCTACATACTTTTTCTTGGGCCTCAAAAGAAAACCTTCTTTCCCTCTTTACAATTATGGAGTAGTACTGTTCTTTAGCTGAAGCTTTTGTTCATTTCAGAAAAAGATTTATTTTCCCCCCTCCTGGATTGAGAGGGATGTAAAAAGAGCAGATCTTGAAATGTAACTAGGAGGGCAGGACTTCTTAAAAGTATTCAATTGTCTAGGGGAAGGAGGAGGGAAGATAGTTTCCTGACCCTGACCACCCATGCATTTACATTCACAAAGAATTTTAAACCGCTCTGTGGAAGATTTACAGCAGCAAAAGGATCATTGGAAAGACATGCTCATTACACACGCACACCGAGTATAACATTCCTCCCCTTTCTTCCCACTACAGCAAACACTTGTGTCTGTCAGTGCTTCATTTCAGGCAATTTGTACATCACTTTTTAAAAGCAACAACATTTTTGCTTCTGCTGGAATCCAAAGAACTTCTGATTTCAGAAAGGCAAACTTCCCCCTTAACGTTAGTTTATTTGAAAATGAGTCATGTTTATCTGTGCGTGAATCTTTTTGCAGTGACAATAGCTCAAATGTTCAGAAATTACTTGAGTAAAGAGGAAATACTAAAATCAAAATAAGCTCATTTAAAGATTAAGCTTGTTTAAAATCATTGTGTTAAAAACAATAGCATTTTTTAAAGCTTTGAGCAATGCTTAAAAACACACAATCTTTTTTTACAAGATACAACTTACCTTCAATTCCCACTGCCAATTCCTGCTGCCACCTCAAGTGAAGGCTGATTCACATTGTCCAGTTTCGAGAGGGTAGTAGCATAGCGAAGCCATGAACAAGATCCTCCGTCTGCCATGAATGAAGCTATCCTCTACATCTGGAAATTATTTTATGATGACAAGTGTTTGGCAGGTTCCATTCACAGTGAAGTTTGAAGAAGATGTTTGGGCTCTGGGTCATGGCATGTGATGATGATGATGATGATGATGCCATTGTGCCACAGCTGTGCCACTCTCCTGCATCCCAGCTGGTCCTCCATTTTCTCCAGGAGGGAGGATCATGTTCCACATAGGCACACTTTGGAAAGGTTGCTGTCTAACCTGTCTCTCCTTGCCATTGCCACCTTGCTTGCTTCATTCTCTAGCCACTGCCCATTTTGAGGGGAGTCTGTCAGGAATACGCTGGTTTCCTCAGCCTCACTCAGATAAACACAAATTTGTGTATTTACTGTTTCATTTTCTGCAGCCACCAATTCACTAAGAACGTTGTCAAAACCTCCAATGGCTGGTGCATTAAGTTTAGGTGCAAGATGGACACCAGCGCTAGAGACAGGATGAAATTTTAACTAAGTTTGGTGGGGCCTTTTTTTTTAAAAAGGAATATTATACACATAAGGGAATATCACAAGGGTCTTCAAGGTGCTTGTTGACAGATTTTGAAGATTCAAGATACACTGTTGCTGGCACCAGCCTCTAAGCGGTTTTCACCTTGGGCCAAATTCCCTAAACCCAACAAAATACAGCACAATCCAGTCCAGATACCAGGGACAATCTTCTTCCGTAGCCCAAAGTTTTTCTTGTTGTACTTTGGACAGTTTAGTCAATTTAGGATTTCCACTTGTGTAACCTTCCTCTGGCAAGACTTTTACACAGGGCGGCCTCTCAGATTAACTCACCTACTGGCTCCCTTCTGATATTCACCAGTCACGTATTAATAACATTCTGGGTATTCATCTATAGGCCTGAGTTTTTCCCTCAGCTATTCCTAATAAACCCCCTTATTCCCTCCGCCTCACTTGTTTTCCCAACATGGAAGTCACTGCTGGTAACTGAAAAGGGGAGTAGGGAGCAGGGTTGGTGCAGTGCAGGAACTGTGGCAGAGTCAAATCATTAGGGCGTACATATTTGTTCAAAACGTGGACACGGTTGCATCTTTTATCATTAAGCTGCTGTCCGTCTGAAGTGACAATACTTGCATTGTACACCAAATTATGATAACCATTCCCACCCCCCATTATGCCCATTCACAAGTTGTGTCAGAAATGTGTGTCACAAAAAAACAAAAAATAAAGAATAAGGGTGCGTAATATGCACAACTGGATCAAAACGATGCTAAAAAATAAATAAAGGAGTACATCAGTTTACTGAGTCTTCACGAAGGTCAGGATGCCTAGGTTTCTGAACAGCTTTGAAAACAAACAAGTCCAACTGATGTTCCTTATTTTGCTCAGGGGAAAGCATTATAAATATGTTTTTAGAAAGTCGGAAGCTTCTCCACTCTGTTGAAAATTAGTCTTGCATTATTTCATGGTTTGGTATAATGGTTTCTGCATTCGCCAACAACACGGCAAGGTCTACCCTTGAGTAAATCCCAGCAAGTGCTCAAACAAAACAAAACCTCAAGCTTGGCTGTGATCCTATAATCACTTACAAGGAAGTAAGCCTCAATGAAATCAACAGGACTTAATTCTGCTTGTACCACCATAATAGTATCTTTTTTTGTGCCTGCCAAACAGCCATGTCATGCTTATGACAATATTTTATTCTCTTATTAATTATGCTGTTTTAAATGTGCATTTTATATTTGACTTCACTTAGCAATGTTGGGCTTGGGTTTTTTTTAAAATGTTAACTTTGTGTTAAATATGTATTCTGTACTTGACCTCCTTTGTAATGTTTTACTTTGAAATCTTTAAGATAATATTTTAGTTTTCTGTTAATTATGTTGCTTTGACTGTATACTTTATATCTGACTTTCTTCAGAAATGTTTGATTCTGGATTGACGTTTTAATCTGCTGTAAACTGCTTTGAGATTTTTCTTAAAAATGTGAAGCGGTATAGAAATGAAATAAATAATAATAATCTCCTCAGCTGACAAAACCCCAACCATCAAGTTCCAGGCAATCAGAGCCTGCTGTCACCCTGACCAATCAGAATGCAGTTACCTGATCCAGCCCTGCCTAATAAATTCTGAAAACAATCTCTCTCTCTCTCCTGTCAGAACATGTCACTGAGAACTACTACTAAGCAGGCTTGCATTCTCACAACGGCACAAGGCCTTAAACTGTGACAGTCCCAGAGTTCCAAGAATTTTTATTTGTTCCATGCACAGCCATAATCAGACATATGCAGCATTTCTCCACAGAGTCCAGAGTCTTTTAAGGGCCCAATCACAGAATTGTAAATTGGAAGGGATCCAGAGCATCATCTCTTCCAACCCCCTTCAATGCAGGAATCCCCACAGCCATTCCTGTGGGGGCTTGAACCACCAACCTACTGATTAACAGCAAGATGCACTGACACACTGCACCACCCCTAGTCTTTGTATGGTCTAGAGTAGGCCCAAAATGGTTGTGTGGTTGATAAGATTCCTCAAATCTGGCAGAGAAGTCTGGGTTTTGTACAAATTTCATGGAGGGGAATGGGAGCTCAGCAATATTCTTGTGTTGCTCTCATTTATTTTAGTAGGTTCTGACTTGCCATTTTGGAGGCCTGCATCCTAAGTTATTAAATGGAAACAAATGAAGCAAATGTACATGGGGTGGCCATATTTCAGCAGTGAAAATCTGGACAGAAAAATTGTTGAGGGTTTTTTTGGGGGGGGCAAAGTTGTTGAGCTATTTTTGTGGGAAATCAGCAAAAAGGGCACTGCTAACATGGGCTGACATATGTCTGAAATTTACCAGATGTTTAGCAGATTTCCGCCCAGGCACTGCTAGAGACAGCTGTATTCCCAATATGTCCGAGAAATCCCGAATGTATGGCAACCCTAAAAGTACAGGAGAAAAAACGTGGGCAAGTGTAAACAGTTCTTGTGAAAGGTTATAGGAAATCATGGCAAAACGAAGTGGGGCTAAAGTGAAAGCAATGCTCATTTTGCAGCTTTTGAAAGGATGTGGCAAAGCCCCCCAAATTAAATATTGATGGATAAATACAGTTAAGTTTTTAAAAATGTCAGTGGCAATAATTTCAATGACAACTTTGTAGTCAATTGCTGCATGTCCTTCTCAGATTACTGTAGGAGTATTGCTGCATTTAAGGGTTTAATGGCCATGGAACAGAAACTTTCACAGGAAGGCGATGTCCTGCTGCTACATAAATACGCTTGATTAATGATGCAGACTCTCTCCTCTTCTGCAGCTGATGGAGGGGTCTGTAGCGCCAGTCATTCACAGGACAGTAGATGTCACCTAAAAGTGGAGTGTGCTCATGGTAAATTTACCATGAGATGGCAAACAAGGCTCATGGAGTGGCATTAGCTGCCCCATGACTTCATAGTACTTTTATTGCTTGGTTATTATTGATTGCTGGTTACCTCAGAAAACCTTCCACACTTAGCCCTTGTACTGGCGTCCTGCTGAGGGCGAAGACAGATGGAACATTGTAAGAGTGACAGTGGTGGTTTAATAGTGACTTTACAGCTCTCAAAGAACACTTTTCTTCCCCTCTCTTGGTGTGAGCTCTGAAAAACACATTGATTTTTTCCCCAGGTTTTCAGCATGGTTTCAGCAAGCTCTGCAAACATGGCCTTCCCCTTTACGTACTTTTAACAATACTTTGATCTGGTGAGGTGGATTCCCAGTGGTAGACAAGAATGCATCTATGCTTTTTTTCAATACAGAATCTTTGCCAACAGTGGTTGGCTTCATCTAATCAAAATAATGGAATATGTCAAATCTACTGACCGAAAGAGATTGATTGGTCTGAAAGGACCCAGAATTTATATGTGCAAAATTAAGTCGGGGTGTGTGCACAATGACCAGAATGGTCAAAGTTTGTAAAATCTTTTACATTACAAATAGATTACAAAATCTATTAAATTATAATGTCCATCCTGCCTTAAGGCCTGGTTCTATAGGAACCCATGGCGTTGCTACAGATTCTGGGCACCCAGAAAGACTAGTACTTTTCCTGCAACGTATTTGTTGTACCTACTACATTTGTAAACCAAGAACTATTCCAAGAAGATCAAAAGTAGTTTACACATGTTTCTTTGATCTCCCATCCAGGCAGCATCCAGGGCCAGCCCCTCTGAGCTTCATATGCCTTCAGACCACTGTCTGGGAGCAGTGAGTGCTATGGTAGCGCTCAATATCTTGGGTAATTCTTCTAGCAGTTATTGCTGGGAAACAGCTCCTTTGACTAAATCTGCGAACAGTTGAGACCTTTATATAGCATCGCGATCCTCCCCGGAAGACTGGCTTTTTCTTTTTGTAAACAGTGTTGAGGCTTTTTACAATCAAGTGGGGTATAATTTTTTATGAAAATAAATATAAATAAATGAATACATAAATTTAAAATCCCAGAGGCATTTGGGATGCAGCTCACCCAGCCTCGGGTGACAGTTTTGGATGAGACTTGTTCCACCAATTGCAACTCTGGCGTCCATCTCTTCCCTGGGTGCCCTTCCTTCTCCTGGCTTAATGTCCTTGTTACTCCTTACTGGAGACAGGAGATATGCACTGGGGCTGCTGCACACTAACAGCAATGCACCCTTGAATTCCAGCAGTGTTTCCATCCAGCTGGGGTGCTTGTGCTGAGGGGTGTCCACAGTGGTGGAACACCAACCAACAGTATATAATTTGTTGATATTACTAACTTCCTTTTGCTGAAGGCTCATCCTAGAACGCAAACGAAAAATACCCAGAGGCTCTTGCTAGTGATCCATATTTCTCTTAAGATCAACAATCATTTACGCTGAATGCATCCTGTTACTTGACCCAGGATATCTTGTTAGTTTAGGGAAGCAATAACAAAAAAGCAAGCCAACCTGTGCTTTCTTGAGTTGCTGAGGAGATTTCCCCCATTTAATAAACAAAGACTATGCATTCTCCTTAGAAATAATCAAATGAATTTCTCTAAAAGCTAAACTTAACAGATATTGTTATGTTGAAAATTTGTGTTCTTCTGTCAGGTGCTTAAGGATGCAGTTCTACTATGCATGTGTTCCTGTAAAGGTAAAGGGACCCCTGACCATTAGGTCCAGTCATGACTGACTCTGGGCTTGTGGCGCTCATCTTGCTTTATTGGCCGAGGGAGCCGGCGTACAGCTTCCAGGTCATGTGACCACCATGACTAAGCTGCTTCTGATGAACCAGAGCAGTGCACGGAAACGCCGTTTACCTTCCCGCCAGTACCTATTTATCTACTTGCACTTTGACGTGCTTTCAAACTGCTAGGTTGGCAGGAGATGTGTTCCTGTGCGTAAGTCCTATTGAACAAAATGGTACTTACTTCTGTTTAACCATGGCTAGCGAGTGTGGTTAATCTCTGGCCATACTGACTGGGACTGATGGAAATTGGAATGCAACAACATCTGGAGAGCCAAAGATTTGCCACCTCTGTTATATAGGTTTGTGCTGTGTGTTACTTTCTTGATCAATGCAGGTATGCCTGTAAATCAATGTCTCTTACTGGAGGCAAAAATTCTAGAAGTGACCCTCAGCCTCAGACATGGGAGCTGAGAATGCCGATGACTTTCATGACAGATGCAATGAAGGATCTGAGGATATCTCACGGGCATGGCAGTTTTTGCCCTTCTAGAGTGTCCTATTAGCTTACTTGCTGGGGGCATTGGGAAGCACCTGCCTTTTCGCAGTGGTTCTGCTCTTTGATTGCAGCCCGTTATGGTCTGGATTCAGTGGGTTGACTTGTGAAAGTACTGATGGGTGGATGGATGTCTTCTGGCAAATATTTTCTCTATTTCAGCACTCTGTGGAAGACAGATTCCAGAGCAATTGGATTGTCCCAGCTGAGTTTAAAAAAAAAAAAACCTTCTCCCATTCAGAAGCTGCCTAATGGAGACATTCATGACTTGTCAAAGAATTAACACGAGGGAAGATTCTTTGCACACACTCCAGACAGGCTATTTTTAATACTAGGTATATAATAAACCTTTATTAGCAATTAGAGGTCAGTGAGGTAATGACATGTCCAAGGCAGAAGCTGAAATTGCCATTCACCTTGAATTTATGCCAGCTTTATAAATGTCTTCCATGCTTCAAGCTGTCCCCCCCCCCAACCTTCTGTTCTGCCAGTGAAATATAGAAGCAGCGTATGGCAATAATTGTGTTGTCCCTTCAAACAGAGTTTAGAGCTTATTTATTATGTATCCCAAAAAGAGCTCCCTTCCATTTATCTTCCCAGCAGCCTGTGAGTTAAGTTAAGGTGAGAGGTGGTGACCAGCCATATGAGCTTCTGATATGGCTACTTTGCCAAACAGGTAGTGTGTGTCTTGTTAGTACCCACCAGCCATCAACGTACATTAAAGAAATATCTTCTAAGTCATTGATGCTCTCTGGGGAAGCTTCTTTAGCTATTAAAGACGAGAGAATAATCTCATTTGATGGCCACAAGAATACGATTTCCTCTCTCTCTCTCTCTCTCTCTCTCTCTCTCACACACACACACACACACACCTCCCACCCCCTCCTTCCTCACCTCTCTCTCTGCATCCATCTCCCTCTTTCCCTCTTTTTCCACTCTGCAAAACACGGCCACAAAGCTCCTAGTATGATCCACTGTAGATCAAGTCACAGCCCACTAGCTGTAGACCAGTGTAGCAGATTGCATTCTAATATGAACATCCCTATTCCTTCTTTTTAATGGCAGACCAGTACCTGCTGAGCATCAGCCATCCACTTGGAAAAGCAAAACAACCCCCCCCCACACACTTTTTTTCCCACAAGCAGCATTATTATGTGGATGCAGCCACTGTGCTGGAAATCTTCTGCTGCTTATCTCCCTTTTGCCTTGGAGACCAGCTCTCACACAAACCCATTTGAATAAAATATCTTGTTTATCTCCAGGAAGATTCTGCCTCTAGGAATAAAAATTAATGGAAGGCATCAATAATCAGAAGGGGGGGGGAAATGTATGTGTGTGGAAACTGTTCACATTTCCCTATCCCTTTCAATTGATAATGGGGATGTTATTCCAGCATCTTTCCATCTGCAGATAATTGAAAGGAAATAGCCGCAATAATGAAATCACCACTGATAGGTGACAAATCAATTCATTTATGACACTTTCGTTGTCACGCTGAGCCATTTTATTGCTCAATGGAAGCCTCTTAAATTAATAAAAACTGTTAAATTCATAAAATGCCATGTACCAAATAAGGGGATTGGGGTGGAGGGAAGTTTGAATCATTAAAGGAATATAAAACTAATAAATGCTGGCTTCAGATTGTCTGGGGGGGAAAGCCTGGCTTTTAAGGAAGATACAGAGTTATCGTAATAAGCTGCAATATATCTTCACTATATATAGCAGGCTAGCTGGTAAGAGGCCCGATTTGCATGTTACATACATAGAATGGGAGCAGGGCAAATTCAAAGCACTCACATCGCATGTCATGTTAGTGATGTTTTGTGGTGTGTTTGCTGTTTAAATAAAATGTGATTTAATAGCAAGAAATTAAGCTTTTACTACATCTTCTCTAACACCATTTAACTCAACTGTGAATTTTCTAACACAGTGATGCTTTTGTACTAAGAAAGGAAATCAGGGAGACTTCCCAATTACATAACAATTAATCCTTCCCTCTGCCACACCTCCTTTGATAATTTGTGCGCATTTTATCCATTCATGTTGCTCAGTATACGTGAGTAAGCCATTGACGAAGCTATGATATAGATATCTTGTCAATGATACCACACAGGAAGGGACAAAGTGGGAGGTGTCCAAAATGGTGAAATTTTATTCGAAGATGTCTTTTCCATCCAATGCTAAAATCCAGCAAATTATAGGAGGTTGAAATATCTTTTTGGTTTGCATTACAGCAGCCCCAAATGTATTTCATCACGTTGGAAGAAAAAGCAAATTGATTCCAATAGAAACAGCCAGGAAGACTTTCCAACACATTTAGTGGAAAGAGCTCATATTAGGAAGTTTAGCCCGAAGACAGTAGAGTATGGCCAATTTTTAAATGTGATTTAGTTTATCATATAGCTCAAGTTGCTTGCATAATCTGGACTGAAGCGGCAAAAGTTACTGGAAAGGTTCAGCTGGGAATGAACCTGAAAATGGCTTGCAACATGGAACAAATTAAAAATGTCCACTCCCAAACATGGCCCTCTGATGCTGCAATTACACTCCAGATTGCTGCAGTGCCAGTCTTCTCCCTTGCCAACTTTCCCCCTCTTCCTCTTTCATTTATCTCCTGCTCCATTCTGTGTTTTTGCCTTGATAGCTGCCCTAGCTTATCCGTATATATCTTTAGGTGCCAGGCAAAAACATTCCTCTTTTACCAGGTTTCTGGCCTCTAGCCATCTGTGGCCTCTTTGAGTGGGCGGGGAATTTAAAATGCTTCTCTCTCAAAAATGGTTTGTATTATTATTAGTTAATTTTAAAATGTATATAAAACAGAGAGAACAATTAGAGCAACAGGCAAAAATTGAAAATATAATAAGAAAACTATATAACAAGCACACGAGTTGCGCGCAAGTCAAAGTAACAAAATCCCAATGTAAATACATTGGCAGGAATTTAAGAACACTTGTAATTTTAGAAATAGTTTAGGAAATCTATGGTTAGAAAAAAAATTGGAGTAGAAATGGTATGCAGTTGATAAGAAATTTAGGGAACCAGGAATGCGGGCCGGGGGGAGTCATGGGATTCAGAGAATCCCACTTTATGGAAGTGATATAGTTTTATGTATAATTTTCTTTGTTTATGGATGTTACTGCATTAGTTACTTTTGTTGAAAACTTAATGAAAATGCTATAAAAATAAAAAATAAAGGTCTGGAGTACACATCTCTCCCATATTCCCCCCCCCAAATAATAATAAAAAATAACAAAATCCAAGTAAAGATGATCAATGTTATGAGATCATTGTCTTTAAAATGACGGCACCTCTGTATATGTCAAAAGGAATGCCAAATCATATAAAAGGTACCAAGAGATTCATGATTTTCTCCATTATAGGTTTTAAATGTATTTTAAATGTATTATTTTAATGTACTGGGGAGAATTTAATGTATCTATGTGGGTTTTTGTTTGTTTATTTGGTTGTAAGGTGCTTTGAGTTGCCTTTGGCAAAAAAAAGGCAAGCATTAAATTTAATAAATAAAAATAATTCACACACGATGAAATCAGGGTCCCACTGGAAGTGTGCATGGGGGAGAAAGTTGATTCTCCTTCAACCCCCTCTTCAATGTAGCTTCCAGCAAAATTGGTTTTGAACAGTTTTATAAGGTACTCTGTAAGGTGTCACAGATTGGCTGGATACAGAAGAATGGTAGGAGGAACCAGTTGGGGAACCCTGAAGGGATGAAGGCTCAGAGCCCAGGGATTGGTGGTGGGACAACGATGAGTGGTCTGAGGGAGAAGAGCAAGAAGACTGGGAGGAGGATGTGTCAGAAGCTGAAGAGGTAACAGGGCTTAGTGAGCTGGGAGAGTCTGTGGCAGAAGGAAGTCCAGAATTAGAGACAGGAGAGGAGGCAGGCCAAGAGTCCGGCTGGTGAAGACTCACAAGTGTCTCCCACTCCTACTGTGACAAGCTCCCCTCCCCCCGTTCTCCCAGAACCAGGAGAGGCATGAAGAGGCACAGCCTCAGATTGCTTGGAGAAAACTCTGGAGAGGAGGGGACTTAGGCAGCTGTGGGGAAGCAAGGACTTTCAGTCTCAGTAACTGCTTCATGGGGGCCAGACCTACTGGAGATGAGTTGCTATGCTCATTAGGCCTGACACTCCTGTGCAGATCCTGTTTTTGCTAATAAAGAGTTAACTCCAAGTTGCTCGGTGTGATTTCCTGCTAGCTTGCTCCTGCTGGAAGGGAAATGAGTAACGGTATTGGTTTTAACATCTTACTTAAATCACCTAGGAATTATGTATATTTAGCAAAATAAAAATATAATAATAACAATAAATATTCTCATACTGCAAATGAGGTGTTGAGGCTGGGATAGATTGGCTTACTTAAGGCTCAAGGTAAAGGTAAAGGAGCCTTGACAGTTAAGTCCAGTCGCAGACAACTCTGGGGTTGTGGCGCTCATCTTGCTTTGTCCACAGACAGTTTTTCTGGGTCATGTGGCCAGCATGACTAAGCCGCTTCTGGTGCAATGGAACAGCGAAACCAGAGCAGCACATGGAAACGCCATTTACCTTCCTGCCGGAGTGGTACCTATTTATCTACTTGCACTTTTTAGCGTGCTTTCGGACTGCTAGGTTGGCAGGAGCTGGGACCAAGCAATGGGAGCTCACCCCGTCATGGTGATTTGAACCGCCGTCCTTCTGATCAGCAAGGCCAAGAGGCTTAGTGGTTTAGACCACAGCGCCACCCTTACTTAAGGCTACTCATGAGTTAATGACTGGCCATGTTCTGGCTAACATTCCTCACCACTAGAATGCGCCAGTTCTGTATTAGGGAATACTGCTATTGCAAAAATACTACATGACTTGCGAGATCCCTTTGGAGCAGGGATGAGGAACCTGTTGTGCTCTGAATGTTGTTGGACTCCCATCAGCCCCAGCTAGCATTGCCAGTGGGTGTGGACGATGGGAGATGTAGTCCAGCAACATCTGCTGGGCACTCTGTTGCCTATCCCTGCCTGTCATTTGCATACCCTAACCCTCAATAAAGTGTTAAAAGAAATAGGAACGTCGTTTGCAACAGCAATCTGAAGTGGAGGAGGCCAATCAGCATATAATGAGACAAGTGGCTCCATACTTGACAATCCAGCACATAAAACAAGTGTCAAAAGTATTTGACAGCACGAAATGAGACTAAAATGTTAGCATTAATTGCTAGTCAGTGCTGTATTACCAGCCCCATAATCCAAATCAATTACGAGGATTTGCACCAGTTGTGAGACCTTAAAGAAAGGGGGGGATTTTGGAAGCCTGTCAGCTTGAGGGTGTCATTACTTAGTGGTGATATGACTGCACGAGGTTCTGATTGGAGCATAGAGGGTGTCACAGCCGCCCACTTTCAGGGCTGGAAAGGAAAATCGGCACAATCAGAATATTGTAAAGGGAAGCTGACAGGTGTAGTGCTAAACAAGGTTGGTTTGAATAAAAGATGCACTTCCCACATAAGGATCTCAGTTTGCTCCGTTTAAAAAAGCAACATGGTTAAATGAAAGCTACCTATGAGTTCTGTCAAAACAGTTATCAAAAATTAGAGAGACTAATTTTTCCAAAAAAAGTTGTATAATACATATTTTTGACACATTTCTTTTCAGCAAGTGTAATAATGATCATTCGTGCAATTTTCTGCCTTGATTAATTTAGTCAAAGTGGTGACGTACTGTGCCAACGGCAAGGAGAAAAACTTCCTAATTGATGCTTGGCACGTTTATTTAGAACGAGAAAATCCCATTGAAATCAGTGGGATTGAACTCTGCGCACTCATGCCTAAGAGTAGCCTGACACTGACTTTGACACACTAAACAGCCACCAGGACTAAATTAACAGAGTCGGGTGATAAATTCTTTCTAGTAAGGGCTACAGCTTCTCTGTGGAAACTTAGAATGGGTCTCTAACCCGTTTCACTAAATTGATAGGTCAGGATCAACTTCATTGATAAGAACCCTCACCCACTTTCCCTCGGACCCTGCTCACGACTGGAATTTGTGCTCTTGGAAGGTTAACTGCATTCTGTTGTGGGTGAAGATCGTCCACAACAGAATGTAGACAACCTTCCAAGAGCACAAATTCCAGTCGTGAGCAGGGCCCGAGGGAAAGTGGATGTCAGGGACTGGACTGAGGAGGAATGGTGGAGACTGCCGCCCCCCCCCCCGCACTTCACAGAGAAGAGGGAGACGGTATAGATTTACCGTGGTTTGCAGAAGGTCACAGTTCAGAGGCTGTAGAGGGGAGAAGCTGGGAAATACTGGGAGAGGAGCAGGAAGAAGAAGAAGGGGAGAGACAGCTGACAGACTCAATGTCTTTAGAGAGCATTCCAGACCCTCCCCCTCCCAGAACTTGGAGGGCATTGAAAGTAGGAGAACAGAAAGCTCAGAGGCAGAAAGTACAGCTCAGCCAACGTTGGGATGACATAGAATAGGAGAGACGGAGGGGGTGGGGCTTTACTCAGAGTAATGCCATTATCCAAGAGAGATGGCCTTTCTATGTCTCTGTGAATATTGAATAAAATACATTGGTAAGAGCTTCTTGTTTTTCCATTACTGGCAGACTGCTGTGAGGGAGGGGGATCAGATTCCTTGAAGCCTGACAGTGGATAGACTAATGTATATGACTCATAGTTTTGTACAATATTAGGCTAGATCTAAAATATGTAAGTTTTTGAGCTGGTTTTTGGGAAATTTGGTTTTTTGGAAACTTCCGTCATGGGTTGCCATATGTCCAGATATTCCCGGACATTTACACAATTTCCGCCCAGTCACTGTTTCCGATGGACGTATGGCAACCCTAGGCTACGTTCCAGTCACACAAAAGCCATACGTTTCTATGGACCCTCCCACCTCACTCCATCATACATTCAGGCTAGCAAGAGGTATTATCACACTTCAGTGACACATTATTATTATTATTAAGATAATTTATTACAGTCGGAGACCAGCTTATAAAACACACTTGGGGGTACAGTCCCAGAAGGAAAACAAACAATTAAAGCAATGTACAACAATAAATTTAAAATAAGCGTTTAGACAATTAAAACTATAAGATAAACTTCAGAGAGCTGACCCAGAGTCACCCGTGAAACTGAGTTTGGAGATTTTCTTAACGAACTACTTTGAGTCGGGAGATGGTCTGCGCCTACAGATCTGAACACAAAATCTGGTGACCATCCGGGTCGTCTTCTGACCTTTGCCTAACAAGAAAAGGTCGAATTTTTGCTTTTCTGGGAGGTTAGCGAGCCTCACCAGTAGGGGATCAATGTTGTTGTTGTTGTTGTTGTTGTTGTTGTTGTTGTTGTTGTTGTTGTTGTTGTTGTTGTTACAATTTGTTTACTGCCCTTCACAGGGCGGTTTGCAATGTAAAAATACAAAATGAAAACGTAAAAGCAAAAGCAAAACACATACACCCCTCCCACAGGCACATTTAAAAGTCCATAGATTGTTAATCAGCCCAACGCCTGGTTGAAGAGAAAAATTTTTGCCTGGTGGTGAAAGACATGCAGTGAAGGGGCCAGGTGAGTCTCCCCGGGGAAAGCATTCCACAAATGGGGAGCCACCGCAGGAAAGGCCTGTTCCTGTGTTGCTACCATCTGGACCTCTCATGAAGTAAGCATCTGAAGAAGGATCTCAGATGATGATGGCAGGGTCCGGCTCAGTTCCTCAGGGCCCGGCAAAAGCACTGGAGGATAGTGTGCAGCAGGGTCAGTCTGGAGTGTGGTCTGGGGAGGGGCATGGCCTGAGGAGATAGTTGCATTTCTTCTGCAGGTCTGAGGCTCAATGTATGCACTGCTTTACACGGTGGTCCATATGACTAGCTAATGAAATGTCCCTCATTATGAAGAGTCAGGAAAGTGTTCGTTTGGATATAACAGGGACCCATTGATAGCAGTGGGTGGGGCACGAGTCAAGTTCTCCATCCCAGGGGCGTACGAAGGGGGGGCAGGGGGGCGGTTCGCCCCATGTGCCACCCTGACGAGGAAGTGACAAAATGGCACTCGTCACCGTGGGGCCCGCAGCACGCACGAGCCACGCATATTGGCACTTGCAGGCTCTGCGCTGTCCGGCCCGCCTACCCCCCAGTTGTAGGGCGGCTGAAGCCCCGCTGTGCACCCCATCCCTATGGGTGCCACACGCCCCGTCTCGTCTCTAGAGGTACGGTCTTGTCCCTATGAGCACCTTGCACCCTGCCCCTATGTGCGCCACATGCCCCACCCCTATGGGCTGATCGCCCCGCCCCAGGTGCCTGAAAGGCTTCCTCCGCCGCTGTTCCACCCCAACATTTCCCCAGATTCCACTTATTTCCTCCCCATCCCAAGATCTATGTGAGAACTGCCCCTCTGCCCTATATGATAGCTGCACCCATTGAACAGCATATCCTCACCCCTCTTTCTGTTGCTCTGCATAGCCCACACCGTGTTCTTGGTCCTGTTTGAGTGTGACAAAGATAGCTCAGGCAGATGATATTAGGGGTGTTCATCTCTGCACTTTTCTGTGTCCTGAATAATGAGGCGAATCAGAGTTATGTTGGGGGTTTCTTTTACATTGCTGAGTTGGTTCACATTGTTACCAAGGCAGATCAGAGGGTGTTCAACCTTCTGGAAAGTCTCTCCATGTTAAAGTTTTTCCATGTTAAAAGGGAAGAATAATATTCATTCTTAGATTCCCCAGGAATCTAATAGGGGCAAAACAGACCTTCCTATTTAACGGATCAGGTTTGGACCCACCCCTGGGACGGCACAGGGTAGATCCGAAGCAGATAGGACTGCTTCTAAATGCTCTAGATACAGATATATCTTGAGGGCATGGCAACCCCCTAATACACATAAAGAGATAATCTATGAAAAGATGTTGGGTGGTCAGATCTCTACCTGAGATCCATCTTGCAGCTACATGGAGTAGTAGGGCCTTTTGTGTGGTGGCACCTGCCAAGCAGAACACTTTCACTTTGGAAATAAGGCATGTTTTTGGATTAAACTAAAACTGTTTTTTGTTCATTTGAGCATTGTCAGAGTATTGACGCTGGTCATTTATATGACTGGCCACTGTGAAGCAGTAGAACTGCATTTCATGCTGTTTTTATATTGTTTTATTAAGTGTGGCGTGCTTTTTATTCCTTTGCATACCGTTTTAGGTTAGTTTAAAATATTAAAGCAGTTTATATGCATTTCCAGTAGTAGTTAATAAATAATATGAATGCTATAATAGTTGCTAACATCTGGGTACAATGTGGGGCGGATGGGGGGCATCAGCCCCAATCCACAGTGGAACTAACAATGTTTATGTTCTCACAAGTGGCTTTGCCTTCTGTTTGAGGCCTGTACAGTGATTAGACCCACAAGACTTGATTTCTGCCCTTAGAAGCTTCTAAATAGACTAGCAGAACAAAATATTGATTGCTCAGCCCTTGTGACAGCTGGGCTCAGATTCAACGACAAACCTTGAGCCCTACTGAAAATTGTTTTTATCGAGCTACATAAAAACCTGATTTAGCAGAGTTCTCGAGTCCTGCTGTTTTGAACCCATTTTTCTTTCTTCTAAACGCATCTCTCTGAGGAAATTAATCTCTCAGGAAAGAACAGGCAGCTCACCCTGAGCCAGGAATTCTGTGTAAAGAAAAGGAAGCTGGGGGGGGGGGGGAAGATCAGAGAAAGTGTGAAAGCTTAAGAGCCTTTCTAATGCAAGAATTACAGGAAGGAAATGTACAAATGAGGCCTGGAGAGCAAACTCCTGTTTGTGCTTTTACAACTCTGAGATAAGAGTGGTCCGTCCACTGACAACCTAACGTAGGCAACAGAGACAGCTGAAGTCCAGTGAGTTCCTGATGTGTCTGCATAGCCAATATTGTTATTTCCATTATACGTTTTTTTCCCTGTGCACGATTACATTAAGTAGTTAGATTATATTAAGCAAGCAGTGCTGAAAGCAGTCTCCTTCAGACATTTGTCCTAAGCATTCTTAAAGTAAAAGCAGCCCACATGCAGGTCTATGGCCGAGGATGCCAGACCTTTCTCTTTTCACTTCAGAACCAGTACTCTTGAGGTACTCTTAAGGTTTCAATAGTCTTGAGGATTCAGAAGAAAAGGTGTGTGTGTGTGTGTGTGTGTGTGTGTGAGAGAGAGAGAGAGAGAGAGAGAGAGAGAGAGAGAGAGAGAGAGACGTAATAATAGATATATAATGGTGTGGTTTTTTTTAACAAAAGATCATGAGTTGCAAGCATAACCTGCTTTTCAACCCTGTATTTACTAGTTAAAACCATGTGACTAGATAGATGCACATCCTTTCGCTGTAGTGACAATAGGTCCCTTGATGGCCCGTTTGTTTTTTGCCCTGCTGGCAGAATGACTGGGTTGATTGTCCATAACTTGCTAGGTTAAAAAGTGGCAATGATATTTGGATGACCTGTCAATATTCTTCCTCATCTCTCCATTACCATTCATTCTCTCTCCTGGTTTACTGGGGGCAAATCTACACTGGTCAGTTATAATGTTAAAAATGCGTTATCAAAATGTGACACCAGGGAGCGCTGTAGAGCAGCGATCCGTCGTCAATGGGAAATTGCATTGAGAGCTATATTACGTTCTTTTTGTAACGTTCTTACAGATCAGTGTAGATCCAGCCCTAGTTTGTTCTTTCTTAATAGAGACAGTTGTGCCTCAGACCTCTGTAAGATATACAGACCTTTAAGCCCATCATGCTTCTTGCGGCCTGGACCAGCCTAGAAGCCACCCAATGCCCCAGAATACATAAATTACCAAGAAGGCTCCTGGTGGGTTGGGTTTCTCCTGTTTGGAGCAGCGTGCAAGAACACAACCCCACTACCCTGCCCCAAATCACATCCACAACTCCTCCTTGCTTCCCCAGACTAGAGATTATTTTTGGCTTAGATGAAGAGTCCTACAATTTAGGATACATCGAGCAGGGGAAATCACCTCAGAAGGATGGTGGCTTTTCTACTGAGGGAACAATTTTAAAGTGTGTAATGTAAGGTGGAGGCCAACCGAAGACCCTCTCTCTTAAAAACGTGAGTGATTTAGCCAAGAGGATTAAATCTAAGACATCGGCATAAAGTTGATGAAGATCTCTCCATTCAAAATGCTTACTGCACGTGCTGCGAGAAGGCCAAAAGGGTTCCGTATTTTAGGTGAGAGGGCTTTCAAGATGGCAAACACACTTTAATGAAAAGCCGCAATGTTTCACAAACTGGCTACCTTGCAAATGGCTGGGAAGATATCTGGCTTTAAAATAAAATAAAATCTGCAGAGTTTACCAAGAGAACAAGGAAAACACTGTCAGGGTTCTTCTGTACTGCTCATTTTTTTGAGTAGTGGAAACCGGATGCAAAAAAAAACAAAAAAACCTAGGCTTGCTGCCTACTTAGAATTTTAGAGACCCAACAAGAATTTAACCCTCTTGGAACCTGCTGGAACAGGAGGATGCAAAGCCAGAGAAAATGTGTGCATTCATTGTTTTTGTTATTTCCTAACTTTCTACAATATGAGCTTTGGAAAGAGAATAGAAGGTAACCTTTGTGTTGGGAGGGGTTGCTCTCTTTGGCACTCTATCCTCATATTCATAAAAATAAAAATAAAAAAATGCTTTCTGTCAGCAGTTAAAGTAACCATCACATGCCCAGAAACATTTCCTCCTTAGAGCCTTCAAAATGTATTTCAATAAAATTAACCTTCCACATACTCATACTTATTTACTTATTTATTTCAATTTCTAGCTCGCTTTTCTTCAAATCCAGGTTCCCAGGGTGTTTTACAACATAAAACACAAATACATGTTACCTCAGGTTAAGAACTTAATTCGTTCTGGAGGTCTGTTCTTAACCTGAAACTGTTCTTAACCTGAAACTTGTAGAAAGTGGAAGCCCTAATTCAGAAGGTGGCACTTTGTTTGGCATGGTAAGACGTCCCAACTGAGGTCATATATGGCATCAGGGGTCAGGCAGGTGGGAATTGTTTTTGGGATATAGCCCATAGCTGTCAACTTACAGATTTGAAAATAAGGGACCAGCAGCCTCAAAAATAAGGGATCAGCAGCCAAAATAAGGGATTTTAGTCAACCACCTGAAATACGAAGTTAAAAGGGACCAGATAATTTTGGAGAGCAGCACCGGTTTTTAGCCCTTCATTTCCAGAGGCTGCTGCTCAAGACACCAGCTGATGAAACAGTGCAATTAAATAACTACAAGCAGCAACCACTTTTTGCGCAAAACGAAGTCCAAGCTACAAAGATGCTGCTGCAGTTCTGTATCTATTCTCTTGTGCTCCATCTGCAGCTCTCAGTTCCATCAGGCGGGGCGGGAGGAAGGGGGGGGGAAATAGTGCCCGAAGTAAACGCGCAGATCAGACCATCTATGCTAGTCTACCACTACAAATCTATAGGAGAAGCGCTTGCAGTCCTTCCTCCACTTTCCCCCTCTATGGTTAGCCCTTGGAACACCTGCCCGTGCCTCCGGCTTCTCCTCCTCTCTCTGAACTGCTTTCTCTATGGTTGCCCTCGCTCTCCTCTCAAGGCTCCTCAGCAATTCATAGGCTGTGCCAGGCTGCCCATCTCATCCGGGTCCTTCAGCGGTGCAGCCGCAGTACAGCCTAGCGGGAAGGCGACGGCAGCGACGGGCAGGGAGGGAGAGGAGCTGCTTCCTTTGAAACCTGGGAAATTTAAGGGACAGCAGCAATAAGGGACAGCAGCGGGACACGGCGCTTGGGATAAGGGAGTTTCCAGCCAAATAAGGGACGGTTGACAGCTATGATATAGCCTCATTGGCCAAATTAGGATCCCTTCTGGGCCTAATGTGGTCCATGGGTTGGGGGCTACCAACTCCCGCTTATGCACTGGTTGTTGTGTTTCTAGGCATATTTCCAAGTGCATCTATAAGGCCTTAAGTGTCTCGCAGAAAAGATGCCCTTTTCCGCATGTGCCTGGCCAAACCCTTGCTTCTCTCATTGTCTGCTGTTTGGTGAGCACTGACCACATTTTCAAAGACATGACATCTCATATTTGAAGGGAAGCTTGCCTGGGACCAACTTTGATATCGTTTTAGAACAGGGCAAACACTTTTTAAAATATATGAGTCGCCCTGGCCTTTCAGAGTGTTTTATAACTGGGTTTAATATTGTCTTGATAACAACCCTGGATTTTTATTTTACTTTATGGCTTTTGCTGCAGTTCTGCTTTATTCGGAGCTTTGACTGTATTTGTTGATCTTTTAAATGGCATGCCATCCCATAAGCCTTGCACTTATAGGGTGGCCTATAAATTGATTAACTCTCTGCCTGTCTGTCTAGGCCAAGCTACCACCCAAAGTGCTTTCTAACACACATAAGGCACCCTGGCCACCTGGCCCACATTACCAACATCATCTCGAATACTTTTCCCTGAATCCAAGAGCCACACACACAGACCAACTGCCCTGAAACCTTCTTTCGTACTGAGCACACATCCCTTCATTCGCACGCTAAATTGTCTACTCATGTTCTAAAAATACATGTCAGCTGAGACCACAGCTAATATTCCTCTGTTAGTTTGATGAGGTAACAGCAGCTATTTACGGGCATTCTTATACTTCGTTGTATTGAAGGCCACTGTCCCTCTGTTTGCTCATTCTTTGCAAACCACCACATTCAGAGCCTTCGCCTAAGAAAGTATTTGAAAGGCTTCCAAATGAAAGCTGGTACATTTTGCCCTTTGTGACTGCAATCTAATGAAGCGAGATGCACAAAAAACAAAGAACCAGGCAGAGTGCACGAGATTTCCATCACAGCTTCTTGCACAGCTGAAGAAGGAAGCTGCTTTTCCCATTTAAATGTGAAACGAACAAGGGGTTTGCCTCTTCGGCTTGTGCTCAAACTTTTGGCATTTTACCTCATTGTTTTCCTTATGCACATTGGGGGATTGGTAAGCTCCAGGACGCAGCTGAAAAGCCTACTTTTAAAATATAGCAATTTTAATGGTGCATCTTTAAGGGAGTTGGATGAGCAGACATAGGGGGAGAAGCCCATCTAATTTCATCATAGTTGGTCCCTAGTCTGTTGCAGGCCCAGGTCATGTTTGCCAACATCTGATAATTCAAAGAATTCAAAGTATGCTTCTCATCCTGCCCTAGTTCCAGTTCTGGATCTAAAGGTCTGTACCACTCACAGTCTCCTGACTCAGAAGTGTTCCTCATTGAAACTCATGTTCCTCACGGAAAGTAATTCCAGTAGAACCAGATCAAGTATTTGTATTTATTTAGATAAATCTGCTACATATCCATTTCAAGGTCAAACCATTTATTTAGGTAGGCATAGAGGCTTATGTAAAAGCACCCCTGGACAGTTAAGTCCAATCAAAAGTGACTATGGGGTGTGGCACTCATCTCGCTTTTCAGGCCAAGGGAGCCGGCGCTTGTCTTCAGACAGCTTCCTGGGTCATGTGGCCAGCATGACTAAACCGCTTCTGGCATGATGGAAACCGGAGTGCACGGAAACACTGTTTACCATCCTGCTGCAGTGGCACCTATTTATCTACTTGCAGTGGCATGCTTTCGAACTGCTAGGTTGGCAAGGAGCTAGGACAGAGAAGTGGGAGCTCACCCTGCCACGGGGATTCGAACCACCAACCTTCTGATTTGCATACCCAAAAGGCTCAGTGGTTTAGACCACAGCGCCATCCGCGTCCCTAGGCTTGTGTGTACATAGCTTGTACTTGGCTTTTGCTGAATTTGTGTACAAGGTGGGGTAGGGCCAGCAGCCACAGCTCCACGTCCTCCTTGAATGCACCTTTAGATGAACATTTGAACACTACTTTACTCTCTCAGCCCCTCAGGGTCGTGGTGAAGATAGAATGGGATAACCTCACAAAAACCGCTCTGAACTTTTTGGGGAATGAGTGGGCGGCAAATGCAACCGATAAATAAGTCAGCCCCAACGATGTCAACATTGGCTAAAGTTGCCTGGATGACAACCAGCAACCTCAGCTGCCTGCTCCTCATGTCAAGGGAGGGTGCTCCTTTCAGACACCCTCCCCCACCAACCTCCTTTTCAGTTTGATCATCGCAATTGAGTCTTCGCAGTGAAACTTAAAGGTGTTTTGCCTCCTGAGTCCTATCAAGGCATCATTAACTGGGTGCAAAAACATCTGAAATGAAAAGGCAGCTACGCATATTTTGTGGGGCTTAGCATATGAGCCTACAGAAACCACCATTACTGCAGACCAGATGCATCCACCCCACTAAAAACCACACTTGCTTCCGCCAAACAGTCTTTTATAGCTTTTGGCTACTTCTCCTTTCCCGGGAATGACCTCAACCAGCTGTAGCTGCTTGGCTTCTTTGGGTTTGGGGCTCGCAAGAACAGTGGAGGCAACTCAAGTGGTTTTTTTGTGTGTGTTTCTGTTGTCTTCCAGCCATCTCATGTGGTTTTAACTGTCCCCCGAGCAAGTTCTCTTTTTTAAAATTAGAGCAAATAACAAGGAATAGGAAGAAGCCCTGTTCTGAATCAGAACACAGATCCATCTAAGTGGCAGGAGGTCTCCAGGGTTTCAGACAGGGATAGCTTCCTGCCCTACCTGAAGGTGTCAGATATTGAACCTGGAACCTTATGCATACAAAACTCCACTGCTCTACCACTGAGCTAAGTAGCATCTCACTTGAGATTTGCGAACTCCTTTACTGTATAGTTGCCAGACGTCCCCATTTCCCGGGGACAGTCCCTGGATTTACAAATCTGTCCCCGGACAAAATCCATCCCTGGAATGTCCCCGGATTTCATTTAATGTCCCCGGATTTATATTTTAAGTGTTGTAGATTTATTAGTAGGGAATGAATGTTGCGTGATTGATTCAATGGCACAAGACACATCATATGGGGAATTCCAGCGAGGCAAAATGGCCGACGCCACGGCAGCGAGCAGCTCCTGAAACCAGCCAGAGTCAACTGTGCTACCAGGCTGGCTCCAGGCTGCTGAGACTGCCGCCACTGCTGAGGGGGAACCAGGGATGCCTGGTGCGTCAACTGGGGGAATCGCTGACACACACACCCTGCGACCCAAATCGAGCTGGAATCGAGAGCGCCTGGCCACCCAGCCGACTGCCCAGTGGTGCTCTGGGGCCAGGAAAACCCTGGACCCGACGCAGGGAGAAGGAGAAGGAAAAGGAAGAGAAAGAGGAAGGAGAAAAAAGAGGGCAGCCCCGACCTTGCTGCGCCGTGGCTGCCGCCGCCGCTGAGGAGGAGAGGTAGGAGACCACTGAGAGGGCAAGGACATGTGGCTGAGCCCAGGCCCGACCCGAGCCTACACCATGGCGACTAGTGCTCGAGGAGAGCAGCCTGGGGCCCAGAGGAAGGCCATGTGACAGAGGAGACCACAGAAGAGAAAATATTACTTCTTTTCTTTTTAAAAAAATAACTTTAAAAAATAATAATTCCCCCCCTCTCTTTTTTTAAAAAAAGTGTCCCTGGATTCTTTGAAAAAAATCTGGTGACCTTACTTTACTGTCCCCCCCCTCCCCTTGCACCTTTAGCAGCAGCCTGGGAGTCAAACTTGATAGGGCGATAGCAGATCTAGAGAGCAAATGCAAGCCACAGTTTTTCAGCTTGAATTTTCAGTGGTTGGAGAGAGCCAAAAGGAAGCGGTGCTGCACCGGTCGCATGAAATTCCCTCCCAAGGCAAGCAGCAGCTTGGGGAGAGGGTTCATAAGTAGAGGAGGGAAAGGGTTAAACTCTCCCTCCAAACCTATTGCTCTCCGAAGTTGCTCACCCTCTTAAAAACATGTACTTTAGTTGCATTCATGCATTTAATTCATGCATCCTCCCCCACAACAAACACTCTGTGAGGTAAGTGGGGCTGAGAGACTTCAGAGAAGTGTGACTAGCCTAAGGTCACCCAGCAGCTGCATGTGAAGGAACGGGGAAGCGAACCCGGTTCCCCAGATTACGAGACTATCGCTCTTAACCACTACACCACACTGGGAAACACAAATGTTTCCCACATTTCCATACACATGGGATTTTTTTAAAAAAGTCATGTAAATTCACCAGCATTTTAGTGTGAATTTCTTTAATGTACACATTTCTGCCTAATATGCACAATTTTGCAAAGCATTTTTTCCTGATGGAAAGCATTTTTGTAAGTTATTTTCACAAATATATGCATTTTTATGCACACATTGCTGTAGTGTTTGCATTTTGTGCATGTGATTAGCTAGAGAACTGCAATGCAAAACCTGGAGCAGCGTGAATTTCAAAGGATGATTGGGTTTCAGCTTGTGTGTTGTGCATTGTGTATGTGATCCGCACTGTGCAGAATAGGTGAGTTTGCCTTTAAATGCAAACGGAATCAGATTTCTCCCCCTCCCGTAGCGCCAAGTGCATAAACTCACTTTGCTAATTTTTGTTTGTGAAATGTAGAAGCAGATTCTAAACAGGAGGTGCAATAAAGCTTTTTCTTTATGGGGAGGGTGGTAGTTAAGTTACGAGGAGTCTCAATATGATGCCTTTAAAAAGCTTTTATGAAAATTAAATGTTGATATTTATGTTCTTAATATGTTGAAGAATCGTTGGGATATTTGGCATAGATGGGGCCATTAAGAAAATATATTGAGAGGGCAAAATCCATCAATGTTCTGCAATATGAGTGTCAATAGTAACTAATCATACATTCCCCTCATTTCTGGCCCTGCATGTGCCATACAGCTAATGTGTCAAGAGTGGTCTTTCTTGGCGTTTGGTTCAGGAAATCATGGGGCGGCTTTTGTTCCCAGCTCCCTAGAGCGCAAGCCTAAAGTAATTCTGCCAACTTCAGTGGAATTGTATCAGTGGGACTCAGATCAATATCTGTCCCCAGAAGGGTAGCAAGAGGTGATTTTCCTTTGCTTGACGTGCGAAGCAAAAGGGGTCAGGCCAGGGGCAATAGTCTCCCGAGAGGAGGCGGCAGTGAAAATAAAAGCAGAGAAGTGCTCAATCAATGTTGGAGCATTTAAGGTGGCATATCAATTTGCACAGCGCAGGCGCCACTGGAAGCTGGCAGCAGTGCCACCATTTATCCAAATAGGTGCTGTTTGCGCGCTGTGAACAGCAAGGACTCCTCTTGTGGCATATTAGATCCCTTCGCCCATTTAATTGTTTGGGCAGCTGTTTGCATTCTCTGACGAAAGGCATGCCCGACTCTAACTAAGCTTAAGCAACTGAAATAGCTTGTGTTCTTTTTCTGTTTGCCCGTCTTCATTTTCTCTGTTGCAGGCCACCTCTAACATTAGATATAGTGAGACAGCTTAGCGGGGGACTGCTTTGAGACAGGGTGTGGTGGCAAGGTGTTAAGAGGACAGAACTGTCCCCTGTGCCCCCTAAGCAAACCTGTCCCAGGTGTGCCACCCCATTGCTAGTACTTCCATACCCTCCAATATTTCTCCGATGAAAACAGGGATGTCCTATATAATAATAATAATAATAATATTTTTTATTTTTTTTGGACTAGAAGGGTTTAATTCTTTCCTTTTTTTTATAATATTTTTTATTAAACAATTTTTATATTAACACAAACAAAACATAGAAAAACAAACAACAAACATTAACAGAACAAAAAAACAAGTACCATTTCATGTCCTAATTTCTTAAACCTTACTTCCTCGACTTCCTCTTGCTTCCCGTTTCTGTATTCCAAGTTCTTACAGTTATTCAGCGAATCTTCCCTTATTTTATTATAAATTTATGTTAATCATCCTTATTCTCTCTGTCTTAACCATTACTAATAGTAACCATTTATTTTGAGCCCAACATCATTCTAACTGTCTTTAATTTTATAGTATTTCTTTAAATAATCCTTAAACTTCTTCCATTCCTCTTCCGCCGCTTCTCTTCCCTGGTCTCGGATTCTGCTCGTCATTTCTGCCAAACCCATGTAGTCCATCACCTTCATCTGCCATTCTTCCAGTGTGGGTAGATCCTGTGTCTTCCAGTACTTTGCAATAAGTATTCTAGCTGCTGTTGTAGCATACATAAAAAAAATTGTATCTGTCTTTAACACCCCCTGGCCGACAATACCCAAGAGAAAGGCCTCTGGTTTCTTGGGGAAAGTATATTTAAATACCTTTTTCAGTTCATTATAAATCATTTCCCAGAATGCCTTAATCTTCGGGCACGTCCACCAGAGGTGGAAAAAAGTACCTTCCTTTTCTTTACATTTCCAACATTTATTATCAGGCAAATGGTAGATCTTTGCAAGCTTGACTGGGGTTATGTACCACCTATAAATCATTTTCATTATATTTTCTCTTAAGGCGTTACACGCCGTAAACTTCAACCCGGTGGTCCACAACTTTTCCCAATCAGCGAACATAATGTTATGACCAATGTCCTGAGCCCATTTAATCATACTTGATTTTACCATTTCATCTTGTGTATTCCATTTCAGCAGCAGATCATACATTTTTGACAAATTCTTAGTACTGGATTCTAACAGTTCAGTCTCTAATTTTGATTTTTCCACCTGGAAGCCTATTTTACTGTCTAATTTAAACACTTCATTTATTTGATGATAATGTAACCAATCTCTCACCTTCCCTTTTAATTTTTCAAAACTCTGCAATCTCAATTTGTCCCCTTCCTTTTCCAAGATTTCCCAATATCTTGGCCATTTCGACTCCATATTTAGCTTTTTGACTGCCTTAGCTTCCATTGGTGATAGCCATCTTGGAGTCTTATTTTCCAGCAAGTCCTTATATCTGACCCAGACATTTAATAGTGCTTTTCTGACAATATGATTTTTAAAACTTTTATGCGCTTTAACCTTGTCATACCACAAATATGCATGCCACCCAAAAATATTGTTAAATCCTTCCAAATCCAAAATGTCTGTGTTTTCAAGAAGCAGCCATTCTTTTAGCCAGCAGAAAGCTGCCGCTTCATAGTACAATTTAAAGTCTGGCAGGGCAAACCCCCCTCTTTCCTTTGAATCCGTTAATATCTTGAATTTTATTCTGGGCTTCTTGCCCTGCCAGACAAATTTAGATATATCTTTCTGCCACTTCTTGAAACAATCCATTTTGTCCATAATTTGTAATGCTTGAAACAAAAACAACATTCTTGGCAATACATTCATTTTTATAACTGCAATTCGACCTAACAAGGAAAGCTTCAGATTTGACCAAATCTCCAGATCTTTTTTCACTTCTGTCCAAGTTTTTTCATAATTATCTTTAAATAAATTCACATTTTTAGCTGTCATGTTCACACCCAGATATTTCACTTTTTTAACCACAGTCAACCCCGTCTCATTCTGAAACCTTTCTTTTTCAATCTGTGTTAAATTTTTCTCCAATACCTTAGTCTTTAACTTATTCAATTTAAATCCTGCCAATTGACCAAACTCTTGAATTATTTCCAAAACTCTTTTCGTGCTAGCTTCTGGCTCTTGCAATGTAAGTACTAGGTCATCTGCAAATGCTCTCAGTTTGTATTGTTTAGCTCCGACCTGAATCCCTTTAACCAACTGATCCCTCCTGATCATATTAAGCAAAACCTCCAGGACCGATATAAAAAGTAATGGGGAGATAGGGCACCCCTGTCGTGTCCCTTTTTCAATCTTAAACTCTTCTGTTACCACATTATTTACAATTAGTTTTGCTTTCTGTTCAGAATATATTGCACCTATACCATTTTCAAACCCTTGGCCTACCCCCATCCCCCGGAGGTTCTTCAACATGAAACTCCAAGAAATATTGTCAAAGGCTTTCTCGGCGTCCACAAATATCAAAACAGCCTTAGTGTTTATGTTCACTTCCAACTTCTCCAAAATGTCAATTATATTCCTTACATTGTCCGACAAATGCCTTTTCGGGAGAAAGCCCACCTGGTCTCCATGAATCTCCTCCATCAAAACTCTTTTCAGTCTCTTTGCTAAAACATCAGCAAAGATTTTGTAATCCACATTTAGTAAGGAGATGGGTCGGTAGTTCTTAAGTTGGGTCTTTTCAGTCTCTGTCTTTGGTATAAGTGTAATGTAGGCCTCTCTCCACGTATCGGGTGCCCTTCTCCCCTCCATGATCTCGTTGCAGACTTCCTTCAAAGGTTGTATAAGCCCTTCCTTCAAAACTTTGTAGTATTTGGAAGTCAATCCGTCCGGTCCAGGTGATTTGCCCAACGTCATGTTTTGAATGGCATCTTCTATTTCCTGTGCTGATATCTCCTGGTTCAAAATTGTCTTACTTTCCTGAGAAATCTTTTTCAGCCCATTTTTCTCGAGGAATTGTTGTATGTCTTTATCTTTCTGCGGCCCTTGTGTATACAATTGTCTAAAGTAGCTCTGGAAACAGTTCCTAATTTCCACTGGGTTGCATATGTTCTTTCCATCCACTTCTAAATTTGTTACCGTGTTGAGTTTTTGTCTCTTCTTTATTTGCCAAGCCAGTAACTTGCCACATTTATCTGCAGATTCAAAGGTCTTTTGCCTCATTTGTTTAATTTTCCATTCTATTTCTTGGTTCATCAGTTCCATGTATTGTGTTTGATACAATTTAATTTCTCTTAAAATCTCTTGTGATTTTGGCTTCAGTCTTAATTTCCTTTCCCCTTCTTTTATCTTTTCCAAGATTTTCTCTTTCCTCTCATTTTGCTTTCTTTTCTTTAATGAATTTTGTTGTATCAAAAACCCTCTCATCACGGCTTTACTTGCGTCCCATACTATTCTTTTTTCTACTTTAGTCCTTAAGTTGATTTCAAAATAATCTTTCAAAGTTTTTTGGGCCTTCTTACAAATCTCCTCGTCTCTAAATAGGGTGTCATTCATTCTCCATCTGAAGGAACCAGTTGTTGTTTGCTTCATCACCATCTTAACTGCGTTATGGTCGGAGAAGGTTTTTGGGCAGATTTCCACTTTCTTTATATTCGACGCCATACTGCTAGTCACCCAAATTTGGTCAATCCGTGTCCATGTCATTTTGGCTTCAGAAAAGAAGGTTCCCTCTCTTTCTAATGGGTGTTTTGTTCTCCAAATGTCAATCAGGTCCATATTGTCAGTCATTTCAAAAAAAGTTTTTGGTAGTCTTCCGTCTTTTGTGACTACCTGTCTTTGTGCTTTGTCCATATTTGTTGAAACTACTCCATTCATGTCTCCCATCATAATCAGTTTATAATCCATATAGTCCATTAAAGTCTCATGCAACTTCTTAAAAAATTCTGCTTTCCCTTCATTTGGTGCATATATCCCCACTATCAAAAATTTTTCTCCTTGAGAATGAATTTCAATTGCCAGATATCTTCCTTGATCATCTTTAAAAATTTGTTTCGGCTGCAAATTTTCCTTTGCGTAGATCACCACTCCTCTTTTTTTAACTTTGTCTGAAGATATAAATTCTTGTCCCAATCTCTTGTTTATTAACAGTTTTCTATGTGCTCTTGTCACGTGGGTCTCTTGTAAGCAAATCAAGTCCAATTGGTCTTTCTTTAAAGCATGAAATATATTTTTCCTTTTTCGGGGGTTGTTTAGACCATTACAATTCCAAGTTAGAAGTTGCAAAGCCATGATGGGGTTATTTAGTTCCTCCTACAGCTCCCAATTGTTGTTCGTCCTTTGTCGGTGGTTCTGTGTCCGTATCTAGTCTTGAAGGATGTCCTTCTCCTGGATAGGTCTCTTTCTGTAGGTCTAATAATAATAATAATAATAATAATAATAATAATAATAATCTGTCCATCTGACTTAGTTGCTCCAGCCACTCTGGGTGGCATTATAAAACATAATAAAACATTAAACATAAAAAATGTCCCTATACCGGGCTGCCTTCAGGTGTTCTTCTAAAGTTTGTATAGTTACTTATCTCATTGGCTCAGAGGGGTCCCATAACTCCATACCCTCCAGCATACTCTCCAACAATTCTCTGATGAAAATAGGGACGTCCTAAGGAAAAGCAGCACATTCCGGGATCAGATCAGAAATTGGGATGGCTTCTGTAAAGCCAGGACTGTCCCTGGAAAATAGGGACACTCAGAGGTCTGTTCTGCTGCTGCCAGACAGCTGCCACTGTAACAAGTCTGAATACAAGATCCACCTTTGATAAGCTTCATCTACTTCTCTCCAAAAGCTGTGTGATCCGGAGTAAAAAGAAGAGCCTTGGCAAATGCCACTTTCACACTATGACATCACTTTAAAGGACTAGGACGCCTCTTTAAGCAGTGATGACTTCCCTCAAAGGATTCTGGGAGCTTTAGTTGGTGAAGGGTGCTGAGAGCTGTTAGGTGACCTCTATTCCTTGTCCATAGCTATGGTTTCCAGAAGCCTCTGTGAAGAGGGATTGATTGTTACATCACACCGGCAACTGTAGCTCTGGGAGGGGGACTAGGCGGTCGCCTAACAAGGCCAGAGAGAGAAAGTGAGCTGGAGGATCACATTTGCACCCCACCCCCACCACAGCCCGAGGTTCTCCACTTCTGATATAACCCTTGTGGAATACCCTCTTCAGTGAAATCCATATGGTGCCCTTGCTGACATAGTTTCGGTACCAGGTACCAGAGACGAAAGGGAGAAACGTGCTAAGAGGAAGGAATGCTTGGCAAACCCTCACCATGATCAACTCCCACCTGGAAACCAATGTCCCCACTGTGGAAGGACGTGTGGATCCAGAATTGGCCTCCACAGTCACTTACGGACTCACTGTTAAATCTGTGTTCATGGAAGACAATCTTACTCAGCTACGAGTGATCGCCATAGAAAGAAGACCAGGTAAACATTTTCACCAAAGCCTTTCAACTCAAGTGAGCCCGTTTTATTTTTGGTGTGCTGCCCAAGCTTCCTATTATTTATGGAAAGGCCTTGTTTGCCATTTTTTATGTATTTTATGAAATATTAATGTTTTATGTGGTTTTCTCTCTCTCCCTCGCCAATGGTATAATGTATAGGTATATGTTTTTAAAGGTAAGTCATTTAGGGACTTTATAGGTAACAAGGTAATAAGTTTAACTAATAAAATAATAATAATAGACACAACAATAACAATAACTACAACAACAATGAACCTGCTGGCTGGGGCTGACAGGGTCCAGAAACATCTGCAGGGCTACAGGTTCCTCAGCCATATTCCAAAGGGATCGACGAAAGATTAGACTGTGAAATGAAAAAGGCCAAGAAAAGGGAATAAGCAGAAGGCAATGTTTCTGTGAAGACTTTTCCAGATGGTATTGTCAGTTTAATTTATTTCCTTGCTTGCAGTCTGACACTGTCCTTCGTTTTACCTAAGCATTGTGGCACATATGGTTTGATGATCACCCGCTGTTCAGAGATGCCCCATCGTACAGGCCCAACGGGGGAAACAAAGGACAGAATGTCGGAGCGTTTCTTTAGTTTCCAAAGCTTTGAAAACACACTCTTCAGGCGTAATGTTGAAAAATCCATTTCCCCCTCCAGACCATCTGCAGCGTACCTTGATGAATCCCAGGAGCCTTTTGATGGCGGTGACAGTGGTCAAGAGTTGTGTGTGTTTAGCAATCCCTTCTCCCATATGTGTTCAGGAACCCTGAAGGCATTTGTGAAATCAACCATCTGACTGTATTTGGACTCTGGAGTTTCTGCTCTTCTGTTTTTCGCAACTTCGAGCCACGTTCGTTCAAAGCAAGGTTAGTATGGTGGTTATTTTAGCATCATGGTTAGAAATTTGATGTGGAGCAGCAGAAAAAAATGGAGAGTAGCAAGGAACATGGCACAGAGCTTCCACCCTTTTCTCTCCCTCTTCCCTCTCACCACTACTTCCTGGTTCTGTATTTGGGAACAGCCACCGTAGTTTCATCTCTGCTTCATCAAGAAAGCATCTCATTCCAGCAGAGGGTCTGTAGGAGCTTGCTCTGAATGCAGGGTGAGGGGAGAGACTCCATCAGGCAAGCCCTCCTTCCACCTGCCTTGCCCCACCCTCTGGCCCTAGGAGTCCTCATAAGGAAGCTATTCCTGGAGGAAGAACTGTGAGGGGAGAGACTCCATCAGGCAAGGCCTCCTTCCACCTGCCTTGCTCTACCCTCTGCTTCTCAATGTGTATTGTATTGTTTTATGTACTGTGGCTTGCCATTGTTTTATTGATTATAGTTTAGATATTATTTTAACTGTTGAGTGGATTTCTGTTTAACTTTTATATGTTGATTATTATTTTATACTATTCTAATGATTGTTGAATGCTACTTTTTTGATGGAGGTTGCCTATTTTAAAGTTATGTTTTATTATCACATTTTTGTATTGCATTGTTGTTGTTGTTTAGTCATTTAGTTGTGTCCGACTCTTCGTGACCCCATGGACCAGAGCACGCCAGGCACTTCTGTCTTCCACTGCCTCCCACAGTTTGGTCAGACTCATGTTTGTAGCTTTGAGAACACTGTCCAACCATCTCATCCTCTGTCATTCCCTTCTCCTTGTGCCCTCCATCTTTCCCAACATCAGGGTCTTTTCCAGGGAGTCTTCTCTCCTCATGAGGTGGCCAAAGTATTGGAGCCTCAGCTTGTATTGCATTAGATTGTTATAAGATGTACATTTTTTGTTTCTTCAGCTTGTAAACCACCTTGAATATTGTAAGATAGAAAGGCGGTATACAAATTAAAAATGATGATGATGATGATGGTTGCTGCTCAAACAAGCTCTCTGCTCAGCCTGCCAAGGTCCTGGTTCGACCGGATGGGTGATTGAGGTGCTGTGTCCAGGGAGACTTGCTCAAGCAGAGAGGCTACAAGAGCTCTCCTCCAAGTCAGCTTCATCAAACTGGGAAGCAAGCAGAGAGGAATACAGAGACCAGATGGGCTGACTTCCAGTTTGCAGGATCTACTTTAGGTTGTTGTTTTACTAGATCTCTGAGATCCATCAGCCTATTTTGTGAGGTGCAAAGCATCTGGAGTGCCATGGGAGACATGAATGGGAGAATTTCCTCCCAAGGCAAATGGCAGCTTCAAAGGAGCATTTTTCTTCAAGACAACACCAGGGAGGAAATTGTTAATTCTTCTGATCCTGAGAATTAGCATCCCCCCATAATTGCAACCAAGGCCACTTACTTCCCTGGCTGTGATATTTTAAAACTAACCTGATCTCGTTTTTTGACAGAATTACAAGCCTGGTAGATGAAGGGAACACAGTGGATGTAGCCTACCTTGATTTCAGCAAGGCATTTGACAAGGTGCCCCATGATATTCTTGTAAAGAAGCTGGTAAAATGCGGTCTTGACTATGCTACCACTCAGTGGATTTGTAACTGGCTGACTGACCGAACCCAAAGGGTGCTCATCAATGGTTCCTCTTCATCCTGGAGAAGAGTGACAAGTGGGGTGCCACAGGGTTCTGTCTTGGGCCCGGTCTTATTCAACATCTTTATCAACGACTTGGATGATGGACTCAAGGGCATCCTGATCAAATTTGCAGATGACACCAAACTGGGAGGGGTGGCTAACACCCCAGAGGACAGGATCACACTTCAAAACGACCTTGACAGATTGGAGAACTGGGCCAAAACAAACAAGATGAATTTTAACAGGGAGAAATGTAAAGTATTGCACTTGGGCAAAAAAAATGAGAGGCACAAATACAAGATGGGTGACACCTGGCTTGAGAGCACTACATGTGAAAAGGATCTAGGAGTCTTGGTTGACCACAAACTTGACATGAGCCAACAGTGTGACGCGGCAGCTAAAAAAGCCAATGCAATTCTGGGTTGCATCAATAGGAGTATAGCATCTAGATCAAGGGAAGTAATAGTGCCACTGCATTCTGCTCTGGTCAGACCTCACCTGGAGTACTGTGTCCAGTTCTGGGCGCCACAGTTCAAGAAGGACACTGACAAACTGGAACGTGTCCAGAGGAGGCCAACCAAAATGGTCAAAGGCCTGGAAACGATGCCTTATGAGGAACGGCTAAGGGAGCTGGGCATGTTTAGCCTGGAGAAGAGAAGGTTAAGGGGTGATATGATAGCCATGTTCAAATATATAAAAGGATGTCACATAGAGGAGGGAGAAAGGTTGTTTTCTGCTGCTCCAGAGAAGCGGACACGGAGCAATGGATCCAAACTGCAGGAAAGAAGATTCCACCTAAACATTAGGAAGAACTTCCTGACAGTAAGAGCTGTTCGACAGTGGAATTTGCTGCCAAGGAGTATGGTGGAGTCTCCTTCTTTGGAGGTCTTTAAGCAGAGGCTTGACAACCATATGTCAGGAGTGCTCTGATGGTGTTTCCTGCTTGACAGGGGGTTGGACTCGATGGCCCTTGTGGTCTCTTCCAACTCTATGATTCTATGATTCTATGAAAAGGTGCACGGTATAGGGATATTATTGCAAACTATGATGTTTTTATGATATAGTGGTATATAAATATTTCTATAAATATTTGTATGCTGCTTTTCAGGGCTAAACTCAGCAAGGCAACTCTCCTCATACAAAAATATCAGCCAGACTCCCCACCCCTGATTTCTACTCCAAATGGTCTTCCTTATAGGTGATTTTACGAATTCAGGAAAGAGCGACACTGCACATTGGGGAAACACTTCTCAAATCCACATATTATAGGAAATGATCTAGATTCTAACCAGTGTTATTTCAATTTTGCTTAAGTATTTATAAGGCATCTATCACATGTGTTGTTTAGACGTTTGGAGTCAGCCTTATTTACAGACATTACATCTGCAATTTTGCTGAATGCAAGCATTCTGGCACGGTGCCTCATAGATATTCTGCATCTGGGATAATTTTCATGACCTTGCAAGAACACTTACTGGAAAAAGGCAGGTTTATATCCCACCACACAATTTTTTAAAATCCCAAGAAGGGAGGTGGAAGAAAGTGGAATAATAAAAATTAGACCACTAATAATTATGTAAGCAACAGTCATCTTGTTTGTCTGCTTGCTTTTTTAAAGAAAAGGTTATACAGCTTAAGGTCTTTATTAGGTCCATAATGGGTTTGTCTAGCTTCTTGTTTTATAAATTGGGCGCATCTATCCTATAAATGGACGCAGGTGGCGCTGTGGTCTAAACCACTGAGCCTAGCGGTTCAAATCCTCGCGACGGGGTGAGCTTGTGTTGTTCGGTCCCAGCTCCTGCCCACCTAGCAGTTCTAAAGCACGCTGTGCAAGTAGATAAATAGGTACCGCTCTGGCGGGAAGGTAAACGGCGTTTCTGTGTGCTGCTCTGGTTCGCCAGAACCGGCTTAGTCATGCTGGCCACATGACCTGGAAGCTGTACGCCGGCTCCCTCAGGCAGTAAAGAGAGATGAGCGCCGCAACTCCAGAGTCGTCCATGACTGGACCCAATGGTCAGGGGTCCCTTTACCTTTACCTTCACCCTATAAATAGACTGGTCACCTATGCTGGTTCCTTCCACCATTCCTCTGCATCCAACCAGCCCTTGACTTTACCTGGGCAATAAGGGTCTTTGGGTGGTAGATGACTGGGTCTGATCCCTCCTTTCTACCATCCAGATAATACCATGTGTGATTAGGAGGGCTTGTTAGAGTTGATATCTTTAACAGGGCAGGGCACTGCACATGGTTGCCCAGTTCATGCCTTTCTTCTCCTTTATACAAAGGGGAAGCGTAGTACAAATTGGGGAACCATGTGATTGGGCATCTCCATGGTGGGGATGGGGAACCTGTGGTCCCTCTGCTGCTGTTGGACTCCAACTCCCATCAACCCCTACCCAGCAGGGCCAAAGGTCCCAATGGTGGTGGGAGTTGTAGTCCAGCAACATCTGCAGAGCCACACCCCTAGGGTAGAGCAAGTGAGCATGCCTCTCCGCTGGCAGCACAGGGATAAGTACTTTTGGCCAGGCCTACCTTGACTACGGGACGTGGGTGGCGCTGTGGGCTAAACCACAGAGCCTAGGACTTGCCGATCAGAAGGTCGGCGGTTCAAATCCCCACAACAGGGTGAGCTCCCGTTGCTCAGTCCCTGCTCCTGCCAACCTAGCAGTTTGAAAGCAACTCAAAGTGCAAGTAGATAAATAGGCACTGCTCCGGCGGGAAGGTAAATGGCGTTTCCGTGCGCTGCTCTGGTTTGCCAGTAGTGGCTTAGTCATGCTGGCCACATGACCCGGAAGCTGTACGCCGGCTCCCTCGGCCAATAAAGCGAGATGAGCGCCGCAACCCCAGAGTCGGTCATGACTGGACCTAATGGTCAGGGATCCCTTTACCTTTACCTTGACTACAGATCCTGAAGCTGAGGCTCCAGTACTTTGGCCACCTCATGAGAAGAGAAGACTCCTTGGAAAAGACCTTGATGTTGGGAAAGATTGGGGGCACAAGGAGAAGGGGATGACAGAGGACGAGATGGTTGGAAAGTGTTCTTGAAGCTACCAGCATGAGTTTGACCAAACTGCGGGAGGCAGTGGAAGACAGGAGTGCCTGGCATGTTCTGGTCCATGGGGTCACGAAGAGTCGGACACAACTAAACGACTAAACAACAACAACTACTCATCTGGAATTTGTATCTATAAAGTTAGAAGCTCTTCTGGGATGAGAAATGCAATGTTAAGTCTGGCTAGAGGAAGACAGATTCCATGCTTATACTTCTCCTCCCTGCATATAAAAATACTGGAAATCCTACCTTGTTTGCTGATATACTTTTATGATTCAGGTGCAGAGTTACTTTTGCTGACTTACGGTGATGCCGAGACCACAACAGCCATAGTATTTATAATGTCATTCTAAAATTCATTGATACAAAAGTTGGTGGATACCCTTAGGGATCACAGTCTTCGTTGAATCAGCTCTTTTCCCATGCTGTAATCCAATTATTTCCCACACAATAAGAGAGGATAAGGATGAAGCAAACACTTGAAACACCATTCCTTGGCCTGGGGCAGCCAATATGGTGTCCTCCAGATGTTTCTGGCTCCCAGCCAGCATGGCCAATGGGCAGGGAGGATAGAAGCGCTAATTGAAAAACCTAGTTTTGGAAGAAAAGCAGAGTCCTAGCATGACTTAGTTGTATAACTGCACCATATTTGTTACAGTTATTATTCCCTTCCCAGCCAGCTTTGCCCAATTTCTGTTTTTGTCTGCTGCCTTGTCCACATCCTTTCCTGAGGAACCTGCCTTGCTCCCCCTCTTCTCTTCAGCCAATCAGCTGTAACTATGTTAATGGGATATCCACTGTGGTTGCTAGGAAAGCAGCAGCTGACAAAACAGTGATTTGTGACATCAGGCCAAAGATCTACCAAGTCCAGCATTCTGTTCTCACAGTGTCCATCTAGATGCCTCTGGGAAGCCCGTAAACAACAGCAACTTGATTCCCAGCAACTGGTGTTCAGAGACATATTGCCTTCAACAATTCAGGCAGAACATAGCCATCAGAACCAGTAGCCACTGGTAGCCTTGTCATTCTCAACTTTCCTGAATAATGATATTCAGGTTGGTGGCCATCAATATATCCTGTGGTAGCAAATTGTCTGTGTGCTGTGTGACAAAGTACTTTGTTTTTTCTGTCCTGACTCTTCCTTTTTTTTTTTTAATTGATACAGCAAGAAAAAAAAAGAAAAGTAAACACAGATACAGAAATACCCACAGGAATAACAATAAACACAATTTTTTCTTAACAAACAATAAAACATAAGTTGGTCTTAACACTATAGACCCGACCTCCCATCTATTCCTTATTTCAATTTCATATTACTTCTTGCCAATACACACTTTTATCATAATTTAACTTTTTCTTAATATATCTTAACTCTTATGTCTAACTTGCAACTGTTACTGAAGTTCCTCGAATGCTGCAACAAGAGTTTAAACTACTATATTTAGATTTCAAATATTCTTTGAAAACCTCCCATTTTGAGACAAATTCCTGTTTTGATTTATTCTTTATTTTTTCTGATAGACCATCTAATTCGGCATATTCTGTCAGCTTTTGGATCCACTCATGTACAGAGGGAATTTCAATACTCTTCCATTTTGCCACGATAAGAACTCTTGCTGCCGCCGTGGCGTATAAAAAGATACCCTTCATTTTTTGCGGAATATACATTGTCCTGTTTCTTCCAACATTCAGCTTATATGAAAGAGGGAGAAGAAACCCACATTATCAAATCAGACCTTCTTGCTCCTTGCCTTGGGCGAATTGTGGGTCATGAAAAGCTCTTAACATCCTTTTCTCTTGATCCATCCCAAATATATTTGCTGGCTGGTGCTCGGGAAACGATAGAGATAATGAATCAAGCAAGCAAAGATGGTAGCAATGGGTGCATGGTTCCAGACTGCATTCCTATTTAGGAATGCCTACGCTGAAGAATATAGCATTTGTCATGCACTGAGCTTGATTCTGAGTGAAGTAAGAATGGGGAAAGAGAGATCCTTCCCTCTTTCTGAAAAGCACTAGGAACTGCCAAGGAAAAATGGGTTTTTATTTGTTATATGGTGTGATGATAACTTTCCAGCCTGATCAATAAAGGCATTAACAGAGCCATGGTACGTTTGGCAAAAGCCTCTGCTGCTCAGATTCAGAGAGATATATGCCTGTATGAAGTTCCATCTGACATCACACTGCTACTCTGAATGAATGTGAAGGGCCCATCTGTGTAGGCTGGAGCCTTAATTCAACACAACAAGTGACATTCAGCGTCTAGACTGAAAAGGAAGGACAAGGGTTATGCTGATGTCATACTCTGACATGGAAAATCTAGAGGAAAATGCCTAACAGTTTCATTCCATTAGACCTGCGCCCCTCCTCTCCTGTCTCCCACCCCACCCCATTTCCAAGCAAGTGGTAGTGGGACTATTAAAGAAAATCAAGCTGCAAATTAGCATAACATTAAAACACTTATGTGCAAGAGCCCTTTTCCTAAGCCCATTTATTCAGGGCTAGCAAAATGCAGCCCATTATGATGGTGGGTTTTGGGGGTTTTTTTGTGTCTAGGGAGAGTCTTGGGTTTTTTGTGTCCAGGGAGAGTTTTTGCATTTGGAGGTTCCCTGGTTTGTGTAGTTTGTGCACAGAAGCCCACTGCATGTGATGTCTATGACTTAGGCTCCAGTGTTTGTGGTGCAATGCAGATTTTATCCTCATTGCTGTCATTACCCTGATCGGAAACTGAACCATTGGGCTTCATCTGTCCTGGTCATGTTAGCCATTTGGAATGAACCTTATGCTTAGATGCATAGTTCTCCCTTTTTACCTACCTAGCCCCATCCTGTGTTCTGTTGGTCATGCTGCAGTGTGACGTTGCAGCATGCTGGAACGTTGGAACGGGCTTCTTGTATATGTCTGGTGCCACAGCGGCCCAGCTGGGAGATGGAAAGGGCTCCGCGTTATGTTCCTGAAAAACCACAGGATTTGCTACAGGAGATCAGGAATAGGACCAAGTGACAATTACGGTGACATGCCAGACAATTTGGGTCAAGAGACAGACTTAAAACACAGGACTGCAATATCCAAGAGTAATTTGTGTGGCCGATAGGAAGGGGAAGGGGCCTGGCTAGTCTAGTCTGAGACTGAAGAAGGCCAGCCCACATACATGAATGCTCCTGCAGAAATAAAAATAAATTCATCCCCAAACACAGAAAACCAGCACAACAGGGAGAAGGCTGCCCTAGAACCTTTCTTCCTGAAATGCCTAGCTTCTTGATGTGGAGATGATCAACATGGAGCACCCCACATAAGAACAAAACAAGTTGGAAGAGCAAGAGATTCTTCATCTCTTGCATACAGAAGAAACAGATCTACTGATGATGCTATTTCCATCGCTGTCCATACTGTACTGAGTCATCTAGAACGACAGGGAACCTACGCAAGGCTGTTGTTTGTGGACTACAGTTCTGCCTTCAATACAATTCTGCCAGACAGGTTATTTCTTAAAATGACCAACTTGGGTATACATCAGAAGATCTGTCTGTGGGTAAGGAATTTCCTGACTGATAGGCCGCAGACAGTGAGAATGGGACCTCACTATTCTTCTACTCTAGTGTTAAGCACAGGAGCCCCTCAGGGATGTGTGCTAAGTCCCTTTCTCTATTCCCTGTACACATTTGATTGCACCCCACTGTATAAGTCCAACACAATCATCAAATTTGCGGATGATACAACGGTGGTGGGGCTCATTAGTGAGAACAATGAGACTGCTTATAGGAAAGAAGTACAGGGGTTAATTCAATGGTGTAAAGAAAACAATCTTATGCTTAACACCAAAAAAACCAAAGAACTCATAATTGACTTTAGGAGAAAGAAAAGTGTATTTTTACCATTGCACATAAATGGCGAGGAGGTGGAGAGGGTTGGTAGTTTTAAATACCTGGGCATTTATATCTCTGAGGACCTCTCATGGACTGCAAATATTAATATGGTTGTGAGGAAGGTGCAGGGGAGGTTGTATTTCCTGAGAATGCTCAGGGGACTGAATCTATCTCAGCACCTACTTCTGTCCTATTATCACAGTACCATTGAGAGTGTCTTAACCTATAGTGTATTATCGTGGTATGGGAGCAGCTCTGAAACGGATAAAAAAGCTTTACAGAGAATAATTAAAATTGCCCAGAATGTTATTGGGCTCCAACTACCAACCCTGGATGAGATCTTCACGTCTCGCACTTTGAAGAAGTCACACAATATCCTGAGAGATCCCACCCATCCTGCTCACAACTTCTTTGAACTGTTGCCTTCGGGCAGAAGATATAGGACAATGAAAACACGAACCACACGCCTTCTGAATAGTTTCTATCCAAGAGCTCTGATTGCACTAAATAATGATCTTAGGGCCAGTTGCAAGAAATAGCAAGCAGGAAGTAGGAAGGAATGAGATAGGTTTTAGGTTATGTTATGCCTTTAAATAGGTTATGTTATATTCTGGATTATGTTATGTTTTATAGATTATGTCTGAATAGGATGAGAATGTTGGAGATACGTGCAAATGTGTATGTGAACCCGGTCTTTGGGTGGGTGTTTGATTTTCGTTGTTGTGTATACTGTGTATATATGGACAATGACAATAAAATTTATCTCTTCTTATCTCTTCATCTCTTCATCTCAGGGTGGTGGATTTGAGTCCCATGTTGGGCAGAAGATTCCTGCATTGCAGGGGGTTGGACTAGGGGGTTGGGCCCCTTCCAACTCTACAGTTCTGTGATTTCATGCTGGAGCACATCAAAAGTCCTTCTAGTTCAGCATCCTTCTTCCCACAGTGGCCAGCCAGCTATTTCCACCAGAAATCCCACATGCTGTCTGCCCAGACTGCAGTCTGACGAAGCATAGACCATACAGACCATAGGCGCCATACATTTCTGAAATTTGGTGACTTTGCGTAGGATGCTCTGATAGTGCCTGTTGTGGTTGCAAAGTCTGTGAGATTGGTTAACCCCAGTGATTTCTGTGCAACTTGACTGCCTTTACTGGAAAACTGGAAGACATGGTTTGCATTTGCTTGTGTGTTTTTCTTTTACCAACCAATTGTGTCGTCCTTACTAGCTACCAGTATATGTTTTGATTGTATGGTTTCCTTGGAGTGCCTTTGACTCCAATATCCAATTGGAGTGATTATTTAGTTGTTGTTGTTTTTTAAAAAAATGTACCAGCCAACCAATACTGAAAAATACGGTAAAGGGGAAAAAAAGCAAAATACAAAATGCAGGTTAAAGCAGTAAAATGCATTAAGCAATGCTACCTGGAAAAGATTGGGTGGAGCGGGGGGAGTAAGGAGCTGCTTAAAAGAATAAGTTGTTGGTGCCATTCTAATTTCCAGGGAGAGTCCTTTCCATACTATGGATATCACCATACTAAAAGCTCTGCCTTGCAAACTCCTTAAACAGACTCCTGGGGCATGTGGTACCCACATTAGGGCTTCGCTTGATGATCTAAAGGTTCAAGTAGGATTGTATTATGACGTATTTCCTCTTCTCTCTCTCTCTCTTTCTCACTAACTTCTCTCTCTCTTTCACACTATCTTCTTATAAATGAAATTATTCTAAGAAAAGAAAAGAAAAGGGTTGAGCAGGATAAAAAGTCAGCCTTCCAGACAAACAGATCCTAAGTTGTTTACAGCTTTGTATACCAACAGCTCCCAAGCAAGGAAGGAAGGAAGGAAAGAAGGAAGGAATAGAAATTTAATAAATAAACAGCAAAACATTAAACTTGGCCCAGTAGCTAATTGGTAGTTAGTGCAGATCCCTTAGCACAGGCTTCAACCTTGGCCCTCCAGATGTTTTGATACTATAATTCCCGTCATCCCTGACCACTGGTCCTGCTAGCTAGGGATCATGGGAGTTGTAGGCCAAAAACATCTGGAGGGCTAAGGTTGAGGAAGCCTGCCTTAGCAGCTATATTACATATTGATGGTAAGTTGCCCCTAACAGCATCCAAGCTGCACCAGCTGCATTTCCCAGGGTAGCCTTAAGGGCAGTCCCACATGGAGCATGTCGCAGTAATGCAGTCAAACAGTCAGTTTTTCAGTTGAAAAACGGTTAAATTGATGGAAGCTGTCCTTGGTAGTACATCAGCCCTAGAAGGGTGGGATAGGAATTTCTCTAGAAGTACAATATTCAATTTCCATACAAGTAGAATATGTTACAATAACATAAGAAATTTTAATAACTGGCGCTAACAGTGGAGCTCCTATCTAGGCCCAGTGGCTGCCATCTCCCATCTCAAGGCTGACCCTGAAATGATGCCGTATCATGACGCTGATAGAGCATAATTCCAGGGCCATTGTGAGAGGAAATGGTGGCCCCTCATTGGCCGGTATGTGAGAGAACGTATGTCAAGTACTTTGAATGCTCTGAAATGCAAATTTATTACCGCAGCAAATTTGGAATTCCAATAACGTGACATGAGGTTTAAAAATCACTTTAATAGATGGTGATGTTTCTACTCCAGCAACTCCTAGCAGAGACTGGCGAATAAGTGAGATTTTGGTAGCTCCCAAACAGCGCTGGTTTCCCAAAGGCATTGGTTTTCAGTCATCCAATTGAGAGTTGCGAAGAAGGATCATGAATAGGATTTCATGTTGTCTTTTTGTTGTTTTTTTTGCACTCCCCCAACAGATGCCACAATTTCCTTGAGCGCCTTTGTAGACAGCAAAAAATAAAAATTAAATTGGGTTGTTGTTGTTTTTCATTTGGAATGGATTAGTTGATTGCAATTTATAGCACAATAAGCAACCTCCCTGAAGCCTTATATGGCAAATGCACTATAACCTTTGTAGATTTACTACCTATGTGATAAATGTTACTGAGCTAATAATAAGGTGAAGGGAAAGCAAGGCCATGTTTACCTGATTTTTCTGCTTTAGAAGGAAATTGCTAGATGGCAGATTTCGTGGTCTAGCTGGCTTTATTGCTCATTTTCAGTTTTGCAGCTTTCTTTGTTTGTTCTCATGGGTCATAATGACTTCTGCAAGAAAAAGAAATTGCATTTTCCTGGGCGCACTGAGCCAGGGTGTTAGGCAAATGTGAAAGGTGATGATGGAATTTGGATTGGCTTCCAAACCAAGCTCAGGTCACTGAGGTTTAAAAATATTCCTTTCGAAATCAGTTCATATGTAAAATCCTTATAGGCTAGTAAAAGTAAATTAGAGACAGAGCTAAACCTACTGCATTGGGGGGGGGGCATTTTCTGCAGTGTTTGAAAAGTGCCTTCCCTTTTTGCCATTTGTTTTTGGCACTTCTTACAAAAAATATTCATTTATTTCATTATATTTCCTTCACTTGTCTTCACTCACCATTGCCCTCACTTGCCCTCCACAACAGCTTTCTGTAGGCAAACTTACATTTTGATTTCACTCCTTTCAAAGTACGGTACCTAATGTTGAAGTTTGTGGGGGGGGGGGAATCATGATTAATCTAGAAATGGTGGCAAAGCACCCACTGAGAAAAATGGTACGAAATCCAAAGAAAATCATGGATTTGAAGAGGATTGAGGAAAGTTGAATATAGATGCAATCTAGGTGCTTTTTGGTTGAAACTTTCTATCCCTTCAACATGGCTGGCTTTAGTTTCTACATTAAAATCAAAACTAGGGAAGAATTAGTGCACCTCTAAATGAAATAACACACAATGTTATTTTAGGGTTGATGTTTTACATTTCTTGCCTATTGGAAAACTTTGCTATATATGAAGCTCACCAAGACCAGTTCTTCTGTTTTGTGTTTTCTTTAGGGAGGGAGGGCGGGGGGGGGGGAGAGGAAGAAACAAGCTCCATTTTCAGATGTAAAAGATTTTGGCCTCTTGCCAGCTGCTAGACATTCAAGAGGTATAGTGTAATTCATCCAGCAGTAACGTAAAGTTTTGTTAGCAGACTCTGTGCTGGCTGCATTACTAATGTTCCATTAAATTGGCCAGCTCCATATTAAAAGAAAGATCTATGTGCTCTGTACACCCTTGCAACAATAATGCTTGACAATAATTACAGTGACACCCAAGTGGAGGTGGTCTGGTTGGCACCAACAGCACAATATTTCTCTTTAACAGGCGCTTGATCAAACATGTTAACAAACATTTTGCTACAACGGGAAAGGTTAAGATTATAGCAACAAGGTGGGGGGAAACCCCAGAGATGTTAGGCTGTCTTTTTCTCATTACTCATGCTTAAGAGAATATTTTCAACATGAATGAAAAACCTAAGCGGGACAAACGCCCTGCATAATTAGAACTCCCGACCTGCACTCACCTGCACAAAAGGAACTGTGTGCCATGGTAGGAAAGCCGTTTTTGTTGTGGTCCTTTGGGCAGCAGAAAAATCGAGCTAGCCGTGCTTGTTAGTTATACAGTATATCAGAGGAGAGACCTCTTTAGATGGGGGAAGCTATGGGTCATCCTACCAGCACATAGGAACATAGGAAACCAGGCCCTCCAAGGGTCCCTATTTTCCAGGGACAGCCCTGGATTCACACAAGCTGTCCCAATTTCTGATTTGATCCTGGAACGTTCTGCTTTTCCTTAAGATTTTCCCTTATTTTCATCAGAGAAATGTTGGAGGAGACGGATCTATTTTCATTGGAGAAACATTGGAGGGTATTTTCATCGGGGAAATGGGGGGGGGGGGCTACGGAGTTCTGCGACTCCTGAGCTAAGGAGATAAGTAACTAGACAACCTTTAGAAGACATGTGGAGGGAATTTTTTAATGTCTAATGTTTTATTACGTTGGAAGCTGCCCAAAGAAGCTCAACAACTTTGGTCTCTTAAAAAAAGCTCTGCCCCAGGCACCTGTGGTGTTGCTACACCACTGCTTTCCTTAGACATTATTATAGTTTGGCATTCTGGGCTTCTAGATCACCCATGGGTGATATGTGGAATTCTATACCACCCATGGGACCCATTGAAGACATCTCCCAAGTCTTCCTCTTATTGCCTGTCCCCCAACTTTCTCTTATCCTCATGGTTCCTTCCATGGCATGGGGGCTAGCCTGGAAACCTCTGTTTGGCTGCTGCAGTATCAGACAAGTCCCAAATTCTGTGCCTCTTTTTTCATTCCCTCAGAATTGTCGCATACAAAGTGCAGCCCCCTGATGGCACGCTAGTATATGAAACTGATCATTGCTACTTTCCATATAGGGTTGCCAATTGATGAGGGGGGGGGGGAATAGCTGGCCTGTTCCTGTGCTTTTCAGATCACGTTGAGGTCCAGAAATCAGCAGCTGAAGGCAGCACGTCAGGGCATGACGATAGGCACCTTCACCTGCCAAGGCCTGCCAAGACCCGAAACAGAAGCTGGTAAAGAAGAATTGGCAACCTCACCTCAGTTTGAGAGCTGAATGCTTGAAGCCACCCTTGCCCAACGCTGTCCAAAATTGTGTCAGATTTTACTGCTGCGTTCCCCTCCTTGACTTTGAGGAGGTGATGTGCATCCTTTTGTCTGCTCTGGACTTATTAACTTGCGCTCCAAGTTCACAGCCCAGGAGTGAATGTGGAGAAACCTAATTTAAATCAGTTGGCAATTTCTATTACAGAGGGAGGAATAGGAACTGTCGGCAGGCCACTTCCAGATGCTCTCTCTCCTCTGGAAATCAATCCCTCAATTGAAATGGGCTGTGTTGTTTGCTTAATGAAATCCTGTATTCCATAGTCAATAATGCAGACATGCTGCTTTTAGCATTAAAAAAAAAAAAAAAAATCCAAAACAGCTGAGTTATTAATGTTAGAAAAACAGTGGCAAGGCCAGACTCAGCAACTAATACTCTTCATGATGTTTATTGGCACTAAACATATATTATGAAGTCATTAAGCAGGATGGTTGTGTGCAGTCTCCGTAATATTTTTTCATGCTTTCATTGTGTTAGAATGGTAGGTTCTGTGTCGTGTAGAAACACAGACAAGCCCTTGATGTTAATGATCTCTTAAAACCACACAAGATAAAGCGCACTATAATATGCCGTTTTACTAATGACTTGATAATATATCCGCCCCCTCTCAACATTGCCTCCTCTGTTCATTCATAATCTTACTAAAATCCGCTTTCCCCCGCTTTATCTGATGAGCTGTCTCTATTTCCCTGTGTTTCAAGCCAAACCTTCCCACTAACTCAGCCATATTAATGAGCACAAAAATTGTAAGCCATGTTTTTACTCACCCACATATCACTTTGTTAAGTTTTTTTTTTTTAGTCACCTTGATTGTCGGAAAGGAACGAATTTTACAGAAGCTTTCCTGCCTGGTCGTCTTGAGGCAACTCCTGTTCACCACAGGAGACTAGCCAAGGCTCTATATAGCTTTGCCAACCATCTCTAACTACTGCAGTCATTTTTGGCAACACTATACTATTTTTTGTTACAAGGGGTTGTAGCCAACCACAGCATTATGATAGCAGACACCACTTACGCCTACGCAGTGGGGCATCCAGTTTTGTAGGTCCCAATGTGGACTGCCCATTCCCCAAAAGGTTTCTTCAAAGGATCCAAGATGGGGGTGGCAGCCCTGCAGAACAGTATAAGATATGATATGGAACACTCTTGTAGGTGCCCTGCCTTGCATGAGTGGAAGGCTTTCTGCTACTGCGAGACCAATAGTGCCAAAGTCAATCCAGTGGAACATCCCTATTTTTGTCAGAGAAACGTGGGTTAATGTGAAATGTCCTATACAGGTTTATCAAGACAACAAGTCCTGTTTGGCTTTGCTAGCTTCAGAGAGTTGCAAGCAAAGAACCAAGTACTTGCAGATCAAATTACATCGTGCAAGGGAGTGTGTTTAGAAAGGGCTCATTCAGGTGTCCTATATGCCAGGAAACAAAATTCCTGCAGATCTGTTGTCTAAGGTTGTTAACAGAGAACAACTTCAGGTATATGTACAGCGGTTGCAGTTGGGTTGAAATACTGCGCCATAGGTTCCATGGAAAGGGGGAGGATGTTGGAAAATTCCATTCCACCTTTAGTTGCAGACATGGAACTGTTGCATGTCACATGTCTGTTTACATATCAGCACAGCTTGCTGGGAACTTCCATTGTGTATATAGCTTTTGCTTTCTGCTGTCACTTGGAGAAGACAAAGAGAGAGACGACATTTTTTTTGTCCTGATTTATGATTAATAAATCTGTAGTTGTAGTATGCTTCCACAAGCCTCACGCCTATTCTGTGTGCGCAGTTTGCTCTGCTGACATAGTGTGCCCTGGCTTTGAAGCCTGGGTCGCTGATTTACATCAGAGCAGAGGCTGATGGGTCTTCACAGCGGGATGGCTGGAAGGAGACGGCTCAGCTGGGGGCTAGTCAGCTGGCCTTTCGACCCTCTGCATGCCGACAGTTCTGTGACCCCCAAGCCAAGGAGATAAATAACTATATAACCCATAGAAGACATGAAGGCAGCCCTGTATGGGGAAGTTTTTTTTTTAAAAAAAAGTTTCACGTTTTATTATGTTTTTATATATGTTGGAAGCCGCCCAGAGTGTTTGGGGCAACCCAGTCAGATGGGCGGGGTATGAATAATATTATTATTGAATAGTATATCCCTGTATCGCAATACCTCAAGGACTGCCTCTTTCCATATGAACCTACCTGGACCATGAGATCATCTTCTAAGGCCCTTCTTCATGTGCCCCCTCCTGGAGAGGTCTGAAGGGTGGCAACATGAGAATGGGCCTTCTCTGCAGTGGCTCCCCGTCTGTGGAATGCTCTCCCCAGGGAAGTTCACCTGGCACCTTCATTACACACCTTTAGGTATCAGGCGAAAACATTCTTTTTAAAGAAGGCCTTTGGTTGATCTGTTTGACATTCTATACCCTTTTAAAATGTGGCTCTTTTTGAGGTGTGTGTGTGTTATTAGGTTGTTGTTTTTATTCTGATTATATATGTTGTGATCTTTTCTGTGAATCACCCTGAGACCTCTTGGTATAGGGCAGTGTATAAACTCAATTAATAATAATAATTTTCATTGGAGAAATGTTGGAGTGTGTGGGGATGCCTTTGAAAAGCAGACATAAGGATTCTAAGGCTGCAGTCCTATGGATACCTATGGAATAATCTTTGCCTGAGGTCCCAAGAAAGCTGGTGGGAGAATGACTAGTTTGCACGCAAACCCCCTTTCCAAGTGAAAGGGGCTTATGGAGGGTGTTTTGTCTAGACTCTGCCCCAAATCCAGCTGGCTCTGCATTCACTGAAAGCTGCATCTGTCCCGTTCAGGACGGCTGCAGTACTCTTCACTCTGAGTCTGGGTTGAACAGATGAGAATCACAGGCACCCTCTCATCCATGAACTGACCTGGGCTGACCCTTCTTAACTTATGAGAGCTGACAAGATCGCAGCCTGAGGTGATATGACCAGTGGCACTTCTTCTGCCTGCCTGTTCTCTTCCTTCCTTCCGCTTTACACTTATGTGAGTGTGTGTCTTAGTCTTCCCTAAATATTGTAACTCAAGCTGACAAAATCCAGGGACTTGCAAATCGAGTCTCTTGGTTTGTCCTGAGCTCACCCTGCTATGCCGAAGCTCTTGGCTAATATCTGTGATATTGCCTTCAGTAGGGCAGTGGTAGATGAATTAAACACAACTTTTTACTCCTTCCTCCCTTCTCTCTTCTCCCCTCACCCCCTCTGTATTTATTAGTAGTGAAATGAGGTTAACAACCACAAATCAGCCCTAGAAGTGATAACAAGAATACGGTAAGGTTACAGGGGCATCTTCCTTGGGCGCAATCTGGGCAGAGGCACCAAAAGTGGGCATCTAAGATCTTGCAGCATGTCCCCAGATATTAAAATACAGTGATACCTCGGGTTACATATGCTTCAGGTTACAGACTCCGCTAACCCAGAAATAGTACCTCGGGTTAAGAACTTTGCTTCAGGATGAGAACAGAAATCGTGCTCTGGTGGCGCAGCGGCAGCAGGAGGCCCCATTAGCTAAAGTGGTGCTTCAGGTTAAGAACAGTTTCAAGTTAAGAACGGACCTCCCGAACGAATTAAGTACTTAGCCCGAGGTACCACTGTAATGCTAAATGATGTGGCAGGCATTTCAGTATGGAACAGTCAGGTGAGTTTTTAAAATGAAATAGTGAAAAGCTGGTATCAGCTTACTCAGAATCTGATTGAGGGCAGCAGGCCTGGTATATCGGGTGCCAGGTTTCAGGGTATCAGCTTTCTCCCCCATGGTAGTAGATAAGCAGAACAAAGGAAAATAAGTCTTCTTACCAGTTAGAAACTTTAATAATCACAGCAAACACATCTCCCAGAATGGCAGTACTCCCAATTAAGGACCCCACCCCCTTCTGTCCCTATTAATCTACATCACTTCTGTGTTTTAGAATCTGAGCTTGTACCCTCTGTGCTTTCTGTTCTGCCACTTTCTGAGCTCTCTGTGACTTTGGAGAAAGGGGGGGGGGGGAATGCTGTCCAGAGACTGTGAATCTGTTAACCCTCTCTCTTCCTGTTTTTTTCCTCCTAGCTGTTCCCCATCCAGTATTTCCCAGCTTCTGCCTTCTGAACTATGTCCCTCTGCAAACCACTGTTCCAAATATATACTGTCCTCCTGCTCCTGGGAAGATTCAGGGGGAGGGGGAGGCTCCCACCATTCCTCTTCAGTGCAGTCCTCCTCAGCATGGTCCCTGACACAGGGGCACACTTGCTGTTTCTCATTGGCCCTGTGTCTGCAGCAGCCTAACACAGGAAAGCACATTCAGCAATGGAGTACAGTGGTACCTCAGGTTAAGTACTTAATTCGTTCTGGAGGTCCGTACTTAACCTGAAACTGTTCTTAACCTGAAGCACCACTTTAGCTAATGGGGCCTCCTGCTGCCACTGCACCGCCAGAGCACGATTTCTGTTCTCATCCTGAAGCAAAGTTCTTAAGCTGAAGCACTATTTCTGGGTTAGCGGAGTCTGTAACCTGAAGCACATGTAACCTCAAGCGTATGTAACCTGAGGTACCACTGTGCTGTTGGTGGGAAAGGAGTCAAAAACAACAACAACAATAACAACAACAACAACAACCAGATATAGGTGGCACTGGGCAGCAGCAGTTGCCTATGCTTTGGCCAATAGCTTTGAGCAGTAACTGTCTCATCAGCGTGAACTTTGGATTTCGGTAGCTGTTCTTGAAGACAGGATATTGTCTGGAGGCAATAACAGGCTGGAGGTGGGGCCCAAAATGGGAAACTGGATCAGAACAAGATGTTAGGTGTTCTGGGAAAGGGTGAGGAAGGAACAGTTGTGTAATTTGGGGTAGTCATGGATCACATGTAACCTTGGTGGTCTATTTCCAGCTACAGCTGGTTTGACAACTATGGTCCATCCTAGTCCGAGGTGACTTGACTGCTGTACTTCATACTTTGGTAGCCTCCACAATGGATCATTGCAGATATGTGGAACCTCAGATAGGGTTCCAGACAGCTCTATCTGACTTTCAGGACTCCTCCTAGGCGCCTAGGTTTCATCCCTTACTAGTCCTGCTCTGCACCCTCCTCAAGTGTGGGTTTTTTTTTTTGGCCTGGCTGGAAATTTTTACCTTGAACTGACACGGGCTTCAAGAGCCCCACACATGAGAGCCTCTTTTGGCTGTTCTCATGGTTTGGTATCACCTTTCAGAGTGAGTGATCTGGGTCCAAGTCCTCTATCTTCATCTCAGGTTATTAATGTTCTCAGTTACACCCACAAGGTAGGCTTTGCTTTTATTGGGACTACAGTATTTCCATCATCCAGAGATGGGATCCAACTCTCATTCTCATCTGCTGTGTGCCTCATTGTACTACTCTTTTCAACTATACCAGGACCCACAGGATTGGTCTGCCTGTCACTAAAGTCCACTGGTCTTCCCTTGTAAGCGCCTTTGGGGCTTTAAAAGCAACCAGGACCTTTTCAGTTGTGGCTCTTCCAAGATGAAACACCTTGCTCAAAGAAGACTGCCAAGTTACCTTTATCCTAGCTTTTAGGAGGCTGGTTGAACACATTTGTTTTGTAAAGCTTTCAGGATTAAATGCTGCTATTTTAACCCTGACATTCGTGCACTTTCTATTATGGGCATATTTTATTAAAAAAAATATATTATTGGGGTTTTATTTTTATTGCTTATTTTAAATACAGTGGTACCTCAGGTTAAGAACTTAATTCATCCTGGAGGTTCTTATCCTGAAACTGTTCTTAACCTGAGGTACCACTTTAGCTAATGGAGCCTCCTGCTGCTTTCATGTGGCTGCCACACGATTTCTGTTCTCATCCTGAAACAAAGTTCTTAATCCGAGGTACTATTTCTGGGTTAGCGAAGTCTGTAACCTGAAGCGTCTGTAACCTGAAGCATCTGTAACCCGAGGTACCACTGTATGATTTAATGCTAGGCAAGGGTAAAGGGACCCCTGACCATTAACTCCAGTCTCGGGTGACTCTGGGGTTACGGCGCTCATCTTGCTTTACTGGCTGAGGGAGCTGGCATTTGTCCGCAGACAGTTTTTCTGGGTCATGTGGCCAGCATGACTGAGCCGCTTCTGGCAAAACCAGAGCAGCGCATAGAAACACCGTTTACCTTCCTGCCGGAGCGGTACCTATTTATCTACTTGCACTTTGACGTGCTATCGAACTGCTAGGTTGGCAGGAGCTGGGACCGAGCAACGGGAGCTCACCCCATCATGGGGATTCGAACCCCCAACCTTCCAATCGGCAAGTCCAAGAGGCTCAGTGGTTAAGCCACAGCGCCACCCGCGTCCCAATCCGATTTAATCCTATTTATTCATATTACCTCGGAGATCCATTTGGATTGAAAGGCTGCACAGGAATTAAATAAAGTCCATCACACCAAACTTTTCTAGTGGAAACATCTAGGTTTGCAAAAGCATTTAGTCCCAAAGCAGTAAAAAGGGTGGTGGGTGGGAAGTAGGTGAGATAATTTGCATATGAAAACCAATATTTCATCATATGCATCTTCCTCTGATAATAGGAAATTATCTCCAAGGAGGTACAGCTCTGTAGAAATCTAATTGGACTTCTAACAACTTGCAGAAAGAAAACTCTTAATGCCACATTTTAACACATGCAAATGTTGGATATTGTTTAAAAACAGCCACCTCCCAGCATACGAGCTCAATACGGTGTGCATCAAGGGAGTGTAGCGTAAATGGCCCCATTCTCCACGCAATTCATGCATGTAACTCCCATTGACATGAAAGGATGCTGTGAGCAACTCTAGCTGAGCTAACTATAGCGTTAACAAGAAGCTCACAATTAGAGACAATTACCTTGGGCTTTTTGCACCTGGTGCTTACAAGGTGCCTTTGTTGGCAGGATTCCTTGCAGGAGAGAATCTTTTTCCAGCCTGTGCTCCCCCAGAGTCTGAAAAATCTCATTGAGAAGTCCTTTAGTCTAAGGCCTAGATCTTACTGAAGTGGTAAACTTGTGTCTGGGCTGTTCCACTTTGGATTGTAGGTCATGAAATGGAACTGTCACCTCCCTCCTGGCCACTACAAGGGGGGGGGGGAGATTCCTACACGTAGAAAACCAGCATGTCAGAATGAAGGCTAGGCCAAGAGTCTTGTCCTTCAAATATGTGCTTTGTTTTTGTTGAGTAACGGAGCACTCAGTGATGTCAGTCCCTGCAAAAAAAAGTGGTACAGCTCTCACACAAGATGACCACCTTGATTCCCCCTTGTTTTGTTGTTTAGTCGTTTAGTCGTGTCCAACTCTTCATGACCCCATGGACCAGAGCACGCCAGGCACTCCTGTCTTCCACTGCCTCCCGCAGTTTGGTCAGACTCATGTTCCCCCTTACTGATTCCCAAATATGATCCTGGGAACTAAACCAATAGTGTGGGCTGGGACAATTGTCAAGGGTGCTGGGTGGACAATCCATTGAACTCAGATGTCTGTTGCTGGTGGTGGGAATATTATTGTTCTTCAGTAGTCACTCCCCTAGTTTTGTGGTTCTCAAAGTGCTCAGGAGAATGTTAGGGTTCTTTGAAAGCTTATTAGGGATTTCTCCATGAGCAGATCAGTAATGGGAAACAAGCTTCTCTGAAAGGCAAGCTTGCTTACCACTATCAGTCCCGTCCCCCATAATGTGCAGCTGCCAGAGAATGCTGGGTGTGTTCCAGGTTGCACTCAATTTAAGGGCAATAACAATGAATGCTTGATGCACTTGGCTAGTTCTGCAGGTAAATTACAGCTGTGCTCCAGAATTCTCAGCAAGGTGCCTGTCCTGGTGAGGATGCTGATCACACAGGAAGGGTGATGGCCCAAGCAGGTGGGAGGTCAGTAGATCCAGGGAGGCAAGGTGAGAATCAGCACCCTGGACAGGGACCAGGGTGTTGGTCACAAGACCAGAGTCAGTTATCCTGTCCCATGAGGCAGAACATACCAGTTATCTCAGCAGCATCCTGGAGCAACTGGCAGGTCTAGCCTGGGGTAGGAATTCATAGACCAGAGGCCCCACCTCCTAAATACTGAATCTGGTCAGTGACTTCTTCTGTAGCTGTTGGCTTCTTCCAGGCCCTGGGGTTTCAAGCAGTGGGGGTACATCCTCAAGGGCTCACTTGGTTCTCTGAGGAATCTGTGGACCATTCATCAGAGTTCAGCAGCAGAGGTGTATCCGTGGGGTTCAGGGGAAGAGATTCAGGCTCTGGTGCTCATGGCTCCTCGTGGGACAGACGATGGAATTGATCCATCTCCTCCTCAGAGCTGCTTTCATGGAAGGATTCAGTCCCCAAGAATTAGTGGTCTGAGGTCAGCACAGTGCCAAGTCTCTGTGGCAACTGTGGCATGGGCAGATCTCCCAGGAGCCAAACATTGTAAAGGTCACCACACCAGTTAGTAGAAAGGTCAAAAACTGCAGAAATGAAGACCTTTAGGTTCTGGATAAAAATTAAATTAAATTCCAGGAGTGCTGGAATCTGTGCGGAAGAAGAGGGGAAAACAGTGGGGTGGAAGAAGAACAAAACCAGGAAGATATTTTCTTTGGCCAATGGAAATATTCCTAAAGAAACAGAAATGACACAGCTGTTCCTCCAACATTCAAAATCTTGCTTCGCCCAGCATTTCCCCAAAGTATTCCCCCCTCCACTCAGCCCTGTTGCGGCCACAGTGAAATTGATATCAACCTGCCCCTTATAGGTT